>NC_054877.1:14695578-15907661 GCF_018320785.1 Cheilinus undulatus | reverse complement strand
TTTTGGTTCTGCCTCAGTGTGGCGCATTTAAAACTAAAATGGCATCAACCTTCTTACTATGGTGATGAAAATTACATAGGTATAGACTGATTTCTATTTTGTGTATCAAATATTTTTGCTCATATATTGGGGCTAGATATAAAATAGGCTTAAAGTGAAAAGTAACTAATTTGATTGTAAGATTTTGATGTTGATTGCCCATATTTATACCTACATAAAGTCACATATCTATTTGGAAAAAAACCTTTCTTTTTTATTGTGAAATATATTACAAAAAAAAAAAGATCTTTGCAATCGCACATTTTTAATATTAGACAAAGACAACCTGGGTTAATGTGAAATGTAGTTTTCAAATGTTGATTTTGTTATTATTAAGGGGGTAAAGCCATCCAAAACTACCTGGACCTATGTAAAAAGTCAGCATCTGTTAAATCATGAATTCACTATGATTAAACATGTTTTTTAGAAAGTTGAGTTCAATTTCACTCGCCACCTCTCAGCCTGATTATCGCCAGGTTTGTTGTATCAAGACATCCCTTCAACATAATTTGTCTGACAAACTGAAGCAGGCTAGAAGATCTCAGAAAACAACTCATCATGCCACGATCCAAAGAAATTCAAGAACAAATGAGAAGCAATGATATTAACATTTATCTGCTTTGGGACTCAAGTGTACCACAGTGAGAGCCATGATCCACAAATGGAGAAAACTTGGACCTTACCAGGAGTGGCTGGTCAACCAAAATGACTCCAAGAGCGCATCAACGACTCATCCAGGAGGTCACAAAAGAACCCAGAACTACCTCTAAAGACCTGCAGGCCTCACTTGACTCAGTTAAGGTCAGAGTTCATGATTAACATCAAGAAAAAGACTGGGCAAAAATGGCATCCATGGGAGAGTTCCAAGGCCAAAACCACTGCTGACCAAAAAAAGGCTCATCTCACATTTGATTAAAAACATTTTGATGATCCCAAGAAGAGAAATATTCTGTGAACTGATGAGACAAAAGTTGAACATTTTAGAAGGTGTGCCTCCTATTACATTGAGCATAAAACTAACACAGCAGTTCCTAAAAAGCATTGTATGGGCATAAAAAACAGCACTGTAGTGATATATATTAGCTCTAACTAAAAGAAATAAAGTTACTTTAAGTGATTAAGACTTAGTTAAGCCTTGAAAACCATATTTTCATTTTAACCTGAAGCAGTCTTATTAAAGCAACACAAACTTGTTTTATTTCTTTATGCTGTAAGGTTTACAGTCTGGATAGGCAAACTGAAATGACCTATTTGTAGAGTAATGTCAGACTTCATGTGCACAAACTCAGGATGCCAGAAAATAATGTAGAGGAAACTGAGACAAAACTAGGAGAAAAATAATTGAATAAATACAAAAATAAAATAGGTGAAAAGTGGCGAAAATTGGTTAAAAGTGGCATCAAAGTGGCAGCAATGGGTTAAAAGAAGTAAATATTAGTAAAGAGCTGAAAAAAACAAAAAACTGGTTAAATGGCAAGAAGTGGCAAGACTGGTTAACAGCAAAAAGATTAGAAAGGGGATTTCAGAAGTTGCAAAAATTGGTTAAAGTGGCATCAAAGTAGCAGCAATGAGGTCAAAGTGGTAAATAGGCAGAAACTGGCAGAAAAGTGGTGGTGGGGAGGGTTAGCCAATATGGTTTAAAAGTGGCTTTAAAATATGGTTTTAAAATGACAAAAAGTAGTTACAAGTGACAAAAAGTGGCAAAAATCAGTTAAATGGCAAAAGAGTTGCAAAAACTGGTTACATGTGGCAAAAATTTGCAGGAAAAGGAGTGATAGGGATTTAAATTTGGTAACAAATTGCTAGCAAACTGTCAAAAATCGATTAAAATGTGATTTAGTGGCAAAACTGGTTACATGTGGCAAAAATTTGCCAAAAAAAATGATGAAAGGGGTTAAAAATGGTCCAAAATCGTTTAAAAGTGGCAAAGTGGCAGTATAAACGTGTGGAAGAGAGGTGAAAAGCGGTTAAAAAAGTTGTACAAATACATAATTTCAACATCAAAACCCAATGAAATTTCAACACACTATTCAGCTCAAACTAGAGATAACTGCTACCCAGGACAGCAGAACCAATGCTTCTGGTCCGACACATACATTGACATCGTCAGTAAATCACAAGTGGGGAGGGTCTGTATAATTGTTATTTTTTAGGGGCCCAGCCAAGTCTGTAGGCTGGCCTGCACTGGGACTTGAGCTTATTTGATCTGCCATTAATGTGCTCTCTGTCTCTCTCTCCCATGGAAGCTTCAGTTGAAATTCATAGGTACATCCATTTCTTCCTTCAAACTTTGGTACTTAAGGTAGTATTAAAGGCAAAGATAATGGATGTTTGTTAAAAGCACAAGCTATCGAAAAAATGTCAAAGTATCATGTTTTGGCAACCTTAATCCAAATGTCAGGTTTAAATGGCTTTCAAATATGATAACCCCCATTGCTTGGCTTCAAAATGACTCTTCAGAAACCACTGGGTGTCGTAACTAAGACTATGTCCTTGTTTTATACAGTCATACATGTCACATACGCATGCAGACTGTGTATTCTTACTGTGGGAGGGGATACTGAAAAACAATACATCCTCAATCATGTTTAACAGCGTAGATGGCATTATTGACATGGTTTTAATGTAAATCTAACAAGTAATTAGAAATAAAAATGAACTGTATGAATTTAACAACAAAATGACTGTTAGCTGTTTCCTTCTGTTATAAACCAGCTTAAGGCCTGCCATTACTAACACCCAGACCTCAGATCAGTCAAATATCTCTTGCGGTCCCTGCTTGGCTCCATATTAGAACAAAGTCGCCTCCGTCCAGTGGAGTCTAACAAAATCACATCCAGCTGACATGCCTCGGTTATTCTTCCAGCAGGTACAAACATGATGGCTCGCCTGCAGCCTCAAAAGCTTTAAATGCATTTTCCGTTCTGGTTTGATGCACCAAATTGAATAAGCTTCACTGAGCAACATCTTCCGAACACACCTGCATCACTAGTCATGTAGCGACATAGCCTCATCTAATAAGCCTTATTAGATCAAATGCTTCTGTGGCTTCAGAAAAATATCGCTCTAAAGAGATAAAATAGCCTCATAACACAAGGCTGCATGCTGTGTCAGTTTGTGTTAAGAATATGTCTCTGCTTCTGTCACCAAGACGGATAGATGCTGAATATTTATGCTTTTGAAGAGTTATATTTGTGGCTTAAAAGCAGGATGAGATTCAACTTAATTTACCCCTGTGGGACATTACACAGCTGCAGAAACAAACAGTAACTGGATTCAGATGGAAAAAATATGTGAATGCAGAAAAAATGAAATCAAACACAAGTAGGGCAATAAAGCAACAATATGATCATTTTCCACCTTAAAATAGTAGTTTCTAAGTCAATCTAATGATACAGTAACTTCAAACCGAGAGAATCAATCAACAAATCTCTATTTGTATGGCATAAATACTCAAAAAAGACTAGCTTCCCTCCTAAATGGGTGTGATTTCAGTGCGTTTCAATTGTAGTCTAGTCGATGCTTAAACGGGAGAATTTTCACTTTTTTCAGTTTGACATGTTTTTCAAATATTATTTTTGTACTTCTGTCAAGCAAAACAGGGCATACGATTTGGTTAAATTGGTCTTAAATAAATAGTTGTTTTTTTGCTATCTAATTGACTTGAACCATGAAAATAATCATTAGCTGCAGCCTTTATATCAACAGAATGTTTTTAAATATAATGGCTATAAAAGGCATCAATGACCAACATAAATCATGTGTTTCCAGAGAAATTAAACATAAGTGGGTTGTGCAGTGTAATGTAAAGTGTTGATCAAACAGTAGGTAAAAACTGTGAGCAGTAATGTGAATTTCCAGCGATACTAATGGTCTGCAAATATCTTTTGTCCTCACATTAATCAGGTCTGCAGATGGGTTTGCTCTCCTCCTCCCACTCTCTCCCCGCCTCTTTTTCTTCTTTTTCTCAGGCTCAGTTTGACATTTTAACTGCAGCATGTACAGAATTCAAAGTCTCCCCGACGGAGCAGACGGCTTCCTCTACACGTCTCATGCATCCTCTAAAATCCCTCTGACTTAAACAAGCTTTGTCTGATGTGTAGGCTGCCCAAAGACATGTTTCTTTTTTTGCTTACCACTCTGTGGAATCACAATCAAATAATCTGCAAAACAGGCAGCAACATAAAATGTAAGACGAGATACCCTGCTGCATAATTTGACAGAATGCTGGCTTTGTGATGTTTCTACATGCAGGAGAAAGACAAAGATTGATCTGCCATCAGTGTCCTAAGAAGGAAGAATGAGTGTAGCCATAACACTGTGCACCATCAGCTGTAATGCATCCAGTCACTGATGCTCTGTTATATGCTCAGCTCTAAATTGGATGTGAACTTGTCACTTCATATTATCCTCGTACGACGATGTGTGAAAAAATGAGGCAATCACCTCTCAGCAGCAGTATTAAAATCTGCTCGTAAAAATTGTTAAGCCCTCATCTTCCCCAAAGAGAGCTGTGCCTTTTCTTGAGAGTTTCTCAGTCTGCGATAAATAATAATTCAGCTGTTTGCTTCTTCTGACAAACAGCAGCTTTCGGCTTCTTTTCAATCAGCTAACGCGGCGCATTACTGCTCCAAATTTTGTTCCCCATTTTTAAAAGCATTGACTCTGAAATCAGAGTCATCCTGCTGAGAGACTTTGTGTGGGATTTTTTTAAAAACCCATTTATGCATCTGCAGAGCACTGTGGCAATAAATGCTTTATTTTCTGGTCAGCTTTTAATGCAGCTCTCACAGATTAAGAGATTTCAAGCACAGTTATGTTGATATAAGCCTTACCTAAGTTAAGACAGGTTTACTTAACATTATCAGAGAAACTTTGTGTCGTTTGGTCACTAAAAAGCCAAAAAGTGCATGAAATATCCATCACAAGCCCATTTTACTCATGCTTTCTTGAATTATCTTGTTTATCCATTGCTAGTGAGTAAATTATATCAAGAACACAATAATGATTTTCATTAAAGTTTGCAGAAATATCCACTCTGACTTTGAAATTAATGGATTAGATTTCTGAAGTCAAAGATCGATGTCACTGAGCCTCATGTTCTTCCTTTGCTAGTGGGAACATAATCTCAAGAGTGCTTTGAGTATTTTTCTTCAAATTGTCCACTCTGAGTTCATAATAAATTTATTTGATTTTGGAATTCAGATGTCAAGTTTGTTGGGCCTTAATCTCTTTCTTTGTAAAAGGCAGTATTATATCAAGAACACTTCAAGTACTTTTTTCAAAGTTTGTGCAAATTTCTCTCTGACTCTGAAATAAATTGATTAGATTTTGGAAGTCAAAGCTCAAAGTCATTGAGCCTCACCTTCCTCTGTTTCTAGTGAATATATAATATCAAGAATACTTTGAGGGATTCAGAATCAATTAATTAGAAATATGACATCAAAGTCAAGGCCATTTGACTTCATGTTCTCCCCTTGGTAGTGACTGCATTAACTCAAGGACACCCCGAATAATTTTCCTCAAAGTTTGGCTAAATGTCCACTTTGACTCCGAAATGAGTTGATTAAGATTTGGGAAGTCAAATGACAACACATGGAAGGATTTTCCTCAAACTGTGCACAAGATCTACTTCAACTAAAGAGGGGATGTTGAAAGTCAAAGGTCATTTGGCCTCATGTTCAACCCTTCCTTTTGGATGTGGTATATCAGAAATACTTTAAAAGAATTCACTTCAAACTTTGCACCGATGTCCACTGTGACTCAAGGATGCATTGATTAGATTTTGGAAGTTAAAGATGAAAAACATTGGGCCTAAAGTGCATAATTTCTTTCAAGCAAAACAATTTTTAGGGATTTTGCTCAGACTTTGCACAAATATCCAATCTGACTCAAAGATGAATTGATTTGATTTTGGACATCGAAGGACCTTTCCCTTCGATGTGTGAAACACATTCATCTTGTAAACCACTCATACACAGCGTTTGGGAAAGGGAGGAGCCTTTGAAAAAAACTCAGAGGGTGATTGGATGAACGCTCTGTCCGATACATCTTTACTTTACAACCTGAGCAACAAACACGTGACGTAGCCGCTACAGAGGAGGAAACTCTATAGAGATCTGCATAATGCGAACCATGGTGACTGTAGACGTGTAAGTACACGACTTTTGTCGTTTTTGAAAACAACTCACTGCTGTTCTTGTTCTTCTTTTAACAGAGAAATGTCATCAAGTTCTGATAAAACTGACGCTTTAGCAGCATCCATGATAGTGTCTTCCACCATAATTGCACTGGTTCCTTGTTGCTGCTTGCTTACATCATATGACTCCGCCACGCCCAAAAGTACTGCCCCTCATCGCTGATTGGTTCTGTCACTTTCTAACCGGGCCCAAACGGTTCAGACGGGAGCTTTGCAAGATGGATTTGCCCGTGAGAAACACAGAAATGGGCGTATCCATCTGCTCTGCAAGGTTACCGTTCCCTTTCACTTTGCACAAAGATCTATTTAGACCTTGAAAGCCAAGTTCTGTTGGGCCTCTTGTTCATCCCTTGCTTGTAAATGAAATATATTGAGAATACTCTAAAGGATTTCATTTCAAAATTTGCACTCGTGTCCACTCTGACTCAAGGATGCGTTAACTAGATCTTGAACCTCAAAGGTCAAGGTCATATGCCTCATGTGAGCAAATTATTTAAGAAACTCTGAGAAATTTTCCCAGACGTCACACAAATATCCACTCAAGAGTGAATTGATTTGATTTGGGAATTTTCTTCAAACTTTTCAAAAATGTAAACTCTGGCTCAAAGATAACCTGAGTTAATTTTGGAGGCCAAAGTCACTGGATCTCATATTCATCTAGTGCTTTATGACTTCTACAGATTACACCACAGAAGCCACCTCAGCCCTGGTTGTTGATCCAGAAGTATATAACCAGCAGGTGGTAGTTGTAGTTTTACCTCAAGATCTTGTTTGAGAAGTTCTTCTGAGCTCATTTATGGATGTTTGTTGGCAGTGGACATGTCAGAGTTAGGACTTCAAATTGCATGAAAAGTAGAGTTATGTCTACAGTCAGTGTTTCTCTCCAAAGAACACTATCATAGTCTTTGATGATGAATGTATCCCTTCCCCATACTCGGTAACCTCACACCGCTCAAAGATTTAGAGATAAATGAAAATGAATTCAAAATGGAGCGTTAATCCATAAGAAAGGCGGCGTTGTGTAAATGTGTCAAATTAGTGAACGTATTACACTTTAAAGGATGAGTAATCGCTTCATTATTGCGTCTTTCACACCTTTCAGATTTCTGATTTGTGTGCAGAATCATTTATCATCTCCATAATGTGGAGTGATGAACATGAAAATGTAAAAATCACAGCGCCGTGTGCTGTAAGCCTCCTGTAAAACCTGCTGCATTGTAGGAGCCAAGGTTTTTTTGCATATAAAGGTCGTAACACATTCTTTTCTTGGAGCCATAAATCTTCTTTACTGTGAGAGAGGGGAGCCCTGGTGTAGCTTAAGAGCAGCCTGAGCAGTCACAGAGAGCTTTAAGTATCACGGTTATTGGACTTTTGAACAGGATTACTCCCTATTGTGAAGCTCTCAGAGGTGCGAGGCTGCTCTAAATTATTCAACAGTACGACTGAGATTAATTGATTATTGAGCTTTAGATCAATGATAATCAGTAGTTCTGTGTGTAATTCTGCAGCTTAGGTCTTTGTCTTGTTCTCTATCCCTGGAGAAATCTCTTAAGTTGGTCCTCATCTGTTTTGCTAATCCTCAGTTTTTCCTCCCCCTCCTCCTGGACAGGAATGTGTTGAAGAGGCTGCAGAGCTTTCAGAGTTTATCGCACGCTGTTTTCTTTCCCTGAAACTTTTCTTCCTTTTATTCAGAGTTATAAAATGCCTTCCTTTAACCACACCTATTCAAACTCTTGCTCACCTTCTTTGGCCTTCCTACTTAGCTCTCTCTGCCAAATAAATCTTCACAAATGGTTTTCAGGCTCTGGTGCACGGTGATGTTACTATAGAAGACAAAGCTGCCAAGGTGTCCGCTTTGATTCCCTTTGAGGGCAAAGACTTTAAGGGCTTTTGTTGTAAAGCCTTTTCTTCATGTTGCTTACAAAAAAATCGGATAAGATAAACCTCTAAACCTGCATGAGGCTTTCAATTCCAAGACACTTTATACTCACTTTGAATAAAACATAAATCAGACTTGTCTTTTGCACCAAAACAAATGCTGTTTACTCTGAAGTGTGCTACCTCCTCAGCTCAGGTCGTGGATAAAGATTGGATGTTTTTACTTTGGGCTTTTTTGTCTGTGCTTTGGGAAGTTAAGCTAAAAGGATTATAGACCATGAAGATCAGGTTTCTTTTCATCACAGTATTGTTCCATAAAATGCACAAATGGGTTGGTTTGAGAAACTTTACTTCAAAACACTGAACTAAATATAGATGATTTCCCACCTGCAGCTGCAGTACAGGAGTGTGAATTTAGGATGCCAGTATCAGTGCCAATACCAAGATGAAGATGAACACACTCCTATCCATAGAATATTGCTGATACTGCATTCAATATATCACAACATGATATTAGTGTGAAATTATTTCAAGACAGTCTGGCTGCAGACTGTACATCTCTGTCACTCTCAAACCAAAGTGCTGTAATTCGCAGTACAACGTTGTGTATATATTTAATTCAACTTTATTCATGAAAGAAAGCAGTACAGTTCATGAAATAACCACATTTCAAAGATTACAGACTAAGCAACACTTCATAAATAAAACAGAGAGAAAGATCAGAGCCTACCCTGAGGATTAATATAAATATAGACCCATTTTAGAAGTAGTTACATTTACAGTGATTCACTTTAGCTTAGTTGTCTTTAGTTAAGCTAACTAATTAACAATACTACATTGGCCAGTGTAGCTAGCTTAGCTTTAGCAATTTGAGCTTTAGCAAACATATCTAAAGCTACTGTAGCTGTATAGAGAATGTACCTACGTAGAATATGTAGCTGCTTTGTGGGCCTAGCTTTAGCTATGTTAACTATGTAGCACTTCAGATGCACAGCTGCATTAGCTGTGTAGCTAAAGCTAAGATGATTCACTTTAGCTAAGTTATCTGTAGCCAAGGCCAACTAATTAACAATACTGCATTGGCCAAAGTAGCTAGCTATGTAGCACTTGATAATGCACAGCTGCATTAGCTGTGTAGCTAAAGCTAAGCTCAAAAAGCAGCTTTGTAGCTTACATATCTGCTTTGTGAGCTTAGCTTTAGCCATGTTAGCTATGTTATCTACGTAATATACACAGCCAACGGCGCTATGTGAGCCACGCTTGCTCAATAGTGTGGACACCAAACAGTCAAGGATTTTTTGGATGAATAATGAGCCTCAACTTCGAACCCACTAAAAGGTCAAATCTGGCCTTAAATCGGGCTTATCCCAGGGGACACAACAGTAGTTGTTTCCAAAAAATTGAAAAAGACTGATCAGATGACAGCACACTTTTCCATGTTAGGTCAGTCCATCTCAGTTGAGCAGTGCCTCTGGATGAAGTACATGTATGTCTTTTGCTTCTACATTTGTAGATACTGTAACATTCTGTGTTGATGGTCTTCGAAAGTTTTCCCGGACTCTTGATTTCAGATGTTTATTTGTGATTCTCAGCTCCTCTAGAAATGTAAAGTGCAGGACAAGAGGGAAGGGAAAAGCTGTGGATGAAGTTGTGTCTGTTGAGAGCATTTGTTTTGGTCTGAGAGTCACATGGTAAGAGACCAGGAAATGTGCAGATGACCTTAATTTTTGGTTGTGCTTGAGGACTAATGTCAAGTATAAAATGATTGTTGTGGCTTAACAGAGAGAAAAACATGGCAGTTTTATATTTGTGTATCTAAAACCAGTGAAATTAGGACCATTTAGGGCAATAGCTGCAGAGACTATGATATGATGATGTTGGGTAGTCTGGCTGTTCATTGGTCATTTCGACTTCTTTGTGTTGTTGGCAGCATCCTCCTCACTTGGGATCACCCGCTCAGAGTTGAAGAGCCGCCCATGGTCCTAGCAGTTAGATTGCACCCCATGTATGTGAGTGGCCCAGGTTCAAGTCAGGCATGTTGCCCCTTTGCTGCACGTCATTCCCCACTCTCTCATCCCTGTTTCCAATTCCATTCACTGTTCCATCTCTATCATTAAAGGCACAAAAAAGCCCAAAATGTGTCCTGAAAGAAGAAAAGTGGGCGACAGTGGGCTCCATGTCTACAAAAACAGCCCTGGAGACATTCCTGCCAGTTCCTGTCTCATTGAAGGTGTTGAAGGAATCATCTCCTCCTTCAATGGCTTCGTCACTGGCCGTCTGCCTGCCTGGCTAGATCCCATGTTCCATGCTGTAAAGCTCCCAGCAGACTTTGCCAATCTGGACTCCAGCCTGACCAACGAGGATGGAGAGACACTCACACCAAAGGTCGGAAAATGAACACGTTGAGTGCTCATATTTGATCATTTTAAGACAATTTATTATCACGAGGAACATCCCCATTAGCCTCAACTGGGCTTTGAGATTAGCACTAATTATGAAACATTAGGATGCCAGTATGCTTGGTTTAAATGTTAAAGAGAGCTCAAAGCACTGCTGGGTTTGAGCCTTTAGAGACACGCTACAAAGGCTGCAGTCCAAAAATGATTTTTTACTATTCAAAATTGTATCAGTAACTGGTCTGATTATTGATTTAAGCACTTGTCTGAATTCAGGATGGTACAGCTGGATTATTGGTGCACTAGAAAAGAGCATATTCACCGTTAAGAGCTACAAGCTATTGGATGATTAAAGGGTTTATTTTCCTCTTTAAAGTGTGTGCATGTCTTTAAGTTATTTGATCAAGGCAGCAGACTTTTTTGAAGTTTTAAGATGACCTTATGCTGAACCAAAGCTTTAAAATTTGCCTTTAAGGTTATCAGGCAGTCTGGCCACAAATTAATCCAATCATGTCAGACTTTGATGCGTGCCGCTTGTTTAAACAATTCCAAGTCAAAAGCAAGAAAAACAAATAAACATACAATGCAAATAATACACACTGACTCTTGTCATAGCTGTCCTCAGTGTAATTTTGCTGCTTAATAATCAAATAAATGGAAGTATTTCATTGGTATGATGTTGCCTATATTGATCTTGCTTGTTGCAGCGGAGGAGGCTTTTCAGGTTTCCTTTTGTCGTTGTTGTTGTTGCAGCTTTTCCTCTTTCTAGATTCAATTAAAATTCAAACCTGCAGTTCACAGCGTCTGTTTCAACCCCCCCTCCTAAAAACAATTAAAATGCAGAGTGGTTGACAGGTGACAGGTGGGTTGTGGAAAGGTTCCTGGTTGACAGGTGGCCCGTTTCCATGACTCCACAGCACATACTCATTATAGCAGCCCACGAGTCACCCATGTGGGAGAGGGCGGGCGTGATGTTTGGTACATACAGAGGCTGTTTGGTTGCTGCCGTTTTGATTGGTTATACCCCTTCATGTAGGAGTGAGTTTTTTTACAGGCTGTTTGTTGCTGTTTGCATATTGGACGGTATAATGAAGTCTTCTGCTATCACACAGCTGCAGAAAAGGCCAGGAATATTTTTTTTCTTATTTAGCTTCGCAAGCCGCACGGCTGTTCAGTCTGTCCGCAACTTCACATTGGCCTACTTTAAAAATTTTTCCCAACATTTTTCTTCCCTTGATGATGAACTCAAAATACCCACTAATTTTCTGCAGAGCCACCATGAGGTTATCATTCAAGGTTCTAAGGTGAAAATGTCTGAAAATAATGCATGGCTTGTGATTGAGTGATTGATGCCGTCACTAATAGTGAATAGCTCTCACAGATTGAAAAAAGGGCTGTTTTGAATCAGGATTAAGAGAAGTCTGTTCAGTGCACTCGCTGCATACAATAAAATACTGTATTGTTCTTATAGTATTATTCTTTTCTCTTTTCAAAAGGGGTATGTAGAAGTATGAGCTCTAGATGTTAAAATTAAACTGACTAAAACACATAGGTGGCAATGGAGACCATCAGCTCCTCTATATTTTGCAAGTCGGTAATCCATTTTTTTAAGATACATATCTTTGGGGCATTTTATGCCTTTTATTGATAGAGGAGGACAGTGGATAGAATCAGAAATAGGGATGAGAGAGTAGGGGAGAGATGTGCAGGAAATGTTGCCACAGGCCGGACTAGAACCTGGGCCGCCTGCATACATGGGGCACACCTTAAACCACTAGGCCATCTGCGTCCCATCACTAATCAATTGTCATGACTTTTTTCTGCCCATTCTTGCCACTTTTAAAACACTTTTTACCACTATTTCCATTTATTTTTGCCCTTTTTAACACAGATTTAACCCATTTTACCACTTTTCATTCACCCTTGCCTCTTTTGACCCCTTGTTTTGCCACTTATTAATCCATGTTCATTACTTTTTCTGCTCATTTCACTTTTGACCCCCTTTATCATTATTTCTGTCAATTTTTTTCTACTTTCAACCAATATTTAACCGATTTGCTATGTTTTACTCATTCTTGCCTCTTTAACCCATTTTTTGACACTTTTTAAACACATTTTCACCATTATTTTCATGAAAGTTTTGCCACTTTTTCACACCTTTTCACCATCATATTTCTCACTTTCAACCCACGTGTTACCAGTTTTGCCACTTTTCACTCAAACTTGCCACTTGAACACTTCTTAATATTAGCCCTTTTTTAACTTATTTTTAATGTAATTTCCATCCATTTTTGCCACTTTCAACCCACATTTAACCAATAATGCCATTTTTTCATTTGTTCATACCTCCTTGCCTCTTGACCCATGTTTCCCAAATTTTAGCCCCTTTTCACCATTATTCTGTCCATTTTGCAACTTTTTAACCCTTTTCACCACTATTCCTTTCAATTTTGGTGCTTTCAATCCACCTTTTACCAATTTTGCCACTTCTGTCCACATTTTTGCAACTTTTAACCCATTTTCATTACTTTTTCCTGCCCTTTTAGCCACTCTTAAACCATATTAGCCATTATTTCTATCCATTTTTACTGCTTTTCACAGTCATGTTTTTATTTTCCATTAAAGCTGTCTCTGTTTTTACTTTATTTTCTGGCATCCTGACATTTTTGCACAGTATGGCTTAACTATGAAGTCTGACATGACTTTCTTTATTGTTTAATTCAGTGTATACTATTTCACATTGTTAACATTACCTTTAGAAGACTTTATTGTTTTACAGTATAAATACATCAATATTTTGTTGCTTTAAAAAGGGTGATTTCATTCAGAGAAGAAGATGGTTATTCCAGCCTAACTTGACACTGGACCATGATTTTGCTGACCTACTGTATATGGACCCTGGATTTGGCTGGGCCCCTGAAAGCCCTGCCCTTTTGCCCCCTTATGAACGGCCTTGGTTCTATGAGAGTGTGATGCCAGGTAAAAGTGATGAATAAAAACAGGTATAAACATTGTCTGTTTTTCCAGTATCAAATTGAATTTTAAAACACTGGTATCATGACCTCCCTTGCCTCATTGTGGTTTGATTGTTGACTTTTTGGTGCAATAATAATAAAATTTAGGCTTCACACTGGATGCTTAAAATACACAGACACCGACACAGAACATGAGCTATTGCTATCTAAAATTACCGAAATGAGTTGAATGTGAGCAGAAATATCCCGTTCCACTCATTGTTCACTGCCTGGGATTAATATGTCAGTTAAATACCCTGAAATGTAACTGAAAATGTGCTTAGCGTGTGTGGCACACTTTGATTCAGTGCTGAGCTCCAGTCGACTAATCTGGCTTTGTCTTTTAAAATGAGAAACGAGGTTATGTAATCAGTTCCAAATATCTGCCCGCCTGTTTCAGACCAAACGGGAAGAGAAATTTACTTTGAAGTTTGAGCCCGGGTGTGACTGAGACACTGAAATTATCCGTGGGTGGTAATTGTGTGAAACAACTGTGAGACTGCTGCTGGCTATAGCTCACTTTTGAGAAATTCGAGGGAAAATGGTTGAACCCAATTAAAAAGAATAAATAGAAACAGCTTTGTGCATATGTTATTTTCATCCTATGGTAAAATATTATCTTTTTCCTAGGGGATATAGAGAATTAGGAATGGAATGTTTCAAAGAAACTCAGACTTTGGATCATTTCCCAAAGGTAGTGGCACCTGGCAGCGGGCTATTTTAGGCTTAGGCACTGAGTTAATTATGGTTTATCATCAAAGCTACTTGCAGCATGGTAATATATTCTATCAGGCTTACAGTAATGAATTATAACAAGGGTTTCATGCAATGTAGGAGGCAGGTAAGGTGTACTTTGCCCTTTTTTTGCCCCATAGAGACAAAGACCCATTACTTGTAAAACAAACAGTACGGGCCCAGTCTCCCAGACATGAAAAAAAAAGATCTAAGTGTGTGAGACTTTACCTCAGACTCACTGGGGTGCTACGAAATTAATGAGAGAAAACTGCCTGGGTGTAGGTGGGTGTACAAGCATCAGTTTCTTTTTTTCTGCACAGAGAGAATAATTCAAGTCCTGGTTGCCGGGCGGAGACAAGAAGATCAGTGGAAACCTCTGGCTGTGAGCTACAGGAGAGGTGGAGGACAGCTGTGAGGGTGCAGAAAGGAGGGGAAAAGTGCTGTTGTGTGGGTTTCACCATTTAGCACCATCTGGTCGGTCATTTGGGTGTTTGAGAATTTTTTTCTAAACACAACAGGGGAAAAGTGGTGAGTGTGGAGGTAGTTAGGTTGATGGATGTTCTCCGCATGTAGAGTGTCAGAGAAAACAGCGGTCTGTATCATGCTAACAACACAAACAGTCTAGAGAGGTGAATATGACTAGAAATGACACAAAACACCCTTTCTTCCTTTTGTAGTATGTGTAGATTGAAGGTATCATATGGGACTTTGAGAGTAGATGTCTAGTAGGTGTTAAACTTTAGCACTAGACTTTAGGATCAAAACAAAGAACGCTATGTTCCCTGCCCCTCCCTCAGTGTTCAAACCTGATCTTCATCAAATATGCACTCCTGAGTTTACTCAGTTCTTGTAGAGTATTATAGAACAAAAAACATATTCATTATTTTGGAAGGTTTGTTTGTTCTCCTCATTTTGCAACAAACTAGGGCTGCAGTAATCAATTTTTTAGTAATCGAGTACTCTAATAAGAAATATTGCATTTTTTTAAAGCAGTCACTTTTGCTTTTTTCAAGAGAAGTAGTACTAGACAAATGAGAAAAGAAGCTTGGCCCCTTAAATAAACTACTTCTATATTAAACATTGGTATTTACAGGTTCTCTAAAAAATATATATTTTACAAGGTGCAATGAAGTTCTGATGGCAATTTACATTTATTAAAGATACAAAGAAAGGAAGTTAAATAATAACATTAGATTTTGCCATATTTGGGGTTTTAGGGATCCTCTCCCAGGACATTTTTGTTGCCAACACTTTATTTCTTCTGTTGTAGTTTATATTTATTTTCCAATTTGTCATTAAAGTAAAGAGACACTTAATCATTTTAACATCCTCTAGTTATGCATGAATGTAATATTTCACATCATAACAAGAATAAAGCTCTATTATTCACACAGCAGTCTGATGATGTCTGAAAGGTGAACCTTTAAATTACAGGAATATGGTCTATTTTTTTAAAGGGTGTTCACTTTCCATTTTTGCATATTTTTGTTTGTTCATCCACCATAATAATCTGACCTATTTAGTCTCAGTCACTGTCTGTGGCAATAGTGTTTCTTTTTAATTGGTGTCAATTCATTATCAATATAAGTCTTATAAAATTATTCAGGATGCTGAAACTTTTTGAAAAATATGCTGGAATCAAGATGTCAGTGCGCTGAATTTTAAATCATAATTAAATGTATAACGTGCGCACGCGAGGTGGGGGGCACCAAAACAGGACTTTAATGGTGACATCTGACAGTTTTCTATGAAACTGAGTGCTGTCTCACACCAGCGAGTCATGCAAGCAGCGCATAAACTCGGAGATCTACGTAGGTTCACCAGTGTGGGCTTAGCGCCACATCTGCCATGAAGCCACAGGCAGTGGATGCGTAACACAGGACAAGTACCTGTAAACATCACTGCATCAACTTCTCTTCCCTCGTGATTTTCACGCCTCACATCATGCATGTTACGTTATAGTAGCAGTGAAAACAAGTGCATTGTGCCACATAAATAGCCGTCCATGTGAAACACAGCACGCAGTGCAACACACTGTGCGATGTCCAAGATTACAGCATGGGTGTATATCTATACGTGGCTGATTTAAGTGAAGCCTCAAGGCAGATAATTTACCTTAAGGAATTTTTTAAAATCAAATCACCCGGATAATTCAAGGGATCATTTCAGCCCTACAACAAACCCTCACTGTTACACCTCTACATACACCGCCCCTGAGTGGGTGGGAAGGAAATGGGTCATCTGTCTTCGTTTTTCAAGTTTGCAGGGCTAATGGTTGCAGAAGCATGGTTCATGAAAAGGAAAAATAGTAAAAAAAAAAAAAAAGAAAAACAAATCAGATACATATTTGAGCCTCTGAGAGACACATACACAAGCTGAATCACCATCTCAACCTATGTAAACACAGAGCTGTGAACAACAAACCCAGAAGGTGTTTGCTTCACTCTTTTTATTATATTAAATCAGTTCTTAGAGATATATTTACTTTATAACTATTGCTATCTCATCTATTAATCTTCTGAGACTGAAATCAACACTGAAAGATACACAGATTAAAAAAGTTAAATCACTTTTGATCAGGCCTGTCCACGGAATTCTCTGGGCCCCTGAAAAACCCAGAGAAATGGCCCTCCCCAAAATTAAAATATCATTAAATTCATACAGCTGTTTAAAGAAGGGTAACAGTTACATGCATTTTTGCTTTGCAAAGAAAGAGTCAACTTTGACAAAGCCAAGCGTATTTTAGCTTTTGAGTTTTTACCTTTTATTGGTGTTTTGTGGAACCGGGGTCTGGATTGTTTAGTTTTAGCCTGACCAATCAATAGTGAATAATTTTTTAATCCTGCCATCTTCATCATCACATAGCACAGAGGCTAAGATGAGTAAGATCAACCTTTTTAAGACAAATTGTGTAGTATACCTGCAAGGGGTTTCACAGTAAGAGATTTTCAAACTCTGATATAATTCTAGTAAAAATCAGTCAGTATTGATGTCGGTTTGAATACCTCAGCAGTGAAAATGTAAATCCTAGCTGCTAGATATTGGTTTAATATTGTCTTTAAATCCCAACTTTCCAAATATGTTGCCAATGAAAAAGCATTATACTCCATTCAAAACTTAAGATGTGCAAATGTTAGGTGAGAAAGCAATGCCTGTTAACATGAAAAATATTTCTTACAGATTTCCCCTTTTTTTAGCGTAGACTCATCATAGTCCAATAACTATTGATTTGAAATTCATTGCACTGCTCCAGTTAACAGTTATTTTTAATCTTTTCTGTGTCTTGATAAGTTTTACAAGAGAAACTGTGCAGAGCATTTATGTTTTAAGATTATTTTTCATATTCTGTTTTCTAAACATAACTTCATACAAGCAAAGTTTTTAATCATTTGGGGCAGGTGCTTGATGTTAAGACAGGACTGATCTACTTCTGTACATAACATCCTGCTAACAGCTCTGACCTAATTACTGTGATGTCAAAAAAAAAAAAAAAAAAAGGTGCTGCACCTCAGCCATCAGTGATGTGCTCACTCATTTGCTGCTTAATGCAGCTCACCTGGAAGCTAAGCTGTGGCATGCTGCTGTTTATAGAGCGTATCAAAAGTCCCACTTCCTCCTGTCAGGTATAACAAGGTTAGCACCTTGATGCCAAACAGTAACACTGCAGATATTCTGCTTTACATACAGTTTATTCCACGGGAGCGGATGGTTTGATTTAGTTTTTTCGTATCACATCTCACTCTACTCTTGGTCTTGCATCATCTTGTATTATCTTGTCATTTAACATCCTATGGTATTGTACGTTAAAAAAAAATCATCATATCGTATCATTTCATTTTGGTTCATTTAGTTTTGTATAATATCATATTGTATCATTTCGCACCATAAAATATTCTGCAAATCTCACTCCAATATACAATACGGAAGGGTATTAGGGCCACTGAAAAAAAAAATTTTGAGACGAAATTTTTTTTTTTTCACTTGTGAGAAAAAAGTCAGAATTCTGAGATAAAAGTCAGAATTCTGAGATTAAAGTCAGAATTCTGGCTTTTTTCTTCAAGTAAAAAAAAAAAAAAAAGTCTCAAATTTTTTTTTCAGAATTCTGACTTACAAGTTCTGAGTTGGACATTGCCCCTTTGGCATGACTAAGACATAACATCTGCTCTCCTCTTGTATCCTATCCTATCTTGTCCTATCCATTATATTGTACCTTATCCTATCATGCACTATCATATCATACCATGTCATTTTGTGTCATATCTCACCTCAAAATTTTCTGCAATTCTCACCAGCTTTTTTGTACAGTTTCACCCACCTCGTGGTACAGTCATGTCCCTACATTCTGTTGATTTCCTGATATCTCATCTCATCTCCTCATCTAGTGGATTGTATCATTTTGAATTGTATCCTTTAATATTGTATCGTATCGTGTCCTTCCTCTCCTATCCTATCATGTTGTATCATATCCTATTGTATCATATTGTATCGTATCCTGTCCAATCTTATCCATTCCCATCATAAAATATCGTAATACATTGTATCATATTGTATGTTATCATATCGTATCATACCATACTGTATCTTATCATACCGTACTATAATGTACAGTACTGTATTGTATTATATGGTATGGTATCCTAGTGTATCGTACCACAACATATCATATCATCGTATCATATCGCATCATATCATGCCAAACTCTATGGTACAAAACCTATTCACGACATATCGTATTGTATCTATTGTACCATATCGTATTGTATCGTACATATTAGGGGTGCAATGGTGTCAGTAATACTGTGGTACTGTGTTATCAGAAGCATCTAAATACTGTTTCAAATGGTATGTCTATAGGGCAGAGAGTGTAGTTTTTAGTGGAGCAGAGCTAACCGACGTGGGAACTACAATTCTAATCAGCCTTTGCGTACCCACCATGCTTTGCGCTCCACTCGCTTGCTTGATTCTACAGCGCAAAAATGGCAGATGCATGGAGCAGCGAAGGAGAGACGAGTGACATCGTTTTTGGGACTGCATGGGACTCATGGGGAATATGAGTAACATGACGAGCCACTTGATAAATCATCATCCCGAAAAGATTCCTGGAAATCCGAGGAGCAAAATCCCGCCAGGCCAAAAGACCCTTAAGGAAGCATTTGCAGTTCATTTCCCCATGACGGTGTGAGGGATCAACAGATCGGTGAATATATCGCCAAAGACCTACGGCCAGTTTATTGTTTATAAAAAGAACTTTTAGGTCTCCCATATCCCATAGCTTTCAAAATGCTCAATCATTTTTAAGACTATGGACACCTACAACATTTTTTTGCATATATTTTTCTATTTAAAGTGCAATTGTTGTTTAATAACTGCTGATATCATTTTGTTTCCAAGTCTTCATCGGTTGTTCTGTTGTTGTTTGAAGGTTTTTTTTTTTAAATACTGCGATAAATACCATACCATGGACTTGTCACCAAGGTAAATACTGTACAGTGAGATTTGATACTGTTGCATCCCTAGTACCGATGGTATGGTATGGTATCATATCGTATTGATCGTATTGTATTGTATCGTAAATCATATTGTATCATACCATCTGGCCTTAACTCACCTTTCATAGCATCGTATTGTATCATATCAGTGAGTTAACCTGTATTAGCCATCCCTAGTGTGTTGCGATTTCATAACTCTTGAACCAGGCAAATATGATTTTCACATGATAGGATTTATGCTCAACTCAAATGCCAGCTTGTGTCTCAGGTCAAGTCAGGAGCATATGTCTTTTTGGCACTTCATCCTGTCAGCCTTTGTCCTTTACTGCTCTGGCATCCTGATGGCCACTGTCCAGGCCTACGCTAGGCCCTTACCCCATCTCTCCAGGTGTCCTCCCAGCTGCCCCCTCCACAGCCCATGTGATCACCCCAATGGGTCATGGGCTCCCAGTATATTGTGCTTTACATTTAAATTTGAATTGATTTAAACAACATTTATTAGAGGTAAGAGGAAGTTAATTTTATCAGAAACATTTAACAAACTTTAAGAATGATGACTTAGCAAAGTCTGGTCTTTGGGCAGACTCAACAGCTGAATATAAATCTGCTCCTGTCTCCTTCTGCAGCATTTCTCCGGGTTAATGAGGCACATTTTACAGCCGCTCCCCCATTTTTAGCTGATAGTACACTTGTATTTTTACCTCACAGTTTGCCTGATTATCATGACATTTGCCAACCCGAACAGGCAGATATCACACTTCACAGGTTACATGAGCTCTCTCATTAGAAAAGGCTGAGTGGTGATGACAGTGCAGCTGAATAAATGTATCATCATCATCTGCACGCTTTGGTGCTTTGACATTTTTCTGGGACACTTCAGGGAAGGTTAAGGACACGTTCATACTCAACTGTGATATTTTCAGCTTATTATGGTTTTATTGGAAATCTCAGTGCTGTTGTTTCTCACTAAAATGCAGAATGTTTTTGACTTCAGAGCTTGTAAGCTAACAGCAAGGCAGAGCTTTTTCAGGAGATACTTCACTCTACAAAAGCCTCTCTGCAAAATGTCACGTCTGTTGGCTGTTTGTCTAGCCATCAGCCTCCACACGGGGAGTTCTGTCCCTTTTTTTTTTTACCAGCCCTTTTGTCCTCTGTCAGCTCACTCAGCTCGCACTGACATCTGCTTCACCAAGACTAGGCCATTAACTCAGGGGATAGGGGACAGCAAAGAACAGAGGGTCAGGACAGACCGTACAGCAGAAAAAAAGAAGAGTTGAAAGGGTCAGAGAGAAGAAATAGTGCACAAAGGTAGAAGAAACATAGAGGAGCTGTGATTGTTGGAATATGGAAAAGAACAGCAAAAACCAAAAAGAAACCCAGAGGGACTGAAATCCAATATTATCAGGCCCTGAAGGCCTGTAGAAATTACTAATCCTAGAGAAACGATAGTGTTACATATCAGAAGGGAATAATAAAGAAAGCAAACAAACTGTCTCATGGGATTTCATTTTAAATAAAGAAAACAGAAGATAAACTGATTTATAGTGCCGCATGGGAGCCAAGAGGGATGGTTTTCAAATTCTATATTAAAATAATAAAATGATGACCCGAATGAAAAATCACACTATTGTAATTATAATCTAATCATCAGCTGCTAATCAGAAGTGAATTTATAGTTATTTTTAGTGTTTCATAGCAAAAAAATCCTCACAGAGTTTCAGCTGAGGTGCATCTACCCTGGAATTTCAAAAGAAGACATTCAAACGCTATGAAAGGATAGGGAGGGAGGGGGGATTGGACACGCCCACTCCCTCCTTCCTGCTGTCCATAATCAGCCACAACATCATTCACTTTATGCTCCGTTTCACATTTGATTATTAGCCATGATGTCATAACGAGTCAGGAAATTATCAAAAGCTGAGGGAAAATGATATTAGTGTATGGTAAATTGAGGACACAAGTTCTTATGTTTTCCACATCATTTTTAGAAAAAAAAACATGGTTTATTCACAATCTCAGGCAACAGCACTATAGTACCCAAAATCCTGGAGGGTAACAGCGACATCGCTCATTGTTAAGAGCAGTCCAACGACTGACCACGCCCCCAGCTGGGTGAAAACAAGCCTTGAGAGTAAACGGCAGTGGATTAGAAAACAATGGTAACTATGCAATTTAAATGCTACTGTGCTGCATGTTGTTTTTCAAATGATTACAAACACCATCATTTCCCTGTCTTTTATCCTTAGATAATGAAGGAGAGTAAAAGAACAACTCTGTGGATTTGGGCAGAAACTAGAGTAGTATAAAGTAGTCAGATGTGGGACGCTGTTGTGTTCATATTTACTGTAAGCTACTGTGACAGCAGGTGCTGTAGCTTGCATGCCTGTTAACAAATTCTTCACACTCTCATGAACATATCAATGAAGTTTTAAAACTTAAGCATCATCTCATCCAGCGTGATTTAATAGACACGTAAGGTATGTAAAGTTGGTTTGACATCTCCAGCGACAGGATGGAGCCGTTTGTCCAGTTTGATGAAAAGTCTGTCCAGAAGGTATCTGTTAAAATGAATATGGGGGTCCAACGTAATATCATAAAGTACCTTTTTTTGAGTTAAGGGAACCAACTAAATACTTCATTTTGCCATTTGGTTGACATAACATGCTTATAGCTAAAAAATGTTGAGTTGGCAGAAATTTTTTCCAATAGAAATCTATATACAGTGCTTAACAAATGTATTAGACCACCACCCAAAGTAAGGTTTATGCCACAGCTGCCCTAAATCAACAGCATTGGTAATTACCAAAATTATTTTTTATGTTTCTGCAATGGTTAATACACCAATATATAGAAGCTCTTTAACCCAAATGATATTTTTAATGCTAAAATATAATTATTATTGTTATCCATGAATTTTTAAATTTACTGATTTACAAAAAAACTGAAAAAAGTAAAAAAGCTGAAAAAACTGACAAATATTATGTGTATTGAACAATTGTATTTATCCTAAAGGGCAATTCAGTTTTTGCAGTCTACCCAGACCAGTCATACATTCACAAACTGCAAACAGATAATTTCAGAGACAACTAGAAAAGCACTCGGAGAGCGCAGACCTCCACCATTAGGCCCATCTCCCAATAGTACAGAATCCTTTAAGAAATTCCTGGATCCAGACGGTGATCCGGATCACTCCCAAAATCTAATCGGTTCTTCCTCATGCCATTTCTGACACTTCCTTGAAATGTCATCAAAATCCGTCCGTAACTTTTTGCGTTATGTTGCTACCAAACAAACTAGCAAACTAACAAACCCTGCCGATCAAATAACCTCCTTGGTGGAGGTAATAATAAATAGTCAGTACATTGACGGAGATGCTCATTGAAATGTTGACCCCCTTTAGTAAACTAGTTATTAAAAGGGCACCAAATAAATCATTGTTTCTTCACTCAGCATTAATCAAGTTGGATTTTTTGCACAAGAAATGAAGCGTTGCATTAGTTCATGCAGGACATGGTAGTCACACGCCCAGGCATGATAAGCTGACAGCCAGCTGATCCTAAATATCACCTTGCAGCTCCCACAGCCAATCACAGCTCTTTCAGCACAGCAATGCATTAAAATACCTCTCACTAATCCCTGCTGATTAATGCTGATGCACCACCCTGCTGCGGGAAAACTTAACCTCCTCCACCCCAGCTTCCTCCTTTATAGCATAAAGCTTGTTGCACCCTCATATTGAGATTCATGTTCCTATGAATGAAAAGCTTCTTGAGTAATCATAAATCATAAATGTATCTATTAATATGGAGGGTTCTAGCCATGCGCCCTCTGAAATCAAGGCATGCTGCTTGACAAACCCAGGAAGCATCTTTTTAGCAGTCTTCTCTGCCATGTAAAACTGAATATCTATTTTGCAATAAAATGGTTAAATGTGTGATGGGAGTGGACTGTTAAACTGTACAGTTTCTTATATTTTAACCTCACTATTGACCTAATCTTTCCCATTTACTGTTATTCATTTTGATGGAATATTTTCACCCATAAGCTGGTTATTCCCGCCTTTGTACGTGAAACTTGTGCACTCTGATGATACTGGTGACATTTTTCAACAACATTAGTTGCAGTAGACTGTTTTACTCCTGTAGAGGGCAGGTGCACATTTCAGTGCAAAATGCCAAGATTTGGATCCTAATTTATCGGTGGCACAACTAAGTACCCATATACCTAAATGTTCATCTTAGTTTGAGGGTTTATTTATTCTTTAAGGTCCTTAAATAGGAATATAGGGAGACTTTTGGGAGTTCATTTTCACATATGGTTTTAATACACTGTTATTTTATAATGAGACCAAATAGCAACTACAGCATATGTGCCAACTATACAAACCTAACATAAAGCACAGCAAAACTGGGGCACATTGCTGCTTTTTAGTTTGTTTTACCTTTATTGTGAAAGGACAGCAGGAGAATATTAGCACGGAGCAGAGATAACAACAATAGAGCTCTATGGCACTGCAGAGTAAGATATATCAGCCAATACCACATCCATCTCTGCAGACAATACATCGTAGCAGAAAGAAACTATTGTTGGGTTTGGTCTTTTCAGCTGCACAATAAGAAAAAATAGAAACATACAATATCTCCAGCCACATCTTTTAAGGTCAGCAGAGCCGTACAGTGACAAATGTGCAGTGACAGTTTTATTCTCTTCCAGACGAAACCTGATCCCAGGAAGGTAGATAGAAGAAGATATACTGTTTGTATCTCCACCGTGAAAAACAGCAGGCTTGTTTTTGAGAAACATACTGTCGCTTTAATGCTGCAATGGAAACACAGAGGAAAACACAAGGAAGACTTCGTTTCACACCAGTTCGTGCAACAACTGCTCATGAAATAATCTGCAGAAAAGTGTGATTTGTTTCAACACTTCTATCCCGTTCACAGTTGAGGTTTAATTTCTGTCTTTTTCTACCGCTCCTCAGTTCATGAGAGCAGCTTCTGTCTTTGTTCAGTTTGATTTCATTAGATTAAGGATGCACACTTGTGTTGATTGAGATTCTGTCTGCACCTGTCGATCTGTCTATTAATAGTTTCTGTGTTCAGCTGGAAGACGTTGGATCCTTTGGTTTAAGAATAGCTCTGTGAGTTATTTCATCTCTCAATATTCACTCCTGTTTGTGGTATGGGACTAAATATTAAGAAGAGACGATACATATGGGGTTAGTTATGATTTCATGGTAAAAATTATTTTTTATAGAATGTTGTGTTAATTCTTCATTAAGGCAATTTAAACATTTGTCTCTTTCTGTGGGGGGAATATATATTTGGATTCTGTGCCTTGTGATCATTCTCTGAAACAAAAGAGAAATAGAGCCGTGTCCAAATATTGTCAAAATTTACAAAAATTTGAAACTTTTTGATGCCAAGTGTTTCAAGTCAGTATAATCTCAATTCTAACATTTTTTAAAATGAAAAGTACAGAAGCTCTAACAAAAAAAAAAAATAAAAATAAAAATCTTCAGACATTTTTATCCACAAGCTGCCAAAACAGAAAGAGAATGAGCAATGGCTTAACTGCAAAGATTTTATATGCAATGTCTTTGCGCTGGTTAGTCAGAGTTCAGGGCTTTGCTTGAAAATTGTATTCATCTAAAACAGAAAGTTTCCCAAAACTGGACTACTAGGAGTTCAGTTTTTGCTGTGTAATGAAAACTGGTATCAATGACACTTGAGTTTTACTGATTAATGTCAAAGTTTAAAAAACTGGAATTTTACAGATTTATTTTTTTGTTTTTTTTTTGCTTTTCTATGCTCTCAAACAAAGCTGCTGCTACGGCAGCTGAGATGGACAAAGTGGCTGTTCTCTCAGGAAAACTCTCCACCGGGGTGGAAATTAACTAATTACATACAGTACTGTAAGTACTGTAATTGAGTAATTTTTGGGTACTTTTTTGAGTGCATTTTAAAATTAGTACATTTACTTCTTCTTAAGATTTAACCAGAGTAACTGTACTCTTACTTAAGTACAATACTCTGGTACTTTTTCTATCTCTGTTGACTATTTAAGCACATAGCAAGAGAATGATTCCATGGGTTCCCATCATGCCCTTGAGCAGAGTGTTTAGTTGGGCTTACTCAACCCTGCTCAACCAGAAAGCCAAATTGTTGAAAAATACCTTTGCAAGAGCCACAATCTAAGCAGAAAGTGGAAAAAACAGCTTGAAGTATCAATAAAAAATGAGTTGCAGGTGGCAAAAAATGGTCCAATAAGGCAAAAACGCGGCAAAAAATGAGTGAAAAGTAACTAAAATGGGTAAAAAGCAGTCAAGAGTGGCAAAAATGGGCAAAAAATGGGCTTAAGGTCAAGGGGCGGGGCTAATACTGTAGTGTGAGTGCTTTCCTCCAGTCAGGTTGTAGCATTTTTAAATCTGAGAGGATCGTATTTCTCCTGAGTGGGCGTGGCTTCAGCTCATTACCAGACACACCCACACCATCCTGGAGCAGATTTTAATGCCTCATTTTTCATGATTTTGAAGCTCAATTTTATAAACTTGGAGATGTTTTATTTGACTGAAATTTTAACTAGGGGTTTATAACACAGTGACCTGTCATACAACAAACCTAAAAACAGATTTATTTTCACTTTACAGGGTCTTTAAATACGTTTTATGTTTACTTGAGTATATGTATAAACCAGTACTTCTTCTTTTACTTTTACTGGAGTGCAATAGTCGTGTCCTTTTTCCACCTCTGGCAGCGGCAGTAGGGTAGTGGCGTTTAGTGCTGCTGCACAGTCATGCACATTGATGCATGTCTAGCTGCCGCCGGTGAGTGATTCAAATTGAAAATGATCACTACCAGTGAAACAAAAGCACCTGTGGCCATAGGCACTAAAAATAACATAATAAAATACTAATCAGTCAATCATGTATTCATTTTAGTCTGTTTCATCACCAGTTAGTGGGTTATCTGATGACTTTGTTACATCAACAAATTATCCTAAAATGTAAAAGATTAGAAAATTAAAGCTAAACAAAATAACCACAATCATCAGTCTAAGATTTGAATAAATACAATCAATATAACAGAAGAGCAAGTGAAGTACTAAAATTTTCCAATGTGTTTACATAAAAAATATTTTCTCTGCTGAATACAGTTTCCTGTTGTTCAAAAGCTCGAATGTATTCAGTGATCCATAAGCCTGAAAATAGTGGAAAATGCGCTAATTTCTGGATTGCAGGGTTGAAAGTTCTGATTTTTTTCCTTCAAGTTGAGACAGGAAGCAGCACAAACTCTCATTTCACAAACATTCTTCTGGTGGAAGGAAGGTCGCACAAAAACACAAACAAACAAAGAGCTGCGACCGTGGGCAGAATACACACCTTATCTTTTAGCAAAAATATAACATGGTTCGAATAAGCATTATTATGAATACAGTGTTGTTTTTTCTTTTCAGCTTTACTAAAACATATTCCCATTTCTTTTTTATTGTTTGCTAAAACATTTTTATGCAAATTGAATTTAATGTGACCCTTCACTCATCACATCTGGATTGACAACCTTCTTTATACAAATGGTATCAAAGATAAAGCACTCTGTGTTTTTTCATTACAATTTAGGTTCAACTAAAATAAATAATCTAACCGATATGTTGTCACCGATAAGATGTTTTCACTTCATTTGCCTTTATTTTAGAGGGGACAGCTGGACAGAGACAGGAAATATGAGAAGAGAGCAGGGGGAAGAGACTGGGAATTGATCCCGCAACGAGTACATTGAGGATTATAGCCTCTGTAAGTGGGTGCCTGCTCTTCCTATGGAGCTAACCAGTGCCATTAAAATCATATTAAGATGTTCATTACATTGCTGCCTCTTGTGCTGGATTGTCTCTGAACTACAACTGACTATCACCCGCAGTCAAGTGTGATGTAAACTGTGCGATTGCAAAACCAACTTTGTAACAGTCGTAGTGAAGTGTCATCTCACACTATACCACTGAACTGTGGATTATGCGCAACCAAAACGTGTGATTTATATCCTCACACTGTACGGTCTGATGGCCAGCCATGACCTGAGTGCTCACACTGGATGAATGAACTTGTGACAGACAAACAAAGTATCCATAAAGAAGTCTCACAGACAGAGGATAATTTCAGATGCATTGTTCTATTTGCATGGCTTAAATAGCTACAAACAGTTATTAAACCACTCTAATTGTCTGGAAGCACAACCAGCAGCTGAATAATTCCAAAATTTGCATCTATTGATGGAAGTTCCAGCTCTTTTTGGTGAGCGTTAAGAGCCGATTCTTCCAAACAGCTTATCATCTGTCTTTTAAAACACCAGCTCAGTTCTCAAATGTTCTGACCTGTAGCTGGTATATGTGCATTTGTTTCATAGGAATTATTAATTATTATTGAACAAAACCATTTCTAAGGCTTTGGGACTCCAGCAAACCGTGGTGAGAGCCATTATCGACAAACGGAGAAAACTTGAACAGCAGTAAACCATCTCAGGATTGACCAGCCTACCAAAACCATACATCTGATGACATTATATTGTCTTATATTTGTCAAAAACATCTTGATGGCAGCCAAGACTTTTGGGAAAATATTCTGTGGACTGATAAGACAAGAGTTGAACTTTTTGGACGGTTTGTGTCCCGTTACGTCTGGTGTAAAAGTAACACAGCATTTCCTAAAAAGATCATCATACCAGCAGTCAAACATGGTGGTGGCAGTGTGATGTCCGGGGCTGCTTTGCTGCTTCAGGACCTGCACCACTTGCTGTAACTGATGGAGCCATAAATTCTGCTGTCTACTAGAAAATCCAGAAGGAGAATGTTTGGTCAGACGATTACTAGTCAGCATGTCCATGTGGGTTCAAATCCAGGTCCCAAGTGGGTTTGTTCATTGGTTCCATGGTGGAACCCATATAGGCATGCTAGCTGGGTTATTGCAATCCATGAGGTAGTTTTTGTGATATACAAGACTTAAGCACGGCCAAAGTTACAGCATGGTAAAAGACTGATAAACAATATAAACAGGCCTGATTTTGAAAAGGGATGTCAATGCAGGAGATTCAAATTTAAGATTTAAACAAAGCTCCAAATGAGTCATTGCTGGAAAAAAGATAAAGCACTGAAAACAGCAGGCTTCATTATGACCTCGCATCATCCACGGAATAGATTAAACTTCTCTTCTTCAGCATTGTGTTTTAACCTCCTCTTCCTGATTATTAATAGCGCTGTGTCTTGGTACGAAAGTAAACAAAAGTGGGCTGGAAGAAAGGAAACAGCATTTTCATGATGCAGGGTGTGGAGGTCACCCCTGATGTTTCATAGAGCCTCTTGGCAGAATTAAGAAACGCCTCAACAAACTAACACGGCTGCATTGCTCATTCTCATCATTAAAATAAATTGCTGTGCTCTGTGGTCTGTGGAAGGGGAAAAAAGTTTGAAAAAAAGCATGTTCTCACCCCGCGGCTGTGCTCATGATTTTGTCACTGTGATGTCCCAGAGGCTCCCCAGCTGCTTCAGAGACTAGAGAAGACACGGTATGTTGTTCCTCTACACACAACCCGCCCATGGGCAAACAAGATGACTTGCCTCCCGGTCTGTTGTCGTTTGAAATAATCAATTAATACCAAAGAGTTATTTGCATCAGAGTACATGCTGCCAGGAGGAGAAACTTGCAGAGAGAGGGACAGCGGCTACTTCTGCTGTTCATGTTTGTGAATCTGGATCAATATTAAACTAGTGCATCTGCTGCAGAAGCCCTGCTCTACAATGGCATTGTGCTTGCATGTGCTACTTGTTTGGTGCTTTAGAGACCTACAACTGTAACTCTGCTGGAGTGGTGCTTTTCTTGAAGGCAGAATAGAAGTGAACAAGAGAAGTGTCCTTCCTCTCTAGACGAATGAAACGCTCAATAATTGTCTGAAATAACTTAGTAAAGGTCGGGTGTGTGGGAGGGTTAGGGTCTCATGAACAGCCCAGGCAAAAAGAACAGAGGGTTCTGTACTGATTCTGCTCTTTTACATCATTTTTGTTATAAATTTCATTTAAGGAGCACTGGTGACCTTTTGTTACAGAAAGCCTGACGTGCTCTGCTCCATTAAATAACAGGTAACTGCTGGAAATTGATTGTGGGTTGAAGGAACAAAGAAGAAATCTTTGGCTGATTTGCAAGTCAAAAGCTGTCTAGACACTGAATTTAAGAGTGGGCTGAATTTGATTGAAAATTGAAGGCTGTTTTTTAAGAGACGTACAACATCTGGTCTTCTTTCTGGGTTTTAAATGGTCGCTTAACCTTGACGCATACATTGTTTTATAGCAATTATAAAGAGGGAGCTTTTTAAACAAATTTGCAGTCACAAAATGCATCAAATTTGATGCTGAAGAAGCTGGCATCTGGACCGTGTTTCTATAGAAGAAGAGAGAAGGATTCTCTGATTGGATCAAAGTTGTATTAAATAAAAAACTGCAGTCTTTACAACCAAGGAATGCAAGCCCCAATTCCCAAAAAGTTGGGGCAGTTTGTCTAAATCCAAACAAGCGCAGAGAGCAACACCGAAAGCTTTCCATCGCAGTGAAATATTCTCACTATACTCCTGGTCTGTTACAGCATGGCTTTCCGATCATAGCGGTGAGCTTGTCCCATTTAGTCCTCTGTTAGCTGTTAGCTTGGACGTCGCAGTAGGACCGCTTCAGTTTACTCTGACCTGGACCGCTGTTCTTGTTAAAACCAGAGCAGAGAGCCACACTGACAGCTTGTCTTGTGCAGAGGAGAGGTTTTTGCCCTCCATTCTCTAACTGCAGCTGAGTCGATGTGTGTGTCTGTGTTTAATTAATCAGATGTGGTAGAAGAAAAGCAGGAGGGGAGGGGGGGATCTTTAGTCTTTAGTCTGTAGGACACACATCCATTATTGACCTGCGACCTTGTCCCTTGCACACAGAGATTTCTCCAGATTCTCTGAATCTTTTGATGATAATATGTACTGTGGATGGTGGGATATTCGAAGTCTTTGCAGGTTTACATCAAGGAATACTTTTCTGAAATTGTTTCACAATTTGTAGATGTAGTTCTTTGCAGATTGGTGAATCTCTGCCCATCTTTACTTCTGAGAGATTCTGCTATTTTACTGACTTGTTGCCAGTTAACCTAATTAGATGCAAAATGCTCCTCCAGCTGTTTTCCATTTGAACCACTTACTTTTGTAGCAATTTGTTGCCCCATCCCAACTTTTTTGAAATGTGTTGCTGCCTATCAAATTCAAAATGTGCAAGTATTTATCATGAAATGGTAAAATGTCTCAGCTTCAACATCTGATATGTTGTTTATTTTAATTGTGAATAAAATACGAGTTTATGGGATTTGCAAATCGTTGCATTCTGTCTCTAACCTTGCAAAGCAGATGGATGCGCCCATTTCCGTGTTCCTCACTGGCGAATCCATCTTGCAAAGCTCCCGTCTGAAACATCTGGACCCGCTTAGAAAGTGACAGGACCAGTCAGCGACAAGGCGCAGTATGTGACGTAAGCAAGCAGCAACAAAAGGCCGGTGCAGATATGGCGCAAGAGATTAGCGTGGATGCTGCTAAAGCGCCAGTTTTATCAGAACTTGACAAAATTTCTTTGTTAAAAAAAGAACAAAGAACAGCAGTGAGTTTTTTTCTTTTCAAAACTGACAAAAGTCATGTACTGACATGTCTATAGTCGCCATGGTTCTGGTTATGCAGCTCTATATTGAGTTTACTCCTTCGGTAGGGGTTCAGCTTGGTAGCAGCTACGTCACGTGTTTTGCTCTGATTGGCCCGTAAAGATGTGACAGAAAGAAAGTTCATCCAATCACCCTCTGATTTTTTTTTTTTTTTTAAAGCGCTGCCCTCATCCAAATGCTGTGTATGAGAGGTTTAACAGATGGATGTGTGAAAAAAAAATCCCTCTGGCGTATCTGTCTCTTTTTACATTTTACGCAGCGCCCCTTTATTGGAATTGGGGTTGTGACAACCTAATTTGAATACACAGTCAACAGGATTTAGTGTGGATTTAACACCATAACCTAAAACAGAACTTAGAGCTAGCAGTGTTAATCTATCATTAATGGACAATACAGAATAGATAACCCATTATGTTTCAAAGCACCAATAGACTTGTTAGTTTGACTGTTTTTTTTAGATTCCTCTTGTTTTCAGTCTTTGTGATTTGCTAACCAGCTGCTTTATGTAGCTTCATTTTAAAAGAGCGTAAAATAAGATTGCAACATTATTCCTTAAACAGCAGTCTTGATAAATGGTCTGGCAGAAGCCTCTGAACCATAGTTTGATTTTAATTGAATCTGATCCATCCATTGTGGGACCAGGTGGTCATGTAAACCCAGCAGAACACAGCAGGTGTCTTCTAAAGTGAATATTTGCATTGATCCAGCATTGTATTAGAATTGACTCTACCCTGACGTATCACAGTGTTTAGAGTCAACCTGATTTCCTTCTGAGCGGAGGTTCAAGTCCTCACAAAAGAGCTGACTTACATTCCACTAAGTGTTTCTGACAGGTGTCGTATCAAATTTGTGCAGCTGCAGAGGCATTATAACGCACGCTCGGTCTAAACCGGTCGTCAGCGCGGCTTTTCTCGCACACATGGACAGCTTCCCTGCTGTGAATGTCAAGTGCGAGTTATTGAACGGAGTACCGAGGTAGACGAGTCTCTCCCTGATCCTGGACAGCTCTCCACCGCTCCGTAGCCTCCGGCACTCGGCAGGTAAAGCACAATAAGCTCTGGCTCAGTCAGACTTGAGGGATTATTTACTTAGACCCTGCTCTAAGTGTCTGACTTCATTTCTCCTGCACCCTTCATATTCTTGTGCTGGTAGCGCCACAGCGTCCCAGCATGTCAGCCCCAATCACTTCTGCATCACTTGTCACTTGTTATCGGAGCAAGTAAAAGAAGCATTTAAATGAGCTTTTTTTTCTTTATTTTTTTGTCTTTTTTTTTTCAATCTGTGCCCAAACACATTTTATTGTGCTCTATTTTCAAGGCAGCAGAAGGCGAGAGGACTGGAAGAGATGTTGTAAAAAGCCAGGCAGTGTGGAACCAGACCTCCCGACACCTTTGTTCACCCTCTCAGAGTAAAATTTGTGTTTTTCTGCTTAAACAAAACAAGCAAATTGCTTTCTTTTTCTGTCCTCTGGCTGTATATGTTTTTTTTCCCCGCCTGCCTGCCATAGCAGCTTCAAACCGTGCCTTATCTCAGCTTTAAATTGGCCACAACAGGCTCTTTCTGCTGTGTTGTCCTATTATAATAGTCACAGGTAAACACATTACCTGTTGTCAACGTTGAAGTCGCTCTACTCTTGTAGACATCTGTTTTCAAACGTTATATCAGGTCAGAAGATCCCTCCCCTTTATTTATTCCAGCATACCTTTTTTTGCTCCAGGACATTCAGCTCTCCACTGGGGATATGGTGTTTGTGTGGGTATGCTGTATGTATGTGTGTCTACTGCTAGAGTGGCAAATGGCTGATGAATAATGCAGGCTAATAGTGATGTGTTGACAGCTCTGATGGCTGAGGCTGCAGAGCTGTGTATCGCAGATAATGTGCCATTTCCCTCCTGTGCTCCTCCGCTCCCTTATTACAACAAATAGCACTTTTTGGTAATTTGGCCGCCCCGAAACTCTGCTGTCTGTGTACTCGGGGGTTTGTTTGGCTTCGGAAATATCGGGTGTTTAATAGTCTACAAATGTAGTGTTTTATGGCTGATTGGTTCCTAAATGAAGTCCAGCTTGTTTCTGTTAATTATGATCACTGAGTTGGCATTGGTAGGTTCATAAAGGAGATTTAGAAATTTACATCTGCAGCTTTTTAGGGGGAATCTGGGTTATTTAGTCCCAACTAGAGCTGTTTACAGTTTGCAGTTTGTGGTGAATTATTGCAGTCTACTGCAGCCTTAAATGGATCAAATGCAACATCAAATACACCTTATATAAATATACACTGTCAGCCACTTGACCATTACACCAACAGGCTGTAATGACATTGTATTCAAATACTCTGAAATGGAGTTCGCCCCTTTTGCAGCTTTAACAGCCTCCACTCTTCATGGAAGACTTTCTGTAAGAGTTTTGCAGGAACTTGTGCCCATGCATGAACATTTATGAGGTCAGCCACTCATATCATACTAGAAGGCCAGACTCACAATCTCAGGTCCAGTTTATCCCAAAGGCGCTCAGTAGGGTTGAAGTCAGGGATCTGTGCGGGCCAATCACGTTCTTCCACACCAAATTCATCAAACATGTCTTCATAGTCCTTGCTTTGTGCACTAGGGCACAGTCATGGATAGAAAAGGGCCTTCCCCAAACTGTTGCCACAAGGTTGGAAGCATAGCATTGCCCGAAATATCTTGGTGTGCTGGAACATTAATGTAAGGGCCTAGCCCAGACTAAGGATGTTCCTAAGCATCTATTTCCCTATTCAGCTAAATGCTCATTTGAATTTTGTTTAACCCACTAGTCTAAAGAGGAGAAAATCCCTAGAAAACGGTCAAATTCCTCCCAGGGTCATTGTGTCAGCAGGTATGATGTTAGCCTGATATACTACCTACAGCTCGGCTAGCATTAAGAGCTAGTGCCACCTTCCTTCGTTCCTCTTTGCAGATCAATATCATGCTTTGATATGTGGCCTCTTTTCACATTGGGTGAGTAGTTACACTTGAGTCCAACCCTTGATAGCCGACATGCCACTTTATTTCCAATTACTACTTTAGAAAACTGTCGTACCAAGGCCTTCCAACTACATGCTAATTGCTAAGCCACCGCTGAGCTTGTCATATTTACATCTGGTGAAGTGCCAGAGAGGAAGGTAGCGGCCATTAACTGAAGCTACTGCAGCCTCTTATGGTGGGAGGTTCATTACAGTTCAAAAGAGCATCATAGACTGGGATTTCAAGCCCATGTTCATAAAAAAATGATAGGTAATTATTTTAACCGACTAGTAAATCCTGTGCTGGCTAATTTGATAAACGATTTTAACCATTTTACTGATTAACTGCCCGCATCCTTAACCCAAACCCTGAGAAACAGTCCCATACTAGTATCCCTCCTCCATTAAACTTAACAGTTGGTACTATGCAGTCAGACAGGTAACGTTCTCTTAGCATCTGTCAGACCCCAGACCTCTACAATGGGGCAACGTCGATTGTGGGGTGAGAAGTGACATTGTGACATTGGGGGGGCTAAAATTGAAAAATAACACACCAAAAACCAGGAAAAATCCAACAAGGGTTAGTACATCACTTCCCACCCACTGTGGAGGTCTGGAACAAATGAGCCTGAAACACCCCACCACAGAGGTCTGCAGCCAGATGCCTCTCACAAACCCAGACTCACCCATGTGGTCTTCTCCTCGGCTAAGTTGATGTTGTTCCTAAACACTTCCACTGTCTTAAAATATCACCTACAGTTGACTTTGGAATTTCCAGCAGGGACAAAATTTCACAAAGCTGGCATCCATCACAGTACCATGTTTTAGCACTTCAGAACAACCTATTTTGTATCACAAATGTTTGCTAATAGAGACTGCATGAGCTTGATTTCATACACCTGTAATGAGTCTAACTTAAACATCACATAATTAAGAGGTGTGGTCAAGTACTTTTCTCCATATCGTGTATCACTGAGTTATGACTGCATGACAAAAAAGTGAATTGAAATTCCCATTTTGGTTTGTTGTTCTCAGCTCAGTGTTCACACAGACAGTGTAGTGCTTCCTTCAGTTTGTTTATTTCCATGCAAAAATTGCATGAACCCTATGTAAATATATCATTTAGTAATAACTGCCTAAAGAGAGAGTTTAGTAAAATTCCCTTTGGGTTTGTTGTTCTCAGCTTGGTGTTCACACTGACATCAAAGATACAATCAGCATTAAGGGGAACACCTACTAAGTGTAATTTCATTTAATTTACTTAAGTGGCTCAGACCATAATCACATATGGTGAATATACAATATAAATGACAAAATGATGGGATGTGTGCTTTATGCTAAGGAGGGAAACAGACTACTAATTTTGGAAAGCATTTGAGGCAGGAAAAGATGACTGGGATTGTCATGTCTGTGCCACTGAGTAAAATCTTTCACTCAATCTTTTATAAAACAATCTGACCATAACCTGATAAGTTTATTAAAGTATCTTCCATTGTCTGTTAGTTATGGCTCAGTGTAGGACACGCTTGTTAGCATTAGCATCAGAGTTTAAACTCAAGGAGAAAGGATTCCTGTCCCCCTCTGGGCTACTCAGGGATTCTGAGTCTATGGGAAAATGACAAAGTGTTGTCACTAGGGTTCAAGTGAAGGAGAACTTAAAGACTTTATAAATCAAAGAAAAGACAAACAGATAACCAAATAAGCTCTGAGATACGTATCGTCACTTGAAATTGATCCCTGAATCTTATTTTCTAATGTTTATGAGCACTTGTCTGCCACTCTCCATATCAATCTTCCGTGAAACAGGAAGAGAGAGCCGGGGGAAGGCCAGAAGGAGAGGGGGAAGCTGAGGGATGAAAGAGGTGCGTTCAAAGCGAGCAGCATCCGCCGGTGTTGAAAAATGAAACCAATTTGGACGTGCAAAATCTTGTAGCTCCTTGGGTGCCCACTTGAGGCTGGCTGCAAAAGTCCCAGAAGTCACAAACCCGTCCGTTCCAAAAAGGCAATTTTAACAGCAGAAATAAACATGTTTACAGCCTGGTCCAAAAACAAATTTGGTGTGAATAACTAATTTCTTGATTGGCACAAACTGTGCAGGGAGTGGGTGTTTTTTTTTATTATTCATTTTTTAATTTGGTTGAAGGATTAGCCATTTATGATAAGGGGCCTGGCTGATCCGACTGAAAGGTGGGCACATTTGAACTGCTTGACAGGAGGCCTAAGGTCTGCTCCTTCTCTCTGCCTGTTGCTAGGCAGACTGAAATTTAGTTTGAGACATTTCCAAAATGGTGACCACCACTCATGGGCTTCAAAAGCACTCTTCAGAAACCTTTTTTGATTAGTGAGTTCTGAAGTCCACATTGGTTAAATCTCTAGAGCTATACCACTCTAAAAATGAAAAATTATGATTATAAATGACTGTTTTCCTGTCAAAACAGTCATCACTTTGAGACTTAGACGCTTTGCTACCACTTCTTTGTATTTTCTGAAATTCTATTCACAGTTAAATTGTGATTAAATCGCAATCTCACTCACGAAGGCTCTTCAGTGTCTGTAACAATCATCCTGCTGTCAGGGTCTTTAAAACAAATCCTCAGCTGCACAGGAGTGCATGACACATTTTACTTTTTAATTAGCAGAAACAGAGGTTAATTTGGAACAAGCAGGAGAGATAAACAGCTGAACTGACGACGATAAGAGCACCACTTAGAAAAACTCAAACTTCATCAAATTAAGAGCCGAGGACTCTGAGTATCATTGGCTTTTATTTGATCTCCAAACAGAACAGAGCTCCTCACTGCAGCTTTTATTACTCAGAGCCAAAGATAGAGATGTGCTTTATTAAGACAGCAGCAGATAGCTGGGTGGTCCTATATCTAGAAAAACTGTTTATAGCATCAGAACTGATTTAACACTCGGCAGCCGGCTGTCATGTTGGACTGTCCTGTGAATAAAAAGCTGCAGCCTCCACCTGTTTCATGTTCAGCTGCAGCGGTAACCGAGACAAGTACAAATGTGGATTCTACACAGTGTTAAGCTGCAACACTGCCACTGGACCCTGGTGCTTTTGTCATTCTTGTGTGTCTGTAATATATGCAGCTTTTTGCAAACTGAAAGAAAACAATGCCCAGTTTCAGTTGATGTCTTCTTATTATACATGAATACCCTACCTGAGGACCTCAGAGAGCCACAGCACTGTTTCTCTTCAGTTTAGAGCCGGAGTGTCTAACTCAATCACAGCAGGGGTTGGTTTCTGAATGTAGGGTCTAACCTGAGAGCCAAACAGGGTCAACATTTAACCATAACCTCTCAGTCTCATTTTACCAGTAATAATTTATGGGGACAAAAACCTTAGCACTGATGAAAAATGATTTTGAGATTAAAAAGATGTCAAAATGATAAGTTTAAAGGTCAAAATTGGAGATAAAATGTCAAACTTATTAGTTCAAAGGTAAAACACAAAATTAAAAGTCATAATATTGTTTTCAAAAGGAGAATAAATGAGATAGAAAGTTGGAATCATGAGATTGAAACATCAAAATATGAGATAGTATTAAAAATGGTGAGTTTAAAAGTCAAATTATGAAATAAAAGTAGAAATCATGAGATTTAAAGGTCAAAATATTACAAAGGATTTCAAGTTGTGACTTCTAAAAGTCATATTTTGAATAAAAATCAAAATCATGATTGTTGATGGTCAAAATCTGAAAATAAATTAGAAATAATGATATTTAAAGGTCAAAATCTGAAAATAAATAACAAATCATGACATTTAAAGGTCAAAGTGAAAATAAAATTAGAAATTGTGAGTTTTTAAAAATCAAAATAGGAGAAAGGATTTGAAATTCTGAGTTCCGAAAGTCAAATTTGGGATAAAAATCGAAATCATGATGAATTTAAAAGATGAAAATATGTAAATTAATTTCAAAATCATAACATTTAAAGGTCAAAGTGAAAATAAAATTAGAAATTGTGAGTTTTAAAAGTGAAAATATAAGACTAAATTCAAAACTGTGAGTTTACAAGGTCAAAATATCAAAATAAGAACCGGAAACCATGAGTTTTAAAAATCAAAATATGAGATGAAATAAGAAATCATGGGTTTTAAAGGTCTAAATATCAGTAAGAACTCAAAAATTGAGTTTTAAAAGTCAAAAAATTAAAATAAAAAGTCAAAATCTTTACTTTAATAATTGTGTGTTTCAGAGTAGAAAATAAATGTATTTTTTTTTTCTCCCACATTCCAGACTTTTTATCCAATTATTTTCACTCTTTTTCAGATTTCTATGACTTAACAAGGATATTTTAAATCATCAAGGCTGAATTAACTTTATTTTACTGGCGGTAATCTGCATAACTGTACCACTGGCCATATATGGCCCCAAGGCCTTGGGTTTGACACTCCTGGTTTAAAACTAGGTTTCTGTGTATAAGTTGAGTATGCACATTTATCTTTTCGTGTTTTTTATCTGTCTTGAGTTCATTTGATCTTTAGGGCCCAAGAACCAACAGTTACGAGAGCCCTGTTGAAAACTAAAGCCTTAGATTTCTTGTTTCTGTTGAAATTAAGGCTAATGTAGCTGATTTAAATATACTAAAATACACTGAAATATTCAAAAAATTCAATTATGATACACATGTATATGCCTCACATCAGGGCTTGACTGCTCTCCCTTAATCACAGCCTCTTGGGTTTGAGCTGTTTACCAAAATGGTACACATATCCATTGTCCAGACAAACAATTAAGTCTGTACAATTCAGCTGTCCATAACTTAGCTTGATGTGCACTTTTATAATGTTTCGTTTCAAGTCACTGATTGTGAATCACACTGTTTTTCTGTATGAATACAGTTTACTTGTCTTCTGATAAACTTCAACCACTGCTCAGCAGTTATATTCCTCTGATGATATGCGTTTGCCAGACAGTGAAAGAAGAAAGGTTTGGATGATTTTTGACCTTGATTTCTCACCTCCATAATAATCAGTTCATCCTTTATCCATAGTGGACATTTGTGCAAAATTTGAAGAAAATCCCTCAAAGTGTTTTTGAGTTGTTGTGTTTCCTAGAATGGCCCAGATGGATGGACAGACGGACAGCGTGAAAGCATAACGCCTCCAGCCCAGGCTATCGCTGACAAAGAGGTGTAGAAAGAATCTTTTAATGGAGAAATCTGCTGCTGAATCAGAACTTATTTAGAGTGCCATAGAGGATGTCAGAATGATACATGATGCTTTGTGCAATGTCATGCGCTTTATCCCCCTTAAGGAAAGATGGGGGATGGTGCTTGATCTCTGATGCCGTTTTTTTTTGTGGGGTAATGGGCTGAAAAGTTTTGGAACCCCTGTGGTACGATATAGTTATCTTCGTATCATATTGTGCCATACTGTATTGTATCATATCATATCATACTATATCATATCATATCATATCATATCATATTGTTTCTTATCATATAGTGTGGTATCGATTGGAATCATATCCTGATGGTTGGTATCATATCGTATCCCATCACTGGTATTGAAAAGTTTCATATCGTTCCATATCGTACTGAATCAGATCGTATCATATTGCACTGTGTCATATCATATCCTATTTTATCACACTTTATTGTAGTATCATATCATTCGGTGTAATATCCTATCACTGGAATTAAATAGTTTCGTTTCATATGTTTTCATATTGTATCTCACCATACTGTACTGTACCATATCATATTGTAATGAATTGTATTGTATCATATCAAATTATATCATGTCATAATGTATCATATTGTATCCTACGCTGTTGTTGAATTGTTTCTTATCATATTGAATGATACTGTATCCTACCGTATCATTTGGTATTGAATTGTGTCCTAACATATTGAACTGCCTGTATCATATTATATAGGATCAATACATATCTGATTGTATCGTACTGTATTGTATTGTATTGAGTTTTGTTGTATCATATCAGAATACATCATAGTGCATGACATCTTATCATATTGCATCATAGTAATGTATCCTTTTGCCTTATTCTTGATCATGAATGTCCCCTCTTTTCACATATTCAATACCAAGGATTGTTATACATGAATTGAATACATACATTATATTATGTGTCATTTTAGAGTCATAACCTCCTGTCTGTTTAGACCCATTGAACTCACACAGTGTCATTACTAACCAGGTCTCATGCGGTCACTTCAATCAAAGGTCAGACTTTTTAACTCAAATGCCACGTTTTAGACATCAGCTTAGAAATGCTAAATTATGACTCTTTGTTCAGTGCCATCTTCCACCCGCCTGTCTCTTTTTCTGCTTTAATTAAAAAGTCTACATTCATAATTGCCTGTAATCACAGTTCATAATTATATATCATTTAAAAAAAACTAGCATCAGTGGACGTTTGACAACAGGGAAAAACAGATTAGGTGTCTAGTTAGTGAATCAATTGGGAAATGAACCTCCAGTTATCACTCAGACCTGAATCAGTGGCACACCAGCTGCTTTCACAGCACAGTAACAAGCAAGAAAGAGTTTTATTGGTAATTATTTCTGACAGACAAGAAAACTTAAGTAATGAAGTATTTTTAATGAGCTGATTACAGGCGCTGTAAAGCTTAGGGCAGGTTTAATCAGTGGCATGCTTTCAGACTTATGCTTCATGCAATCAGTTTTCAAGATAATAAGTTCACCTTTGAGCCAAGAGACATAGAACAGGAGAGCACAGAGAATATTTTTTTGTTGCACCATATCAAGTAGTTTTGATCAGTCGCCAAGTTGGTTACTCTATCACTTTGGCCCAGACTGATGCCTCTGAAGTTTATTTCTCTGTTTTTATGAGGAAATATTTGAGTAGATTATTGGAAGGATTGTTGTTCTTTTATGCACACACATTTATTTCCCCATCAGGACTGGTCATACCTAAAAACTTGTCATTACTATCATGCTAGCTTCCTGGCACTACCAATAAACTCAATCTCAGCTTTGCCAAATTCAGCCTCACAAAGCCACCAGCATGTCTGTAGGCTCTTCTTTCCTGTGGATCGCTGAATGATTTTATGTTAACAGCCATGTGCCAGTTTCTTAAATTGGTTGCAGTGAGTAGACACCTACTTTATGAGATGAGCCAGCAGAGTAATCATTCCAGAGTTTTGTGCCAAAAACATTGGGACCCCCCTACTCAAAACAAACCAAGTCAAAGGTTTGATCGCTGTCCAAGGTGCTGAATCTGGCAAAGCCTGAGACACAGAGGCTGTCTGTGTGAGGCTGTAGTACGAATAAACAGGATTCCTGATAACGGTGACATGTTTCATCATGGCTGCAGGATTTCCCAGACATCAACATCACCTTGGGAAGTCATGTCTTTTCCTTTGTTCTCATTTTCTCTTTTGGTTAGCTGTTCTTGTTTCAACTCTTTGATATTGCTTTTCCATTTATTGCAGACCACCCAGTCAAAAAGCATTGTAGTATATTTATTTATCCTTCTTATTCATGGGGCCTCTGCTGTAGATGTGATTATGGGTGGGAATCACAGTGATACAGTTTAATACTTTTTTTTAGCATACATGTCATGACAAAGTACTTGCCCACTTCCTGATTTCTTTTCTTTTTTTTGCATAATTGTCACTTTAATGTCCCATATCATCAAACAAATTGTAATATTAGACAAAGACTAATTACTGGGTGTTCTACCTTTGGTGGCAACAATTACAAACAAGCAGTTGTGATAACTGGCAATGAGTCTTGGCATTGAGGAATTCTGGCCCACTTCTCTATGCATAATTGTTTTAATTTAGCCACATTGGAGGGTTTTGGAGCATGGATGGTCTGATTAAGATTATGCCACAGCAACACAATAGGATTCAAGTCCAGATTTTAACTAGGCCACTCCAAAAGACTTTCTAGTGAGTTTGGATCATTGTTCTGATGCATAATCCATTTTGCTTAAGCTTGAGGCAACAAACTGATGGCTGGACATCCTCCTTCAGGATTTTCTAACGGAAAGCAGAATTAATGGTTTTGTCAATTATGGCAAGTTGTCCAGGTCCTGAAGCATCAAAGCAGCCCCAGACCATCACACTACCACCACCATGTTTGATTGTTGGTATGATGTTCTTTTTATGAAATGCTCTGTTAGTTTTACGCCAGGTGTATCACCTTCCAACAAGTTCACCTTTTGTCTCGTCAGGCCACAGAGTATATTCCCAAAAGTCTTTTTTTAGTCAAATGGGAGACGAGCTTTTGTGTTCTTTTTGTTTAGCAGTGGTTTTGGCCCTGGAACTCTCCCATGCCCAGTATTTCCCAGTCTCTTTCTTATTGTTAAATCATGAACACTGACCTTAACTGAGGCCAGTGAGGTTTGCAGGTCTTTAGATGTTGTTCTGGGTTCTTTTGTGACGTCCTGGATGAGTTGTTGATCACTTTTGGAGGAAATTTAGTAGGCCGACCACTCTTGGGAAGATTCACCACTGTACTGGAGTCCCAAAGCCTTAGAAATGGCTTTGTAACCCTTTTCAGACTGTCTTTTGTTTCTAATCTGTTCTTGAATTTCTTTAGATGGTGGCATGATGTTTGGCTTAATGAGTTCTTGTAGCCTACTTCCTGTCTTGTCAGACAGGTTCAATTTAGGTGATTTCTTGATTCAACAATCCTGGCAGTAGTCAGGCCTGGGTGTGGCTAGTCAAATGGAGAATCCTTAGACTCACAAACCTATAATAGAGGAATCAAGTTTGAAGAAAACCAGCCTAAAGGGCAATTGGGGAAACGTTAACAAAGATTTAATGCTAAAAGAAGTTGGTAAATGGAAAATAGTTTCCTTTTTTAGACATTTTAATCACCAGCAAGGGTATCTGTGAAACTGCAGCTGTCAAATGCTTCATTTGATCCTCCACAGTCTGACTTATTTCACTATTTTAACCATCATTACCACCATAAACATTCCCGTCTCCTTACCTAATCCATACAAGGTCTCAATCTCCTTGCATCTTGATGCAGGGACCCCTTGGGAAGTGAGGGCCCCTCTGCCCTGTGGGTGTTCTCTGTAAGACACTTGGGAGGTTGCTCTCCTCCTTTGGACAGACTTTGAGTGGAGACTCTTCTCATCAGCATGTTGTGTGTTTGAAGATGATGAAAGTGTCCATTTTTTTAAATGTTGAGAGGTTGTGACTCATCCACTGCCGGTCTGCTGCTGCTGACGATGATGAAAGGATTATAAACGGAGTTACTGATTGGCCCACAGGGTTCCTGCATCGTTCACAGGGGTGTTGTTTGCTTGTTGTGTTGAGCCGTTCAAGAGCACAAAGGAGTGTGCCTTTTTTTCTCCACTTTTGAACTTTTTTTTTGCACACAAACACTGATTTTATAACCTCTTTCACTATTAATGAACGCAGCAGTAAATGGGTGTTTAAAACTCATGTGAAGTTAAAGCACAGCTGACATCTGGTTGTTCATCCGATGGCTGCTGTTCTGTACATACATTTACATTTAAATTTACATTTTTGATCCCGAGCAGAGGCTCTTAAGCAGAGCCGCCTATAAAAAGAACAGCTGTTAGAATAATTTAAAGTCTCAGATCTACAATATGGCAAGTACACAGAGAGCAGAGAGCACAAAGGTCAGAGAACAATGCATACTGGAAACATTACAGAGAACTTTTATTGTAATGCAAATGATTCACCTTTCTTCATTTAATGCAAATGAAAATTAAAGTTAAAGAGCTGTCTTTGTGTCTGCAGGATCCAGTCGGGCTCCTACCTCAGCACAGGCTGGTTCACGCTCATCCTCGCCATGGACATGTGCAAAGAGATCCATATCTACGGCATGATAAATGACACCTACTGCAAGTAAGACACCCCAACTATTGCACCACCACACACACTTTTCTTTGTATTGAGAAAAAACTGCACATGCTCCTACAAAAAGTTTGAAAACTACATTCATATTCACAGCAGCGCCATCCAATAGCAGCCTCCCATAACCATAGCCTGCCACTGTAGGAATACATTTCCAATGCCTCAGTCAGGATTTAATAGCTGAATTTCTATGCTCAAATCCATATTGGGTCCTCTGTGCCATGAATACCATTATATTTCCTCTGCATAGAATACCCAGCAGGCTGCAGAGTCTCAATGGGGCTGCAGCACCCAGTGCCTCCCCACACAAAAGGGAGCAGTATCTGGAGGGATCTGATAGCATACAAGTTGATAGATCTGTCACATATCGGTAACCAGAAAGAAGCAGGGACAGATGCTTCAAATGATAATGTCTGTTATGTATCTCACTAAAATACCAAATCCACATATCACAAAGATTGCAGATCGGGGAAATGAAATCACAAGACTCCAAATGATGCTGGAGATATGGAGAAGTTTCATTTTCACTGATCTTTCATTTTGGATCCACAGGCCTTTATCGGAGAGATTTTTGGCATGACAAGAATTTCTGTGAAGCACGTTTACTGATTCACCAGATATTCTTACAGAACACAATGATAGTGATTTGAAGAAGAGGAAGAACAATAACTGTTTCAGCTTTCTTCATACAGCACTTTTCAAAGACAAATAACTTAACAGTTAGAACAAGAAAATAACAAAAAACAAATACACTTTAAAAAGTCACCGACTTTTTTAATGTTCAGTTAACAAATTATGAAGCATTGGGTGTGTCAGCACCTTGGTGGCAGTGCTGGGAGCTCTGAATTGGTTGCCAAGGGAACAGGAAGTAGGCTGGGGCTCTGAAGTGGGTGGAGGAATACTTACCAGGAAACAAAATGATGACATCATTCTGACATCACAGCGCCATCTCCCATGGCTATAGAGACATAGATGCACTTTCAGGCTTCTGACAAGGGTTTACAGGTCAGCCATCTTGGTGAGGGGTAGCCTTAAAAAGTAAAACATTTAGGTATGAAAACTTGTGTTTGTTACATAATTAGATATCCTAGATCCCTTGGTTCTCAACTGGTGGATTGGGATCCAAAAGTGGACTGCAAAGCCATTTTCAGTGGGTCGTGGATTTGTGCCTCAAAAAAAATGAGACAAAAGTCCAGGATTTGCTTTTATCACTGTTACTTTTTAAAGATTACATTTTGACAACTTAACTAGTTGATATGTAACATTACATCAGGTTTATTTAATTATGTAGGGTGTATACCAGGTGAACATAAAGATTTAAGTTGAGACATTTTCTTTTCAACTCAAAAAGCTGTTGCAACTACTTTATTTCAGCAAAGTGAAATATAATTTTCTTTTGGGAAAATTTGCTGCAAACTCAAAATTTTTAGATATGAGCAGGCGCCGGCAACTTTTACTGTTAAAAGAGATGTTTTTCCCCTACCCTCCTTGCAGAAAATCTTTGAAGACAATGAATCTTTGAAAACACATTTGAACCTTACAATGAAGGTAAAACAGTCAATTAAGTCGTTGCCTATTAACATAATGACTGAGCAAAGGTATGTGGCCATGTTTTATCACACTGATAACTTCCCAGGTAGTCATGTTATTTTACTCTTTCTTGGCATTTTAATCATAATTGTCATTTTGATGAATTTATGGATTTAGAACTATAGAAACAACTTTGCACATATTTGGTTATTTTCATCTTTAAGTGCTATAATCAGCTAGCATTTTTTTATCCTTAATGATGCTGATATAATCTTATCCTATCGTTATTTCTTTATTCACCCACACACACTCATTAGACTTCCTGTCAGAAAAAGTTAATACAGGATATTATAGTAGCCTATTGTTCACCTGCACATGAAACCTTCTCTACTTCATCTCCTCTCTCTGGCACAGGCTACTGTCTGTCTGTCTACGTCACATAAAGGAAAGCAGGAAAGATGCGCTTTGGCCTCTATCATCACTGGGTCAGGGACAGCATCAACAATACAAGCTGAAGGACACACACTGAGCAATCACAATAATCACTGAAAATGTCCACGAGAGAGTAGAATAAGCTGTTTGCAGCCTTTCTCCCTCCTTCACTCTTTATAAGTGACTGATGTCAGTCAGCACCATGGACAGTGCCACATGAACACACAACAAACATAAACAATCCATTTTTTACAACACAAATGCTCACTCTTACACTGAACCGCTCATTCATTACACGCCAAAATATTTCAATCATCATCAAATTCATCAATCTTCAGAATAATAATGAAGCAATGGAGAATAACAATAAAACATAAGCTTACCTGTTTATTTGGCTCAAACAGCCCACTATTGATCCGTTAGCCTCCTTTTTGTCTTCACTGATGTGTAAGTTTTTCATGCGTCGTTAACGTTATCATCTCTACTCTTTGCATACATTACTTTCGTACATCTTAGTGCCCATCAGAGTTGATAAGTTTCTCTTTTCCTCCGTCCTTCTTCCTGTGCTAAACCAGATTGCAGATATTAAAATCTTAACTCGTGTGATGAGTACAAAACGTACAGGTTTTTAAAAGCTCTGGCACTTTTCAATACCATTGCTATCAGATAGTAGTCAATGTATCAGAAAAAACATCAAAAAGGATCAAAGTGTGAAACATTTTGACAACACAGGTCGGTAACTTTCATGCATGCAATCCTATCACCAACTTTCATGGCTGTCTTTTTTTTGTTGACATTGATTCCAGTAAAAGTTTTATGCGTATACGGGCCTGTCATCTTGCCTCTGACTCCTGGGTGAGTGATTACTGTCTGGCAGCGCGGCCATATGGATGACAAACAAGACGCTTGTTGCTCCAGGCGTGTCTGCTCGGTCTCCAGTTGTATCAGCCTTGATGGGCTCCCTTTCTCTCTCTCTTAGCTCTGTCTCTATCCCATGAATCAAACACTTTTTACCTAATGCACGGTAAAAATCCTGTCTTTTATCTCCTCCATGTTCCCCGTGCACAGCGGGAGAGGAAATATAAACACGGCAGAGAGGAGGGATAATTCAACCAGCTTGGAGGATTTTATGATTCACTGAGGCGGATAAGGCACAGTGTTCTCTTGCTTCCCGTCTCTCATATATTACAGTCCTTACAGGAGGATATTGTGTTCCGCTGACTTTCTGAATGGACGTTTCAGTGTCACACACAGTCATATTGACAGCCGACAGCTGCACTTCTATAAAGAAAAGGAAAAAAGTGATGCTATGTGTCAGCGTTGGAAGCTTTAGTCAGAATTGACCTCAGCAGTGGTTTTGAAATGGAGCTTCAACAGGTGCTGCAGAGACGCTGGAATTGAATTTATGAGTTAACTGTGGTGTGTGACACAGAGAGCAGAGAGGCTGTGATTGGGTTGTATATTAGTGTTTGCTGGCAGACAGCCACACTCGCTGTTCTGTGGACACACTGTCTGCCTGTTGAGATGGCTGTTTTTACTCAGTCTGTGTTCATTCATTTGTACTTTGTTTTTACGCAGCATGTTTTTACTGATTAGAGGTATATTCATGTTTGACTGACCCATGTTACATTTCTATTTATCTTTATGCCTTCGTGCCAGCAACAGCCAGGGCTGGAGGCATTATGTTTTCAGGTTGCCAATCGGTCCATCCATGCCATACTAGAGAACGTAATATTTAACAAATGTTTAGAACAATTGTCTTAAGACTTGCAGAAATGTATTATCTGCCTCAAGGATAGAATGATTGGAGTTTGTGTTGTGTGTTTATTGTTTCCTCATTCTTTTTAATGGTTTGCTTTCTTGCAAAGTTCATACATGTAACAGTTGTGCCTCGTCCAGACATTGGAATTAAGTCGCGCTGCAGGCCGATATACAATGGCGAGTAGTGTAGAAATTAGTTAGGACTTAGTCAAAGTACAGCAGCAGCTTTTATCAGAATTAGACAGTATTTCGTCTTTTAAAAAGAGCAACCACACTAATCTGATTGGCCCAAAATGAATGCAACAGACTAATTATTCATCCACTCACCCTCTAGATGTAACTATATCACCTTCATACAGAATGTTCGGACCCTAAATAGAATGTTTTTCCACTCACTCATCCATCCATTTTCTATACCACTACTCCCATTGGGGGTCGCGGAGAGCTGGAGCTTATCCCAGCTGTCACTGGGCCAGAGGGGTACACCCTGGACTGGTCACCAGTCAATTGCAGGGCTGACATATAGAGACACACAATCAGGCATACTCACATTCACGCCTACGGCCAATTTTAGCGTCACCGGTTAACCTAACAAGCCTGGGTTTGGTGGTGGGAGGAAGTGGGAGTACCCAGAAAGTGCCAACTCATGCATGGGGAGAATATGCAAACTCAACACAAAACAGTCCTGACCGGGAAACGAACTAGGGACCTTCTTGCTGTGAGGCAACAGCACTAACCCCTGTGTCACAGTAGAGCCCACATCCACTCACCCTTGAGATATAATTATATCTCACCCTCATACAGAATGTTGGTCCACTCATCCTCTAGATGTATGTATTTCACCATCATACAAAAGTTTTGTCTGCTCAACATCTAGATATATGTATCCTACCCTCATACAAAATGTTCATCAGCTCACCCTCTACATATGTGTATATCATCTTCATATAAAGTGTTTGTCTACTCACCTTCTAGATATATTTCACACCCTCATACAGAATGTTTGCCCAATCACTCATTTGAGATTTATCTCACCCTCATACTGAGTGTTCGTCCACTCACCCTGCCTTAAGTCTGTGCAGCTCTTTGGTCAACTGCAGTTGTTTTAAATGTGCTCTGTTAACAATGTTTGACTTGACCCTCTGAGATTTTTTTCAAAGGTTATGTCTCTGGTCCAGATGAATGTGAAACATGTCCCATGCAATGGATATGTGAAACAGTCTATCTGGCATGCTGTGTTAGCTCAGTTCTACTGCTGTGCATTACTCATTTGTAACATTGGCTCAGACAGCAAATTTATCTGTACTCTTTAGGTGGGAGCAAAAATCAACCATCTGAGATGAGAAATTTACCCAGGGCACCAAACTGCTAAATACTTCCAGAAAGATCTTTTGTTAAACAGTTTAATCACGGTTTTGTGATTACAACAAAAAGTTTGTTTGTTTGTTTGTTTTTTTCTTTTTTTGTCGTTCATAAGCACAAGGTGCTTTTATTCTGAAAAGGTTTTTTTTGTTTCTTTGTTTTTTTTGTTTCTTTGTTTTATAACTTTTATTTATAACAGTGGGGTATGACATCCAGATATACACAACAACAATGATCAACAACATCCTTGTACAAATATAAATAAAAGTAATTTGGTACAATTGTAGAGAAAAAATAATAATAATAATAATATATAAATATACAAATGCACATTAAATAACCCAAAATGGACATTGCTCAAAATATATATTTAACTGTAGAGACAAATTGTAATTCAAAACAAACAGAAATAGTATCATATGATCACTGACCTCAACATAGTTCATTATAAGCCCCGTAACCACCCACCCACACAAAAAGTTTTAAATGCATAGCAAATCAAAACAAGAAAAGGTGGGAGTCATCTATTTTTCCCAAGATTTCCAAACTAGCCCTGATTTTGGTCTCACAGGCAAAAACATATTAAAAGAAGATAATCTCAAAAATTTGGTAACATCTTGTCAGTCTCTGGAGACAGAAGTCAAGTATATTTTGACTTCTTGGCAAATTAACACAGAAATCTTATTGCCAAATCAAAAAGACTCTTCATCAATGAATCAATGATCTGCTCTCTTTAGTTGTGCGTAACTTTTTCTAAAAAGACTCAAGAGCTCGATTTCTTTGTTTTGTTTGGTTAATTGATATGAAGGACAGAGTTTTCTAACATGAGACAGCAGGACTCATCATTAATATGTTAATGCAGCTGCAGCCAAACTCCTCTAACGTTTAACCTTCACTGTGATGTTGAGACCAGCTGCTTTGATTAAATCACTGCTGATCAGATTAGATCTGATCAATCAGCTAATCACGTGCTGAGCTGCACTGGAAAGATGCTGTCACATCTCATCTTATTATCAATTTACTGTCCTGATGACAGTTTAATCAACACAGTCATTAAAGCTATGAGTGTCCCTTTGATGCCGCACCATCACTCATTCACCCCTATGTAATATTTATTTATTTATTTAATGTGGACATATAGTAATGTGGGTGCTCATCAGCCATGCAGGTCCTAGACGTACTGCTCTTAGTGTATCTGGTAAAATGCTTATTTGCAACACCAGGATTTTAGAAGTAAAGAAAGATATGACTGAAAAAGTGGAAAAATAGCAAGAGCAGTTGCGAATACGGCTCTGATTGCTATATCATAGCTACATCTAAGCTAATTGTTAGGCTGCAACAATAAAAATATTTAGAAAATGTAACTGGAAAAAATTGCAGGGCACATAGGACACACAGATATGAATAAAAAAAGTGTCCTGCCTTTAAATAAACTGCTCATATTCATATTTTTCTTTTTCCTCTGTCCTGTAGGACGGAGGGTTACCGAAAGGTGCCGTACCACTACTATGAGGCGGGCAGCCGGGACGAGTGTGCAGAGTATCAGCTCCATGAGAGCGCCCCCTACGGCGGCCACCGCTTCATCACAGAGAAATCCGTGTTCGCCAAGTGGGCCAAAACTCACGCCATCAAGTTCTTCAACCCACCCTGGCAGCTGTCGTGACCCTGGCTGAACCAACAAGGAAATAAAACTCAACCGCTACCATCATCATCATCATTTTCATTACCTGGGGACACGCTGAACCTCTACACCGACAGAAACGTTCCCTAACATGCCGATAACAACACATTTTCAGCACAAACTTCACCGCATATCTATTCATAAAGGATGGTTAAGATGTGTTTGTAAAGTCCTGGAGTAAAAAAACTGTATTGTTGGACTCATTCAGGCAGTAAAATCTGAAAAAAATCTTGGAAATGAAAACTTTTTCTTGAATTTGAGAGCTTTAGGGAGAGAGAGAGCACCACACGCCACTCTTCACTGACGAATCGATCCATCCGCTGCTCTGTGAGTTTAGCAAAGAAGCTCTCGAAGACTAACTTTTAGAAAAGAGAGTAAACAGCATGAAGCAGAAAAGAACCATCTGTCACCTCGCAGTGACCTAAGCAGCCCATGTGTCCTGAGGCACTGGATTTACATGTACTTTTTCTAAGACTGGAGCTGAAGAAGAGCCTGGCAGCTGCAGAGACCAGTCCTGTTGCCATGGACGTCTGACGAGCTCGCCTACAACTGTTTCCTCTGCTTGTCAGTCTTCTCCTGTCAGCCTGTAATTAATCTATGACAAGACTCGTCCAGGCTTTCATCTCTGACAGACAGAGAGTTGGAGGAAGGTTTTAATTTGCTTCCATGCAGAAGCACCAGCAAACAAGGATTTGGGAAAAGAAAGGGAGCAGAAAAGCGGGCGTGTAGACTTGATTCAGACTTTTTTTTTTTTTACTTGAAGCTTGCTTGTTTTGATGTGTGTTAACTCACACAACTTAAAGATGTCAGCTTCTTTTCTTTCACGATGCTGTGAAACTGAATTTTTGAAGAGATGTTTTGGTGTTGGCTTGATATCCGGATGAATTGCTTATTTATTTTGCAGACTCTCTAGCAGTTTGTGTATGTGTGTGCCATCAACAATGTGAGCATCACAGCACATGGAGCAATGTGCAATTAGAAACTCCATCCTCACAGAAAGGAGTTAAATCATTTGTGACCCCGCGGAGGGAGAGATTTATGTGTGCAGTGAAACCATTTGAAGTTAATTGTATTCTATTATCATTCTGTGCCTGCAATATACTGTGCAGTTCATTGTGAGGAAGACGCAGGAAGATGCTCGGCGTCTCTCCTGTTCATTTTCTCATGCAGCTTTTGTGCCTCTTTGTGTACAGTACCACTGTGTGAATGCAGCCTCACGTTTGTCTTTGGATGCGGCGGGCCATTCCCTTGGCTCGGACCATTACATCTGAATACATCGGTTCCAGGACGCTGAGGAATAATCAGAGAAATGCTGAGGTGTGTGGGCTGTCTGGTAGCTGTGGAGGGTTGAGACGCGAGGGCTGTGACTGTGACCCCCCTGCCCGTGGCTGTGATCAGCCCAGAGGAGCGGACTGAAAGGATTCAAAGACTTCTTATATTCAGAAGAGCTGCTGTACAGGGTCCCTGACGACTGTAATGTACTGTAGCTGAGCTTCACAGTCTCACTCCTACTGCAGAGCACTGTTCACTTTCACACACAAGCACTCCTTGAGGGGCTTTTTTCCTTCACTGAGCATCCTTTTGGTGGTTTGCAGGCCAAAACACAAAGTTTTAACTAACAGGATCTATCTTGACAGGGCTTTACTCACCACCAAGGACTCTGAAAAGAATCAGTCTTAATTTAGACAAGTTTACGAGGATTGTAAGAGCCAATGATGCCATTTTTATTTAAGAATTGTAGGATCTAGAGGCCAATAATTAAGTTAAGCTTTTATTCTCCATAACTGAAAATCATGGCTTTGCAGAAGGCTTCAGAAAAGAACTAAGATCAACATGATTGGTATCAAAATGTAAAACAAGTCTGGAGCAGCCTTTTCCAAACTTCAGTATGCTGCAGTATGCTGCCGACCTAAAGCCCGAGAATCTTCTGGGGGCCCCCAAAAACACTTGTACAACCACAACATGAGAATCAAACATTTAACTTTTACTCATCATATTTTTCTTTTATAAAAAGGGAATTTTCAGTGCAGGTGCTTTGCTTTCAGATACATTCCCAAAATGCTCTTGGGTTCACTTTATGGAAGCAAATAGAGTTTTTATTTCTGATCAGGCATCTGCAAAGGATTGTCTTTTCTATGTACTTTGTGGCATAGCAAATTCTACCCAAGTAGCATTAATTTCTCCAAAGACATTGATGACTTCTTAGTATCAGGAAATGAGTGGCATAGTGGAACATTAAATGGAGTGTCACTAGCTAATCCAACATCATAAAAACCCAGATATATAGAATTCCAGAATAAAAGTAAAGGCAAAGAATAAAACCTCAGAATATCCTCGACCAGTCCAGGCAACACAGGAACCCAACCACATAAAATGAGACCTAAGGACCAGAAATGTAAGAGCATTTAAAATATTAGGAAGAGACTGAAACAAATAGAAATCAAAACAGTAACCACATTATGAAAACTATGAAAATGTGTTGAGATCAATAAATCACAATACAAAACTTTGAAGGCTGGAAACTGTAAAATATTACTCATAATAATAATAATAATAATAATAATAATAATAATAATCAAGTAGAACAGATACAACAGCAGAAAGAGGTTAAAACAATAAAATTAGAGGGAGGGGGTAAAAGCTCTGAAATCAATCAAATAGGAGACGTGGAGACATAGCATTAAGAATTAAAAGCATAAAAACAAAGAACAGAAAAGCAGACCTAAAAGCTAAAGGACAAATTTGAGGAAGAAGAGAATTTAAGAGAGAGAACTGATGAAAAAAAAGAGGAAGGAGACAGAAGACGACATCACATTAAAGCAAATCAACAAAAATGAGTTTTAAGAAGTGATTTTCAAAGATGTCACTGATTTCACATGCCTTATCTCCTGGGGCAGGTCGTTCCAAAGTTGAGGGACCCTGACAGAGAAGGCCCTGTCACCTTTAGTTTTAGGCCAAGACCCTGTTTTAACCACAATGTTTCAGGTGAAAACGCAAAACCTTTGTAGCATTTTAAAAACGGAACGATTTGGAAACGAGCCCCAGAGTGAGAGTTTTTCAAAATGCCCCCGTCTCCATGTAAACAGGGAAAACAACACTTTCTGAAAACACTTTCCATGTTAAGGTTGAAAAAGATAGTTTTAATCACTTCTAAGATGCAGATAAAACTGAAAAAGGGAAAATAGTTATATTGTTCTGTGAAGGCTATGCTTTTCCCGCTGCACTTAAGCAGGGAGCACTGCACTCTCAGAGAAAATCCACGAGAAATTAAAGGCTGTAAGAGAAAGATGTGTCCACAGAAAATTAAACAGTCTTAAAGGACATCTTTGTTATAACAAGACTGGTCTAGCAAAGCATTTTTGTGTTAATATGTGCCGTGAAATTCCGCTGCTGTGCTACGATTGTGATGAGGAGGAGGATTAATGATGAATTCCTCTCGTGCCCATGTGTATGATAAAAATGTTACACGTCATGAAAAAACATGAAAAACAGTAATGTGCAGTACTGTCCTTGTTGTAGAGACAGATTTAATGTGCAGTAAAGTGATTTACTACAGTGTTTTTGTGTTTCCTGCAGTCTCATGTAGACAGAAAATGTTTTTAATTAAAACATTGCCTTCAAGTAAAACTATTTGAAAACAGAAACAGAAAGCGAAGTAGAACGATGTCATGTTAACAAGGCCTAAAGCTGCAGCCTGGCTCATAGGGGGTTGAAAGTAACCTGGAGCCAGACACTTAAGTGCTCTAAAATTGATGAGTAAAATCTTAAAATCAATTTTTAAACTGTCAGGGAGCTAGTGTAAAGAAAGGAAGCAAACGATGTTCATATGACAAAAGGCGAGACTTCCTCTATTTTCATCAAAGATTAGTCTAAGTAGAGAACTTCCTGTCACTATGTCCTGCCGCTCTAGTTTTTCTTTCCACAACACATTTCAAATAACCAAAGCTGCATGTTTTTATGTAACATGTCTCTCTGCAACTGCTCTAAAAAGAGCAACAGAATAACTTTGATTCATGTATTGTGTTTAGAAAATTGTACCCTGACAAAGTTTAGCCGTCCAATTTGCCCAATCCCGTGTTCTTCAAATCTAGTGAAAACAAACAAAAAAGTGGAGATAAGCTTTCATTATTTTCCTGATTATTTTTACATCCGGAAAACTATTTTGTTGCAAAGACGTGAATGAACTTTTCAAGCAGCTTTAATCCAAACTGTTTATTGAGACAGCTGAAAGTCCTTAAAAACCTCTGAGAAAGCTCATTTCCTCCGGTTTAACTCAGATTTTTATTTGGCCTGCAAACAACCAAGCCTTGCACTCTGGATCTTTTTCTGACAGTTGTATGATCAGAAACATATTCAGCTATCTGGAACAGGAAAAATTTGATCTCTCTTTCATTTTCCAGACACATTCAGGCACCCCCACGGCCTACAAAGAGCATCCTACAGCTCAGACTCATTGTGAGTCAACCTTTCTGACAAGAGTGTCATCAAAATGTAAAAGCAGCCTGTTTTAAATTTTAAATTCCTCCCGGTGTAGCTCGGCAGAGGTGAGACACCTCTAACACAGGCGGGGTCGTGGTTCCTGTTTCCCTTTGGGACAACTCGGCTGCAGACGTTTCAGCTCCGTGTGATCAAAGCCACATCATCTATGTAGAGTTTTATTTTTCCTGTTCGGGACGCCTGAGGATAAGATCTGCTCCTAGGGAAGAGTAGAAATTATTTCTCTGTTCCAGTGGGAAAACACTTAGCCCTCTAAGAGTGAGGTTCACACAGTATGCCATGCATGTAACATGATTAAAACACATTTTACTACATTTACACTCAGCCTGTGATTGTGCAGTTAACTGGCAGCTCTCCACCAATCAGATTTACCTCTGCTGTACAGTTTTCCCACCACTAATTGTAAAGCGCTTCACACTAAGATAAGAGATTACATTTTTGCTGGAAGACATTATTTGTAATGCCATGACTTTTAGGTGTTTTAATTGTTTGCTCACAAGCAGAAAAAAACACTAGAAACCTTTCCTCCTCATTTTATTGATTTTTTCCCTTATTAATGTTTTATTTTTTTATTCTGTTGATTCAGTGGTTTGTGTGCAGCTTTTTTTTTTTTGCTGCAGGACGTGTGTTGCCAACATTTTCTGCTGCTTCAGGCAGGGCTCTCAGTTGTTTTCTGATCAACAAACACTGCATTGTTCTCAGCCTGGAGACGCTGTAATGATGCCCACCCATGTATTATACAGTACATTATGGAGAATCTGCCCTCCTATAGGCTCCCATGAATCATCTATGGCTCGCAGGAGCAGGAGCAGACACATTCACTGTGAATAAGTAACAGCATGAATAAAAGTGAGAGCAGTGAGGGAGGCATAACATCCTGTTCTTTTATTTTCAGGGGTGTTTCATTTTTATTTCAAAGAGTTTTTTTAAATCCGATTAATCACTTTCTCACCAGGAGTAACAGGGGAAGTGACGACGGCACCACTCTCATATATGCGTATTAATTTTGAGCTAAAGCCAGCAGTTGGTTAGCTTAGCCGAGAAAATCTTGTAGTTTAGTTTGGCTCAAAGACAACAAATCAAGGACAAAAAGTAGCTTTGATTAACAGTAACAGAACTCACCTGAAGATGACTCTAAAGCTCATGGTCTTATAGATGTGAAACAAGACATCGAAACTAGGAATGCACCGATGCTGCAGTTAAATATCAGGACAGACATCTGCAACTAATTTAGGCTGGCCTTACACCACAGGACTTTGTCAAAACTGAAAAAAAGCTCTTATCTGAGACCCTCTCACATCTAAAGACAATTTGTCGGCTGACTTAAATTAGACTTTGCAAATGCACATGGGTATGAACTTAAATTGAACCAAATAGATCAGCTGAGGTCAGGATAACAGCTGAATTGTGCATGCTTGCGTGCATAAAGGTGACAACATTCTCAAACTCAGACTTGCCAAGAGCATGTTTGCGTGAAACATCACTTGTTGCTAAAAAAAAAAAAAAAAAATTTATAGGGAGCTTCCTTTAAAGTGTTCACAGAATGTACAGAACTGTGCAGGTGGGTATGTTTTTCGCTGTTTGACACACAACCAGTAAGCTGTTATCTGTGTTGTTAGCACGGTCAACCTGCTACAACATAACTAGCTGGATGTAGATGTGAATGTAAACATACCTCCTGTAAAGCTATCAGGTGTTTTATTTTAAAATAGACTGGATGTTCATTGTGTTCCCATGTTGGTTCAATCTGCTCTGTTCATGTTAGCACATGCTGGCTGCAGGTATGCTGCATATAGAACTGTCACTTCTTGCATGCACATGTTACCAGTTGCATTGCATGCTGTGGAAATCCAAAGATTAAATAAGGCTGCAATTTTTCTGATTAAAAAAACATGAGCTTTAATCTTTAAATCAGCAGGATTATCTCTAAGAGCTAGCCGTCTTTATGCTAAGATAACTAGCTTCTGGCTGTAGCTTCAGATTAAACCTACAAATGAGAGTGGTATCGATACTTTCACACAACTCTGTGCTGAAAGGGAGTATTTCCCTCATAATCTATGACTATTTTAACACTATTTGCTTAGAATTCTTGTTCTTTTTCCCCCAAAGTTTGTTCTTTTCTTGCAGTAATCATTTAAACTGGACCACTTTTATGTTCTGAGTGTTGAAGTCTGATTAAAATAAGTTTTATCTATCCTTAAAATTGAAGCAGACTCTTTTCTGTGTACCTCAGTGTTTTTATGCAAATGAAAAACACCCGGGCTAAAATTGCCTGTCCTCAGCTGCTTTGTAACAGAAGTGGAGGAAGAATGAGTCCTGGTTATTCGCTCATTGCATCATACAAAGTTGAAAAGCAAGTTGGAGGTTACTTCTTTTTAAACAGGGCTGCTTTTGAAAAATAAATAAATAAATTAGAGTCCTGATTTAAACTTTTAGTCTGGAGGTCTGCAGAACAAAGACGTCAAAGCGGTATTCAGCTCTAAATGATCTCATTATTTTTGTCTCCTTTTCCAACCATCATCAGACGAAGTAATTACTGTCTGTTTTGGAGTTGAGAGTTCTCTTTTTAAATAACTTTTGTCTCGATCTGTGTCTAAAAACCTCCTCAGTTCATGATGTAGCATTTTTACTGATTCCCTCCTGACTGTTGTACTTGTTGCCATTTTCTTGAATGCCTCAAGTGCTTTCTTACATTGAAGACTTTCACTTTATATCATGATTTCCCAGTGTGCATGTCTTATTATTGATTTTGTGTTGTGAAGCACTTTCCCTTTCATCATCAGGTCAAGTGTCCTTGTGAAATGTGTAACTTTGGGTGCGTGTTGAGTTACATAGAATGTAAAATAACACTGAGTTTGTTATAATGAAAGTTTTTTGCTAACACAGCTAACAGACTCCTTTTTATTGGTGGAATAATAACATCCAAATGCTGCATGGACTATTGCAGGTTATTGAAATGTACATTCTGTTAAAAAATGTAGTAATTCTATGTATTATTCTGTCATTTGCTGTCTACATATTGGCTTAAATTAGATATATTGTGAATGTTTTTAATTTTGCCTACATGTCCTTGTGTTTTCTGTTCTCTGTGGGGAATAAAATAAAAACCTCAAACTCTGTAATATGATTTAATGTGTTTTTAATCACAGTAGAGAAAGCTACAAATCTACAAAAATGTGTTTATGATCTATGAATGGAGGCTGAGCTGAGCTGTTGTCTCAAACCTGGCATCTCTGAGTTTTTTGAAGCAGAAGAGAAGCAGCAGCAGAGATGATGAGTTCAGACTGTTCTCTTCAGTCTCTGTGAGCATTAGAGCTCTTTATCTAAGCTCTGCATAAGTGAGCATGGATTTAAAATAATTACACTCACATTCATGCTTTTTTAAGCTTCAAGAGTGAATTAAAATGGTAGAAAATTAACGGGACATTGCAGATATTATGTATTTCATCTTTACAGTTTTGTGCAACTTAAAGGAACAACCTAAGAATAGCTGAGATGTCCTCAGGGATTGTTCAGACAATGCATCATCCACAGTTAACGATGCATTGAGAGTATATGAACACCAAGTGATGACCTAATATTAGAGCTTGCCTGCATGCCTCTCATACAAACATGAGCTTAACCCATAACCCATTCCATGGCTCTCTTTCTATGGTTTGGTATCCCTATATGCTGTGTGCAGTGAAGCCATTTGAATTAGAGTGAATGGGGGCACAAGCTAGGACGCTAGCAGTGCCTCTTTAACAGCTTTTCTCCCTCATGTTTGTCATACAGTGGTCAAAGCTGTTAAAGAGGCACTATTAAGCAAATAAATCACAGGGCACTGGCTTGATTGAAATGATGGCACAATTCAAATGAAAAGTTACAAGGTAGTAGTAATGTGTTGTGACATGTAATTTATAAATTTATATAAATAATTTGTAAATTTATTTATTGATTGACGGGATAGCCCCTTGAGATGGATCATCTCGTTTTCTAGGGGGTCCCAATCCATCTGCTTGCATGATTTGCACTTATGGTCCTTTGTAGTAATAAATAACTAAAATTAAAATTCCCAGAAAACATAACCCTCAAACATAAAAGAGAATGATAACTAATACAGACAGAAACTGCGTTTAACAAACAAGACTAGGTTAAAGCCTAGTATATGGCTGACCACAACTATCAGGGATGCCTGTTGAAATGCCTGACTGAAATGTGTGTTATGGCTGAGTGAATTTGTCATGATTGTTATTTGTTTATTATTTTTAGTCAAAGTTATAGTAAGTGGTTACTGAAATGTAAAAAGCTACACGTTGCCCTCTCTCTGTCTGTCTCCTTCTGTGTGTGGAGATGCAGCCCTGAGCAGCGTCATCCCTCCTGCCTTTCTTTTACCGCATCTGATTGGTGAAACACACACATATCAACTCAACTGCAGTCCTCGAGAACGGCAAGGAGAAAACATTGTCCCTTTATTCTGTGCTCTTTGTGCGGGGAGGGAAGACATCACTACAAGAAATCTGCAAAAACATCTTGTCTGCAGAAGACAAGCTGTCGGTGTGGCTCTCTGCTCTGGATTTAACAAGAACAGCGGTCCAGTTTGGTGTAAACTGTAGCGGTCCTACTGCGACATCCAAGCTAACAGCTAATGCCGTACAATATGGGACAAGCCCAACGCCATGATCAGAAAGCCATGCCAAAAACAGACCGGGAGAAGAGTGAGATCATTTTTTTCTGTCACAAAAAGCTTTCAGTGTTGCTCTCTATGCTTGTTTGTATTTTTGTCACATTGTCCAGTTCAGACAACGGCTCAGTAATCATTGCACTAGCAGGTCTTATATTTCACAACAACTAACCCTTTCCCCGTAACTATCAAATAGTCATGCCAAAGCCGGGCGGCAGAAGAGCGACTACATGGTTTTCTGTCACAGAGAGCGTTCCATGTTGCTCTCAGCGCTGTGACAAAGAACTGTGTTGGTCTGGCTAAGGCCAAGCTAACGTTTGGCTAGCAGCCATTGTATACAAGCAAAAGCAACCCTTTCCCCCTTTAACTATCACACACTCACGCTGAAGCTGTTTGCCAGAAAAGCAAAAACACCATTTCTGTTACAGAAAGCTTTTAGTGTTGCTGTCTTCCCTTGTTTTAATAAAGAAATGTCCAGTTTTGACAAAGTGCTGCTTTGGTTAATTCAGAGCTAATCGTTCAAGCTAGCAGCTAGCATACACAAGCATTCACACAAGAAGTTACCTTTTCCCCCTCAGCTATCACATAGTCATGCCAGAGCAGGTCAGCAGAAGAGTGAAAACATCTTTCCCAACATGAAAAGCTTATAGGGTTGTTTTTATTCTTTATCAAACATAAATCTGGCCCAGTTCTGGTGAAGCAAAGGCCTTGCTAAAGCTATAACTGAGCAAAGCTATAACTTAGAGCAGCAGAAGCAGAGGGCTTTCAGTCCCACTAAACCCCGCCCATAGCACAACTCGTTATGCATGGCTCTCGTTACCACAGTGGAGGCAGCCATTACTGACAGCATTCAGTACAAGCAAACTCAACTCTGTATGGTAGGGCTCTGAAAGTAGCATCACTCAGTCAGTTACTTACTTACATACACAGACACACACAGAGGTGTCTGTCGGGCTGACCTCAGCAGTCAGCCAAAAATTATTTGACTTGTATTTTAACTTTATAGTTTGTTCCATCTGTTACCATAGAGGAGGTAGAGCTTGTGACCTACACAGCAGACAGTTAGGTTGGACTTCCAAATGTTTGGCTTCACTTTTGGGGTGCTGTTTTGTTGTCCATGTTTTATACTGCCCATCCTTAAAACCCTGTTCTTAGAAGAGTTTCATCATAGTTGCTTGAGAAAATAACTGAGCAGATAAACTTTGTCTCAAAACATATAAAGAAAAAAACAGTTCAATGTAATATTTATCAAGAATGGGTTGGTAGTCTCCACGCCTTCACACTTGACAAGTCTTGACAAAGATCCTCCAGAGCCACAGAAACATTTACAAACTGGCCTAAAAGCTTGAAAAGGACTCTTTATGATTAATAGATGGATCTTTGTAAGGAAAACTGTTTTTTCTTCGTCTTTTGAGTTCAGTTTTCTGAGCAATGAAACTGGACGCTTTAGTTTCATGACTATCTGAATGTTTAGTTTGGCAGGGTGCTCTCATTTAGAAAGTATGTTGATTCAAGTTGTCATGCCTTTCTCCGGATAATGCTGCTGTTGTATTCGTCAAACTGTTCCACAGCGCTGCAGAGTAATCTTGGATAACGTTGTTATACAGCTCCTTTGGCTTTAGTTGAATTAATTGACAGTTTGAGTCCCTGATGTCAGTGCAAACACAAACATATACTTCTGCTTTATTGAGCTCAGTCTCTGAGTATCTTATAATAAACCAGGGTGGCAGGAATCCATGCGGTGAGCTGCCCACATCACATCAGCAGGCTCGTCATTAGAACTAAATAGCTGCAGTTCTCAGAAGTGCTGGATGAAGCCCCACAGGGAGCGCGCAGTCAGAGCTATGGGAGTAATGGACAAGAGGTAATTTGCACAAGCTTACAACAACTGAGAAACTAATGAGCTGGCTGGTTTATGGGAAAGGAAAAAAACTCAGAGTCTACCATACCTTGAAGAGAGAAGAACATCCAACCATTTCTCCTTTCTAAACAAATGAAACTTCTGCTGTATTTTATTTTCAGCGTCTGTTTTGTATTTCCGGCAATTTTCTTTTATTTGTGTTTACAATGCGGTACCCTATTAAACCCAGGAAAGTCTACAGGACTGGAGTATTATCAATTCAATGTTTGCAAATATATTCTTGAAAAGGATTTGTCCTCAAGGTCATGTATTTACTGGAGGAGCTCTCCAGGGTCAGATGGTGCAATAATATGTGGCTACATCACAGGGCAGTGCAGTGGCATAAATAAGAGAAATAGAGGAAAGGGATGCATAAAAAACATCAATTCTGTGTTTTGTTTTTCTACACTGTCATAAAACAATAAAGTCTATTTCTGATATTTTCCAGCAAAACAAAAACTTTTGACACACATTGTCATTACCATGTTAAGAGATTTCCAGCCTATAAAAATCTGTAGTAGATTTTCATGGTTGATAGTACTCTATTTTAGTGGGCCCTAACTTTATAGTAATGAGTGGTAGTTATTCAGTAATTTCTCAAGAATAAGGTGGTAATGACTTCATAATAAGTTGGCATTTTTTCAAGTAATAACGTGAAAATATGGAATACCAAGTATTTATCTAGTAATTATGTATAATGAGTGGCACTCCTCTGGTAATTAGTGGGTATTTGACCAATTAATGTCTTAGAAATAAGATGATAAATTTCTATATACATTGCTGGAAAATTCCCTTGTATTTTCTTTATTTTGGCCCACTAAATTAAAGTGAGTCCTTCCTAAATAATTTTCATATAATTTTAGGTTTAGGGGTTGGAGGTCAGGGTTAGATGAGAAAAGATACAGTGACCTTCTCTGTCAGGGCCGTCACCTGGACAGTTTGGAGTAGAATGCAAAGGGAATGGCACAGCCTATTGGTCAGGGAACTCCCATCCAACATCACCTCTACATTCACACTGGTTACTGGCCAGGAAAGGACAAGAGGATCTGGCTACAGACCTCTATATGGGGCCGTTTTAGGCTCATTTGTTGCAGACCTCTACAATGGGGGGACCTCCACCATGGGGCGGGAAGTGAAGTACATTACCCAAGCTGGAACGAGAACCAGCCAGATGGCTTATATTTTCTGCTTTAAATGACTATTTTTCATAACAGTAGATTCTTTTTTTAAGATATATTTTATTTTTTTGTGCCTTTATTGATAGAGAAGGACAGTGCATAGAGTCGGAAACAGGGACGGGGAGAGACATACAGGAAAGGGCCACAGGCCGGACTCAAACCTGGGCCATCACGCACCTTGGGCATGCTTAAAACCACTAGGCCATCTGTGCCCCCCATAATAGCAGAATTTTCTGATTGAAAATCGAAAACTTACTGAGGGGGTATACATTAAGAATAAAACACCGCACACTAAGGAAAAACCTAACAAGGGTTAGTGTGTCACATCCCAACCCACAGCTGAGGTCGCCCCATTGTAGAGGTCTGCAACAGATGAGTCCAAAACGCCCAACCATAGTGGTCTGAGGCCAATGCCTCTCAGAAAGGATGAGTTAAGTAGGAATTGTGGGACAAGTATCCATCATTGGGGAGTTGGCAGCATTGAAAGCAGGGTATATTGTAATTGGTCCAGTGTTTACTGTGTTTTCTTTGTCTTGAATAATTTTTAATTTGAGATCCAGAGCAAATCCCATGCCTGACTGGAAGGTTGTTGGACTAGTTTTTGTTACCTTTGGTTTCTGAGGGTAATTGTTGTTTTGCTGTTTATTGTCATTTTGGCGCTATTATCGTTCTTATCCTAATCCCCGAATGCTTAGGATTAGGACCCCAATTCCTGCGTGGTTAGGTATAGGTTAAGATGCTCGGGTGGCGGAAATATTTAGAGGTCCAAGACTAAAGGCCTTTGCACACTGAGTCAGTTTTCCCAACGAAATTTTTCACACTGACACCGAAATTTTCTAACTGATGCAAAATTTCACATCCATCCAAGTCATTTTAATGGTGGTTAATGAGTCAGATCAGCAACATGTTTCCTTTTCTCTCACTCACTCACCCCAGCCCAACCCCTCCACTCTCTCTCCCTCTCCTGCACTGAAACCTCATTTTAAACACAGTTGGGCCGTGTATTTAGTGGATATCAACAATAGAAATAAAACAGATAAGGACACAAGTTTTTTCTCACAGCCCACCTAACAGAGACTGGATTAAAAGAAGCCCTCCATCTCTCTAACTTGACACAGCTGTGACATCTTAGCTGGTGCTGTATGAAGCTCTCTGTCCAGATGGATGGATCCAGCCACTGCTAATTTTTGTCACAGTATGAAACTATTTGCCACATTCTACGAAGATTTGCAGTGGACACAAATCAACCTCAACAGACTCAGTGTGCAAGGATTATAACCTTGCAAAGCAGATGGATTCGCCTGTTTTTCACTGGCGAATCCATCTTGCAAAGCTCCGATCTGAACCATTTGGGCCCAGTTAGAAAGTGACAGGACCAATCAGCGATGAGGGGGAGTACTTTCAGGCGCAGCAGAGTCGTGACGTTAACAAACAGCAGCAAGAGCTGGTGCAGTTATGGAGGAAGAGATTAGCGTGGATGCTGCTAAAGCGCCAGTTTTATCAGAACTTGACAACATTTCTTTGTTAAAAGAAGAACAAAGAACAGCAGTGAGTTATTTTCTTTTCAAAAACAACAAAAGTTGAGTACTTACATGTCTATAGTCACCATGTTTCGTGTAATTCCTCAGTAGCTGCGCACGCGCAGCTCGATAGCGGCTACGTCACGTGTTTTGTTGCTCTGATTGGCCCGTAGAGATGTGACAGACAGAGCATTCATCCAATCCCCCTCCGAGTTTTTTCAAAGCCTCTGCCTTTTCTCAAACGTTTCCTGTTGAAGCTTTCCCAGATGGATGTGTGAAACAAATCTATCTGGCGTGTCAGGTTACAAGGATTACGGATATAAAAAAAATAAATAAATAAAAAAAAAAGTGGATAAAAAATCATATATCCACTGCATTGAATTTAACTGGGCTGCAGAAGTACAGTTTAGTCCACACATTCAAAGGCAGACATGCAGTCAGTTATTTCATCTTCATGAGGAACAAGAAGTTTAGATCACTGGTTTCACATCATGACCCACCCCTGGTTCTTTCAGAAGAATTTCAGCATGCATCCCAGAATTTTTAACCCCTTGAATAAATTAAAGAAAACTGTTGCAGTTTGCACTTCCTGTCATGATGAAGAATGTTGGTTATTTTCTGGAGATCTGGTAAGATGACAATATTAGCATGAAATAAACAGCTTTGTTATCCAAAGATATCGAGATAATAAGAGACGGCCACTAGAAAAAAACAAACAAAATTTGCTCGTTATCATAGAAATAGAGGATAAAATATCATGGAAAACAAATATTAATCTTAGACAAAGACACAAAATGCTGCTTTTAAATGATGATTTCATTTAATGAAAGTAAAAAGCCATCCAAACCTACTTGGCCCTATGTGAAAAAGTAATTGCCCTCTTCTTAAATCAATAATTAACTGTGACTACTTACATTTTTTGTACAGTTTAGTTCAATTTCACTAGCCACACCCAGTCCTGATTACTATCAGACCTGTTAAATCAAGGACAACATGGAAAATACCTTTAAATAATGACTTCTTACGCCCAATTTTCCCTGCAGGGATGAATGAAATAAATCTAATTCTGACTTTGTTCAATCACATCGTCTTTACCCAGAAGTTAGATTTGAACTTTCAGAAATCTCCATGAGCATCCTGAGCTCTGAATCCAAATGGGAAATTTTTTTTTCTAACATTTTAAATTCAGTCCTCGTCATCTCCTCTTAAATGAGAACTCCTTTTATCTCTCCCACGTTCCACTGATCTCTTGCACTAATGACCACCTCTTTGTTTGTGAACAGATGCTACCAATTAGTCAGGTGTGTTTGGGTTACATTAGGTCAAAACAAATCCTATCACCTTCCCTGAACGCCAAGTCTCCAGCTGTTTACAAGGCTCGAATTCTGTTTGTTGTCTTTGAATTTTGTATCTTTAATTCCAATTATTTTGTGTTTTTTATGCAGACTTTGGACAGAATGAGTGCTGACATGCTGTCCATTTGGCGCAGCACTTATGTCTCCTGCCAGAGCTGTTAATTGGTGTATTTCACTGGTTTCAAAGTGGTCGACTGGTCCAAAACCTCTCTGCTCTCAGTGTGCAGCAGAAATAAATGAGATGTGGGACTAAGCAGCCAGTCCTATTTTTCTCTGCTGTCGGCTAACTTTTGAAATGATTACATTATAAAGTGCATGAAAGATGGAGGAGTGTATTGTGTTTAAATTAATTCAACGCAGGTTTCTAAAAGGCCCTTTAACAATACATCCCTGTAGTCGCTCCAGTGCCTCATTAATGACTTGCATGAAGCAGACATCACTTTCATCCCCACGTTTTTACACCCTCCTCCCTAAAGAAATATGAGAGCAACACTAATTGCTTCATGTTTTTTATATTGATTACAACGCCCTCCCACACTCGCTGCTCATCCTCCCCATCTTCAATTTCTCTAAACACATCGAACCTGTCAAAAGCCAGGAACGTTTGGAGGATGAAGTGTATGGGCTGGAGCTAAATGTCAACACTTTTCAGATTATCTGAGGCAACAGAAAACATTCAACTGTGACTAATTGGAGCTGCAGACCTGACAAAAAATGTCATTGATATCTACAGTTTACTCTACCGGGGTTTGCTTTCTCACTCTCTGGAAATTGTCAACAATAATTCAAGCACTTTCAAAATAAGTGAAAGAAATATCTCAACTTTGTAATTCATTATTTAAAATAAAGTGCCTATTAAAAGTATTCACCCCCTTGGATGTTTTACACTTTTAGGCCGGCCACACACTACAGGATTTTAAGCCCAATTTGAGGCAAGATTTGCCTCCCCTGATGATCGTGGGGGCGTATCCTAAGAAGAGCCTCGTCGCAAATAACTGTTTGTCTGAGTAGTCTGCATGTGTGTGGTGTCAACACCATTGTTGTACTGCTCCAAATCACGTCGTAGCCTCCAAAATCCTGAATCGTAAATATCAAACACGTTTGATATTTATGAGCCTAGGTCATAGTACAGCTGACAGAGTACCCACAACAACCAATGAGAGCAAGCAGACCGGGTAGCATCACAGCCGGATCATACATACTTTCACCACTCACAACCATGAACACAACTTTCACTTAATTTCAGCCAGGATTTATCCTGAGTCTTTCCCTTGTATTATGATTTTTCCTTCACCTGTAACGCATGCCAGGACAGCCTGTTGTGGAGAGACAGCTAGATGGTCGACGGACATCCATGTTTTGTTTTTTTTTTTCTCTGAAGTCACGTGATCACGCGAGGTCATAGGCAGGTCGGCAGGTGTGTGGTCTCCAGTGATCTGACAGTCTGGCTGAGTCGTCTAGTGTGTGCGTTTAGAGGATTAAAGATGAAAAATCTTTGGAAATTGTCCTGAAGTCTCTGGTCTCCCACAGTTTAAAAATCGTTCCAGATTTTAAAAAATTGTCTAGTTTGTGACCAGCCTTAGTGAGTTTATAAATCAACCATGGTCAAAATAATTTGAATTTCCTGCCAAAAACAAAAAAAGAAAAAAAATAAAATAAAATAAAAAACCAACTCTATAGGCTAATGTCAAAGTGAAAACAGATTTCTTCAAGGTAATGTCAGTTACACAAAAATATGTAGTGTAAAGTAAGTGACTGCATAATATTTACGCCCTTTAAAGTGACTAATCTAATTCAACAGAGGTCCAGCCTACTGGTGCTAGTGGTCCCACAGTTAGTGAAAGTGGGATCACCTGAGTGCAGTGAATGTGTCTGAAGTGATTGTAGTATAAAGACACCTGTGTCTGGAAGGTCCAGTCACTGATTTTTCAGTATTCCTGGCTACCATTACACCATGAAGACAAAAGGACACTCCAAGCAACTCAGAGAAAAAGGTTATTGAAAAATATAAGTCAGGGGATGGATACAAAAACATTCTGAATAATATATGGCATGTGTAAGTCTGCCTAGATCAGGCCTAATGAGACCAAAATGGTGCTTTTTGGCCATCAACAAGACGCTATGTTTGGCGGATCCCCACGAACACACCATCCCCACTGTAAAGCACAGTGGTGGCAGCATCATGCTGTGGGAATGCCTCTCACTAGCTGGCCCTGGAAGGCCTGTAAAAGTAGAGGGTAAAATGAGTGCTGCAGAGTATAGAAAAGAACAATTTTATTTAGTCTGCAAGAGAACTACGGTTTGAGAGAAGATTTATTTCCCAGCAAGACAATGATCCAAAGCAAACAGTGAAAGTAACACAGAAATAGTTTAAAGACAAAACGGAATGCTCTGTAGTAGCCGAGTCAAAGCCAAGACCTCAGTCCAATAGAGAATTTGTGGCTGGACTTGAAAAGGGCTGTTCTAGTCTGATCCCCATGCAACCTGACAGAGCTTGAGTAGTTTAGCAAAGAAGAATGGACTATAATTTCAGTGATTAATAAAATAAATAAAAGGGTAAAACCTTTGAGGTGGTGAATGCTTTTATAGGCACTGTATGACCACAAGCTAAGTAATGTATTGGTTAATGTTTGTGCTTACAACCACCTCCCACCCTGTCATCTACCCGTAATAAAATCACACTTTATAACGCTCTCTGTTTCCTGTGTACCTGAAGGTAATTGAATGTCTTGAAGCCTCCTGCCATTCATCTCAATCAATCACCCTCCCTGATGCCTATTTATATTCCTCCATATACATTAGCAGCAGCTTTTCTGATTCATGTTCAGTGCGTTTTCACTTTTATGCAGATGACGTCCTGGTTTGTGTGGCAGCAGACTGAAGTGATTGACTCCTCTGTCAAACGCTCTGCTGGGAGGTGTCAGCTGATTTCAAGGTCCCCGAGGATCAAGGTAAGAGTCAAGCTAAGTGAGTGTTGAAAGTTTCTTGGAAATATACTCATGCTTTGCATATATACAATTACACACAGAGTCTCCCCACAGGGCTTCCCTCTGCCCACACACAAGAAGTGTTCCAGTCATACATGGTGTCAATTTGAGGCTTATGAAGTACGTTTACATTAGCTGATGCTGCACCGGGAGATATTTCTTTACTGAAGTAGTTCAAAGCAGTTTCAAGTAGTATAGGGGAACCAGGGGTTAGCTTGATAACACTTTATATGAACTTCTCTTTTTGCATTGATCAAGAATCAGGAAAGCATTAGTAAATAAAGCAGTGGTACAATCTTACCTCCTTATTTATTATTAATATGCTATTCATAAACAAAGAAATTAGTAATTTATTGATGCATTACTAAAGCATTTGAAAACCCTAAACTTACTCTGACACTACCCCTTTACTAATGTTTTACTATTGCATCAATAAAGCATTTATATCTGTAAATAATTACTTTGCAATGCTTTATACAACTCCAATTCCAAAAAAGTTGGGACACTATGTAAGATGTGAATAAAAACAGAATGCAATGATTTGCAAATCTCAAAACCCAAATTTTATGTACGGTAGAGCATAAACAACATAACAGCTGTTGACACCGAAACATTTAAACATTTCACAACAAATTTTAGCTCATTTTGAATTTGATGTCCTCAACACGTCTCAAAATGTAGGGACGGAGAAACAAAAAGGCTTTAAAGTAAGTAATACAAATGAAAAACAGATGAAGGAACATTTTGCAACTAATCAGGTGAATTCGCAACAGGCCAGTATGACTAGGTATAAAAGGAGCATTTCAGAAAGGCAGTCTCTCAGAAGTAAATATGGGCCCACATGTATGAAAAACAAGCATGACTCCGTACTGGAATTTACTGACTGGGCTCAGATACACTTCCAGAAGCCATTATCTGGTGACTCAGGTCACCATGCCAAACACAAATACAAAGAAGAAGCCATGTGTGAATTGATCCAGTGGCACTGCTGTCTCCTCTGAGCCACAGCTAATTTAAAATGGACTGAGGCAAAATGGAAAAGTGTTCTCTGGTCAGATGAATTGAAATTTGAAATTATTTTGGTAACAACGGACACCATGTCTGACAAACTAAAGAGGAGAGGGACCATCCACGGTGTTATCAGTGAACATTTCAAAAGCCTGCATCTCTGATGGTATGGAGTTGCATCAGTGTCTATAGAGTTGGCAGCTTACACATCTGGAAAGACACTATTAGTGCTGGGAAGGATATAGAGCTTTTAGAGCTCCCATCAAAACAATGTCTCTTTCAGGGAAGGCCTTGCATGTTTCAGCAAGAGATGGCTTGACTGCTTGTAAAATCAGTGATTGTGGTGTTTTACTTTGTTGAGTCGTTTTATTTTTGTGGAACTTCCGGAGGCTGTGACTGGCTGCTAACTTCACTGTGTTCTTCCTGAGGCTTCCTCCCCTTCCCCCTGGTGCTGTGGAGAGTTCACACCTGCAGCGTATCACTCATCAGGAGCAATACTTAAGATCTGCTGCGGCTCTCTACAGCGCCTGAGTCTCGCCTTACCTACCTCATGGTAATCGTCAGCTCCAGGCTCCTTCTCTCACGAGATTCCTCCAGAGAAGTTCACCAGTGTTTCTTCCATTGAGATTTTTTGAGTATTTTCTAGTGTTTGTTATCCTCTTGCTCACCTCTAACGTGCCTCTCCATTTTCCTTCCAGTGCCTTCTGCCCAGATCACCGCAGCCAGCTCCAGCACTCTCTCACCTTCTCGGACTCTTGGATTCACCCCTCCTGTTCCCACTTACCTGTACAATAAACCTGTTCAAAACTGCTATCCGTCTCCGCATCCTGGGTTCAGCCATTACAAACACATAACAGTGATATTATTAATTTAAAAAAAAAAACATGAAACCAAGCTAATATAACAGATAGCATATGTAGTAGTATAATTCTTTATTAGTTAGACTGCATTAATTAATTAATTTTTGTCTAGCTTAAAGTAAAAACGTTTAATCCAAATATAAAACCAGTGCAAAGCCCCAGTGTTGAAAGCATTCGTTAAAATTGCTTCTATTTTAGACTCAAACAGAATCATTAACATTCATTTGGAGCTGTCTCTGCCTGACAAATGTAATTACTATATTTACTCCACATTTATTTTGGTCTCCATCAACCCCAAAACGACAATGTGTTTATTTTGCTGCTAAATTCCACTTTCTGCACAAGCTAGATGTGAACTTTTTCTGTACAGCTGCTACTGGAAATGAGGTTTATTGAAGCAGAACTGTTGACCACAACAGTGATGGAAATAAACTCTACAGGGCTGAAGGGTTGGTGGTGATTCTTGGAGGATTAATTACCCAGAGAAATCTATTTTTAATCCATTTCTCTTCAAGTCCCTTTGGACAAAAGCACATTTTTTCAAATGAATAAAATAAATTAAGTGGTTGATGTAAAATTTTTTTAAAAAATAGCAGTTTTGTTGCAGGTGTACCATAATTAGATGCTATTTAGCCTCCCAGGCCTGTGAGCCTGCAGAGACTGTGCTCTTCTTTTTAACTCAATTATTCTAATTGTTAGCAGGAGTCTGGTGACCTTACATTGTTACTGACAAAGCTCCAGTAAACTTTGACCTGAGTAGATCTTTGATTTACTTCCAGTGATACACCTTTACAGGCATTCAGTAGCATGGTTGCTTAGAGCTCATTTGCTTTAAAAGTTGTTCAGTGAAAAATGTCATGGATTAGACTATACAATAAATAAATCAATGAAAAACAAACAAACAAACAAACAAAAGTCCAAAGTTCTGACATGTTTTCCTGTTTCCACAAATGATGGCAGCCATTGAGGCTCATTTTTATGCTGGAGCCTGGAGGCATTAGATTTGTCCCTCTGTACAGCCATTATTGTGACCGTGATATCTCAAGAATGCTTTGAGAGATTTTCTTCAAACTTGACATACATGTCCACTCTTACAAAAGGACACTTAGACTAGATTTTGGTGTTGATAGGTCAAAGGTCAAGATCATAAAGCCACTTTTTCACTTGGTACTTTTGAACCAAAAATCTCAGTAATGCTTTAAGGTTTTGTTTTTTGTTTTTTTTTTCCAAACGGTGGACAATAGTGCTCTTTGTCTCAAGGACAAACGGATCCTATTTTGAAGGACGAGACCAAAAACTTCTTTAGCCATTCTTCTCTACCCACCACTGTACTTTCAGTGTTTTGCAGTGAGCATCAACTGGCAGCCTAAAGAAGACATCAGCCCTCAGCTCATTGCCCCAGGATGCCCTCAGAACATTGTTGAATTCAGAAATACTATGTAGAGGGAAAAGTGTGTTGATTCATATCTGGTGTCTTTTTTAATTTCCTCCAACTAGTAAAACAAGCAAACAAATAAAAACAACTGAGATTAACAACAAAATGTTTGGATTGTTTTAATATTTAATCCATTTTACACAAATCCACCTGTCAGCTATTATTAGCTTATATGATCCATGATAAACACATACTTATAAGGTCATTCTCAAACTGTTTTTTTCCCAAGTGTTTTTCTTGCCTGAGAATCAAAAATAAAGAAGACCTTTTTCTTGCATTTTCCACCAATCAGGACACAGCATGTAAGCATCAAACTGGGTGACTGAGAACAGCCCCAGAAATGTCCAACTAAAATATCTCAATCGCCCCATTGTGGCTAGCTACGGTATAGGGACTGATCTCACTTTTAGAGGATAAAAATGGCACTCATTTAAAAGAAAATGAAATGTTTAGACAATATGTTAGTTAGAACAAATGTCTATTTTGATTTATTTGATAGTCCGACCCCAAAGGGTCCATTAAGAAAAAGCTGGCCCTCTTACAAATGTAGTTGATGTTGAAGCAGTAAAATGATGATAATTGCTGCATACCCAACATTTCCACCTCTACAACTAAAAACAGCAGAACACTCTAATAGCATTTCAGATGTTCAGCCTTTAAATGATATTCAAAAAGAGGCGTCTTTGTAAATACAATGAATAACCACATTATGTCCCCCTCTGCCCTCTTGTTGTATGAGAACATGATAAGCACAAGTTGTTGGGTGCTCAAGGACTGCAGAGAATTGTACACTTCTGTCACACGATGTCTCTAACCTCAGCCCTCTATTTTAAAGTGTTGGCCCTGCCACCTCTCAGCCTCTTGTTTGAACTGTCATGCAATGAATCATGGGATTTGTTGGGCCACAAAGGATGCATAAGGAAACTGAAGGATTTGATGGACTTGAATGCTGACCACTCAAACACTTTGTACACCTGCTGGTCTTGAACCGACACATATGAATTGAAAGAGGGGGAAAAGAACCTGAAGCTGAATGAGTATTGCATGCTAAAGAAGACGTACAGCTTTTGAGTTCAGTGTAAGAGACACTAAGAGAAGATCTCAGTGTGACTGCAGCTGTACTGAATAGCAGAATAAGAGCTTGTGTCCACTGGTGCCATATAAGATCACTTCTCACCTCATCAGTGCTTGTTTACAAAAATAGACTTTTACAGATGGGTGCAGTTGCTCTGCATAATTTAGTGTGTTTTAGGACATTTTTGGATATTTTTTAGAATACTTTCACTCTGAAAGCTTCTGTGTTCGGCATGAACACAACTACCCTATACAATTTTAAAAAAAGAAAAAAGATTTATCCCTTTAAATGACATATTTTAGTGACTGCAACCCCCAATTTGTGAAATTTAGTACTAAGTTTAAAGTTTGATTCCTAAGTTGTCTTTGCTATAGCTGCATTTTAACCCTAAAGTAAAATTGCAGTCCAGCTCCATACATTTGTTCTTCTGATCTCTCTAACCCTACATAATAAGAGCACAGCTATAACTCTGTGTGTGTCGAGCTGTTTGCTTGTCTGTCCGATGCTCAGAGGCAGCTCTGTTCTCTCCAGGGATTTTTGCACCAGAGAGAAAGAAGAGCTTTGAAAAGCCTCCTGAAAATTAGATCTGTCCAAACCAATCACACATCGCACAAGACCACTTCCAGTGAAAAGGGAAAACCAAAAACTTGTCCAGTGCAATGAAAAGATTCACGCTTCTTCAGCAGCGGGGCTGTCTATCTGTCTCCTCTGTCTTTTCAGATATCTGGAAATTCATGACAAGGCGGGGTTCATCTTCACTGTGATACTGCAAAACAAAACCCAGGAAACAAAGACGGAACAACGAAGAAAAGTCATTTTTTTAAAGTTACATTTGTGCTTTTATAATGATTGACAGTGAATTGTTTCCCTTTTGCTCCAGAAAGTAGGAAGTAAGAAACTGAATTTTGTGTTTGAGGAGAGAAGAGACACCCATTATGAAACATATTTCTGATTTAAAGTAACCTGGATTTTTTTTTCTTTTTTTTTTTTTTTTGTGCTGAGCTACATTTGCAGATAAAGTTTGAGCACAGTTCTCACTGAGTCTGCTCACTGTTGAATGAATACTCACTATTAAAACATGGAAGGTTTATCCAAGAAGACAAAAAACTGTTGAATATCGCAAGTGCTAAACTATACAAATGATTCCAATTTTCCAGTTAAAGCAAATGTTTTATGGCAGCCTTAATTCTCCACGATTAAACTGTCTTTTAAATACCAAAATATCCACAACTTTGGTGATTTAAAGACTGATAAATACAACCCCGACCACTTCGTTAGGTTTACCTGTTCAAAATGTAAATTAAAAAAAGAATGCGATGATTTGCAAATCTCACATCTTATTTTATTCACATTAGAACAGATGCCAAAACAATTTAACATTTCATGACAAAAAATTTGCTAATCTTAATTTGATGGCAGCAACACATCTGAAAAAAAATAGGGACAGGGCAACAAAAGGCTGGAGAAGTAAGTGGTACTAATGAAAACCAGTTGAGGAGCATTTCACAACTTATTAGCCCAATTGGCAGCAGAGCAGTAACATAACTAGGCATAAAAGAAGCATTTTAGAGAGGCAGAGCCTCTAATAAAGAAGTAACGATGGGCAGAAGTTCACCAGTCCGTGAAAAACTACATCTAAAAATGTGGGCAGATTTCAGAAAAATGTTCTTCGATGTAAAATTGTGAGAACTTTGAATATCCCACCACCTAGAGTACATAATATTATCTAAACATTCAGAGAATCTGGAGAAATCTCTGTGTGCAAAGGACAAGGCTAGAGTTCAGTGCTGGCTGCTGGTGAATTTCAGGCCAACAGGAGGCACTGCATTAAAAACAGAATCACTGCATGGCCTTAAAAAAACGTCCAGAAATCATTGTTGGTCAACAAAGCTGAAATGTCCCCAGCTACTGTGGATGTGGACACCCCTCTCACTTTGGTCATATAGGGACCTGATAGCTGGCCTTTAGCAGCCCAGGGACCCTAAATTTCCACAGTACTCCCTACATAACTCCACAAGGGACACGATCGTAAGCCTTCTCCAGGTCCACAAAACACATGTAGACTGTATGAGCAAACTCCCATGCTCCCTCAAGAAGTCCTGCAAGGGTAAAGAGCTGGTCCACTGTCCCACAGCCAGGACGGAATCTGCCTTGTTCCTCCTGAATCCAAGGTACAACAATTGGCCGGAGCCCTCTTTCCAGCACCCTAGAGTAAACTTTTCCAGGGAGGGTGAGGAGTGTGATACCACGATAATTCGAGCACATCCTCTGGTCCCTCTTTTGAAAAACTGGGACCGACACCCTGGTCTGCCACTCCACAGGCACTGTCCCAGACCTCCTAGCGACATTGGAAAGGCATGCCAAACATGACAGCCCAACAATGTCCAAAGCCTTCTACATCTCAGGGCAAATCTCATCCACGCCTTCCGCCTTGCCACTGGGGAGCTTTCTGACTACCTTGGTGACCTCCGACAAGGATATAGATGAGCCTTTCCTGGACCCTCAGACTCTGCCTCCTCCTTGAAAGACGCATTGGCCCAATTAAGGAGTTCCCTAAAGTGTTCCTTCCACTGCTCAACAACATCCCCAGTCCGGGTCAGCAGTTCTGGGCCGACTGAATGTCCTTCTTCATAGCCTTCCCGAACTCTTCCCACACCCGGGTTTATGCTTCTGCAACTGTTGAAGCAGCAGCCCTCCAAGCTGCCCAGTACCTGTCAGCCACTTTCAGAGAACCCTGGGCAAGCCATGCCTGAAAGGCTTCTTTCTTCAGCCTGATGGCTTCCTTCAGCACTGGTGTCCACCAGTGGGTCCTCAAGTTGCTTCCACAACAGGCACCGATAGTCTTCGAGCCACAGCTCCTAACAGCTGCTTCCACAACGGAGAATTCCTGGCTCCTCCCCCACCAGTGAGGTTACGTTCCACATGCCCACTGTCAGTGGGTGCCACCTGGGGTTGGACCACCATGGCTGCTGCCTTTATCTACCACCCAGTGTGCACTGCACCTTGCCACCCTGCCCATCCCTGTGGGTGGTGGATCTACAGGGGGGCGGCCACATGTATTTTTTTTAGGTTGAACCGACCAGCCCCATGAAGAGAAGCCTGGCCACCAGATGGTGGCTTGCAAGCTCCCCCCAGGTCTGGCTCCAGGGGGTTACCTCGGAGTCCCTTTTCCAGGCGAGGTATTTGGGGTCCCAAAATGCTGGTTAATGGTGGGTTTTCAGAATTGCTCTTTGTCTGGGCCTTCCCCTGGGACCAAAAAGTTTCTGCCACTTTTGGCTGTAAAGCGTCCACACATAAATGTTCCACTCTGAATGCTTTATTTCTCTTTAATGGCCAATGCTCCCATGCAACACTTGGATTTCTCCAACTGTTTCTGATGTCTTGAAACTGCTCGATTATTTATGCACTGTGTGCACTCAGTGTTTACTTTCTTTCCTGTAAATTCTTTGCTGCTGTTAACACTGAAAACCTCCCCACTGTGGGATCATTAAAGGTTTATCAGATGGTCTCTTATCTTATCTTAACCTCCTTGAATTGGGAGCGAGGCAGAATTCTCTGAGGCACTTTAAAAACAAAATAAATAAATCAAACCAAAAAACATAAGCAAAAGTAAATCTAAAAGAGGTGTGCTGGAGAAAATATGTTTGGATGAGTTCTGAGAAAGTTATGGGCTTTTTTCGGCACAAAATACTACTCTTCTTCTCTCAGGGTTATTTCTGTCACATAAAGAAAAAGCAGCTGAAGACACAATGTAGTACTTAAAACAAAGGGAAATTGTTGCTGTGGGCTTAACCACTCCTCTGTCTTTGGACATCTTTTTATTCCTGTAAGACAGCACAACACCAACTCAACTTCTCCCCTAACTGAGGTGTAAGCATGATAAAATCTTCAAAATATTTCCTGAAACCTCGTCTGTTATTTAAATAAAAAAGCCATATCTTCTAAAAGTCATGTCTATTGCAACAGTCTTGTCATTTTAAGCCCCTCCCTGAGCTTGGTCAATAGACCCCATTTTTCTCTAAAGTGAAACCTTGCCTTATCGGCTCAGAAACCAGGCATGGAATATACTGGAGGAATGTGCTCTCATTCCATGGCTGTTTTTCTAAAAAACCACATAGCCAAAAAAATGACACCCATCCCTTTAAGTTGTTCATCACTTCTTCTCTGACATGGACACATTTTTGTGTAGTTGTAAAAAATAAAGGTCTTCATCCATGTCTGTATAACCCACCAAGAACAGTGTCTTCAAGTTTTAAATAGCATCAAAAATGCTCTCTGCTATGTGATCTTTATTACAATAAACTGTTATCTTTGCTGATATTTTTCCCATCACACTCCAATACATGCTTGAAAAGCATGTGATTTGTGCTGGTTCCCAATAGAATTGTATTTTTATGGGCTCCTGCCCTTAAACTGATAAGCTTCATTGTTTGCATGTATACGACTTTTCCAGTCACAACAGACAGAATGCAGAGAAATGCCATTAAACTATCATGCTGTGCAGCCTCTGATCAGCACCATGGACAGCACCCAAAGCAGCAGATTCATCCACACTGATCCAGCAGGCTGCATCAAACTGCCTCAACTTGGTTTCATTTACATACAAAGAAAAGAAAAGCAACTGTGCACATTCTAATTATGCACATGCATTATGGCTGACAGCATCTTAAACCCTTACATGTAGATGTCATCATTTATCATTAAGGACTTGGTGGTCTTATTTGATCACAGACATGCAGTGGGTTCACATTTTCCAGCATTTGACAGGTAACAATTTTTTGTCATGCAAACAATTTCCATCCTACTTGGTAACAAATAGAAATCAGTACTCATTAATTCCATGTGAGCCTTACACTCAGCAAAGTCAGTAACAATAGTTATATTCTCTTGGTTCAGCTGTCCATAGACAGAACTGTCAATCTGCTGAGAATCTATTAACCTCTGATGCTCCTAAAATGTAATTTTATCAGTGTGAGTTGAGAGAATGAGCACTCTGTAGGTGCAACAGTGACAGGTATGGCTGCAGAGGTACTGCAGTAATGTTGCAGTCGTTGTTAAAGTACATTTCCTTTATGTCTATACAATAATCTAACTCTGTCGCTAATTTTCCTTGTGTTTCATGAATCTGGGGCATCTCTGTGCATAATTTCAGGAGGCACTTGAGCGCTATTCCTCAGCTCTGCCTGTGGTTCTCTGTGTCAAAGTATGATTTTTTTTTCAAGATTATTTTTAAGGCTTTTTTTCCCTTTTGCACTGAGTCCAGGAATCAATCCCATGACCATTTCATAACATATGAAGACTAAAGCTTCTGTATATGGGTGCCTGCTCTACCCACTGAGATCAACTGGCACCCATTACAACGTGGTTGGAATAAAATGTTCAGCTTGGAAGTCTGCTGCTGAGTGTACTTATAAAAGAGTTCATGCCAAGAATTTCCATTAGCAGGACAATTCTACCTCGAGATGACCCTAAAACATAAATAATCCATAAATAAAGTCTGCTTATGTTATTTTGAGATTACTGTTATTATTTGTAATCAGGGTTAAATCTGCCTGAGAGATGCCTGAGGCACAACATCAGCACAGTCTGAACAGCTACACTGAGACTTCTTTTTAATCTGAAGGAGTAACTCTTCCTAGCTCATCCCAAGGAAAAGCTTTCCAATCAGAGAAACATGTCTCATTCTACTTTGCAAGAAACTGGTAAGAAGTGTGGACAACATTTTCCCCATCAGGCAAGACTGTGCTGTGTAGCTGGGCACTAGTGGTTCTTCAGATAAAATGCTGGAAGTCTCAGTCCTGGCAAACTATAAAGACAAAAGAAAAACAGCTCCTTCTATCTCTGTTGAAATAAAAATTATTTTCAAAAATTATGATTAATCTCAAAATTTATAATGTTAACTGCAATTCATTACCCTGTTTTTGTTGCATTTTGAACCTCCACAGTGTTGCATTTATAACTGTTCATGTTTTATTTTGGATTTTTTTTAAACTGCCTTACACTACAGCCAGGTCATTTATTTCCTGCATTATAGTTGGGGAAGGCACACTTAAAAGGCCTTGGTGTGGTTTTCATGGTGATTTCAAATGCTGTCCAACTGTTTACAAAGAAAAAGGCATGCCCCAAAGTTGGAGATTCTGCTTGTTGTTCTGCTCTCACTGGACAAGTGTGCCATTGTACAACCAAAATATCAAACATGCCAGAAGCAGCTTGTTGTGCAGACAGCCACCTGTCATGTTCTTCTGTACAGTGCATGATAAGCGAGGCATGATCAGGCTAGGAGTTAGCCAGACTTCCAAGTGAGTCATGTGACTCAAAATTCATGTCTGAATATGCAGAAATCACCATGTACTGTATGCATGCACCATGTAATGACTTTCTGTTTGGATGTATATCTTCTTTTTTTTTTTAGAGAAAATAAGGAACTTCATGTATAGCCCAAATATTCTGGCATTAAATTGGAACTCAACCTTGGAAATAGGGACTTGTTATGGATTGAAAAGGAAATAAGGGAAAAGTAAAAAGCAATATGTTTGATAGCACAACATGCAGGTGACTTTTTTACTTTTCCTCATAGCTGCCTGTGCATAATGAAATGAGATATTAGAGAGATGTGGACTTATTTTATATCACTGGCTGCAGGGATGCCTTATTATCAGAGAATTGCCACAGTATTACAAGGGCTGGAGTAAGAGGTTTTGGTTTCAGACAATTGCCACAAGATTATGGGGGTTAAGGTTAGATGGTTAGAGTAAGTGTAAATACCACTAATAACCAGAGAATTGCCACAAGATTATGAGGGTTAGGGTTAGGAAAAAATATTGCATATTACTAGAGAATTGCCACAGTATTACAAGGGTTAGGTTAAGGGGTTTTGGTTGGGGTAAAATCCCACCCAATTAACAGGGAACTGCCACAATATCGTTAGGGTTAGGGTTAGATGGTTAGATTAAAATACTACCTAATTACCAGAAATTTATGAAAATTATTACAAGACTATAAAAGCACTCAGAGAGCGCAGACCTCTGCCATTAGCCCTATCTCCCAATAGTGAAGAACCCTTCAAAAAAATTCTGGATCAGTCTCCATGTGCCCCCCACCACGGCATTCGCCAATGACACCCTCCCTGGTAGTGTGGAAACACGGTGAGGCAAAGCATTGGCTTCGCTACTGGTGCCAACAGATGCACCCATGGTCTCACCAGATGACTGGAAGTCATGGCAGAGAGTGAATATTCCTCTATTCCTCCCAGCATTGTGAGTAGTTTTGCTACAACCCACTGGCTTTCTCTCTGTTATGCTCCAACTTGTGTCCTTGACCAGGCGTGCATCTTTCAAACTCTATAAACTCCAAAACTTTGAATAGAAACACACCCAAAAACTGCTGCTTCAAAAACTGCTGCTGGGATTGATGTTACTCATGTCCACCATCTCCTGGTGTAAAGTGGTATCAGCACAGGGCTCTGCCATTAGCCCTATCTCCTAATAATACAGAATCCTTTAAAAAATTCCTGGATCCAGATGGTAATCCAGATCATTCCCAAAATCTATTCAGTTCTTCTTTATGCCATTTCCAACATTTCCTGAAAATTTCATCAAAATCCGCCCACAACTTTTTGAGTTATGTTGCTAACAAACGAACAAACAAATGAACAAACCCACCCGATCACATAACCTCCTTGTTGGAGGTAATTAGGGTTAGATGGTTAAAGTTAGGGTAAATACCACTTAATTACCAGAGAACTGCCACAAGATTATGAGGGTTAGGGCTGGATGGTTAGGGTTAGGGTAAAATACCACCTAATTACCAGAATATTGCCACAGTATTACAAGGGTTAGGGTAAGGGGTTTTGGTTGGGGTAAAATGTCACCTAACTATCAGAGAATTGCCAGGGGTTGTGAGTTTTAGGGTTAGAGGGTAGGGTTAGGAGGTTAGGGTTAGGGTAAATCTAATTTCCAGAATATTGCCACGATGTTATGAGGATTAGGGTTAGGGGGTAAGGGTAAAGGTAAAATACCTCCTTTTAATCAGAGAATTGCCACAATATTTCGAGGAATTCTTTGATAAATCTTTGACAAATATCCTCTTGATATTGCTGGGTTATTACTCATTGAAATACAAACCTACTTTTAGATGATTACCACCTTTTTCTTACAAAATTTCAAGTTAATTACACTTATTACTATAAAATTACTATGTAATCAGTGCCCACTAAAATAGAGTGCTACCAAAAAATGAATGCACAAATTGTTGACCTTTATTGAATTCTTATTAGTGCATCAATGCTGGCAGCTCATCCATCAGCATAATCAAAAGGAGCTGCTTTATGTGCTACAATCAGACTACAGTATGTTTGTTAGAAAAACTTAAACAGTTAACCTCAGTGATCACTTGTTTAATCTGTTTTTTACTTGTGGAAACTAAATTCTACAATGTATAGACAATGAAAGGTTTATTTACTTCAACGTTATTATTAGTATTACAGTTTCTGAATGTTTGTGTAAAAATAAATGCACTTTTCACACCTTGCTGTTAGCACTTAGACAACACAACAAATGATTCCAGACTCCCTGTGCTGCAGTCCTTCTCTCCTGACCTCCATATCTCCCTTGTCACAGAGGAATCTTCCCCAGCATCTGGCCCACTTACTCCCCCCAGCGAGAGCGGGCTTGTCGGGGCAGAAGAGTGTGCCTCCCTGCGGGCCTGGATGATGAGACAGTGCATTTACATTAGCCTACTGAAGCAGGAGTAGTGGCATGCTGCCAGCACTGAAGCACACAGCTCGCAGCCAGAGCATCTGCTGGGTTTGTGCTAAAGTCAGGAGCGGCCTGAACTGCCTTCAGACAGACTCACCGACATACCCAGGCAGGCAAACTGGCACACATTCAGATCATAAAGTCAGATAAACAGTCATATTCAGAACGTTAATTAGCCATTACTCATTCAGCCAAACCATTTGTCAGCCAAAGAGGAGGGCGGGCTTCTGGCCTGAACCTCAGTCAGTCATAACCAGGGAATAAAATAAGAGAAGAGAGGGCCGGCTTCATTAAACGGAGTCTGGCCCTTTTTTCTCTTGGCTTGGACTGCATGGAGAGCAGGTTGCTCGGTTCCAGGGGAAATTAGGGAGGAGGGAAACTCAGTGAGTGTTGAAATTAGCTTGGACGCAAACCGTCATATGCCTCCAAACTACCAACCTACCATCAAGGGAGAATCTTCTTTTGGATTCCTGCCTGACTCTCAATAGAATTCAACTGGAGGGGGCTGAAAATGGGACATTAGAGCAGCACTTGGAGAGAAGCACTTAGGTACACCAAATGTGAATTTCCATTAGTTGAAATGGAGGATGGATGCGTTAATGGCAGCAAGCACAGCTCTGTTTTTAAAAGGGTTACATTACACTGAGATTTGATGTCACTGAGAAGAGGTAAAAAGTGGTTCTGTAACTGAATAAGGTCCAAAACTCATGTGAACTTTAGCCGAAGTAAGCAATAAAAAAGTGCCATTAGGCCTTTATTAGACCTTGCTCCGGTGCCCAAGCAGGAAAATGCAGCAAAATCCAGCAAAAGCAGAGAAGAAATCGGCTCTAGGTAAGGAGAAGGATTTTCAAACCACTTTTTAGCAGTGACCTCTGCATCACAGGTTTGCTTTGGGGAACTGATTCCAATTTTATCCTGAGATTGTTTCACTTAACTTGTTTGTGTTTCTAAAAGGAAAAATACACAGCAAGCTGCAGTGTTAGACAGGACAGAATTTATAGCAAAGTGCAGTATAAAATACCAGAAAACAAATGGACAGCCAAAAAAAAAAAAAAAAAAAACAACAAAACAAAACATTTAATTACTGTTTTATACTGCTTCATACTAGGGGTTAAATGTTGATCCATGTCAGATTTATTATTGACTAAATTTTATCAAGAAATCCTAACATAATGATCACCATGTTCATTTAAAAAGATTGCTTCTCTGCTTTGAAAAGGTTGCATATTTCATGTGTTATATTAATCAGCCTGTTAGCACACTTGGTGTTATGTTGACATGAAACTGAAAGTTAAAATGAAAAAGGTGTTACTAATGATCCAGCACTGGCTGTAATGAGAGGTGCTTTCTGTAGCACTTTGATGAAAAATGTAGGGGCTAGGGATGCATGGTACTTAATTTCTTACTAATATCCAACTTTTTAATTGCAAACAACACAAAATGAAGCTTAGCATGAAGTCTATTCCGTTTCATGTTCCATTCATCCTTTCATTCATTAACCTCCTAAGACCCTGCATGCACATATGAGGACAGTACATTTTGACTTTTGTGTACATGTTGTGATAAATTCTGCTATTACAATTTTTGAGATAGTTGCTGGGAATGTCGATTGAAGTTTAAGTAATTTGCTTGAAATGTTGGGCAAGCTTGCCATGAAATCCTCAGGGACTTTTCAAAGAATTGTTTTTGTAATTTAGTTGGATAGTTTCGATACATAGTTTCGTTACAAGTTTTGGGGTAAATTTGCAATGAAAGGTTTTGACATTTTTATGTAAATTTGGGAAATGTATCTGTAATTTTTTTTCTGGGGGGGCTTTGAAAAAATAAGGTATACTCATGGAAATTTGGGAACTTTATTTGTAAATCTGATTTGGTTGGAATGGATGGTGGTGGTGGCAAGGAAGGGGGTGTTTCTTTGAAATTTGCTAGAATTTTCATGGAAATTTCACATGATTTGTTTTGTTTGGATGAGAGTTGGCCCTTCCATTTTCATGGAATTTTGGGGCACATACTTGTTAATTTTGTTTTAATTTGATTAGAAATTTTAGGGGGAAGTTTCCTTTGAAACTTGTGGGAATCTCCTTGAAAAATCTACAGAATCCACATGATATTTTGGGGAACATTTTTACTGGAATGTGACAGCTTTATCATAGTGTCACTGAAACAAAAGCTCAGGTCTCATGGGGGTTAATGCTCACTCATGTATCTGCCTTTTGCTGCTCTGTTTTCCTGCTGTGTAAATCAGCTGGTATGGATGTCTTCTCACTTAAAGGTGACATATTTTACCCTTTTAAGACAAGTTTATATTGGTCTCAGAGGTCCCCAAAACATGCTGTGAAGTTTATTGCTGAAAAAACACTCCAGTATAGGATTTTTGCATGTCAAAACCCCCTCTGTTTCAGCCCTTCTCAGAACGAGCCGTTTCTGTGTCTGTGGCTTTAAATGGTAATTAGCTGTCTGACTCCGCCCCTTACCACACCCCTCTCAGGAACTGGATGCAGCACTTGTGATATTACAGACAATTTTTTTTCGAAAGTTTAGACTGGGATAACCATCAATCTCCCAGACCATAGTCAGCAGGGTAACCCACTGAGCTATCCAACATCTCAACTGGTAGCTGAAAGGATCAGTATTGGAGGGTGGAACTTTCTTCCATGTGGGGGAGGGTCAACCAAACCTGGGGGTGGGTGCTTAGGCCCCTGGTGAGGTCACTAGATGTAAAATCTGAGAACGGCTTGCTTCAGCACACATTTTCTGAAAGGTGGAGAAAGAGAGGGAGAGAGGGGGGGATTTTTCTTGTACTTGAGGGGATTGTGGACAGGCCAGGGATGCATATTTGTGTTAGAAAAGCCTGAAAAAGTGATTTTTGCATAATTTGTCCCCTTTAAGCTCATTTAAATTAGTAGCCAATTCCATTCTGCCACAACCTTTCTAGATTCAATCATCCTGCTCTCATGTCTTAAAATCTATTTCTGTAGCAAGTCTGTTGTTTCAGTGCGACTGCTGCATCCCTCCTCCACCCCAGCCACCTCCATTACATCTCATCAATGTTTAGGTCCAGCTCCTCCAAGCCATCCTGCAGCCCTTCATCATTTGGCCAAGTCATCTCATTGATACCTGGATCAAAATCCTCAGAAGTCCATTCCTCATCTTACCCTACATCCTTCCATCACCACCACCAGTGTCTACACTGGGGGGGGGGTCCTATCCTACTGTCAGCCTGTATTAAACAAAGAATTTCACATTTCTAAACATTTCCAAACTTGTAAATTAGATCAGTGTTAACTCATATTAAGTCTCTCCTGATTGAAATGCTGTATCCTGTTATTGTGTCAGTCTGTTTCTTTTGGAAACACTACAAAAACAAGATTTGATTCATCCAAATATGATGGATGTAATCTTTTTCAAATATAGACACTTTTTAATGGAAAAACTGAAACTAATTTCTTGAAATGTCTTAGTGAGAGTAAAACTGCTTCATCTGCCTTTTTCAGAGCAACAAACAGCAACCTGTATCAACCTGCTGACAGACAGTGAGCTCTGTGAAGCACCAGATAAAAATGTGACCCTTTTGAAATGAGCATTTACTTTCAAATTAAAATTAATCCTCCTAATTAAATAACAGATTTGCAGGGTGGTTCCTAACAAAATGCTTGGATAGACACAAAAACACACTCTTTTCAAGTGAAGTCAAACTCGCAGTGGTTCAACCAGAATACCAAAAAGCAGGAGACTCACTCGATAGCAAAAAGTGAAAAAGTTTATTCTCCTAAACACACCAAAAAGGCAGGCAGTGGAGAGAGGGAGTGGGTTGACCTGTTGAAGCTCAAAGACTAAAACTTTACTGGAAACCATTGTAAATACGTTGCTAGCAGGGTGGCACACAAAGGCCTAAAACAAAAAGAAACACTGATGAGAATCCAAAAGATTTCAAGAGGCAAAAAACACCAGCATTAAATGTAGAGCACGACAGAAGAAGGCAGAATTATCTGGCAGAGGTGTGGAGGAAGACCAGGCTATTATACCTGAAGAGATGAGCTGACTGAAGACAGGTGTGCCTCGTCTGCTGCAGCAAGAGAATGAGCCACGCCCCCTGCCACAGATGTGCTCTGCCGACACATCACAGCACTCTCTGTACCAGAACTAGCTGAAAATTATGGTCAAGTCTAAGTATACATATGTATTATCTGCATATAAGGGAATATGCTTGCCACATGAGCTTAATCTTGTGGTAAAAAAAAAATTAAAATAAGAAGAAGACAGGAACAAGACAAGATCTCCCATTTTACAGGCCCAAAAATATTTTCATCATAACACTTTCATAGTGGTTTTTCAAAACAGAACAAATAGTATCTTCTCTTCTTCCCTCTTGCTTTCACATTTTCCAGGCTGACAAACATGTGAAAACAAACTTCAGAGATCAGTTTCAAGTGACAGCATGAATCTCAGCATGGATTCAGTTATCATCATTTTTTTCTTCTTTGGCCAAATAAAATATTTTCTTCAGCTTAGAAAGTCTTTTGGTTTTACTTAAGTTGTACACCAGTAACACTCCATCACTATGCCCCTCAACACAGCACCCTAAACTGTCTGGACAACACCTGTTTTTATTCACATATAGTGCCATGACCCAACTGTAAAAGGTCCTGGGGTCAAATCCGGGACTAGCCCCCAATTTGTCATAACCTGGCTTGAAAGACGTGACAAAAGAAAACAGTTAAAATTATAATCCGTGATTAAATATAAAAAATTGATTGTAAGGGTGTAGATGGCCTGGTAATTTAGGGCCTGCCCCATGTACGCGGTCAGCCAGGGTTCAAATCGGCCTGTGGCACTTCCCACATGTCTCTCCCCAGCTCTCTTGACCCTGTTTCTGATTCTGTCCACTGTCCTCCTCTGTCAATAAAGGCATAAAAAGCCCAACAATAAATCTTAAAAAGAGGATTGTAAACTAAACTACAAGAACAAATAACTATATGAAAACAAAGTGCCTTGTGGAGGACAGTGAGCTATTGAAAGGCTGAGAGTAGTAGAGCAAAGCTGAGCTGAGAAGCAGGGAGAGAATGCAGATTGGCTGCCTGAACTTATACACAAAGCGGACTAGGCAGGTCCACCCAGGTGGGACAGAAACACTGACCACCAGCAACCTGCAGAAGCTGACTAAGACAAAAGAGGCACCTCAAAAGAACAGCAGGCACTGCTGGAAGGAGGCTGTCAAAATACAACAGTATCATCTGCATATATGGTAACTGGTTTGGGACATGGCATGACACTTGCAGTAAAAGGAAGAGGAGAGGTCCAAGACCAGAAGCTTGTGGACCACCTATTTTACAAGCCAAGAGCTACTGTTTCTCATTGTTAATATTATTCATTTATTTTCAACCAATGCGACTTCCTTAGCTCCTCAAATACAACTAAATTTCTTCTTTAATTTGAAAAGTATTTAATACAGGGACAAAAATGTAAAAATATCCTATATGTTACTGAACTTTTCCCAGGCTGGGAAGCACTCACAAATACAAACCGAGTCTGAGTGCCTTTAGGTTGGAGGAATACATCAGCAGTGGGTGGACAAGGATGCTTCAACAAGACGCTGGGTTCCCATTTGGCAAACTTACATTCTTGGTGTTTGTTTCACCTCCAGCAGAGAGACTCACAACAAAGCAGGCCTGAAAAAAGTGCTGGGTCTCCCTCTCAACCAAGGCCCAGTCACCCCTGAAACTAGATTCTCTCCTCCATCATGCCTGAGGGAACAATTTAATTAAAGGCCAGCTCAGAGCAAAGGACACCCATCACCCCATTCTTGACGTGTCCACAGTCAACAAACAAGAAGAGCAAATAAATCCTCTGGTGGACAATGTCCCATTCCCGCTACACTAACTGTAACTACACAAAGTGAACAGATTGCGCTGTTATGACTGTAATTTACTGGGTAAAAGTGCAGGATTAAACATTGTTTGGATTTCGAGGTTATTTTCATGAGAATGGCCCTGATTGTTGACGTTATTAAATTGAATGCTGCCCTGGAAATCCTATCTGTTTTCTAATTTACCTGCAGTCCAACCTGAATGGGCTTCATCTTCCTTTGTCCCATTGGGTAATACAATACATTAATCTCCCTCACTAATGAGCTGTTGGCTGTTAATGTTACATTAACAATGTGTCCATCACACAAAGGAGCAAACCCCACGTTCTTGCAGAGGAAAAAAGGTTGATCATTAAGTACGTTTTTCAGTTTTAACAATCACAATAGACGCAGTCCAAATGAGTAAAAGCACCACACCAAAGGCCACTCTAATTTCAGCCACTTTAAAGGAAACCATTTTAAAGATCAAAATCTGCTTCCTCTTATCACAAAGCTCTAGGTAAAGTCTGTGAGGGCCGCAAGTTTGTAGACTTTGAAAAGAGTACCAGCCTCTCACAGCTCTTACTCTGTGCTCAAGGATAAAGGATACTTCAGCAGCTACAAGCACTCCTACAGTGCTGTGAAAAAGAATTGGTCCCTGTCCTGATTTCTTTTATATATATATATTTTATTTTTTTGCATATTTGTCACACTTAAATGTTTCAGATCATCAAACAAATGTAAATACACTGCCTGGCCAAAAAAAAAGTCGTCACCTGGATTTAACTAAGGAAATAGGTACAAGCCTCCTATTGGATAATTACTGCGTGGGCGATTATCTTTCAGCTGGCAACAAGTTATTTAACCCCAGCTGATGCAATGAGTAACTTCTCATTTCTTAAACAATGGATTTTTTCTACCCTAATGGTACGGGCATATTCCAATGACAATGCCAGGAATTATCAGGCTCAAATTGTGAAAGAGTGGTTCAGGGAGCATGAGACATCATTTTCACACATAGATTGGCCACCACAGAGTCCAGACCTTAACCCCACTGAGAATCTTTGGGATGTGCTGGAGAAGGCTTTGCACAGTAGTCAGACTCTCCCATCATCAATATTAAAATTAATGCAACACTGGATGGAAATAAATCTTGTGACATTGCAGAAGCTTATCAAAACAATGCCACAGCGAACGCGTGCTGTAATCAAAGCTAAAGGCGGTCCAACGAAATATTAGAGTGTGTGACCTTTTTTTGGTGGCGACTTTTTATTTGGCCAGGCAATGTATTAGACAATGATATCCCAAGTAAATAAAACATGCAGTTTTCAAATGATGATTTCATTTATTAAGGGAAAAAGGCCATCTAAACCTACCTGGCTCTATGTAAATTACTTCAGTATGACCTCTCTGAGAAACTAAGGTAGTCTAAGAGATGTCAATAAGAAACACATGATGCCGCAATCTAAAGAAATTCAAGAACAGATGAGGAACAAAGCCCTTGTCAGTCTTGAAATGATTACAAAGCAATTTCTGATACTTTGGACTCCAGTAAACCATGGTGAGAGCCATTATCCACAATTGGAGAAAACTTCCCAGGCATGGCTGTCCTACCAAAATTACTCCAAGAGCGCATCGACGACTCATTGCAGAGGTAAAAATAAAAATCCTGGAACAACATCGAAAGACCTGCAGGCCTCACTTGAGTCAGTTAAGGTCAGAGATCATGATTCAACAATAAGGGTGGTTTCACACTAGGGGCCTGGTCCCGGATCCGAGTGCACTTGAGCCCGAAGTCAGGTTCGTTTTGGTAGTGTGAATGTAAACGAACTGCGCCTGGGCACCGGGCCGGACCTGCTTGGGGAGGTGGTCTCAGGCGCGATTCAAGTGGACTCTGGCTCGGTTCAGATGAGATGTGATTGCAATTGTGCTCAGACATGGGACAGAGCACCATATCAGCTTTTTGATGTCATCATATAAACTAAACTTCTTTCAACAGCAGGGCAGTTTGTTCACATTTTTCTTCAATAAAGGATGGAAATAATCAGAATCCAGTCAATAAATGGTCTGTTGTTACTCACCTTACAGAAGAACACAAGTTGGAGTCAGTGAGAGGAGGTGCAAAGGCAATAAAAGTCTCCCATCACCTCAAAAACCACTGTATCTGCACAGCATGAGCCCATTTAATCCTCTGAACTCCACGTAGATGTGCAGATATGAAGAGTGACGTTGCTCGCATCTTAAAAAGTGATTTTAAATCCTCCAAGGCTGCAGGATGGAGTTTTTGCTGATCATTGCTCAGGTCATGACCCCAGCGGTTGCCATGGTAGCTTCTTCTTCTTTCTCCTCCTTGGTGGGGTTGTAAATTTGCTACGTGCATACCGCCACCTGCTGTTTCAGACTGAGTAAATACGCTAGTGGGCCCGGGCACGGATTGATGTTGCTAGTGTGAAAGCAAGTCAGGTGGGGAAGGGGGACGGGGAGGAATTGCGCCGCGGCGCGGTTCGAAACAACTGGGCCTAATGTGAAAGCACTCTAAGAAAAAGACTATGGCAAAACCACGGCTGACCAAGAAGAACACAAAGGCTAGTCTCACATTTGTCAAAAACATCTTGAAGATCCCAAAGACTTTTGGAAAAATATTCTGTGGACTGACGAGACAAAAGCTGAACGTTTTTGGAAGGTGTGCATCCCATTACTTTTGCTTTTTCACATAGGGCCAGGTAACTTCGTATGGCTTTCCCTTAATAAATGAAATCATCATTTCAAAATTGCATTTTGTGTTTACTCTGGCTATCTTTGTTTGATGTTTTGGATTGGTGCTGACATTAGCACAGAGACTGTACAAACTGTAAAAATTTGGCGGTATATGATTGAAAAGAGGAAAAAAGCATTTCTACCGAAGGAAGATTTTAATGATGCCATGTGTTAAAAGGAATACTGTGGTAAGTCAACATTATGAGACAGTCATAGTTAAAATGAGACAGTAAGCTATAAATTTGAGGGAAAAAACCCTCTAAATTCTATTTCATGTTTATGACTTAGAATCCCCTAATCCAGTGGTTCTCAAACTTTTTTTGCCCAAGGCACACCTAACATCCGGCCAAGTTTTCAAGGCACACCATATTTTTTTCCATGCAAAACAACCTAACATGCATTAAAAAATCATTTCCTAATATTGACTTAATCTGTTCAGTACAATGTCATCTAATATCTATATGTGTGACAATGACAAATAATTATCATGATATTGTCTACTGGCTGTTTTTTTTTTTTTTTTTTTTGTGAGCCAGGCCTTTTGGTCAAACATCAGTTCCTGACCTCATAAATGCTCTATAGGATTATTTGGCACAGATTCCTCCAGATAAACTCCAAAATCTTGTGGAAAGGCTTCCAAGGAGAGTCTAGGCTGTTATATCTGCAAACAGGGGGCAACTCCATATTGGAGTATATGTGTCAAAATACATATTCCTAAGAGTCTCTGTTGGTGTAATGGTCAGAAATCTTAATACTTCTGTCCATATAGTTTACTTCTGTCAGCAACTCAATTCTCATGGGGATTTTATACTAGGACAAGGACGATAGCCGAATAAAGTTTTCTTTTCATTATTTAAATTTAGCTTGACTGAAAGATGCATGGACATTTTTTCGCTGTTAGCTCCATGTTAGTGGGGTCAGCTTGGGGAGTTGAAGTCAAGGCAGAGAAATCATGGTCTATCACAAGTAAACAACACAAAACATGAACATGGTACAGCAACAGAACAGCAGCTTCCAGTAGCAGTTATGGCAGCCATTGCAACAAGACAAGTCCTGTTACAACTGTTAAAATGAAGAATTTCTTGGCTTTAAAATCTGTTGGAAATATTTGTGGTAATGTAAGAACTCAACTAGAAAGTTTTTATTTAATTAATACAGACATTGCTGTGGAAAAATCGGACGTATTGTTCCTATAAAATATTTTCTCCGCTCTCTGACATTGTCCTGCTGTCTTCTTCTTCTGTGATGCAGCTGCCAACTTCTCTTCTGGCTAATTAATTTCCATTCATGTTACCCTCATTCATGTCTTAAACACTGCCATCAAGAATCAAGAAGTAATGACACAGAGAGTCCATTTTTTTGTTGTCAAAATATCATTTTGCACCAGCACATCCATGGATAATAGTTTCCCATGCATCAAGAAGATGATGTATTGCTGTATCCATAGTTTGACCCACTCTAGTGTAACGTGTATTTGATTTAATGTGCTTAACATTCAGAATGACTGCTGTGGCCTTCTAGATATCACTGTGTGTGGTTTAGTTCTCTAGTGGAATACTTTCAAAGATAAAAAAAAAGAAATGTCCTTTTACTTTTTTGTGTAATACGATGGTTAAATTGCCTTATAAATGCATGTTTCCTATCTCCCATTCTCTTGCACGCTCTGTTGCTCATTCACCCAGAACGGGACAGCCAGTGAGGCTGCATTAAAATAGGCCCCCTCACCATTTGTCTCTGGGCCCAGGGGTAATGAACAGGGTGAATTGGATGTACTCTCTAATTATGGAAAGGACAAAAAGCCAGTCATATTCCCTTGTCAAGGTCCCTGTCCTGCGGCACCGCGGGGGGAGACTTCACTCATAAATCAGAGGCAGGATACAGATCTGCAGCGGATTAGAAAGAACATAAAAGGGTGAAATATGGCCCCGCGTGGACTCTCGACAATCAACCATGTAACGACCTACGACAGCCAATAAGTAGGTGCCTGAGCCTTCCTCTGTGTTATAGCCCATCGTAAACACCTGCTGATCAGTATCCAGCAGCGGGCAGCCATTTTTCACAGTAACACCACCACCACTATCGGCATCATCATCGTCATCATCATCACAGAGCTGGCCCTGATGATCAGACGGCGCTCCTCGAGAGCAATAACCTCGGTGTTACGAGCATCATTAACATCGATCAACATGCTGCTGGTGCTGCCTGCATGTTTGGCTGTTCTGCATGGTGATTACAGTTTTTAAATTTGTATGACTACTCACGGCCTGATCGTCATGTTGACACCCACGCAGCTCACACAGCCCACACAGCAGTGATATGCACCGGCACCTCATGAATACTCAAGCTGAAACTTATTTTTCCAAAAGTTAAAGTTCGCCTAAACCTGAGATATTTTTGACATAGTGTGCTCTTCTTCCTGTATGTTTTCCCTCGGGTGTTTGAAAAGCACTGGCAAAGAGAGATTTTCAGCACAGTGCTACAGGCAGGCAGGGTTATTACTTAAACACTGACCACCCCTGACTCTGTAACAGTTTCCTCATCCTCACACCGGAGGTTTGATCCTTTTATCTTTAAACAGGATCATGTAAAATGTAGAAACACTGGGAACAGCATTTCAGCCTGCTTCAATCACAGCGATTCAAAAAATCCTTTCACTTAAATCCTTGTTTGAAGTATTAAATACCACAACAAACAACAATCATCATCATACACTGTTATATATGAGGATGTGCTGCAACAATTTGTTATGTTTAAAACCATTTTAATTCCAGTTTTCAATTTGTGATTCATTAAAAATATGAAATATAAAACAGGATTTTCCAGCTCCAGGGGAATTAAAGTGCAGATGACGACATGTAGCAAAATTTTTTACTAAGTGCTGGATGAACTTTTGCTACTCTTTGCTCTTGTTTCTAAAGAGGAATTATGAACAAAGACAGCCTGGATTCTCTATAGAGAGATTTAAAGCTGAACTGAGCAGTCTGGTCATGTATTTATCATAGACTGTATCAAACATGGATGCAGTCTCAGTGATGTCAACTATGAACGATGGCGTTGACCATATTGGAAATGCTGAATCTACCCATCTTTCAGTCAATCTAGTCACTGACAAAGGCGTGGAGTTTCAGTCTGACACATTAATACTTCATAGGGCATAGCCCTTTCACTTCAGATGAGGTTATTTAAAACACAACTTACAACCAGGAAATGCTTTCTTACTATGTGAATTAATCATGAAGAGCTGTACTAATAGGTGTTTAAAGAGCTCTATTAAAGACTCACTAACCTTAGTTTTATGTTTGAATCAGTATGAAGTATGAGATGCATAAAATGATGCATAAAAGTACATCTAAACCAGATGTTCCCAAAGTGGGGGTCATGACCCTTGGGAGGGGTCATGAGACACTAAGAAAGTGTTGAAGGATGCTAGCCAAAAATACATAAAGACATTTAAGACATTTTAATTTATATATCTTACCTATTATTGCAAAAATAACCCTAAAATCAGTTCAATTTAAATAGAACTATAGCTATTAAGTGTGATCTGTCTTTACAATGTGTAAAAAAAAAAAAAAACTTCCTCAAAATGTACATTTTAAGGCAATGTCATAGTCTTTAACCACCTCCAAGGACAGTGGGGGTCTATTTTGGGGGTCACAGGCCAAATAGCCTGCAAACCACTGATGTGGTTGTGTTGTAGTACTCGAGAACTGTCTTGGTCTTGAGACTGGTCTCAAGACCACATTTTGACTCTTGGTCTTATCTCAGTCTCAGACTGGAAGGACTCAGGATTTTCCATCAAGACTGGTCAAGACCAGCGCTGGTCTGCTATTCTTCAGCTTCATTAATGTGATGATTTAGAGAAGCACTGCTAAAACAACAAACAGCTACACCTGCAAAAAAAAACTGGACATCAGTCCATCTTATTTCTTGTCAGAAATACCTCTGAACACTTCCTTTAGGCCTCATTCACTTGACAGATCTAGATAAACATTTCATTTTCAGATATTTAAAATAATTCTGGTATTGTTAGTGGCTTTTAGATATATACAAAGATTTATTTTTTACAAGAAGTTATTTGAAAAATATTAAGATTTTAGATTTTTGCATGTTGTGCTTTGAAAGAGTTGCAGACACCTTGTTTTTATCCGTCAAATTAATTAAAAAGAAAACTAAAATTAAAGATAGAATGCTCTATTACTGTTCAATGTTGTCATGGTTTTTGAAGTTGATTTTATCATCTTTCTTGTTCTTGTCTCGATCTCGACCTACAGAAGTCTTGGGCTTGTCTTGGTCTCAGCACACTCTGGTCTCAGGCAAGTCTTGGTCTCGGACAGTGTGGTCTTGAGTACAACACAACTAAGTAGTCTGATATTTATTCACTCACCTTTAATTAACAGGGCAAGAATCAACTCTTTACTTCATAACACATTATGGGTACTAGTGGTGTCTCTATTTACTTTCCAAATTCAATCATGCTCTTACAGTTACAGAGAATCATTAGCACTCATTACTCATTTAGTTGAAGTAGATGAGAACTACAGCCCCAATTCCAAAAAAGCTGGGGCATTGTGTAAAATGTGAATAAAAACAGAATGCAATGATTTGCTAATCTTTGGCCTTTGGACTTGTAGACTCTACCGTCATTGTACAGCCTAATTTCTGGCCCATATTCTAACTCTACAGCCTGAAAACACCACTAACAGATGTAAAAACCTTTACAGCTCTATGATGTGCTCACAAACTGAAAACAAACTGGGCTGAGGTGTATAAAGTTACATAAACGCTGTGCTTGATATCTGTGCATAATTGGAACGGCTGCACAGCTGATTCATTGAAAACAGAGCAGGAACTTTTAAACTTACATTTCAGCATGATGTTGTTCTCGTCCCTTTCATCCAAAATCCTACATAAAAGGGTATAATTCCACAGTGTTATATTGTCCTCTCTACCATCTCTCTAGTTTCGTTAGCTAGCAATACGCTGCTACTGACACAGCTGTGTTTACATTCTGCTGAAAACAGTGCAGATGCTTCTTGGAGCTTAGTTTCCTCATTGTCTTTCTTGTGGCCACAGAGAAGAAAAGAATTTGCAGATTTTACTTTCAGTAACAGATTACTTTCAAAATGTAATTATGACAGATTACTTGATTCTAAAACTAAGCCGTTTCTTTACTTGTTACAACAACAAAATCATCGGAGTACTTTCTAACACATAACCCAAACACTGTTTATGATGCTCCAAATGTTTTCTGTTGTTGAAAGGTCTGGACTGCAGGCAGGCCAGTTCAGCACCTGGACTCTTCTACTGTGAAGCCATGCTGTTGTGATGGATGTGGATGTGCTTCAGCAGTGTTTTGATGGAATATGCGAGGCCTTCCCTGAAGGGGACGTTTCTTGGATAAGGACATATGTTGCTGTAAAACCTCTGTATACTTTTAAGCATCGACAGAGCCTTTCCAGATGTGCATTAGATTATGCAGATTTTTTTTTTTTTCAAAGCAGCATCTAAGGGCCAAAAGATCATAAGCATCCAGTATTGACCAATGGTCTTGTTCCTTCAAAGACAGAGATTTCTCCAGATTCTCTGAATCTTTTAATACTATGTACTGTCCATGGTGGATATTCAAAGTCTTTTCAATTATGTGTTGAGTAACATTTTTGTAGCACTGTTCTGCAATTTCTAGATGCATTTTTTCCCAGATTGGAGGATCTCTCCACATCTTTACCTCTGAAAGATTCTGCCCCTAAGCTTCTTTCACATCCAGTCATGTTATTGACTGGTTGCCTAAATTGTTGCAAAATGCTCCTCCAGCTGTTTTTATTGGTACCACCTACTTTTCCAGCCTTCTGATGCCATGTCCCAGCTTTTTTGAGGTGTTTTGCTGTCATCACATACAAAAGGAGCTAATGATTTTCAGTACATGTTTAAATGTCTCAGTTTCAAAGTGCCCCAGCTTTTTTTGGAATCGGGGTTGTGCATGATATTATGTACAGTAAAGACAGATGATAGCTGATGATCATTCAGAGATGAGCTCTCTGTTTTTGCACCACTTCCATTGTTTCTCCTGCTCAAGGTAAAAGACAACGACACAGTGGTGAGTCTGTGTGCAGAAGGGAAACTTTGCCCAGTGCCTAGAACAGTAATCCCACTCTTACAAAGACAAACATGCCAATCACTGCCAGCATAACAATCTTTAGACCAGCACTTATCGGCTGATTGCAGGTACAGTGTGTTATTGAGGACAAACCTTTCTTATCAGCTGTTGAAGCTGTTGTCTTTAGGGACCTAATTAGCAGAAAACCTATATATTGAAAACGCCTGCTATGTTGTGTGAATTTGAGAATTATTTCCTCTCACATTGCTGTAGCAACACAGTATAATGGGGCCCAATGAGCCTCTCATTGTGGGGCAATGGGGATTAAGAAAAAATGTTCTATCTGAAATTTGAGCATTGATAAACTAGTTTTGAACCAAATACCCACCATTACTTATCAAAATAATCATTTTATTTATTGAAGTTCCACCATTTAGATAGTGTAAGGGTGCATTCACACCAGAGCTGTTTGGTCTGCTTTAAACAAACTTTGGTCTGTTTTCCTGGATAGTCCGGTTCATTTGGAGTGGTGTCAAAGCTCACACGAAAGGCTTTTCTTCTTGGTCGCCGTTTGTTTGTGACGACAGCGTCCCTAGTGGGCAGATGTTGTAGGTGTTCAGATGGTTTGGTCCGTTTAGCAAAGTGCAGTATGAATGCAAACCAAACCAAACGAAAGTGCAACATTGTTGCAATATCCGTTCCAAAAACATGTGAAAACAACCTAAAATAGACTTAAACCTAATAATGAATACACGTCACCGTCAAATATATGTCATTTAAAACTGTGTTTATAGATAACATTTAAACAACTGTTAATATAGGGATGATGGACCTCATGCACCGATGTCTTTGTAGATTTTAGTACAATTTTTTAAAAGGAAGTTTCTAAAATAAAACCTATCCCATATTCATGATGTGTCCTTAAACTGCTGAAAATGTCTCACCTCTGTTCTCACTGGTAAATGTCATGTGCTTGTAAACCAGAAGTTTGAGCATGTTTCTCCTTAGTATGATAGAAAAGCAACCTTTTAGGCCCATATGAGGAGCATGAGACTGCAGGGCAATGTGCAAACACAGAAGGCACACAGAGGGCTTAGGCGTAGATAGTTCTAAAGTGGATGTAGTGCTGCTTAGAATAAACCAAAAATGGCAGATTTAATTTAATTTAGTGCAAGCAGTTAGATATTTGATATATTCTAGAAAAGCAGAAATTTATATCACTTGATTAGACTGAACTGTCATCAGACACACATTTATCATATTGCAACAAAAAGGACTCATTCCTGATGGTGTAAAAATTGGCTTTACAAAATCCATATGGCTTGATCATGGAAACCTACATTAATTCGAAAACTGTTGCTGTCAGATGATGATAAACACGTTTAAATACTCTTGTGCTGTAAATAAGTGTTCAATAGAAAAAACTCGCTGAAATGCTGAAAGTATATCATTGTTTAAATTTGCATTCAAGACAAAAAATACTTGGTTAAATTAAAGCTAGCCATGTTCAAAAAGTGTATTTTTGCATATCAATAGCAGTTAAATATAATTTTGAGTGTAATAGTGTCAATGCAGCATATCCCTGGAACTCTGCCAAAACCTTGTATTTCCAAAATCACAACTTTTCAGGGAATGGACCAAACACAAAATTTTCAAATAATTTAACATCGAATAGTCATAGTCAGCATGTTTTTGATGTTTTTAGGGTCCTCGCTGCCCAAAGGGCAAGGATCCTATTGTATTTCGTCCGTTTCTTCTTATTATTATTTCACAACCACTTTAAACCTTAATTTGACCCCCTAAACACACTCAGAAACTCACCAAAATTGGCACACACCTCAGATTCTGCAAAAAATTTGATAAAATGAAAAAAATTAACTCCAAACATGTCAAAATGTGCTCTCTAGCACCACCTAGGCACACTAAAACGGCCCTCGCGGCCAGTAGGAATGTCGTAGAGAGATCAAACCAACTTTGTAACGCTCGTCTCATCGAGACCCACAAATCATGCGCTGACACCCCTAACCTATCTCAAACAGGAAGCTGGCAATTTGCCTTTCAAAATAAAATTTTTCAGGCAAATAGGTCTCCAAACAAAACGTATCTCCGTCTAGGCCGTAAATGGTATCAGCTTGAAACGCGCAGAGAAGACACACTAGGCCATGCTGGTCAAAAATTCTGAAGGAATTTGTTGTTTCTCGAACGGTTTCCGAATGACAAGCCCTCAAAGTTGGTAAACCCCGAAGAGAGAGATTTGGTCAAAATTATGGCATCTGTGAGGTGAGGTTCAAAAAAATTTCAGTCAATTTGACTCCTGAAACACAGAGCAGTTGGTGATGATGTCACTCACTGATTGACAGTTCAAAGCTGCTGGTCATGTGACTCACTGAAGGCGGGAAAATAGAATGCATAATACACACCCATTATAAAGTCTGAGGCTCCTGACAGAGTTGCAGGGACACACCTCAGTCTCACTTTGAGCAGGTCAAAGGGTCAAAAAGGGATGAAACCCTCAAAGTGGAGGTCAAACAGGTATGAGGGACGTGCGACAGAGCGAGGACCCGACCAATGCTGCTTGCAGCTTTAATACTGCTTTAAGATTTGTTAAAATTTACTGATAGATGTATTTCTTCTTAATAGTGGTTGGTGAATGAAGCCCAGTGCTTATGGATGGTAAATTAAATAAATACAAGTGATAAGCTGACACTTAACTAATTCTTAGTTATGTACAGTTTTTACAAAGTGCCATTGTACATTGTATACTGATACAGAAATGAGCATTTCAAAACAAAATTGTTTTTTAAACCAGGTTGTAAACATGTGTATTTCTGCTTTGAAGTGTTACAATGGGCTCCAAAGGGTTTCCTTTGATTTTTGGAGCCAGTCTCAAGTGGACACTTGTGGAACTGCAGTTTTTTCCCTTTTCTGCACTGGTTTCATTTTCACAAAAGAAGTTGCAGCTTTCAATTTATGGCTTATAAGGAGCTTTTGCCCCATTTTTTAAAGGGTGTAAAATTAAACAGTTCAAAAAGAGCAACAGACCTTCACAACAAATACAAGAAAACTAACATAATAATTAAAATTGTTGTTTATGTAAAGGAGGCGCTTGTCTATCTTTCACTCTGTTCCTTTTCCCTGCCCTTCACTAAGTGCTTACTTCAAACATTTCCTCTCCTTGAAACTGTTTTTCTGATGTGCTGTTGTTGTTGTTGTTGTTGTTGTTGTTGAGTTTTCCAACCCTAAGCTGTGTTATCATGCATTATTCCCTCATGACTCTGATGGCAACACTGATGTGGATTATTGCTTCTGGAAAGTCTCCCTTGTGGTCTCCCGTGAGGGCCTGTTTTTTCCCATTCATAAGCAGATTATACACAATCACAAATGGGAGTGAAACATGCAGCAGCACCACTAATGCATTGTTATATGTGCTTTAACTGTCCATTGTGTAGTGGATTAATGTGCAGCAGCTGCATTTAACATGACTGGAGGAGAAAAGGCTGCTATACAAGCTCTTTAAGGGATGAGTTTGCAGATGTCAAATATGGTTTAATGTCATTGTTTTACCTGTAGCTGTCTCATAACAATTTAAACAAATTAATATAAACTGCATTAGATTTGGATTTTCAAGCCGACTTATCAACCTAGAGTTCTTATTTGAGACTTTTTTTCCATAAATGTTTAAGAAAAAATTCCCAAATACAGCTTATTATCCATTCTTGGACTGGTGAAGATAAATCATGCTTTTTTATCATTTCTTTTAAGACAACGTCATTCTCCATACTGATTTTCTGAGTCAAAATCTCTCCTCTTCATGGTTAGTGCAAACTACATGCATGGTTAGTGCTGGAAGACTTCACACTAAATCTACAAGACGTGACTGTTTTCCTTCAGTTTCTGCCTCTCGGCTGCTAGACTGTAAATTTTGGAATTACTATTTATTAACATTTCACTGCTCACCTTCAAGTGTTGTGCTGGACATGCAGCAAGCATCTCTGACCTGTTAATAACCTGAGAGTGTAAATCTCCGCGCGAGGCCCTCAGGCAGTACAGCGCAGATTTTAGTTCATGGAGAAGTCAAGCTGTAAATGAAGTAGTCTGACCTCCTCTGTGGGGGAACAACAAGTGTGGAGAAACTGACAGCAGAGCTCCCTCATTGCACTTTTATAGCTAAACAGGCTCTTACTACACTTAATTCTCTACTTTTTCTTATTATTTTCTTTTAAGTGTTATTTGGAGACTTTTTTCAAACCTTTATCATAAAGCAGGACAGTGGATAGAGTCCAACACAGGACTGAGAGAGTGGGGAGTGCCCGGGGTGGGATTCAAGACTGGCTCCCTGCTTCAAGGACTACAGCTTCTGTGCACGGGATACAGTAGGCCGGATTTACCAGTAGATCTTTAGAGGGCCCAGGGCAGTAGGTGCATTACCAATAATTCAGGCTAGATCTAATTTTACTTTAGCCTGTTGACTGGTACCACTGTAAATGCAAACTGGCACACCCAGCTCATGGGAAATGCCAATCAACATGGTGTTGGTCAGCTTAACTCTGCATTTAGAAAGCGTTCGCTAATTGCGTGACATAAGGAAAGAACATGGACATCAGAAATGTTGAAAAGTTGACATTTCTTCACTTCAGTTACCAGCTATAAAACCAAGGAGCTAATCACAACAAGGCCGACTCAGTTAGCTAAAGTAATTTTTGCCTGTGGGTAGAACATTTGATGTTAGTTGTGTTAATGTGAGTGGGGTCTGGCTGTAGATCGCAGATCTAAGATGCCCCATCTTGCAGACCAATGCTGGGAAATGCCTCCTATGTCAGGACAAAAGTGACGTCATTTCCTGGTACAATTTATTTCCTGTTTTAGAGGTTTTTTCTCTATTTCAACTTTATTCATAAACCAAGTCTGGCAGAGGTCTAATCCAGGATTAAATTATGTATGGGCCCATTTTATTAGTATTAAAATTTATTAGTGTTAGCTAAAGCTAACATAGCTATGCTAGCTACAAAGTAACCATTACTACTTAAGCCGAAGTAGCTATTGCTAATAGCTAATGCTAACATAGATATGATAGTTATGCAGGTAACATAGTTATGTAGCTAAGATAGCTTTAGCAAATGTAGCATAAGCTAATGTCCCTAGGTTAGCTTCATTAGCCTTAGCTGTGTCTGTTTTTTCTTAACAAAATGTGGGGTTGTTGGATTTGCAAAGCTCTAAAAGATGTACAGTCTTTAGCTACATTACCTAAAAAGCTTATGTAGTTAACATAGCTTCGTTAGCTTAAGGCTTAGCGACATTAGCTGCACTGGAGTGGTTTCATGGAAGACAAGGCATTTCCTGCTGACTGTTTACTTGGTTTTATTTAACATTTTCTTATCAGGTTATACTGTCAGATTTTTGACTTTTACCTTTTAGTATCCAAATTCTTATCTTAACCCAACTGGAAGTTTAATGCAACTTTATTTTGAAAGTTTTAACATGTATAGGCTGCAGCCAGACTATCTTGGCTGATGTTAGTACCCTGGATGGACCGAATAAAAAACCTTGAACCAAGCTTTTACAAGTGTCATGTAGCAGTATTTTTATTATTTAAAAAGAATGTGTCCTTGAGTTGATGACTCTTAGATATCAAAGCACTAATTGGCCTGGCAACTTTTAAAAAATGCGTGCTAAAGTGCCCTCTTGGGAGGCAAAACGCACACTAAAGTGCCCTATTGGGAGGCAAAATGCATGTTAAAGTGTCCTCTTGGGAGCCAAAACATGTGCTAAAGTGCCCTCGAGAGCCAAAACGCATGCTGAAGTGCCCTCTTTGGAGCCAAAACACACTGAAGTGCCCTCTTGGGAGCCAAAGCATGTGCTAAAGTGCCCTCCTGATTGGCAAAACACATTGAACCGCCCTTTTGGATGGAAAAAACATGATAAACTGCCCAATTGGGTGGCATAAAGGTGTGTTTAAGTACCCTCCTCATTGGTAAAACACAACTGCTCTCTTGGTTGAAGAAAACACACTAAACTCCAGAAGACCATTAGGACCAAGAAATACTATGAAACGTTACTGTTGCAATGACTTTCATGTTGGGCCCTTTTTTAAACTATATTGTGCCAGGACTATATCTCAATGAACCAGTTTGGATTATCTGGTGCTAATATGGTGTTAAAATGCACTAGAATACAGGAAATGGCATCTTCTTAATTGAAAACATTCTGGGGGAAGACCCCCAGGCTCCCTAGGGATTTATTTATTTATTTCTGTGTGTTCTTCACAGTCCAATGTTGAATCTACACAGTTCTTGTGGATGCTGATCCTAACTACAAACTAACTTGAGTAGTCTTTCTAGTTAGTCTGTTTAAAGGCTATATAATGTGCCATTTGTATAACATAAAAACATGCCTAAAGTGCCCTTGAAAACATGCAAAACTTAGTGCCCTCATCAGTGGTGAGAATGCGCTGTACGTGCCCTTTTTTTCCTTTCTGCCCCTACCCTTGAAAAAGTCTGTGCACGCCACTGTCTGAAGGTCTAATTTACAAAGCAAAAGTGCCAGTTATCTTCAAGCGCCAACACTCTGACTGGCCACCCCACAATCCTGATCAATTAATGGCTACTTGCCTTGACAGCCATAAATTAAAAGCTTTTAGCTTATTCATAATGGCATTCTTCACCAACACTGGATTGGTTTTACTAACTTTAGTTCCCTAAAGGTGAGTTATATCAAGAAGCCCCATCATCCTGATGTGCTATACCAAGTAGCCTGCAGTGTACTGTGCAGATGTCATGTTTGTGATTGGGCAGATAGAGGGGCACTTGAAAGTTGTTGCCCTGGGGCATGGTCCCGTGTAGATCTGGCCTTTGGTGAAGACATAACAATAAAGCTATCCTGTGCCCAAATCTGCATTGGCATAAATTTGTCTTTTTCTGTGTTGTAAAACATGGCATTGTCATCATTGTCATCAACCTTTATTTAAGCCTTGAAAATCATCAAGGGCTCCCTCATTTGCACTGATGTCTAGTTCCAAAAATGCATAATTACATTAATTCAAATAAACAAAAAAGAGCAATCCTTGAAAACCAGTCACATGCCAAGGTATAATGACTCAAGATAATTGACTCGAAACTGCCTGAGGGAAATGAGAGTATCATTCTTAGGAGGATTTGATAAAAGATTCCACATGTTTGGAGCCAAAACATCTTAGTATAGATTTTCTTGATTCAGAGTGCAGGACTTGAAGCAAAAACAGAGATAGTTCACTGGAGTATGGGGTATGGTGCAGTAATTCTCAACTGGTTGGTTCAGGACCAAAGAGAAAGGTGCAGAGCTGTTTCAGAGGGCCGTGAATACGTGGCCAGAAAAGAACAGCGGCGAAAAAAATCAACAGTGTATAGAAGCCTTGAAGCCTTAAATGCATCCATATAATGAATGGATGCATGCAATTTATTTAACTCAATTTTGCTGTGATGAAGAGTAAATTTCCGTTGTTTTCTTCAGCTTTTGACCTTTTTATCATGGGTTATCATGGTTGTTTGGCTGCTGTTGCATGGGTGTTTTATAAGATGATGTATCCAATAAAGGATATCTAAAAGGAAACAGGTGCTTTTAACCTAAATGCCAGAGAATACCAACAAACTCTATCATACAGCGTACAATGGTGAGGGTTACAAGGATCCCTGCTTATGAATCTAATAGCAGAGTGATAAACTGAGTGAAGGGATTTGAAGGTGGAAGCAGAAACTTGTCCCAAGATAATATCACCTCTATTGAGCACTCACAAAAAGACTGCCTCAATAACACTTTTCTACAGTTAGAGGGAAGTTAGATTTGTTTCTGTAAAAGAAACCAAGTTTATGACAAAGCTTACTGATAAGATTATCAATATGGTATTTGAATGTGACGTTTTCATTGAGCCAAATACCCAGATATTTATACAGCGTTACTCTATCACTATCACTTCCATCTGGTGTGGGTAAGTGTAGGCTGTCAACAGCAACATCTCCAGCCTGAGGAAAAAAGCATGAATTTTTACTGCTGCTATTAGAGTAAGTGCATGCTTTAGGTTTCTAAAAGCTTTCTGAAGGTTACTGAAGGAAAGTCATATGCCAGAAGGTAAGGGTTTGATCTCCAGCTCCTGCAGCCACATGTTGACGTGTCCTTTGACAAGATACTCAACCCTACTTCACTCCTGCTGCTGTGGTATTGGCATGTCAATGTATATACAGTGAATTTAAATGAATAGACTTAGCTAGTGCTATTGAACAGCTTCCATCGTAAGTGCGTGACTACAGTGATGACAAGTTTGACTTGTGGTTTAAAAAGAGCTTTGAGTTGTCAGATGATAAGCTATAGAAGCTCCAAGTCCATTTAGTATTTACAACACTGTCATCTGCATACAGATGGATATTTAGTTATACAGGAGACATTCAGTTTTTCAGTAAAGTACATTTTCAAGCAGTGGTGTTCAAGCCAATATTAGAGTGTCTGAATGATGCATGTTATTTTTATGTTTGTATACATTTTCTACATTATATTTTTGGAATTTTTAACAAATAAGATGTAAAAGTGTCTGCGTGATGCATGCACTTTATGAACGGAAGTATTTGGCCAGACCTGTTGATTTCTGAATTCAGGTGTTTCAATAACACCTGTTGTCACAGGTCTATGAAATTTGGCACCTAGCCATTCAGGCTCCATTGCGAACAATTGTGATACAAAATGGGTTGTTCTGAAGAGTTCAGTGACTTCAAGCATGGTACTGTGATGGATGCCACCTTTGCAATAAGACATTTTTTGTGAAATGCTGGATATTCCACAGTCAACCTTAAGTAATATTATAAGTGGAAGCATTTAGGAAAAACAGCAACTCAGCCACAAAGCTGAAGACCATGTAAAATCACAGAGCATGATTACATGCTTAGGCACACGTCTTCAAAGCTGTGCTGATTTCATAGCGAAAGAGTTTCGTACTTCCACTAGCATTAATGAAAGCACAGAAGCTGTATGGGGAGAGCTTCATGGCATGGGTTTCCATGGCCAAGCAGCTGCATGCAAGCCTCAACTCACGAAGTCTAATGCCAAGTGTGGGATGTGATGTAAAGCAGTGGTTCTCAACTGGTCCAGCCTCAGGACCCACCAGTCTGTCTTATGACAGACCGCCACCCAAGTGTGCAAAAACTTTCAACAATGCATGTTTAGTTAATTGAACATGTTGCATTTTGGAGCATGATTGGACCAAAACATCTCATTTAAAAAAGAAAAGGGACTTTTTTGGGTTCCGACCCATCAGTTGAGGAACACTGGTTTAAAGCACACCAACACTGGACTGTAGAGCAGTGGAAACATGTTCTGTAGAGTGACAAATCACACTTCTCCACTTCTCCATAGGTAAGTCTGGTTTTGGTAGATGCTAGGAAAACGTTACAGTACTGACTTCATTGTGCCAACTGTGGAGTTCAGATAATAGTATAGGGCTGGTTATCCAAGTTTGGGCTAGTCCCCTCATCTCCAGTAAAGGCCAATCTCAATGCTTCAGCATGCCAAGACATTTTAGACAATGCTATGCTTCCAACTCTGTGGCAACAGTTTGGGGATGGCCCTTTACTATTCCAACATGACTGTGCCCCAGTACACAAAGCAACGACCATAAAGACGGTTTGATGAGTTTGGTGTGGAGGGACTTGACTAGCCTGCACAAAGCCCTAACTACAACCCAATCAAGCACGTTTGGGATGACCTTTTGGCCTGACCTCATGAATGCTTTGCAGAATGAATGGGCACAAAATCCAATAGAAACACTCCAAAATCTTGTAAAAATCCTTCCAAGAAGAGCAGAAACTGGTTTAGCTGCAAAACTCCTTATTAAAATACATGTGTTTGAATAGAATGTCATTAGAGTCCCTGTTGGTATAATGGTTAGGTGGCCAAATACTTCTGTTCATATATTGTAACTATCTGGATTTATGTATAAATAAACTTACCAGCCACCTCAGCTGTTCAACAGCTTCTTAAATCACCTTTATTTCTCATTCCGTTGCTGTGTTGATCTTCAGGAGATCGTCTTGAAAATGTCTATATGCCTAAATGTATTGATTCTTGCAATTTAATCGGCTAATTGGATATTTGCATCAATGAGTGGTTGATTAGGTATACCTGATGAGGTTACACAAAAATATATAGAAATTGTGAGTCCTGCAGCTGATGGTCTTGTATGCTTTTTTGTTGAATCACTGTCCTTTTCAGTTTGTTGCACAACCACCTCCACTTTGGAGCCTTAACAAATCCAATTTTCAAATCTTATTTGGAATAATTGCAAGTAATTTTAGAGTAGAAAATATCCAATGAAGCTTTATGGTCCAGAGACTACAGTGAAACCATACAACTGCTCATCTTTAGCAAATCAAACAGCAAAAGATGAATTATTCACAGACTTTCTCTACTATGAATTTCCTTTAACGGATCTATTAAGTGTAATGAATTCAGTACCTTCTAAGGACTACAAAGTATACCTAAAGATATGCTCTTCAGAAGAATCTGTTGCTGTCTCTACACAACACTTGTGATTTTGTGTCCTCTGTTTTCACAGAGTCTGTGTGTCGTCTCTTTAGTTTGTTAGTTTTCTCTGCTGCTTACACTGAGAGGCCCTTTGAACTGTGTTTTGATAAGTACTGGGTGATATAGCATTTATAAAGTGTATTAATATTTAAGCTTAACTGCTGTTGCTGCAGCTCCAAACATAAAACACTTTCAGGGCGACACACTGAGTTAAGAGCTGCAAATTTGAAATCTTTTAAGAGGATTTGTTGTTTCTGTGAGGCGAGAACAAATAAACAGTGGATCTGCTTTGCAACATGAGCACATATAAAGGATGTTGATACACAGTCACAGCAGGATGTGACACTAAAACACCCAGTGCATGGACACACAAACATGCAACAGCCAGACATAAACAATGAAATAGACACAGGGCAGATTGAGTAACAGAGCTGCATGTTGCAATAATGCTGAAATACTAAAACACATGCTTTCATTTAAAAGCTGAACTCCAGCATATTTATTTTGGTAAATCACTGTGTAGTGTTAGTTTTAGCCTTGCAGAGATTTAACTGAGTCAACTTGTCTTTCAAAAAGAAAAAAAAAAGATTTTTAATGCATATTACGGTGAATTTACGTAAAAAAAAAAAAAAAAAAGTAAAAGTAAGGGCCTGGTGGGATGAATACTTACTAATTCATTTATGCATGAAGACATGGTCAAGATTGTGTGCTGAAGATCAAAATGAGCATCAGAATAGGGAAGAAAGCTGGCTTAAAGTGACTGAATATGCTGTATCAGGTATTGTACAACACATTTTCTGATTTTCATCAGAATTTCTGACAGTAACAATAGGTGTTCCACAGGGTTTAATTCTCGGTCATTTCTTGTTTGTAATGTTCAGTGCCTATAAAAAGATTTCAATCCCTTGGATGTTTTACCCTATTATAGATTTTATAAATCAATCATGGCTGATATAATTTGGCTTTTTTAAAAAAAACACCCCAAAACAATCCTCTTTAATGTCAATAGATAAATAAATAAATCGATAAATAATTTTATCTCAAACAAAACAAAACAAAATATGTAAGGTAAAATCCACTCATAGACAGAGACTGGGAAAGCATTTGAAAAAAACTCAGCGGGTGATTGGATGAACGTCCTGTCTGTCACATCCTTACAGGCCAATCAGAGCAACAAAACACATTATTTAGCGCTACCAAGCTGCGCCCCTACCGAAGGAGTAAACTCCATAGAGATCTGCATAACGCGAACCATGGCGACTGTACATATGTCAGTACACAACTTTTGTCATTTTTGAAAAGAAAAAAACTAAATACCATTCTTTATTCTTCTTTGAGAAAGAAACATTGTCAAGTTCTGATAAAACTGACGCTTTAGCGGCATCCATGCTAATCTCTTATGACGTAATTGAACCAGCCTCTTGTTGCTGCTTGCTAATGTCATGACTCAGCTGCCCCCGAAGTACTGCCCCTCGACGCCGATTGGTCCTGTCACTTTCTAATTGGGCCCAAACGGTTCGGATGGGAGCTTTGCAAGATGGATTCACCAGTAAGAACCACAGAAACGGGTGTATCCATCTGCTTTGCAAGGTTAGGGATCACCTGAGTTCAGTAAATGTGTCTCAAGTGATTCAAGTGTAAAGACAACCGTGTCTGAAAGGTCCAGTCACTAGTAAATCTGTACTCCTGGCTACCATTACACCATTAAGTCAAAGGAACACTCCAAGCAAATCAAAGAAAAGATTACTGAAAAGTATAAGTCAGGGAATGGATATAGACAAAGATTCCATGGCACTGAATATTCCCCAGAGTTCAGTTAAATCCATCATCAAGAAATGGAAGGATTATGGGGCATGTGTAAATCTACCTAGCTCAGGTTATCTTCACAAACTAAGTGACTGTGCTAGGAGACTACAAAGAGGCCACAAAGACACCCATGACTACTCTGAAGATGTTACAAGATGGGAGAGACCAGTCAAAGCTTTATGGGAGAGTGGCAAAGAGAAAGACACTGTTGACAAAAACATTAAATCTAGACTTCGCTAAAGGGCATGTGTGAGACTCCATGGTTAAGTGGAAGTTATGTGGTCTAATGAGACCAAAATGGTGCTTTTGGCTGTCAGACAAGATGCTATGTTTGGGGGACTCCAAACACTGCACATCACCACACACACACCATCCCCACTGTGAAGCATGGAGGTGGCAGCATCAGGCTGTGGGGATGCTTCTCAGCAGCGGCTTGTAAAGGTAGAGGGTAAGATGAATGCAGAAAAATATAAGGTTGAGCTTGTAAAGTGCTTTTCAGGTTCTTTCCAGATGGAGAAAGTGTTTTCTGTGGGATCAGGGAGAGCTGGAAAATCTTTCTAATATTCAATTTAAGCTTTTTAGGTATCAGCCTTTCAGCAGTAAGACAGACGATATAGTACACATTTCTTTTCTATGTCAGATGAATTTATTTGAGTACCTGATAATACACAAAGTATTTCTCTTTGCTCAGTTTACATCAAATGTAATCTGACTGTGCAGGAGGATGTTTTGTGTTTGATTCATTTGAGTTTAAGTCACTGCTTAAGGTCTTGTAAGGATTTTTTCCAGTCATATAACAGTTTGAAATCAATGCCTCTGTATAGTTACAAAAGCGAGCAAGACCGTTAGAGTAAATATTGTCAATTTCTGTTTCTATACAGTCATTTTACAGCTTTCAACAGCTGCTACAGTGTAGGTGTCAGAAAGGGCTAAAACCGCTTTAGTGAAAAATCCACTTTACATTCCACTGCTATGATTTACTGAGAATGAAATAATTGGCAGGATGGGATTTTGAAAGGACACATTCTACAAGATGAAATCAGCAAAGAGAAACCTCATTCATTCTTCACTCTACAAATAAAACAAAATTATAACCTTTAATGATGATGAAATAATAACCTAAAATGCCCAAGAGATGCATTTATGACACAGTGATAACTCCTTAATTTTACTTAATATAAAACTCAGTCAAGACTTTACAGAAGTAACACAAATTTAAAATTCTCATACGATTTTAGTAAAAATCAGACAATACAGATATATATTGATAGTATTGTGTGGAACTTTCAGGCATGTTTGGGCAATAAAATTATGGCTAAGGTAAGGCGTAGATGTGATGACCCTTCTGGATGTCTTTGCATAATAACCTGAGTAGGGGAAAATAGTCTGTTGAGAAAATATCAAAGTCCCTATCTTAAGGGCAGAGACATGGGTAAATGTGACAGGTAAACATGGCTTAGGGTACCATCTGGGGGTCCCTGGTCAGGCTGTGGATGTCCCAAGGACCATAAAACTGCTTTCATTCTCCGGGCATATTACCAGGGGTGAGAAGGCACGGACTAAAGAGATACCAATGAGCTTGACCTCGGTTGCCGAGTGACTCACATGTATGCCGACATGTGTCAAACTTGACTCTAGCTGCCTCCTTTATGTCTCCAGCCCTGGTGATGAATCCTAAGTTCATCAAAGAAGTTCTTTGCACTCAAAGCTGGTAATTTCTTGCTTTTAAATACCAAAACCTGCAGTCAAACTCCAGCACTCTGTTAAATCAGCTGGAGCTTTCTCTTACATGCCTCACTTATAAAATAGGCATTGTTTTAAGACTTCACAACCACTGCATGTGCCTGTCACTGAAATAAAAGATGCTGAGTCGAGTGCAGAGGATTGAAAAGTTCAAGAAAAGAAATGTTAATAGCTTTGATTTTAAAGCTTTTAATTTGTCATTTGTGTAACAAAGATGTGATTATAGCCAGAGCTGGTTCTTGAAAACTTTTTTAAATCAAATTTTTTAAAATGATGTTAATTTGAACTATGGTCATTTTCATCTTTAACTCAGGTGATGCTACTCTCCCAGCAAGAGCATATATCCTATTGTACTTTAGAGAGATTATCAAATAACCAGCCAAAATGCCCCAGCTGCTTCTTAACACTGTTTCACCTCCATGAACTGAATAGATGAAATGAATAGATTATTATCTTTTATTGGATTTGGATTGTGGGGATCCTTTCTGATAATGCAGGATGGTTTTTGTTGGAATATTATGATCAAAAGATTACAGTGGAGCTTAGATGGTAAGATAAAAGACTTCAAATCCATGTTTGTCTGTGGTTTGATGCCTAGATTGTGACTGCTGTGTTGGTTGACTCTTAAAATGGTTAGAATCACAGGAAGCACAACTTACATATGGCACAATACTCAAACATAGCAGAGATTAATCAGCATACATTTCTTAATCGTATCCCCCTCATTTATGCTTTACATTTGAAATGTTTATTCAGACAGAGCTTCCTTTTAATGCTCTGCATTTTTTTCCGACCATATTTGGTCTGTTCTCTAAGAGCTTCCAGATATGTACCAAACATTGCAATACCAACACTAATCATAGGGGCAGTGTTGAGCAGTGTAGTCGACAGTTCAATCCAGAGCATCAAACCCCAACAAAGAAGATAACATTGGAAAAATAGCAGAACTTCACTTGAACTTTGTGAGAAAAAACTGCTGAATATTGAGTGAGTTTTAAGAAGACAAAAACATATATTTGATGTTGGCTCACCTGGGCACAGAGACATGGTGAGGGATCAACAGTATAAGACAGCAACCTCTAGTGGATTCATTTTTTTAATGTCCAACTCAAAGTAACAGATGTGGGCAATGTATGTATTTTCATACATAAAGGGAGCATAAATGAGCTCTAAACTTGTAGAGTGGAGTAGAATTAAGTATTATTGAATTACAAGTAAAGTTGGCTGCTGCCTACGGTATGAGTTGAGTAAAAATAGCTGCAGTGGAAAAGTTGCTTGTAACATGCCAATAAGAGAGCAGTGCCTTGTTGCAGTAAGCATGGAAATATGCCAAAAACTTTTTTGTATATGTCATGGCTTTTTTTAGTACCATCAGGGGGCCAGCACTAGATGCCAGCCCACCTTACACCTCTATTTTCATATGTAAATTACACATGCTGTACATGTGTATTTATTTATCTTTTCTCTCCGTGGCAGTGTTCATCCTAACTTACATGATCAGCCCAGCAATTGAGACAGTAAAAAAAATCAGAAAGGGTGAACCCCAAATTAGATTCCCTCAGGGGTCCTTATTATGCAATGTAATGAGGTAGATGAGGTATCTTCCTTGCCTAATGTTGCATAATAGGGACTCTTGAGGAAGTCCAATGTGAGATCACTCTTTCTGCCATCCATTCTTGTGACTGTAGTTTTAATTTTGTCGACTAAAACTATTATGCCTATTAGACTAAGACTAGCTAAAATAGATCTGTGGGGATAAAAGCTCTGACGAAAAGTAAGAGTAGTTTCTGTTAAGGAGACTAAAACTAGACTAAAATGTAAGAACTAGACTGTTGGACACTCAAAATCTATGATATGTCTCCAATAGGTAAATCTTTTTTATCATTATTTAAAATCAGTTGAAACAGTGATAGTGCATGGAAGTTGGGTTGTATGAGGTACTTGGCAATAGTAGTGGCTTTAGCCTCCATTGATTTCAGTGAGCATTGCCCCTTTAATGGGACACGCCTTGTGAAGCCAGGCTATACAGTGCTACAGATGGGTACAGTTGCTCTGTGTAATTTAGCAAATTTTAGGTAAAAATGGGACAACAACAATGTTGGCTAAATTGTAAGCATTGTAAGCAAACTGAAGTCCTAAACTCCCCAATGGAGCTGAGAACTTCAATCCTTAAAGTTAGTTGGAGAGCGTTCCATGAGCTCAGGGCAAAATGCGGTTTTAAAGATTTCAGTGCAAGCTTGGGGAGCTTTAAGACTTAGAATCCCACTGCAACAACTTTGAAATATAAGGTGGCAATCTTCCAATAAGGGCCTAAAATATATATCAGACCCAATGTCTATTGTCTTCAAGGGAAGGCCATTCAACCCTCGCACACAGGGCACAATGATGAGTGCTGTAACCATCACCAGTTATAAATCTAAGGGCAGAGAGATAGTAGTGTCCAAGGGCTTAGGAGTTGAAGCTGCTGCATGCCTTATATCCCTATAATCTATAACTGATAAAACAGCTTCAACTCTTCTCTTCCTACAAGACAATGGAAAACTTGACTTATTTCTGTACAGGAAGCCAATTTTCTGTCATAGCTTGGAGATTACAGTGATTACATGGGACTTAAATGTGAAGTCCTCATCAAGCCACATGCCAAAATATTTATGCACTCTGTTATTCTCTCAGTTTCTAAACCCATTATAGTAGATTTGTGCATGTTCTCATAATCAAGATTCCTGGAGAACAACATAAATTTTGTTTAGTCGCATTAAGCACAAGTTTATGGTTAATTAAAGAGCCCTGGAGAGAATTAAATGCTGCAAGGATTCGATGGCTTATTTCACAGACTCTGCAATACAATACAAAATAGTGTCATCTGCATGGAGGTGGGAGAATCAACCAGTGAAAGAAGAAACAATATCATTTATATATAGAGAGAGGAGCAGGGGGCCCAAAACGGACCCTCTTTTAATCAGAAAAAGAATCAGATTTAGCATGCCCAAACTTTACACACTGACACCTGTCAGACAAGTAATCCTGAAACCCGGTATATGCATTCTCATCCAGCCCTGTTGAACATAATTACTTTAAAGATAGCTGTTGATCGACCATATCAAATGCTTTTAACAGGTCAGGTGATGGTCAGTAAAACAATGAGAATGATTACACATTTGATGCCAGAACAGCTGTTTTATGAAGTTAAGGTTAAGGCACACCTCATAATTAACCACTGCTTGGGGATTCATATTCTCTCGTTGTTATTGCACATGAGGAAAGGTATTATTTCACTGTACAAGCTACCAGAGGTGGAAGAAGTACACGGCTATTGTAGTAAAAGTACAGTTACTCTGATTAGAATTTACTAAAGTAAAAGTACTGATAAATCTATTCAAGTGGCAGTAAAAGTATTTAATTTAAAGTTTACTGTAAGTACTGATCCTGTGTAGCTTAATGGCAAGAACAACAATCGAATAGATCTCCAACGAGGTTGTTCAGGTAAAGTGACACCTCTATGATAAAGTAAAACACACAGCAAAATTGACAGTGTTGATTTAACCTGCATAGAGTTAAATTTAACAAGTATCTTTGTTGGTCCACACAAGTGTTGTACTCAAGACCACACTATCTGAGACCAAGACTTGCCTGAGACCAGAGTGCACCAACACCAAGACTTTTGGGGTCGAGACTGAGTCAAGACTGAGACCCAGACAAGCAGAGATCAAGACAAGACCAAAACCATAAAAATCAATTTAAAAAAACATGACAAGGTTGAACAGTTAAAGAGCATTCTCTCTTATTTTTTTTAAATAAATTTAACAAGGTGTCTGCCACTCTTTCAAAGCACAACATGCAAAAATGACCTGATGTCTGAGTTTCTGCAGGTGCCGTTTGTTGTCTTAGCGAGCGCTTCTCCTTATTATGACACTAATGAAGTCGAAGAATAGCAGATCAGTGCTGGTCTTGACCAATCTTGATGAAAAATCCAGAGTCTGGCCAATCCGAGATGGAGACAAGCCCGAGTAAAATGCTCTTGAGTCCGAGACTAGACTAGGACGTTCCAAATGTGGTCTCTGAGACCGATCTCAAGACCAAGACTGTTCTCGAGTACTACAACACTGGTCCAGACTAAAAAACTAACTAAAATGTAAAAGTTAAGTATTTGCAAGAACGAAGCAGAGTCAACCTCCTAGTAAGGCAGTTTATTCTGATGCAGAAAACGCACTATGCATCCTTTAGGAGAACCTAGAGTCACAGGCGGGAGCACTAACTCAGTGGATAACTTCACTCTTGGTGCAAATGTGTCTCTCATTAAAAAACAACAACAAGAACCTGAGCAGGGATCACTGCACAACAGGCAACATCTAAACCCATTTACAACACATCTTAACACTCTGCCCAAGGGCATGATGGGAAACGTCACCTACACATCCCCCAGATTAGAAAGTGTAGTGGCCATAGCTTAGATCAATTGACTCTACAGAGTTGAACTGACACTGGACTGGACTACCAACTATGAAGAGCATTTCACTCAGAAGAGAGTTAAGAGTGGATTGAGACATCAACACTCCAGTTTTTCTTTTACAACAGCTGTTTTGGGGTGTGATGTGGGTTTTTTTCTCCTGCTGGGTGTTTAACAGAGAAGGGAAAAGTACAAGAGTATTATAATCAAGTAAAAGTTCAGTTACTCTGGTTAAAACTTACTTAAGCCGAAGTAACTGATTTCAAAATGTACTCAAAACAGGACTAGTATGCAAAAAAAACCACACTAAATTACAGTAATTTGAGTAAATGTAATTACTTACTTTCTATCCCTGCAAGCTCCTTTGATATCAAAAGTAGCTACTCAGAACTTTAACTAGACTCTGAATGATCTACGTTTTACTTTAGTTGAGTAGATTCATAGATCAATAGTCTACGTTAACTTTTACTTAGGTACATTTTAACCAAAGTACCTTCACTTTTGACTATGATATTCTTGTACTTCCACCTCTGATTATAACGCTCAGTGCCCCTTTGCTTTCCAGGGTATAATCTCTGAATGACTTCTCTTACATTCATTAATCCGCCTCATATTCGACGCAACGGACGTCAGATTGTGACATGTCATGTATTCACTGTACTCCAGATTAATCCTAACAGAGAGCCTCATCAAACATTACAGAGCAGGAACCATTATTAAACAGGACAGCCTTATCTCCATGTGCAGGTGGAGTGTTATTTCATCGCCGCGCCTCCTCTCCTCCGCCCCACAAACATGGAGGGCGTTAGGACCCAGCAGAGCTACAACACTGAAACATCTGTCGGCTCGCTCTCCACAGTATGAATTGCGCCTGGGCTCCGGAGTGGAGACACACACACAGGCTGCAGGCAGGCTGAGTGGTTGGCACGGTACGGCACGGACTGGAGCGGATACGGGATGCGAGGAGAAGACATCAGATCATGAGAGAAAGTGGAGCCGGACGCACTGAGCTGCAGCGATAAGACAAAATGAAGGCACCTATGGTAAAGGTCTCTGTCATCATGTAGTCTTACAGTATTACTATTATTAATCCAGCATTGTTATGCGAAGTGTTCTTAAACCGCCATGCTGCTGTGTGGAGTCTGTCGGATCAAAAGATTAGGATGTGAACAATGGACATCCAGCTGTGCGCTCTGTTTGGCACTAAGCTCCGGCGCTTTCTTATAATAACAAACACCACAGCATGAAGCACATTGAGCTGGCTTGTTTTTAACACGTTTCATGATGATGCTTAAATTTTAAAAAGTGCATGAAATTTATTTCCTCAATCGTAACTTCTTAAAATGCACGTTTTGTGAAACAAAAAATGTGCCACGAAACAAATGAAAAGTGCCATTGGTTGTGTCCTGCATCTGTTAAATCAATCTCTGTTTAATCGCTATAAATAAAAATTTCAGGGTGTAAATATGAACTTTTATGTTGTATTTTGAGATAACTTAAATAGCCTGAGTGTCTAGTTTCCTGCAGATGTGCTCCAGAGTGCAGCTGCGCATTAAAATGCATGAATGCAAACTAAGTAAAGATTATCATTAACAGCCTGACAGCTTGTCAATGTCATGATTCTGGCTTCTCCCCCATAAGTTGACAGGAGCGTTTTTAAAGTTTTGGTCTCGCGTGACTTGAATAACAGGAAGTTGGGGTGTCACTATCCCCCTTTCACCTGTCGTTAAACCTGCCTTGAAATCATCGCTGCGTTGCTAATTTGTCCCCCTCTTTGTGTTTCTTTGTGTCACAGCGTCATGGGGTCGCCCTGCTGCTCGTGCTGCTCCTGTTTGCCAGCTCGTTCCTCGTGTACAACAACAGCTTCACCGGCATTTCCCGGGACTCTAACGACACTCACATCCGACAGCATGAACATCTGCGGCGGCCCACCGAAGCTCCCGCCCGGGTGACCAAGCCTCATCCCCCGGCCCTGCAGGGATACATCGGTATCATCGACCATAAGGTAAACAGATGAGGCCATAAGGCTGGCACGAGGACGATGAATGACTGCACGTGTGTGGTTTGAAAGTAAAGTCAGTTTTATTCCCACCATTGGAAAGTTATGGGGCTGCACTGAGACTATGTTTTATTGATTTTCGCCCAATAATGATCAATTACTATTTGACCATTTGTTCTGTCATAATCTTTTTTTAAATCACAAAGTTAAGCCCTTGTCCGGTAAACTGAGAAATATCATGCCTTTCATTTTTTTTACTGTTTACTGTAAAAGTGGTAATAATTCTCAGTCCAGGCCTTAAAAAGTCTAAAATAAGGGTTTTCACAAGTGTGGATGAACCCTGAAAAAGATGCTAAACCCTATAGTTAAGAAGCTAAAATTGGAAAACATTTGACACTTTCCATGAAAAATCATCCAATCTCAGTATTTGGCAAAGTGCTTTCATGCAAGCTATCATTTTATAAACAAACTACACTGGAATATTACCAAAAGATGGAAAACCATATATTTAGGAAGCCAAAAGTAGCAAGTGTTTGGCACTTAATTTGTAAAAACACCACAAGATTAATCACATCAATACTGAGGAAGTGATTTTCATGCAACCAATACATTTAAGTGACAGTGCAAAGTAGACCAAATGTATATTTAAAAATGATAAAAAATGTGTGAAACATTTGACTAGCGAACATGTGACACTTTGTTTGAAAAAACATCAGACGTTTCATCACAATATCTAGCAAATTACTTTTGTGCCACTGGTTAATCAGTAACAGCCCAAAATAAATATGAAAAATGCCCATAGGTGTCAGAACCTTACACTTAAGCTCAAACTAGCCAACACTTTGCACTTGGTTTGAAAATTATCCAAAATGCAAACATCTAGATGTGTAATTTCCCCTGAAACAAATCAATAAAGCTTTGCGGGTCAGTAACAAACTAAGGCTGTCAACATTTCCAACGCTTTTGTTACCTTTAAGCTTGCACTAAACTCCTGGAAAGTAAATGGTGAGCTGCATGCATGAACCTAAACCGCTGGATTTTCATCCGTACTTCACCTAGAATTTTTCTTGTCTGTACCCTTGTAAATTTTGTGAGTAAAGTCAGGGTGAGCCGATGTAAAAATACAGCAGGAAAGACGGGAATTCCCGAGAGAAAGTGGGAGGGGTTGATGACGTTTAAATCCTGCGACATGACTGTATGTACACAATGAAATGGCTTCACTCTGTTCACCAGTATGTTCCTCTGTGCTTTTTAGTTTATATGACTCTGTTGAAGTACACACAAAATTCATAAAAAGGCAAATATTCTCATTTTATCATCGTAGCAGACACTGTTCGGATGCCCCCTCGTCCATATTGTTCTATTTATGTCATGCATTGACCCCTAAGCCCATTCTTCTTGTGGCCAACAGGGAAGCCCCCCCCCCCCCACTGTAAACCATGTTTTAACAACACTCCATAAGATTTCTGCTGCAGCACAAGTGTGGTGTCATGGGTGGGCCTTATACGCCTGAACCCACCCACTTGCCCATTTAACCCACCTTAAAAGTTTGGGAAATAACAGACTTTCCTTGCTTATACTTTTGTGTTATACAACTATTTGAATGCTATTTAAAACATAAAATACAATTTTCCCTTGAAATCATGCTCACTCATAACCGTGCAGATATCAGGTGAAGTCAAATCCGATCATATTATGCTGCAGATGCTTTTAAAAGTAGCGCTCATGTGTGCACACATTTCTCAGCTGAGCAGCAGATGATCCATGAGGGACAGAGAGCTACATGTGAAGGAGAAAGACTCAAGTCTCAACAGGTAAAAGTCAGGAAACTTCTCATGGAGCTCATCTGCAGTGAGCCTGTTGAGAATCAGGTGGAATTTAACTACTGGATTAATGTTTCTTTATGCCTTGGAAAAAACTGATGAAACAAAAAAGGAAAGACATGACTTGGTGCTGATTGTTCATCTCTGTATTTTAATTGTCTTAAATTCAAGATTTTTTTTTTTTTTTCTTATCTAAGCTCAGACTGACATCACCGTGCGCTGCATTGTGGCAGAAAGGCAGTAGCTTTTAAGCACAGCCACAGGGGCAACTAGTGTGAGGCGGTTGCACGACCGTTTAAACTGAGCGTTTGAGATTATGGCCCCAAACTCATAGAAAATTGTGCTACTACAGTTGGCGGCTTGTCTGTCTGTCTGTGTCGTTTTGCACTTCTCCATACTGTTGCTACAAGTCCTTGATACCTCTCAGAAGACTTCTTAGGTGCACTGATTTGAAGCTGGTGCCATAAAAAAACAGAAATACGTACAGATTTTCTCTAAATCCCAACTAGTTTCACCTTTCGCTTCAGTTGCCACCGTCCCTGCCCCCCATTGCACTTCCCCTTCATAATACATACATTCACTCCAACATCATGCTGAAGAAGAGACGGCCTTCACTCCAGTGTTAACTTTGACAGCTATTTTTACTTTCGCCAAGGAGGTTATGTGATCGGGTGGGTTTGTTTGTTCGTTTGGTAGATTGTTAGCAACATAACTCAAAAAGTTGTGGACGGATTTTGATGAAATTTTCAGGAAATGCCAGAAATGGCATACGGTAGAACTTATTAGATTTTGGAAGTCACCATCTCGATTCAGGAATTTTTTTAAGGATTCTGTACTATTGGGAGGTAGGGCTAATGGTGGAGGTCTGCGCTGTTACCACTTTACACCAGGAGATGGCAGACATGAGTAACTTCAATCCCAGAAGCATTTTGGGTGTGTTTCTATTCAAAGTTTTGGAGTTTATACACTGTAAAAAGCAACATCCATTTTACTCATGAACAGTGAGTTGAAATTACTCGGTTCTTCTTAACCTGTTCTAAATACTTATTATAAACAAGTTAATTGTACTTCTTGGCCATAACAGCAAAAGGGCTTGATTTACTTAAGTTTACTTAGTTTTAAAAAATTAAGTAAAAAGGGGGTATAATTAAGTTGTGTTAACTTAAGAATCCAAAACAGTGATTTGAACTCTATTTTTATGAGCTGATAGAACTTATTTCAGTTTTAAGTGAACAGTACTCAAACAATTTAAGTATTTTTTGTTATAACTCAAATTATTTGAGTTGTGGCAAATCTGCAGTTTTCCCAGAATGCCTTTGGGCACTAAACCTTTATGCACTCTGTTTGCTGCAGCTGTCTTTGCCAGGACACTTTTGAAAAAGAGATTTTTAATCTCAATGAGGTTTTCTCCTGGTTAAAAAAAGGTGAAATAAGATAAATAAAATGCACCATGAGTGAAGTTGCTGTCTCAATTAAAGATGTCCCACCCATAGGGGGTACTGATACTGTTATCAGCATCAGTGAAAGCTGTATGGCACACTGTCATTGATGAAGTGGGTCACCAACAGCCATTGTTGCAAATGGTGGCACAAGATAGTCCACCTTAGGTGAAATGATGACTTACAAAACTTTTGTACTAGCTGATGTTCTAAGGTAATCAGTTATCTAAGATATTTTGAGTGCTTTTAACTTATCAGTGTTTACATTGCACTAAAAATGTTAAGTATTACACACTCAAAGTAGATGATTTAGGCTAAGTCCTGCAAACTTAAATTAACATTTGAGTCTCAGTTGTGAAAACTTAAAATAATTGATTTTAAACTAATAGTGAATAGTTCAAGTAGAACAAGTACTGCACACTACTAACAAACAAGTTTTTTTAACTCACAAAAGTCAAGTGTAGTTTACTTGTTATTTTTGAGGCAACGACTTTCCATAATTTTTTTAAGTAAGCTCAACTAATTTTTTCTTACAGTGTAGAGTTTGAAGGATGCACGCCCAGTTGAGGAGACGAGTCGGAGCGTAACAGAGAGAAAGACAGCGAAGTGTAGCGAGAATACTCAAAATGCTGGGAGGAATAGAGGAATATTCATCCTCTGCCATGACTTCCAGTCATCCAGTGAGACCATGGGTGAGACTGTCAGTGCATCTGTTGGCAACGGCAGGCAATGCTTCCACCATGACAGTCCACCCATGGCGAAGCCAATGCTTTGCCTCACTGAGTTTCCACCCCACCAGGGAGGGAGTAATCAGCGAATGCCATGGTGGGGGGCACATGGGAATGGTTCCAGGAATTTTTTGAATGATTCTTCACTACTGGGAGATAGGGCTAATGGTGGAGGTCTGCGCTCTCAGAGTGCTTTTCTAGTTAATTTTAGTCTTAGTCTTTTGATTACATGTCTTGTAGTTTTAGTCACATTTTAGTCATTTCCACCCTTTTCAGTTTTAGTCTAGTTTTCGTCAACGAAAACGCCACAACATTTTAGTCTAGTTTTAGTCCATAAAAAGTCATCATATTTTAGTCTTACTTTTAGTCCAAGTATTTATTCTCTTGCCTAAGTCTGGTGCCACAGTGGAGAATTATCATGGATTTTAATGTCTGATGAAAATTAAATTACATTTTAGTCTAGTTTTAGTCATTTTGACGAGACCTAAACTTACCTTTTGTCAGTTAAGGTCTTCACAGATCTATTTTTTGGCTATTTTTATTCCAGTTTTCATCATGGAAAAAAGTCTGTCGTTGAACATTTTTAGTCATAGTTGTACTCGACGAAATTAACACTGCTTTAATCTCAGACGCACATGCTAAAAGACAGAACCTGCAACGAGCTCATGACTGGTTTTTCTGTATATCTTGAGAGAAAAAGTGTCAGAGAAATAAAACAACTGGACTTTGTTTAAACATGCCCACAAGGAAACGTATTTGGCATGCCTGGATGTGGTGATACACCTGCTCCACGATCCCTAATTAAAGTAAGCTCTCTTCAGCACTTCTCCATGCTCATACTAAACAGGACAACACAAGAGATGTGTCACACAATGGTGTTGGAAATCAAGGTTTATTTGCTGTTATTTGTCAGCTGTAGTTGGTGATGTTGCGTAAACATGTTTGAAAATGTGTCTGGCTCTACAGCCAAACGGTGCAATGCATTTTTAAAGCTCTACAATAAAGTGCATGCAGTAAAACTTTGTAAAGGATGCACTGGGCACAGCTTCAATGTTGTTATTTGGGGGAAAAACACGCCTTTCCATGCAAGTTGGCCTTGTTGCACTATGATGAGGATGGTAGTAAAGATTAGTCAACTGTCTGTGAGAGCTGATGGACGTGTGCTAATGCTTTTATGACACACAGACTTTCCAGAGATCAGGAAACAGTTCCACCTCTGTATGACTTTAAAATAAACTATGATACGGCGTGCCGGTAGTCGAGTGGTTAAGGCGCACGCCATATACGCAGGCGACCTGGGTTCGAATCCAGCCCGTGGCACTATTTCCTGCATGTCTCTCCCCGCTCTCCTCCCTGTTTCCGACTCTATCCACTGTCCTATCTAATAAAGGCCAAAAATAAATCTTTAAAAAAAAAAAAAAAAAAACTATGATAAATGATGTTTAAATAAGTAAGGGTGAGTATTGGCAAGAACCTCATGATACTATACGCATCACGATACTTGGGTCAGGATACGATAGTATCACGATATATCAGAATATCATGATATTGTGATATATTGCGATATTCTACACAGTTGACTAAGAAAAATATAGAGATGATGTATATGTAAGTCACACAATGCGTTGGTGGTGTTCCCACTATATTTCACGGCAGCAAAACTAACAACTTGGCTAAAATATGAATGTTTATTTTTTACCAAAAAATCGATATTAAGAGTTGAAGTATCGATATTGTATCGGATGTCAAAGTATCGCGATATATTGCCATATTGATATTTTTTCACAGCTCTATAAATAAGTCAGGGAAATATTACTTTCACATTGCTATTACTAAGCTGTAACCAGGACTTAAATCAGTTTTAGACTCTGCTGCTCTTTTATCCATGTATGGCACCATTAGGTATGACGAGTATATGAGTGTTGTGGTTGTTTTCCTTCATTCAGGAAATAAATTTTGTCAGGCTGATGCTTTAGCGAACACATTAATATTACTATTCCTTTACTCAAATTCACTGTCTGCTACTCTGAACATTAAACATGGATTGTTAGAATCTTTGCCGGATGTGGGTGGGAGTGGGCAAACCTGTTGCAGGTGAAATATTTGGCAATTTTAAACCAAGATTTTTCTCCAATATTGGCTAACAACAACTTCTTATTTACTGCAGTGGAATAGAAACAGCTTGATATATTGTTTGAGTATACCATCAACGTTTGGATTCAGGCATTACCTCAGGAGCCTTTTTCTGTTTCTTCCTTTCCTCCTCCTGATACACACATGCAAACACACCTCCCTCCCGTCTAATGACCAGCAGTCATCTCTCTGCACAGCTCCGTGAAGCACAGAGCCTCCCCCCTGTCATTTATCACAATTTTCTCCAGCACCGTGTTGCGCCACACTCAATACCCACCTGTCGTTACTAATAACAGCTTAGGCTACAAATGAAATCCTTGGCTGAATTCTTTGGCTCTAATTGATAAACCCAGGAGACCCGCAGCGAGGTGAACCCTGACGTCACAGCAGGGGTGTATCGACTTCCATCTATTTACCAGCCAGGAGAAAACAATCAATGTGAGTACTGGTGGGTGGAGGCGCTGCAAGTAAAGCAGACCTAATCAGCGTGTAAAGGTTTTTTAGGCAACATATAGGACAGTGTGCTTCTCTGCAGGCAATCTGGTTGATGGAGTACTGGAGGGTTTGTGTGGAGGTCTGCACCAGTGAGTTATTGATAGATGCAACAATCCTCCAACTCTTGGACTGAACGTGTTTAATAATTGAAAGTTTGAGTCAAACTTATAGATCATGAGACAATAAGACCCTGAGAACAGATATAAATAAGCTCTACAAACCTCCAGCATTAGAACAAGATATCAACACTGCAACAGCACAAAATCACTTTTTTTATCTCTAGGTTGTTGTTTTCTGTCTCTTTGTAGTCTCATTGTATGCTTTATGATGTCTTTTTAAGGAATAAGGATTTTTTTACTCAGTTTGTTACTTTTTGCACAGGATTTGTGCCTTTTTATTGACTTTGTGTCTCTTTCAGTAGATTTTTGTATCTCTGTTGACAATTTGTGTCTCTTTCTAGACAACTTTTGGCTTCTTTTTGACAATTTGTGTTGCTTTACACAGTAGTGTTACTCTTAAATTTGTAAGTTACATTTTTATATTTCCTATTTTGTATTTATTTCCCCTTGTGTGACTAATAAAGGAGTATCTTAACTTATTGTAGACAATCAGGGTGTCTTTGTAGATGATCTTGTGTGTCTGTAGACAATTTGTGTCCCTTTGAAGGCAACTTTTGGCTGATGTTTTTGTCTCTTTGTTTCTGTGTCTGTTTGTCTCTTTGTTGACAGTTTTGTTTTGTTGTCACTTTGTCTGACTTTTCGAACAATTTGTGTAACTCTGGAAACAATTTGAATGTTTGTAGAAGATTTGGGATGACAGAAAGTTTGTCTATATGTAGCCTTTGTGAGAAAAATTGTCTCCTTGTAAACTATTTGTGTTGCTTTGTAGACAATTTTGTCTCTTTGTTGTCAATATTTATGACTTCTTTTGAACAATTTTTAGTCTTTGTAGTTGATTTGTTTCTATTTGTTGACAATTTTTGTCTCCACAGTGTGTACCAAAATTTTGTCTCTTTTTGGATGATTTTTTAAGATTTTTGACAATTTTGTCTCTTTATGGCTGACTTTTGTGATTTTTGAAATTTTGAGTCTCTTAGTGTTGATTTTTCCCCATGTAGTTGATTTGCTTCTATTTGTAGACAGTTTGTGTCTATATGTAGTGATGCGTGCCTTTGTAAATATTTTGTCTCCTTATAAACTATTTGTGTGTTGTTTTAAACAGTTTTGTCTCTTTGTAGTCAATTTGTGTGACCTTTTAGACATTTTATTTGTCTCTTTGCAGATAATTTGCTTTTCTTTGTAGACAGTTTGTGTCTTTTTGTAGCCATGTGGGTCTTTGTTAAAAGATAAAAAGTCTGATGGTGCAGGTGGCCTAGTGGTTTAAGTTGCGCCCCATGTGTGCAGTAGGCCTGGGTTCAAATCTGGCCAGTGGCACTTTCCCGCATGTCTCTCCCCAACTCTCATTTCTGCTTCTAGCCATTGTCCTATGCTGTCATTGAGGGCATAAAAAGCCCAAAAATAAATCTTAAATGAAGAAAAAAAGTCTCCTTGAAGGTACTTGTGCATCTTTTGAAACAATTTTCTTGTTTGTTGTCACTTTGTGAGATTTTTTAAGACAAATTTGGGTTTCTTTTTGTTAGCTGATTTGTGTTTTTTTTTTCTCACAATTTGTGTCATTTTAGAGACAATATGTGCCTCTATGTAGCAATGTATGGCTATGAAAAAAAGTCCTCATGTGAACTACTTATATGTCTTTGTAGGCAATTTTGTGTCTTTATTGTGAATTTGTGTGACTTTTTGGACATTTTTTGTTTCTTTGTAGATGATTTTTCTTTCTTTGTAGACAAATTTTCTCTCCATGTAACAATGTGTGCCACTATTAAAAAATGGTAAACTACTTCTCTACCTTTGTAGACAATTTTGTCCCTTTGTAGATGATTTATGTCATTCCATAGACAATTTACATCTCTACTAAATTCATGCCTTTGTTAAAATAGTCTTCCTGTAAATGACTTTTGTATCGTTGTAGACAGTTTTGTCTCTTTTAAGTCAATTTTTTAGACTTTTTTTAGACATTTTTTTGTCTCTTGTAGATGGTTTGTGTTTCTTTGTAGGCAAATTGTTTTTCTTTTTAGACAGTTCAAGCCTTCGAAGAATATTTGGGTTTCTTTCTAGTCAGTCATGTCTCTATACAATTTGTGTGTTGTTGCAGACAATATGTAGACATTGTGCATAATGCTGTCAATTTTTTTGTCTACTTGTAGATGACTTGTGTCTCTTTGTAGACAGTTTCATCCCTCTGTAGCTGATTTGTGTTGTGTTCTTAAACTTTTTGTCTTTTGTGCAAAAACATATCCCCTTGTCAACAGTGTCTCTTTTTATGTAGTTAGTGTTTCTCTGCATTCTGTTTGTTTCTCTTTCCAGATTTTTCTTTCTCTCTTTAAATAGAACAGATTTTGTGAGTGTTTCTCTTTTGTTTCTCTTTGTTCTGAAATCTTGTCTCTTTGTAGACTTTAATTACTCTGTGTTAACAATATGTCTCTGTTGGGGCTATTCATTTACGACAAAAATGACAGTTGCGATTATTTGGATTGATATTGAGATCACCATTAATAAACATGATAATTCAGTGTTGAACAACATTTACATCGAATGCATTTCACAAATTCAAAGCCCTTTAAGTGCAATAAATACTCTTAATCAAATAACAAACTTTAAGAATAATATTTAATAGTAAACATGAATAAAATGAACTATGTTTTAGGCAGTGAAGCCTGTTTACACCTACAAAAGCTGAAACATTTTCCAGATGTGAAAAAAGTGAAACATCACATGAGGAACATTAATCGTTTAACTCTGATTATTTCGATTTCATGATCATGGAAAAATAACTTGTAATTGAGACTTAAAGGTGATTAATTGCACAACACAGCTCTCTGCACAGTTTGTGTGTCTTGTGAACATCCTGTGCCTCCTTGTTGCCAGTTTGTTTCTTTATGTGTTGTCATGAGTTTTCCCATTTTCTGGTGAATGTTGTTTCTTTGACGACTGTTTGTGTGTCTCTTTCGTCAGGAATTTTCTTTTCAGCTTTTACATTGCCTTTGTACAAATAAGATTTTTCTTATTTGTCACGTTTTCTGTATTTTTTACCCTTTTAATGCAACTCTGTTGTCTGTTTGTGTGAATTTTGTTGTGATTTGTTTCTCATATTTTAGAAAATCAGGATTTTGACAAAAATTTGTTATGTTTTTTTGTGGATTATTTTCTCTTTATAGCCAGTTTGTTTTTTTCTTTTGCTGTTCTTTGCTTCTCTTTGTAAAGGCCTTGGTTTTTATACCCAGTTTGTTACTTTGTGTTGTGGAGGAGTGTCCCTTTGTAGATATCATGCCTCTTTCAGTAGAAAATAAGAGTCTCTTTGTCAACAATATGTGTCGCTTTGAGACATTCTTGATCAGCTTCTTTAGTTTTGTTATTAATATTAGTAAGATTGTCATGTTTTGTAGAAGTGATTGGTCTTTTTGTAGTCAGTTGTAGTCTTTGTTGTTAGTTTTACTATTACACGCAGTGTTTCCTTTTAAAGACAATTTGTTTCTTATTGTAGATTTATGTCTGTTTACAGCCAGTTTGGTTTTTTTTTCATATCAGTCTTAGTAGATTTTTTTGTTGTCATCAAATTGAGTCTCCATAATCAGTCATCTCCCTATTGGCCTTTATATTTTCTCTGCAGTTTTGTATTTCTTGACACAGTATTTTGTGACTTTTACTTCTATATCATCCCTCTGTTCTCGTTTTGCTTTTAAGTGCAGCTTTTTGTGTGTCTTTGCAGTTGTCAATTTGTTGTACTCCTGTTGTCAATTCATTTTTGCTCATTTGATTGACTTCCTGACAAAACGCATTAACAGTTGGTTCAATCAGAGGCTTTGCAGAGGGGCCTTTGGGGTCACAGGGCCCCTGGGCCTGTATCCAGCGGGCCCATTCAGTAATCCATCTATTGCTGAAGTAATTCTGCCTTTGATGGTTTGGCTAATCAGTCTTACATTCTTAGTTTTTCAAAGAAAGTTTCTGCCGGCTGCTGAAAACAGGCTTTAAATCATCAGATTATGTCACAGCAGGTTGATTTGCATATGAGTAATTTGACTGCCTCCTCATCGCTCTTGTTGCTGTGTGGATGAGACGAAATAAGCAGCAGAAACATGCATCAGCCAGATGGATGTGAGAGTCAACACATTGTTCCTGAGCGGCAGAAAAAGTGGCCTGGTTGGTTGAATGAACTTTTGCTAAATTAAACACCAGGGGCTCTGAAGAGTCACTTCATCTTGTGACAAAGTGAAGCAGGTTGGCAACAAAAGGCTGGGCAGTTATTCATTATAAGAAATCTCTGCTTGCTGAAGGAACCAACAGGTGTGGAAATCTTGACTGTTGGCTGTGAGAACATTTCCAGGGAGAATACTGCTCGTCTGTTCGCTATGTTAAAGTCACTTAACTCTGCAGGAGGCGTATGATGGTGAAATTATAGCTCACTCTACATTGGACAAACTGTGCTCTGCTGCTACATGTAGTCATGGTGATCTGTTGTGTCTATAAGGAGGATGAAAACATTTTCAAAGGAAAGCGCTGTTTCTGTTAGTACATTTTGTTTGTTTTCTTGCTTCTCTTATTTTCCCCTGCATTTTACTCACCTACAATATTTAAAAGCCACACTGGGGATTTAGTGACATCACTAAAACTATAACACACTAGAAAATTAATTTGTCAGACCATTAAACACATCACTGCTGTATACACAACATTGTCTCCATTAAGCTGTATAATTTGGGATGTAATGAGCACAAAAGCTGCTAATGGAGCTTCCTTTGACAATCAAATATTACATTTGGAAACTGAACATGCTTATCATTCATTGTTGAGGTACAGCACTGTACTCGCTGCTCACTGCTCTGTCATTTTCTGCAGCTGTTTCTATCTAAAACTTGAGTTGTGGAGTTGTTTTTGAGTAAGGTTTACACATATGTGGTTCACAACCCAGGGGCAGTCAGTGTGGTTCATAATCAGAACAATGAGTTACTACAAAAACAGAAGGTATATATGCCAGAGTATAGCATATGATTCATTATCATACGATTTGTTACAATCCAAAACATACAGTGCTTTACAAATTTATTAGACCACCTGTCATATTTGTCTCAGAGACCATCCAGCATCATAAAGTGCTTTAATGCGGGCTCTTTCATTTTCAGTGGGCTCTCGACGTTTTATCAATTTGAACAGGAATGAGGAATTTCAAACTGAATTCACCTTTTATACCCAAATTTGAGCCGGCTCACTGGGCTTCTCTGAGAAGTCAGAAATTATTCAAGCATAACATTCAAGCACTAAAACTAATTTTTCTGTTCAGGAATGCAAGTCAATAACTATAATTTGACATATTAATCAAGAAATAATGATGTGCTTTACCAATTTTTTATTTTTTTAGTAAATTTGAAAATTCATGGATAACAATAATAATTATATTTTAACATTAAAAATATCATTTGGGTTAAAGAGCTTCTACATATTGGTGTATTAACCATTGCAGAAACATAAAAAATGATTTTGGTAATTACCAATGCTGTTAATTTAGGGCAGCTGTGGCATAAACCTTACTTTGGGTGGTGGTCTAATGAATTTGTTAAGCACTGTATATGACGATAACATACGTCACAGTACAGTATGACACAATGCAGTGCCATATGTCACTTAAAATGAATGATTCGACCTTTGTTCAGTACTGCAGCTAAGATCCATACTGAAAAACATCTCCCAATCAATCAAAATGTTCTTGATACTAAATTATTTGGTTTGTCTCTTCTTTATTTACCATTCATCAACAACATTGCCTCCACCAACTTAAACTGGAGTAAAAATGTGGTCACCCCTCAATGCAAAGAGGTGGGATGTGACAATGAAGCAATCAACATCAGTCTCCAATCGTCTCAGACGGAAAATCCTTTAAATGAAGATTATACACACATTGCATGAAAACAGAGATTTCTGCCAGTAAGCAGGAAATCTCCCTTTTCATTTTCCAATGGCAAACATTACACAAACATTACACAATATTTACGCAAACATATGGACCCAAATACTTAAGAGTTGTGCAGGCATGGCTGTGGTGGGATTGTAGCACATATGCCACTTGCTGTGGTTTTGTCCAACTGTAGAAAAAATATGGACCCAAGTCATTGATGCTCTTTAGGTCTTAATGTTGTGTGCATACTAGGATTGGGCAGTATCTGTTTTTTAATACGGTCACTTTTACCAAGATATATGGTATAACAGCCAGATGTTTAAAATCTGCATTAGACGTGCACTTACTGGGAGGCCTTTTATTCAGTCTTTTACCAAAATACTCTGAATTTTGAATCTCCATAACAGCTCCTATCTTCTTTTTTCACCAGTTGTTAAGAGGAAATGTGTAAATAATCAACCACACTATATTCGTACAGTGTCCAAGAATTTAAATTAATGTTCCACATGCTTTAAAAAAGATAGAGCACAGCCTTATTTATTATCTATTTCTACATTGTGCAGCCTGGCAAGCTCTGTCCTGCTGCAAGGTCACTTCATGTGAAGCTTATAAAAAATTACAGACTACTTTAGAATCTAAAATCACCAACAAGCACTGATTAACTTCATCTACATTTCACATAAAGAGGGGCAAAGATGAGTTTAAAAGTTTTTCAAGACTGTTGATGGTTTAGTTGTGCCTGACTTCTCCCCTGCAGCACCTTTGGTTATTCATAACCAAGGCTTCATCATCTGTCATCACAGATCCACACACAAAAATGACTAAATTTTTAAACTCACATTGCTGTGGAACCTATTACAACCAGGCGCACATGTAACAGTTTGACTTTAAAAATTCAGACAGGGAAAAAAAAAGTTTTTGTTGTATTACTTAATACCAGTAGCAGCTACAATGAGTGTGATGATTTGGTAAGAAACTTCAGAGCGTTACCTTTCTGAAGACACCTTGTTTGTGCTTGTACTCTAAATGATTCAAACACAGCACTTAATTTCATTAGGGTATTCCTGGATTGGCATTTTTTGACTGATTTGATGAGGAAATCTGAGGGATTATTTATCTTTTATTCCACTATTTTAAGGAAACCCTTCACGACCAGACAAATTTACCTTATTGGATAGATATTTGTATATCTCATATTTGTAACTGACAAAAAAAAAAACCTCAGTGGCTATCTGCATTTTGAGTAAATGTAAGCTCATAAACTCACCAGGGGGCTGCCATGTTTTGGTCCATACTGGTAGTGTAACATCACTTGGCCAGAGCGCTCCTCATCGTTCCTGTGCAGTAACGGCTGTTTCAGACTGGCAGCCCGTGGTAGGGCTGTAGGGACGCTGCACGTCTCATGAACTAAGAATTTTGAGATTGGAGGTTCTTTGACAAACCAGTTGAAGCCCCAAGCTAAAATGCGCCTGTTTAATAAAATAATATTAATTTGATAGAATAAAATCCAAACATCTACTTTTAATAAAGTTTTCTGTTTCCACACGGTTCAAAATGTTCCAGGTAAAGATAAACACAGTATATAAACACTTCTGGTTTAAGCTTTTCAAAGTAAAAGACAGCTTTAGCATTTTTTTAGCATTCCATCATTTGTGCATACTGCTTTTATTTTGAAAAGCTCCTAGAACAATTCCACTATATACTGAATCAACTCACTTTAAGGGAGGTTAAGCACAAGCCGGATCCCACTTCTCTTATGGATCGGTCCTCGGTCCTAGGGATTCACTCGAACCAGAAGTAGTTTCCGATCTGCCATCTTAAAGACCGTGCCAAAGACCTTACGTGGTTTTAAGACCTAAGCCATAAGACCGAGGACTGAGATCTGAAGACCGATGAGCAAAGACACATGAGAGCAGGCTTCCTGGAACTCTTTTTACTCAAAGACACGCCCACTTATTGGATATCACTCTCTGATTGGGTGCTGCTACACAGTGGATGTCAGTGAAACTTCTCAGCACCAGCAGAGATAAATAATGGAGGAGAAACAGAGTTTATAACAGATGATAAACGGATTCAACAGACTCTCAAGGAAATATAAACATCAGAAGTTTTAAAAGGCTCATTAAATGATGGGCTGGGATTTAAAAACATGTTTGAAATAAGCATTTACAGTGAAATATTGAGAATATATGTAATAAAATCAGTAATAAAGAGTGAATCAGTATGGAATTTAACATTTGATTTGTTTCTGATTCACCTTCAAACATAAAACATGTTAAAAGCTCATAAACTCAACAGAATCAACAGAGATAAATCTTCCCTTTTCCACCAAACACCGACATCATTTAGACATTTTTTTCTACATTCAGTCCGTCATAACCTTAGTATAGTCAAAAGGTAGTCGTAGAAAGTTGAGCCATGTTTTGTCCATCTGATTTGTTCCAAATGTAGCCAAATAATAGTCATTTAAAATATGAGCATATTACGCAACGTCTTTACAGAGACGTCTTTTCAACGACCTGAAAATTACTGTGTTTCACCGTTTGCTTTTCTATTAAATCTTTATGTTGTTTAGACATAGTGGAGATGTTTTTTAATGTCTTTACAAATATTTTTTGCTGGGTGGTATAGTCTATTTAGTAATTTCTGTTTATTAGATTATGAAGAGAATTAAAGTCAGCAGCAGTCTGTCAGGAAGAAACACGTTTAAATCATCGCAGGGTTGAAAGTTTCTATCAGTCTGATAGTGAGCATCAGGTTTAATTATTAGCCTTCACACTGAATAATTATGATAATAAATAATTTTGTAATATAGCATTTGTTGGTAGAAAGAGTCCGCATGTTTTTTGATATCAAAAAATAGTTGAAAAGATGTTAAAACGTCTCCACTATGTCTAAACAACATCTAGATTTAATAGAAAAGTGAAAGGTGAAAAGATGTAGTTTTCAGTTTTCTACGACTATCTTTTGTCTAAATTCAGGGTTATGACGGACCGAATGTAGGGAAAAGACGTCTAAATGATGTTGGGTGTTTGGTGGGAAAGGGAAGATTTATATCTGATTCTGTGCGTTTATGAGCTTTTAACATGTTTTATGTTTGAGGGTGAATCAGAAAACAAATCAAATATTAAACTCCATACTGATTCACTCTTTACTATTGATTTTATTAAATATACTCTCAATATTTCACTATAAATGCTTATTTCAAACGCTTTATAAAATCCCAGCCCGTCAGTTATTGAGCCTTTAAAACTAATGATGTTTACTGCAGGTTTCTCTTCATGCAGGTGTTTTCTGATCCCACACTGAGACCAAACACTGTCAATGTAGTTATTTTATTAGAATAAATGAGAACAAATTTATGGAGACACAATCAGCTGTTTATGCCTCCTCACAGCTGGTTGATGATCAGGGCACCGTCATCACCGACTGACGTCGCTTCACGTGACGCTGCAGAGGGAAGGACGTCCCATGGACCGTTAATCGTCGGTCTTATGGCTTCAGTCCTCCAGTCGATTCCTCCAGTCTTACCATGAGTCTCTGGTGGGTGGGACTAAGACTCAAGGAAAAGACTCACGCCAAAGACCCAAGCCATACATTGGTGAAAGTGAGAAGCAGCCACAGTAAGACTTGTGTGTCGTAGCAGCCCGGCAGCAGATTCAAGCAGCTAAACATGCTGCCAGTCTGAAACAGCCAGTTACTGCAAAGGAGCGGCAAGGAGCGCTCCAGCCAAATGATGTCACAGTACCAGTGCAGACCAAAACAGGGTGGCCTACGGTGAGTTTATGAGGTTACATTTACTCAAAATGCAGATATCTGCTGAGATTGCAAATATCTATCCAATTGGGTGAACTTGTCTGATCATGTCGGGCTCCTTTTATGGATTGTTTTTGGGCTTGTTGCCTTTCTTTGATTGGACGTCCCTAAAAGGAGACAGGAAATATGGGGAGAGAAAGTGGGGGACCAAACAGTGCAGATCCTACTAACACTGTTGAACACTGTCTGTACCTGAGTGCCTGCTCTACAAGCTTATCTAAACTGTAACCATCCTTTTGCTTTGTTGTTTGTAAAGAAGACAATATTTTTAAACTGGAAAGTTCACAAACCAGACTGCTATAACATACAAAAGTGGCTTATGAAATTTTTAGACTTGATGTCAATGGAGATGCAGCTTTTACTCTCAGTGATTATAGTAAACTAGAGTCCTCATTGACTATTATTGTAGAAAACTAAATGAAAGATACTTATTAGTATGTTCCCTAATTATGTAAGCATACTTCTACATCTGGAAAATTGAAAAAATTATTGTGCCAAGTCTTGATATTATGACTCTTTAAAAGTAGAATGTGGATGCTGGAGCTTATGTGCACAACATTAAAACCCAGTTTATTAATAGTCCAAGTTTGTGGTCAGTATGCCAGGGGCTGTTTAGCTTTTGGTCTCGGAATCAGAATAATTTCTCGGCTAGGTCACGCAGGTCTCTCCAAAGCAGAGCAGCACACAAATAAATATGGAATGAGTCAGTCATATTTAAAGACAGCTGATGGGGCACGCTGCGTTTTTTTCTCACCGCCTGAAATGCCAATATTCACTGACCGTGTAGGTTTTGATTTGATGAGGATTTGTCGGTAAGGCCAGCTATGGATGAGAATTGATTCTCCTGCAGTGACGAGAGCAGCCGAGCATTTTAAGTAAACCACCAATTTATTTTTCTGATGGCAATAAAGTTATTGACATTTTGGTGACAAGGGGCATCAATTATAGTGACGGATCCACTGAGCATCGTTTATGCTTCTTCAAACATGCAATTATGTCATCCTTCACATTCTGCCACCGCACACTGCAGTCAATACTTTATGATTTCAGTGCGCTTTGCTTTGCAGTATGTTGTGTTGTGCATCGCAATGCAACTTTCAAATAGATTGCTTCAGCTTCCTGAGATGTATTGTCCTCAGTGAGCTTCAACAATAAGAAAAGTGTCTGTAAGGGAAAGTAGCAAAGTTGTTGGCCTTACTTCGTGTTTGTTCTCCTGAACAATCTTTGATCTGAAAAAACACCCTGACTCAAACATTTGTCTTCATCTTTGCCTGCTGACCTCCCTGTCGTATTGATCTTTCCAAGATATCAGCAGGCTGGCATGCATGGTGCAGTGCCAGTCAGCCTCTGACTGCTTCACTTTATCTTCCACCAGAGCATTTAAGTCATCACAAACAAGAAAATATTTTGAAGCTCAAACTTCTTGGCAGGCTTTTGGCCATGATGCCAAAACATTTGCCAAACATTGGAAAACTTTTTGTCATCATCGCTTGTCAGAGAAACGAAATTTCAGATATTGTTTAAAGGGGTAGAGAGCTCGTCCGAAATCAGCCCAAATCCTTGGCACCTAATGCAGTATGTTTAATTTAGTTCAGAGTGAAGGGTAATTTATTTCTGGCTATGCAGCAGCAATGGTCGGTTAGGACATGTGCTGCAGAGACTGTGGAGGAAAGGGACTAGATAAGGAAGCACAGAAGAAACTTTGGAAAGAGATGAAAAGGGAGAGGAACTCCTGTAGAGTAAGGGCAAAGAGAATGAAGGAGGAGGACAAAACCAGGAAAGGGTAAGGAAGGAGAGGATGATAAAAGGGAATATACGACTGGGGGAAGGTTCAGCCGGAGAGAACGAGACGAGAGAGAGAGAAGAAGGAGACACGTGAGCAAGAGATAGAGCAAACTCCCAAGGGCTTTTCTTTCTTCTTCTTACAGTATCCTCTGTTTTATTTTTTTATTGAGGAGGAGGAGGAGGAAACCGCTCGCCTGGCTCTCTGTGGAAACAGCGTAACCATCTGCCCTGATCATCTCTCTCACTTCAGTATCATACAGATTTCCAGCTGACATCCGAAAAGACAGGTGAAGGAGAAGTAATGGAGGATGTTTCAGCTGAGATGAAAACTAGGAACCTTAGTAAGCATGTGAGGCATCCTGATGTCACAGGGAAGATATGAACAAGGCTGACCCTTCATCTCTAACAAGACTCAAGATGTTTTTTATAGTGTAACAAGCAAACCTTTGACTTTTTTTTAAACAAGACATACTATACAGCCATACTGGAAGCTCCTTGAGAATTTGCCTGAGAGAACTCCAGTTCTTGAAGGATTAAAATCATAGCAACATTGCCAATATTTTTGACTTATTATTCCACACAGGATGGGAAAGAAAAGCAAAGAGACATTGTAAATGCTCGTATTAATTATAGAATAACTTCACACTGGTAGCTATGTATTAGAAATACTTGTGTATTGCATCAGTTGAGGAAACAAAATCTACACTGCAAGCAGATACATCAGGTGATATGGCTCAGAGATATTAAAATTTGATGGTCCATTTATTTATTAAACCCGGAGTTGTAGAGCCATGGAAGGTAAGATTTGCCATTTAATTACAAGTGTTTTTATTTTTATGAATGATTTAATTTCAGCATATTTCAATAAATTCTTCTTTAAGTACATAGTTTATATTCATAATTCAACAATTTGCAATTCAAATAAAACATGCATGATTAAGCAACAGTCAACAGCATTCACATTCTGATTTTTTGGATGTTATTTAACGATTAAAAAGTGCTTCATTAACAGAAATACCAAGTAACACTTCATGTTGCCCCTAACATATAAAGACTCATATGAGCATAAGAGATTTCTCAAGTGTTCTTAAATTATGTTCTCAGCCAAGATTGGATGCCAGATACAAAAGCTTTGGTGAATGTCGGAATCTTGTTTGGGTTTTAAGGACAAATTTCTTCCGATCCTGTTCAAGGTGTAAATTTGAGCTGGAATGAGTCCTTTATCAGTCTACCCTGGGTTATGATGACTTTATGATGACTTTAAAGGGGACATATTTTACACTTCTAACACAAGTTTATATTGGTCTCAGAGGTCCCTAAAACATGACTTTAAGTCTGTTGATTAAAAAGCATTCCAGTATAGGGTTTTGGTACATCTAAAAACCTCTCTGTGTCAGCCCTGCTAAGAGTGAGTTGTTACAGAGCTGTCTGACTCCACCTCTCTCAGAAAATGAGTGCGACTTAATGGATGTGGCTCCGCCCAAGCTTTCTTCTAAGCGGGGAGGGCAAACCAAACCTGGGGGCGGGGCTAACTCCCCACATGAGGTCATGAGGGGAACATCTAAGAGCGCTTGTTTTAGTAGACATTTTCTGAAAGGTGGTGGGGGGGGTCTCTGGTAATTGAGGGGATTGTGGACAGGCCAGGGGCACATGTTTTTGTTAGAAAAGCCCAAAGAGGTGATTTTTGCATAATATGTCCCCTTTAAGGAAACATCATTGGCCAAAGATTGGTTGGTCATTGATTATATAAAGTTTTAATTTCTTTAATTTTCTGTTCTCAGATCAGATGTCAGTGTGGTTAGTAAAGACATGTTTTGACTTGTAGTACTGTTTTATATTACCACATACATATTTGATATAAGCTTAAAAAGGCAAATATCTGTATCGTCAGATACCAGAATTTCTACAGATATTTCAGACAGTAAAAATTGTCCATTTATACCAATACATTAGTAGAGTTTTAGGCTGGGCCAACAGACCTTTGTCAGTTGAGGAATTTTTCTTTATCTTCATTCTTAATCCGTAAAGTTGGTTAAAAGGCCTGAAATTTTAAGTTCAAAAACCGTATTCAAACATTGGTTTGGATGTTGGTTTGGCTAAAATCAATCTGTAAATATCAGATAACCGATAATGGCAACAATCCAATATCGTGCATCCATGCGAGCGCATTGAAACATACAAGGTTAGTTTTAATCTAAAAAAAAAATAAATAAAAATACAACAGTCCAACAATTTCGGATTGAAAAGCCTCTTTTTCATTACCATCCTTTCTTATCTCAAACCACAGCTTTGCTATTCTTTTAACTCACTTTCTCTGTGTTGTCTCTGAGACTTCCCCAACTTCTCTGTGTGTCTCTGCAGCAGGTATCTGATTGGCAGAGTAGCGTTTTGTTGCTAATGGTATGAGATAATCTGCACAGGTCAGGATAGATCACTGTAAATGCAAAAAAACCCTTAACAAAACAAAAAAACAGGTTGTGATAGGAGAGCTTGTCAGAATGAGATAACAGGTACGCACGGGTCTGGATAGGATGGCATTTTGGGTCCTGATCTTGACTGTAGTCCACTAACTAGCAACCTCGCTGATAGGTTATCGTCTTTATTATAATAATGATTAACACTGGTCTTTATTATAGTGGGCCACAACAGAGACCTGTGAAGTGTCTTGCGATAACTTCAGTTATGAATTGGCACTATACGAACACAGAATGATTGATTGACTGATTGATTATGTTTACTTCAAATCAAATTTTTCAAATGGAGTATAAGAAATCAAGCTAAGTAAGTAAAGAATTTGCCCACACATCGAGCTAGATAAATATGGCGATCATCAAAGTTTGTCTGATTCATCCTCTTGGAATAAGGAATGTTTTTTTTGTCCACACTTCACCTGTATTTGTCAAATACCTGTTAGTATATATTTCAGCATCGACCAAAGTAGCAGATTGTCCGACAAACACCCAACATCCCGGCATCACTGTGATCCCTCGAGTGTTGAAGCTTTCACGGCAAACAAACAAACGAAAAAACAAACTCATCCAGCTGTACGGAATCCCTCAGAGACGGCACGGTGAATTTACAAAGCAGAATCTCCTGCACAAACTCGGTAAGGAGTCAGTTTGAGACGCACTGTATCTAGGCTGGAAATACTCACTGACTAGGTACACTTTGCCTGAAGGCATGAGCTGAGGAGAACGAAGCCATCTGTGCCAAGGAGACATGACAAGGCATCCTTCTCCCGACCACAGCTTTAGTGACAGCTGGGGAAGTGAGATGTTTAATATTTCATCCCAGTCAGCCACATCTTCAGTGGTTCTCTCCAAGCAACAAAGCCATTTTTCACCGTTCATTAGGATTTTTCTGAGCAATCAGCCAGCTGGATAGAGAGACAGAAATCTCCCCAATTAGGCCGATATGGCCGAAGATTTTGTAGTCATTTAATCCAAACTATGAGTGTTTGTGAAGTCTAGCTGCTCTGTGTCTGTGCATAAACTGGTCTAAGCATATGTGAGGTCTGAGTTTTAAATTACAATGTGACAGCCAAAAAACATTAGAGACAGATAACCACTATTTTTATGCAGAGACCTTGTTAGAATACTAAAAGTGCTTGGTTCAACTGAAGAGAAAGGAATAGTGGTTTCGTTCTGCCACAGTGGTCCCAATTGGGGCATAGTCTTGGATTTCAACTTATCTCCCGTGCATTCTGCTGCCGCCAAACATAACACAGCTTCAGGCTCTTTCAAATGCAGGCCTGGAAAGCAATTATGGATGAAGAGTGGGAGGAGGAAGGGGGGACGTTACTTCTCGATAAGCATTCCCTCGTTGGAGTAATCTCACACTCGCTGCCTTTTGGCATTCTGTGGTTAGAGAATCACTGGGGGAGTCATATATTTTCTTCAACATAAAGGAATCGGAGGGAGTTTTCTTTAGGCGGGTGTCAGGAGATGAATGGTGATTTCATGCTTCTCCATGTTTTAACCTTCGGTGCTCGGTAAGCTGCAGCCTGTGGGGCGCTCTTGTTATTTGGCCCCTGAGAGACCTGTGAGGGATCTGAAAAGGTTAAATTATGATGAATGGATGATACCTTTTGGCACAGCATGGGGAGATAGATGACAGGCTGCCGCTGCCTTCAACCTTGTTGAGAGCACACGCAAAGAATCGGCAGGCAGGAAGCAGCACAATAAAACCTAATTTCTTTGGTTTTCTTCCTCTGGCTCCACACATTCACGAAGACTGCTGGATTAGTCGGCTCTTTAGGCGTGATTAATGAGTGTGTCCTCCATGGTGGGAGAGCACAATGATCAAACTCGTATTTTGGTGTAATTTCTTTGAATGCTCTGAGCACTTCCCTTTCAGATTAGAAACATATTAGATGCCAAGGTTATTAGTTAAGGAATCCTTGTGTCTGCTAAAACAATAAACTTCTTGACCAAAAAAGGGCACTTTGTTTGTTTGCAAACAGGAGAAATATCACAATTAAAGTTGTAGAGTTTTTTTTGTACAATATAAGAATGGATATTGGCTTCTAATTCTACCTTAGATAGTTGTTGATCTCCAGGAAATGTACCTGTAAGGTACCACTACCTCAAAGTCCCACCAACTTCAGTGTTTTTTTAGCTCAGCCTCACTGGATGACAACAAATACTAGCAATAGTGTGATGCTGATGGAAAACAAGTGGCAACCTCAAATAGTCAGTGTGCATCTTCCAGTTCCTTCAGTTTCCACCCAAAGCTGGCTGCAAAGCCCAGAAAGTCACTTTATAAGGCTGAATGATATTGGAAAAACCTGATATTGCAAAAGTTATTCACTCTGAAATGTATTTATTATTACAAATTTTTCGGTTTCCATTTTTTATTATTTAAAGGACTTAAACCAGACAAATAAAATACCTTCTCTCTTCACTATTAACAGTACATCTTTTTCTTATTTTGGTCTTTAAGTGTTTTCACATTTCAAATATTAAGCCATGCAGCTTTCTGACAGCGGCTCTGATGCAAGCATGAAGGAGTAAAAGAAGAGAGAGAAAACAGGTGGATGGGGCGACTTGTTTTGTTATAAATTTTGTAAATAGACTCGCAACTAGGGCTGGGTGTCACGATGCAGAGACTGTGGTATGATATGTGTACGTGTATCATGATAGAAGTTAAAGCTACACATGTCATAATAAAGAATTTACCGCAGCAGCTGTTTTTTGATGTACAAGATAATAGAAAAGGTATATTTTTAAGGTTTAAGTAAAATAAAATAGTCTTTCCAAAGGGGATGGGTACCGAATTCGGTACTTTTAGAGGTAATACTGCTAATCTGAGGAGGCAAAGTGATGAATAATGATTCAGATTAGCACTTGCTACTTCTGCTTCCCTCTCTCCTTCTCACTCACCTACCTCTCTCTCTCTCTGTCTCTCAGAAAACTTAAACAGTGTGATTTGTCCATTTATCATGTGGATATCAACCATGGAAATATACCAGATAAAAGCATAAGTTAGTTCTCACTAACAGAGACTCAATTAAGTTCAAACACGCCCAGGCATGCTACCCAGTGTGCCCCTTTGTTGTTTCTCTTACTGTTGTTTCTCATATTCTTCATTTCATGATATTCTGGTTTTCCTTTTCTTTAAGCACACTTGCATTTGTAATATGACTTTTTGCTTTACTTCTATATAAAATGCTCATTGTGTCAAGCTGTTGTGATTCTCATTCACTGCTGCGCTCACTTGGAGATTTAACGTAATCAATCAACAAGGGCTTAGCTCTGTGGTTAGAAGAGGCACCTAAATACAAAGATTTCATTCCTCAATGTACTGTTATGGGATAGATAGCTGGTCTCTGTTTGTGCATGTCTTCCCCAAACCCTCTCCCCCCATGTTTCCTGTCTCTTCAGCTATCCTATTATAATAAAGGCAAAAAAATTCCACTTTAAAAAAAACACAATTGTCAAGTCCATGCAGTTAACTGAACGTATACAAGCAGCGGGACAAGGAGCTACTGTTAGCATCTGTCTGGAGCGTCCTGGCAGTATACCAGTGTAGGCAGCAGTAGCTGGGTTTCCATTACACTTGGAAATGCGCAAAATCGAAATAGCGCAATAAAAAACTGGTAATGGAAACACCTGGAAAAAACCTTAAGATATCGCTAAAAAGTTTTTACACTTTCATGAGGAGGTTTTCAGGTGTTCTGATATAGAAATATATCGCAAAAGTGCAATGGAAACACTTTTTCTGCATTTACAAGTCACGGGATGTGACGTACAGTGTCACGTGATCAGTCACTCCGAGACAACATGGTGCGGTACGCGTAGACAGAAGAAGAGACGAGACTTTTCTTAACATCATACTTTTACCCTTATGCGTGGCTTTTGGCATACATATGGACTTTACCTCTGAACTATCATCTGTTGCCTCCGTCTTCTGTTCAGAATTATCAAGGCAACCGCCATAGATGTAACCAAAACCGTCCCAACATGCAACAGGTTTTGAGCATCAAGCTTCCCTGCAGCGGATTCACGCGACATGAGATTTTATGAGAATTGTAAGGCCTATGCCCAAAACTCCCTTCAACGGAAACGCATTCAAAGCGCAATTGTACTTAGTTGAAATTTAAGGAATATCGCTTTTATTTTGCTAAAAACTGTAATGGAAACCCAGCTAGTGTCACCTGAAGCCTGAGACAAAGCAGGGGACACAGATTCTGCACGCACATGCTCAGTTCTCTGACTTCTAATAGTGATATCAGACAGAAGTCCATGAGGATTTGTCAAGGAAACAAGAAAACTCCTGGTTTTGGTTTACATTTAACAACACAGAAGTGGCAGCATGACGTGCTTTGGGTCACGTGACTGTGATGTGACCATTGTACAAGTGCACACTCTATCACATCTATAAAATGACATGCCTTTCAGCTCCATTACTCAAGCACTCAGTTTTCTCTGTTTTATGACTAACAGTTAAAGTCTAATTGACATCTCTGCTGCTGTCACAGATACACTGGCATGATGCTCGAGGCAGACGTTCGAATACATGGGAAACATAGATAGAGGGTGAGTGCTACATGGGGTCAATAATGTCTAAAAAGAAGTGTAACCAGGGCTGGGTGCTCTTCTGGATGAGAGGAAAAGGATGAAACTGCAAAAAATAAATGAATGACTGAACCGATCATATGTAAACAAAGGTCACATGGAAAATATGGCAGTCAGAACTAAAGGTCTGAGGCTCTTTGATGTGGTATAAAATCCTAAGGGTGCATGATATTTTCAGCATTTTATAAGTATTGGCAGATATTAAAATTACTGCTGATATTTACAACCAAAATTCATTCTCATCTTTAAACTGTGTGAAGTTTTAGATCTTAACTATTAAAAACTGGCATCAATATTGGTGTCGGTTAACATTAACTGGTAAATTTTGGCATATCTGATATCAGCAAAAGTCCAGTATTGTGCATCCCTAAAAAAGTCCTTTATTTAACTAGTTGTGGTGTGCAAATACCGATGCCAAATCCAAGGTCAGAGTCATCACTGGTGAGGAAAAAAAGTGGAGTCTGAAAGTTTCTAAAGTTATGTAGGAATCATGATCCATGCACTCCATGTGAAAAAAACAGTCTTCTGCAGTCTTGTAGTGTTTCGCTGATGTGACATGTTGTTTCTTGTTCCACTGCTGTCAAAACTGTACCGAGCTGACTTTGTTATATATCCCATCACCCTACCAGTGTCATGGCAGTTCTTAGTCTGTTCTTTTGTCTTGTGTTCTCACTGACGACTCTACTGATTACACTTCCACTGGTGTTGTTGAGTAAGCATCTTTTCTGGGCGCATACGAAGCCGCTTCCATTTCTTTTTCCCTCCTATCTGCTGCGGGGAATCCACATTAATTCAGGTTATATCAACAACAGGGTCTTTGATGGGACCTAAAGTCTCTGTAGTGTAAAACAGATTCTCTAAATAGTCCCAACTCTCTCAGAACAATCTCATGTAAGGCTGTAAAGTTAAATTACTTGTAAAACAGAAACAAATTAAAAGGAACATTTGAGGATATTTGATGCTTTCATTGAGTCAATAAGGTCTCAGTGAAAGGTTGAAGGAGTGTGAAAATGATGTGCATCAAAGCAATAGCCTTCACAGACACCAGTTATGAACACCTATGGGAGATTTTAGTGGGACACAGCTATCAGCAAAACCATGGAGTGGGGAAATGTCAGTGTGAATGCTGTTAAGGGACATGTTGAATCAGTGCAGAATAGCATTTAGGTTGCCCTAAAGGCTTGCACTGGCCCTGTATATTTCTAATTTGGGCTGTATCCACTTTGTGCATGAGGAATTGAATCAGATATGGCTGTTATGTATGAAACTTTGGCTCCTAGTAGAGGAAGAAAAGATTTAACTAAAGTTTAGTTAAAGACCTCACTGAAAGTCATCGATTAGATTTGGTGGTGTCCAATTTTAATGCTGTTAAACCAAAACCCTGCAAAGCAGATGGATGGGTCAGACTTCATGTCTGTCATCCGGCATATCCATCTTGCAAAGCTTCAATCTAAAGTGATTATGCTTGGTCTGAAAATGGACACAGTTTCACACAGTTTGGGCCTCTGCTTATTGGCCAGGTAGTGTGATGTCACTTTCCATAACATTGATTGATCTCCACTGATTGGCTGAGAAAATCATTCTGGTTTCTACTGTATTACAGAGTTGGCTTCTATGACAGTTTGTACTAAATGGCCATTTTGTTAACAATTTTACACCATGTTTTTAAAATGAGAAAAAGAAAGGACTTGACTACAAACAAACAGATCCCATCTTCAGTCCTTTTTTTCTTTTTTAAAGGTACATCACTCCTCAAATGGTTTCTTTGATTGATTAAAGAGCCGTCAGACAAATAAAGCTATGTATGAATTAAGGAGGAGAATTGCTGAGTAACTCAATTTGACAGGACACAGGATACATGGTCCATGCTAAAGACACTATCTTGATACTGCAAGATAACCTTATAACCTGTATTATGATATCAGATTAACAAAAGAATGTACATGTTCCTAAAAAGATAAGTGGCAAGAATAATTTATCTCCTCCTTAAGATTTTTGTATTAGTTTCACCTCTTATCACATCTTTAACAGGCCTTAACAGGTTTTCTATTTCTCCTTTTATCCTTTTATCAACTTCTTTGACTAATTAACCTGTATGTGTATGAGAGCCTTACTCTTGTCATGTGTGTCAGTGTGAGGAAATGATGACGTAAACTGCCATGGAAATATGTTCAGTGGGCCATTTTCTAAATGGAAATTATGAATTGCACCAGCATTTGGCACCACTTTGGGGGGGGGGGGGTTAGGCAACGCCCTCCATCACAGTTTCAAAAAATCCTGGAGGAAACCCTGGAAGGTGTGCCAAACTGACTTTTTTTGTCAGGATATAAGCTTTAGATAAATAGGCAAGGCAGTTTTATTGCTAGAGCAGCATTCACATTTACAGTAAATCAAAGTGTTTTACAAAGTCAAGAACAGAAAATTTAAAACATTAGGAGCGTTCAAAGACAAATTTCACTGAGCAAAACTTCTACACAAAAACAGCATAAAGCATATTAGAATAAAACATAAGATCAAAAGAAACGAGATACACATAAAGCACAAAGTGTATTCAAATGTAGAAAGCCTCAGCTTCTCTGGTAGTGGACTAAACTAAGAGCTGCTTCACTGCTTGATTCTAAATCTGGGAACAGTGAGTACACCCATCCTAGAGGACCCGGGGGGTCCGGATGCTTCATAAGGACTGGTAGTTCAGATGGGTATTTTGTGCCAAGAATATTTAGTCCTTTATATAAAAAGAGTAGATTTTAAAAATGTATCCTTTGGCTCACAGTAAGCCAATTCAAAGATCAGAGAGATGGTGTGATATGCTTTACTTAAATGGTGTTGGTGAGGGCTCTGGCAGCAGAAGTCTAGATGAGATGCAGCTGTTTGATGGATAATAAATGTGGAATAAAAATAGAAAACAAAAGACAAGGTTTCTATATCTTCCTTTGAAAGAAATCCTTTGAGTCATGCCAGTGTTAATTTTGTGGACTGCAACTATGAATATGATAAGATGTAAGTACGGCTACCTTTTTCCATGAGGAAGACGTGACTAGGATTTGCTATAAAATAGATCTGTGATGACGAAAGCTCTGATGAAAAGTAATTTTATTTGTCGTCAAGGATGCTGAAGCGAGACTAAAGTGTTAGAGCTGGATTGATTGACATTTAAGATCTATTATTACCCCACTACACAAGGGATTGGCTGGAAAGCATTCAAAATACTTAAGTATATTTAATATGATTTGAAGCAATAGTTGGATTGATGGGGAATTAACCTCCTAAGACCCTGCATGCATATATGAGGACATTAGATTTTGGCATTCCTACAAAATAATAATAATTTCTGCTTTTATATTTTTTCAGACTGTCCAGATTTCAATGGAAATTCAAAGGAATTTGTTTGGATATTTGGGGAAATTTTCTTGGCAGGTTTTATGTATTTTCCTTGAAATTTTGGGGATATATTTGTTGATTTTGCAGTGTTACATTGAGTGTTTTGGGGGATTTTTTTGGCATTTTCATGGTGTGTTTGTCTTTGGGAATCTATAATTTAAAAAATTTCATTCAATATTTTTGCCTGAACTTGCTTTGAAATTTTAGGGAAATTGCTTGGAATTTGGGGGATACATCTGAATATTTCTGAGTGTTTCTTTGGAAGTTTTGGTGGAAATATGCCTTCAATCTTTTGTTGCCATTTTTCAAAGGAAATGGGAAATTTGTTCAGATGTCTAGGGGACTTTGGAAAATTTTAGGCATTTTCATGGAAAATTTGAGAATTGTTTATAATTCTATGAATTAGACAAGAATTTTGGGAGAAATTTGCTTTGAAAATTTTTAAGTATTTCGAAAGAAATGTTGGAATTTTAGTTGTAAATTTTAGGGAATTTGATTTGGAATCAGGGGAGTATCCTTTGAAATTTACTAGAATTTTCATGGAAATTTTAGGGAATTTGTTTGGCTGTTTGGAGAAATTTTTTTGTAGTTATAATTTTCATGCAGTTTTTGTTAGTTTATTCAGAAATATTTGGAAATTTCATTTGAAATTTGAGGGAATTGCTTAACCCCCAAATAGGTTTAGTTAAATTCTAAATACTTGATTTTCATTTTAAATCTTTTAGTTACCTTTTTCTTACCTTTGTGCCATGTGTAGTTACTGTACTCAGTGTTGTAAGAGAAAACATTACATTCAAACTATATTCTGACCACCTTTTAGTGTAAGTCAATGAGAGATTACCATTTTGATTGCCAGTAGGTTTATTTTGGTCTTATGTGTGCCTATTATAACTGTAATAGCACTGTCATCATTACTCTCTTTTTTGCTGACTGCTGAGGTCAGCCCTACAGATAGGTCTGCCTGTGTCTGACTGACTGAGGGACTGATGCTGCTTTCAGAGTCATACCATACAGAGTTGAGTTTAGTTGTACAGAAAAAGACAGAAAACGATGTCTTCGCTCTTCTGCCGACCTGCTTTTGCATGAGTATGTGATAGTTATGGGGAAAGGGTTAGTTGTTGCGAGTGGTTGTATACAAGGCCTGTTAGTGGAGTGATTAGCTCGGACTTAGGTGCAGAGGCCGCTTTTTCTGAATTGGTGAATTGGACAACGTGTCTTTATTAAAACAAGTGCAGAAGGCAACACTATAAGCTTTCCGTAACAGAAAAGATGTTTGCTCTACATCCGGTCTGTTTCGGCATGACTTTTCGATCATGACGGTGGGCTTGTCTGGTGTATCCAGGGCCTGCTGCCATAGCTGATGTCACCATAGGACTTCTGCAGTTTACATGGAACTGGACCACTTTCTTGTTAAACCCAGGGCAGAGAGCCACACCAAAAGCTTGTCTTGATAGAGAAGATGTTTTGTGTGTCCCTTGATGTGTCCCCTCCCCGCACAAAAGAGTAAAGAATAAAGGGAGGCTATTTTCTCCTCACCGTTCTTAAGGGCTTTGATTAACTCAATGTGTGTGTGTAGGTATGTATGTGTGTTTGTGTATGACTTTTAACCTATGCCTCAAGGCAACAAGTTAGAACTCCTGTTTGGTTGTTGTTTAAGACTTTAATTATGAAACTTTTATCAACAAAAATCTCAGAATGCAAAATGAATTCTACAAAATCGATAATGTTTTGGTGAAATAGATATACTGTGTAGGTTTAAGAGCAAAACTTAAACAGTCACGTGACAGTTCAATGCCAGGTGTATTATTGCCAAACTGTAAAAGTATAGCTGTGGGTAAAGAAGAATTGCAAGGCAAGGGATGAAGGCCCAATGACCTTGAGCTCTGACCTTTGAAAGTAAATTCTTTGACTGTCATGTTCAGAAATATGACCTAGACATATAGAGAGACATCCATCCAGAAAACAGGATGTCTCTGGTCACAGCTCTCACCAGTGTGGAGGCATGAAAACTGATGCATGGAGTTGAGCCGTGTGAGAGTCCTTCAGTCTGAGGTCTCCTCTGCTGCCAAAGCAAAGGTGTCATTTTTTGTTCCTCTGTGAGCACAGACAAAGTAGCAATTTTAGGAGTGTGGAGGACAGAATTTTCCCTTCCAGCTCTGACATGGTGTTAACATGTGAGGCAACAGGCAATCACTGTGAACATCTACTGTGACTGTTGTTTGTTCTCAGAAGGTTTCTCATTTCACACCTGTGAGTTGAAATCTCAACACGATAGACCCACAGAAGTTTGTTCACTGCACCATTTCTGCTTCAGATTTGAACTTGATTCAGATCTTGGATAGGCCTGAGCTGGAGCAAGTGGGTCACACTGACATTTAGGTCAACAGCGGGAGTTTCCATTATTTTCAGCACGACGGAATTGATTTTAGGAGGGGAGGGGGCGCGGACTGAAGCTCACTGTCTCTACACAATCTCATCAAAAGAGCTCACTGACTCAATTTAATGATGTCCAAAAAGGAATCGTTGCAGCATGGGAGTGTATGACCCCTACCATGTTCTGATGATTATTTTTCTTATATATTGCCCTTAGTGTACCTTCACACAAAAAACAGTGGACTCTTCTGATGAGAATGTAGGTAGTTTTACTTTGTTTCTGAAAAAAAAAACATTTCTCAATGATTTTGCTCACTTTGATGTTGGTATCTCTGGTTTCATCATCATATGGGGCCACATGAGCCCACCACAGCTTTCAATGTGGCTCCTAGATGATTATGAAACGCTGAAAATGTAAGGAGGAAAAAAAGATGTTGTGCAATTTAGGGCTGCTTTTTATATATTGATTCTGAGAGTGATTAGAGCAACCAGAAAACAACTAATAAGACAATCTCATCAGGAATGATAGAAATCCACCTGTTAGCCATCGTTAGGGAATATTCACCAAAAGTAGAGCTACTGCTCTCAAAAAACAGCTGTGCCCGATGTGCCCTAAATGGAAGTAGTCCAGTGTTGGTGAAGCTGAAACAAGTCTTTCTCTTTAAGACTGAAATGTTATTGTGCCTTATGTTGGCACCAGGGTGGAGGGATTAAGGGGGCAGTAAGAAAAGTGAAGGGGGTTAAGAGGATATCATCCCTCTTTGTCCATTTCTGCATTTTTTTATCCTATGGGTGCAGTGTTTTTATAAAGATGCGCAATATCAATAAAAGTATCTAGTCACCTGACCGTTTCACCAGCAGGGACAGTAATGAAATTGTTTTTAAATGCATCAGTTTAATATGGTGGCAAATATAGTGCAGCTCTAAACACATAGATGTCTGCTAAAACCAACATAGAATAAAAAGCTTGCTTCCTCCCTGTAATGCCCATTGAAACCATGGAACTACATCGATTTAGAAACAAAACAAAGCAAGCAAGTCTGAACTGAAGTGTTTATCTGTCCTTTCAGCACCATGGACAGTGCCACAACACACAGGACTAAACATACTAGTACAGGCTGAAGAGCTTATTTAAAAAAAGAAGAAGAAAAAGAAAAAACACTTCAAATCTAAAATACAAATCTGAAAATACCAGCTTATACATTACAAAATTAAAGCTAAATCATGGATATCAAATCAACCAAAAACATCTGTGATTGATACACCTGTAAGTGCTCGCAATTCAAAGCTAATGCCTGTTTTCTTTCAGAGAGAAAGATAAGAGAACACTGTCAGAATTGCAGTGAAGCATAGGTGACATTTAGTTGCCAGCACATTTTTGCAATTAAGACAATGTTCAGGAGTTTACTTGCTCTTGCATTGAGTGTGAAAATGAAACAAAATTAAGCAATGTTGGGTGTCTAGAACTTTTCTGCCTCCCTCATGGGGATAGCCAGGGCCAGAGGCATTATGGGTTCATGTTGCCTGTCCAGCTAACCTTGCAAAGCAGATGGATACGCCCATTTCTGTGTTTCTCACTGGCGAATCCATCTTGCATAGCTCCTGTCTGAACAGTTTTGGCCCGGTTAGAAAGTGACAGGACCAATCAGTGTTGAGGGGCAGTACTTTGGGGCACGGTGGAGTTGTGATGTAAGCAAGCAACAACAAGAGGCTGGTGCAGTTAAGGCAGAAGACATTAGTGTGGATGCTGCTAAAGCGCCCGTTTTATCAGAACTTGACGACATTTCTTTGTTAAAAGAACAAAGAACAGCAGTGAGTTGTTTTCTTTTCAAAAACAACAAAAGTCATGTACTGACATGTCTACAGTTGCCATGGTTTGCATTATGCTGTTCCCTATGGAGTTTACTCCTTCGGCAGGGGCGCAGCTCGTTAGCGGCTGTCACATGTTTTGTTGCTCTGATTGGCCCGTAAAGATGTAACAGACAGAACGTTCATCCAATCACCCTCCAAGTTTTTTTTTATAGGCTTTTCCCTTTCCCAGAGGAGAAGGGAGTGGTTTTCCAGATGGATGTGTGGAACAAATCCATCTGGTGTGCCAGGTTAATGTCCAACCATATGCCCATGTCTTTCTTAGAAAGAATGCCCAGTCTGACTCAAGGATGAACTGGTTAGAATTAAGAAATCTGAGGTTAAAGGTCAAGGTCCTCAGACCTCATGGATATCCCTTGCTTATGCGTGCAATATCTAGTTGTGAGGGATTTCCCTCAAACATTGTACAAACATCCACTCTGACCCAAAAATGAACCCCTTACTCCCCCCTTAAGGTGTTAACTTTGCTATTTTTTCAACAGATTATTTTCCCATGCCCCTGGTAATAAGCAAAGATATCCAGAGCAGGACCGGTGTTGTGTCAGTCCTCCTTCCCGCCTGTTACTGCCCTCAGGCAGCTTTCTCGCCAAATCTACGCCTTATTGCAGCCTCAGTTTTTGGCCCAAACATGGGTAATATTTATGCACAGTACCTGTAAGCCAAAAAACTCTCGTATTGAGGCAGCCATACTTCATACTTGGGAATTCATCTTGGCTTAAATATAAATCAGTTTTATCAGAATTATAAAATGTTAAAAATACTGATCCAGGTTGCATTAAGAGCAAAAAACACAGATTTTTCTCAAGAATATATTACATTAACCAGAGTACATTGGAGGATTTGATCTTAAACTTAACAGAGACCATTTCAGCACAGTACCTGTACATTTGAGTCAGACAACCTTGGTCAGGATTTTTTGCACAGCACTTTTTGCCATGAGTTGTAAAGCTGGTGAGTCCTTGTTTAAATTGTTTTGTTTTTTCAAGAGCACTTAACTCCTGAATCAAAGCACAGCATATTTATATAGTTAATACACTTTCACTAGTCTAAGAGTTAAGAGTTTTGAAACCTTCAGTCGCTATTTCGATTGTTAACAAGTCTTTTTTCCCTCACTTTTATTAAATGCATAAAATGATTCACTCCAGTTGGTGAAATTTGCACTCTGATTCAAAGATAAGCTGACTAGAACTTGGAGGCCAATAGTCAAGTCCATTCATCTTACCTTTTTTTTTTTTAACTCATATCTAAAAAACATTCAGGGATTGCTCTAAACCTTGCATGGATGCCACACATTCAAACTTGTTATCTCGATTAATCAATCAAAATCTTGCCTGTTTGGAAAGTTGAATGGCCATTTATTAATAACATGGTGCTCTTGCTTATATTTCTTATTTTTCTCTATTGTGTTCAGGTCATTCTTTGATGCCTCTGATCTTAAATTGCAGTTACAGATGATGTATTTAACTTTCTGTGAACTATCTTTCTTTTTTGGTGATACAAAGTTCAGAAAAAGTCCACACTGACCAGAAGTTTCTCAAACCCCATCCCTAAAGCTTATAAACTCAAAGTGAAGTCTCTAAACTTTGTGACTGAGCAGAGAAGAAGTTTTAACAGTGAAAAGTCTCCGTATTGTTGCCTTAACTCAAAAGGAGAAGACTGATATAAAGACAGCTGGTTGGCTGCAGCTAATAAGATTTAACAGATGCAGGGGATCGTCTCAGTAATGCTAAAGAGTTTCTGTCTATTTATGAGCTGAAGACGACTTCATTTCCTGGGCTCGTAATCAGTGTTAATTCTGTCCTCAATCACCAGCTCATTAATAATGCAACAAAAGCCTCGAAGACGACGATGATGATGATAAGCTCAGATGCTCAGTTAATGACTTAGAGGAACAGTATCGACCGCACAGACGTTTATATAAGTTTATATGATCTGAGCTCTCTGTGACAAACTTCTGCTTCTGCTACAGCAGACTATCGTGCAGAGCATTACCTAACAGCTTCTCAGTACAAGACTTCACATGAAACATTTAAGAGAAGATTTTGAAATATAATACAAGTTTACAAGCCTGTAGCACTGCATGACAGCACCTATGTCCAATCAGACTTTGGTCAGTTTTACCAATGCTGTCCCCTCCTGCCTTGATCCTTGCTTGTGCTCCTCCCGGCTGTATGTGGGATGCTGTTATCAAATGTTTCACCAGTTGTTTTTTTCCTTTTGAACCTCTTGAGAGTTTTGGACAAATTTATTTCCCTAAATTAAGCCTTTAGTCTCCCTGGGGTCTTTTCTGGACCCCAGAGAGACTAGCTGTGCTCCAGGGTACAGCTAATGGGGATCCAAATTAAATAAACAAATTACTCAGCATGTGCTACACTGAGGGGGAAAGTTGTTAGTGCCCCCCTGCTGCATCTGTCAGGACGAATTGGGTGAAAGAATATTGGTAAGTAATGTTATCAGATATCAAGTCCTTTCCAAAACATCCTCTGCACGGACCCTTTTTGGAGCCTGTTTGTCTTTACAGCATAACTAAACTGAATCTGAAGGCTGAAACTTCTTAACTGTATTGTAGGATGTCTTTCTGGGTGGTGCTGATGTTGGAAACACAACACCATACACCATTCAGGTGAGACGCCATCTATTTCAGAACCAAAATACACAGTGACACTTTAGAAATAAAATAAGATTAAACTTTAGAGTTACAGTAATGGTTAGGATAGCGAAAGTTAAGTCAAATACCTGACCTGCAAAACCTGATTACAACATCTTTAATAAAGCACAGTAAACAGTCTGCTTACAGGAAAACAAGCCTGTCCTCCACAAAAACATTCTAACACAGCAAATATAGCTTACAAAGCTTTTTAAGGTGTGCTAGCTACGTAGCTAAAGCTAAGCTCACAAAGCTAGCTATATTCTCTTTGTAGTTGCTGCTATGTTTGCTAAAGTTAACATACTTAGCTTATGGAGTCATATCCCCAGTCAAAACTGCTAAATATCCAATAATTTTTAGGATTTAACCCTTAAAATGCTGTTTCATTTACATGATGTCACTGTTAAAATATCTAAAACTAGAAAAGCACTCGGAGAACACAGACCTCCGCCATTAGCCCTATCTCCCAATAGTACAGAATCCTTTAAAAAAAATTCCTGGATCCAGACAGTGATCTGGATCACTCCCAAAATCTAATCAGTTGTTTCTTATGCCATTTCTGACATTTCCTGAAAATGTTTTTAAAATCTGTCCATAACTTTTTGAGTTATGTTGCTAACAAACAAACTAACAAACAAACTTCTTTGTTTGTTATACTTTCTTTATTATACAATCAACTACAAGGGGCTGGGGGGATTTTTATTCCAGTCTTGGATCACTTTAAATTTTTGCTGCTATTTTAAATAAAGTCCTTAGATTGAAATGCACTGTAGTTTTAGTCACCTTTGTAGTCATTTTTAACCTACTGTATAGCTTAAGTCCAGAAAACCCCCAAAACATTTTAGTCCTGTTTTAGTCAATAAAAAGTCCTTACATTTTAGTCTTTACTTTTAGAACATTTGTTTTCTCTGAACTAATGTAATCAACCAGACAGTATAATTAATACAACTGTGAAACACTCATAAGTGCACCACCAATATTTTAATGGATTTAAAACGTATTGAGGAAAATAATGGCATACCTTAAACACACAGTAATAAAATATCATGGATTTTGAATGTCCAAAAAAAACTAAACTGCATTTAAGTCTCATATCTGTGATGAAAACTAAGCTTATTTTTTAAGGTTTTATCACTAGAGTTCTTTTTTAAGCTGGTCTTAGTCTCTCTATCCTCATGGCAAAAAGGTAGTGGACTAACATTTTCAGCTTTCTACTGTTCTACTCTAGCAATGCACAGCTCTGGATTTACCTGGTATCCGAATTGACAATTTACAAATGAATTTGAGCTGATATTGATATTGATATGGATATTTGATTGTAGTTTAGATCTAAAACTTCAGTTCTTAAAACACACAGTTTTAAGTTTGAGAGTGAACAAATAAACTAATTTTTATCCATAAAACACACTTTCAAGTGTAAGAAATAATGATGAATACGAAGAAAGACTGAAGTTGATGTGGGTCTGTTGGTCTGGCCTAAACCTTCACTTACTTATTTGCTTTCCTAGGGTCAGTATTTAAAGGGGGTAGGCAGATTTTTATAGCCAAAATATCTGCAGAAATGTTCATATCTGCCGATACTGATATTATACCGATAATGTCGTGCATCTCTGTTGTACTCCTTAAGGCCATTAAGGGTGGCATAATGGTGGCAGGTAGTGGTACACAGTAAAAAATGGATACATTTTTATTTTTTCTCCAAGATTAAATCCTGATCATACAGAATGTATGATCATATTTGTTTTTAGTCCTGACGTTAAAAGATTTGGTTAGAAAAGGACTAAATGGGCCATTTTTGCCATCCAATGGCTTTATAAATTTTGACGCCGCACAAAACGTAGTAATGCATCAAATCAAGGTCATTGCCAATCTTTAATGTAAAAAGGACTGAGATTTAACCCCCCCAAAATTATTCATTATATAGTAAATTACCCAATTTTTAAATTGTTTTTCATTCAAAAAAACTTTTTTTCAGACAATTTTACTGAAAAAAGTTGCTAGTTTTATTCTGACTTTTTGATTTTTTTTCAATTTTTTTGAGAAAGAAACATTACAAAAATCATGCCATTTGCAGTAAAACAGCAAAATTATTGCAAAATAAATGGAAAACATGACTCGTAACAGGGGGTTAACATAGCGTATACTTCCATCATCATTGATTTTAAGGTAGGTTTCTCGTAAAATGTGCTAAACACAAGGAAAATTTACATTTTTTCCATCTAGAACACCAATTTTAGGGTCTGTGAGTCAAACTGTGCTGCTTCTCCTTAACACCAAAGCATTTTTCAAATCCACCAAATTGTTTTGTGCCACCTGCGTCTTTATATAAATAAGAACCTGAAAATGGCCACAATTTCTCTCAAAACAAATCCGTCTCTCCGCTCTCACTGTGCCTCTGTGATTCACTTCTCCTTCTTCTGCGTCACTTTTCCTAAAAGCTGTTGATCAGGTCTCATTACGGGATGAAACGTCGTGGGAGCATCTTTCCAACAGCAGGCTGTTAGCATGCGTGCAACATTGTTTAGGTTTTTATGAATTCCTGCTGGGTAGAAAGCTCCGAGGATTAGACTAATGAGGCTCATCACCTTGATAGAAACACAGAAAACCCTGAGTGATTTGTTGATGTTTCTCTGCTCCAAAGCTGCCGGCAGGATTTTTCAAACTGTGAGAATGTGACTCATCTTCATGTTCCTAATCACCAGTTTGGCCATTATCCCATCTCAGGTGCATGCCCATTAAGTAAATGAATAGGCATTACTCTGGTAATAAACATTAGTGTTGAGATCATTTCATCAGTGTTTTCCTATTAAAGGTCTGTGACTCCAGGAGTGATGCAGAATTAAGCAGAACAAGCTATTTTCTAAGTTTCACTCTGTCTTACTGTGAATTTCACTTAATCATATAGATGGCTTCTCATTTTATTGATAATCGTATGTTTAATTCTCACACTCGGTGAAAAAAAACATAATTTGCCAAAGTAAAAGGAAAATGGACATAAAAAAGATGCAATACCAAGTCAGTGTCTTGCATTTGAAATTCCTCCTTAAATGAAGGAAAATCAGTGAATTTGGCGGACTGAGGTTAGTCCGTGACCTTATTTTATTGGTAATACTGATGCAACAATGGGAAAAATAGCATTGACGAATATTTATTCAATTCTCATGTTTTTCGAGTAAAGTTTTTGTGATTGAATTTGTTGAGCTGCTGTGTAGATGTCTGAGGATGTATCTGAGGAGATATAACATTATGGCTGTGGACCAGTGGTTGGATCTGTAGTCCTTAGTGGTTGGTGGTTTGATCCCCAGCTCCTGCAGTGACATGTTGAAGTGACTTTGGTCAGATGTAATGGTTCATTTTTAGTATAGTTACCCTCATGGACATGTGGCAGTTTCAAACAAAAGGTCTTCAGGCCAAAAAGTATAGGCGTTCTTTTTTTTGTTTGTTTGTTTTTTTTTGTTTTGTTTTTACCGGAGCAGAGCAAAGGGAAGTGAGAACTACAGTTCCCATCAGCCCTTGCATACCCATAATCCTTTGCACTTCACTCACTGGCTAGATATAACAGCGCCAAAATGGTGGATAAGAGTTAGTGTTATGCCTAAGATGTGAAGGTTCAGGTCAGCTTGGTGAACTGATCGTACAATTGATTTGTTACACACTGAGGAGGCCACACTGGACTGGGAAGTGTCGTAATTCACAGGACTCCTCCTCATCAGGAACTGTGGGAGTATCCTCCCCGGAGGATTAAAAGAGAGACACTTGTCTTTGCTCGGGGGCTTTTCTTCTCCGGGAGCTCACTTTTCCTATCTCTGCGCAGAGCAAGGGTGATGACACACAGATGAGTGATATTTCTGACTTGTAACTTTATATGTAATCATTTAAACCCATAAACTAATAAACTGGGTCAATGACCATTTAAGCTGAACTAATTCTCTCTTTGTCCTTCTGTCAATAAAAGAACAGCAGCAAAAGTCTGACACTCTCTTCCAGAAAATCCTGAAGGGGAATGGCAAGACAATGGTCCAAAACACACCAGCAAGTCCACCTCTGAATGGCTTAAAAAAAAAAAAGGAGGTTTTGGAGTGGCCTAGTCCAAGTGAAATCCAACTATGATGCTTTGGCATGACCTCAAACAGGCTGCTCATGCTTGAAAATCCTCCAGTGTGGATGAATGAAAACAATTCTGCAAAGAAGAGTGGGTTAAAATTCCTCCACATTGATGCGAAAAATCCATTGCCAGTTAGTGTAAATGCCTGCTTGCAGTTGTTTCCTTTAAGGAAGGTGCAACCAGTAATTAGGTTCAGAGGGTGACTACATTTTCACATAGGGCAGGTAGGTTTGGATGGCTTTTTTCCCTCAAAAAATGAAAACGTCATTTAAAAATGGCATTTTGTATTTACTTGAGTTATCTTTGTCTAATATTAAAAGAAAAAGTTTATGATCTGATACATTTAAGTGTGAAAATATGCAGTAGAATAAGAAATCAGTCAGATGGTAAATGCTTTTTCACAGCACTGAAAAATTTGTGGGTGCATATCCACCTAGGGCCTCCATATGCAAGTGCCGATTGTGGTACCTAAAGCCCCCCCACCCACCACAACACACATACACACACACCCCCACACACACACACCCACACACCCACACACACATTTTCATCTGTTAAATGCACCAAACCAAACATACAGGCAGAGACAGACAGAGAGAGACATACTCATGTGTCCTGCTTGCTAATATGAAATCTGTTCCCTCCCGTGAGAGTCTTCCTTCTTGATGAGCATTGTCTCTGGCAGCTGGTGTTTAATACATTCACACCCTCACACAAACACACACAAACCAGCCCACCCCGCTTGGTTACTGTCTCTCAATATCGTCGGTTCCAGCTCATAATGGACACACTCCAACTTGAATATTTAGTACTGGAAACGTTTTCAGAGGGAAGCAGAGCTTTCCTCCACACAGGGACTGTAGTATTGGCGATGTATTATTGATGTCTTCTTCTTGTTTTTCTTGGGCTTGTTGTTATTTTGCCAGAACACAACAGTAATTGCTCCTTAGGGATTGAGCTCGACGGGATTTATTACACTCACTCTCCAAGATTTAACAGGCAGTGAGCAGACTGGAAGGAAGGAGAAGTTTGTGCGTCGGTGTTGAAAATTGCCTGTTTGCCCTTGTTCACAACCAACTTGTCATCTCGAGTTTGACTGGTAACAGTACGCTTGAGTGCGACATTAAGATTTCCTCCCGCAGTCCCTATCCATGCATATATTCTGCTTCACGCTAGGATTATACTGCACCTTTTATCTCTTCAGTTTCGTTTTCAACTCTCTGTATCTCGTGTAGAAAGGGGACTTTTGCAGGAAAAGAGTGGACGTGATGTGAATGTGAAGAAGTCCGAACTCTCGCTAAACTTCTTTTGACAAAATCATCTTCTCATTTTTGATTCGGCAGGTTGTTTGGCACACTGCAGAGCCAATAACCATGCCCATCAGTCACAGAAACTCTTCTAAAAGATTCTGAGAACATCAGACCGACACATCAATAAAATGTTTTGATGATAAAGGCAAAAGTGAGCTCACTTGTAGATATAAAATCTCAAATACAGGACAGGTTCAGGTGTCTCAGGAAGTGGGAATCCTGCTGATGTTTTGATAATTTTTGCATCTTGCTTGCATAATGACCTCATCACATATCAGAACTTTGGCGGCTGAATTTCTAACTTTCCCTCATCAAAGGATGCCCCTGAAATCCCTGCGTGTCTCTGTGAAGGCCCTGCCCTACATTTCTTGCTCTCCAAAGTGCTTCTTTCTCTGACAGCCACTCCTTTTTCTTGCTCTTGGTTTTCATCTATCAGATTGCCTTTCATTTCCCTCCCTCCTCCGCCCGCCTCTGTCTGTCTGTCACACAGCACCCCCCTTCCCCTGCTGTCTCTCCTCCTATCCTCTCTGCCTCCCTCTCTCTTCCTAATGTCCCTCTGTCATTTCCTCCCCAGCTCTTTCCTTCTCTATCTTCTCCGCTCGCCACCTCCTGCTGCAATTTCGCAGCAGAAAGAGGAGCAAGGGAGAGAGATGCTCTGACCTGGTAAATTGCACCTCATCTTTTGTATTCACGCCAAGGCAATCATTCCTGCAGGGTTGTGTCTGTGGGGTCCTCACAGCAGTAGCTTTCTCCGGCTCTATCTGGGTGGAGGTTATAGGGACGAGCAATGGATGCATCATTGTGCACTCTGCACCAGCGGCTAGCAGCCTGATATGGAGCCAATTAAAGGAAAGCAGCGTGTGTTGTAACAAGAAGCAATCCGTTTCTCTCTGCACTCCTGTTGAGTTGACAAGTTTGGATGCTTGGTCCAGTCCTTACAGCAGCTTGTCCTTATTCAACACATTCACACTGTGGTCATTTTCTCCTTATGACATTCACAGGGTGGGCAGTTAAAATGCTGGGTTTAGGATTGGGTGCTATTCATTTTTTATACTGTCAAACCCTTCCCATATTTTCCTGCTGTATACAATATTACTGCCAGGGTTTTAAAACCACAAGACGTGCACGCCTCTCCAGGCGCTTCAGTCATACCTTTAACAAAGGATTTGAGTTTTAAAAAAACAACATTTATAAGGTGATTTTAACAGGAGCGCTGAAAGTAATTTATAGTTAAAGCATTGTTTTCATACTTCACCGATAAACTGAGTTACATTAGAGGATCTAATGAAGTTTGTCTCCCTTGTTCCTCTCCCTCTGTGGTACATACCTCTTTTCCTCCTGTTTCCCTCCCTTCCTTTTAGAGGTAAAATGGGAAATAATAATCCAAAGCTATTATCAGACAGGATTTGTGAATGTAAAGTAAATGTTCATGAGATGAGCCTTAGATATCATTTATTTCCATGGTGCACAACGATAACGAGCTCCACTCAGCTGTGAGTTTAATTTATGGAACGCTTATAAACAGTTACAGAATACTTAAGTGTCTAAATTTCAAATAAGAAAAGGTTAAGATAAGTTTAAATATTTCTTGATGTCCTGCTGCTGCAGGACATAGCAAGTATGGTTGTAAAGAAACTTTATCATTTCTCATCAATAATCTACACCCAGAAAAAAAAATTAAAGTGTTTCTAAACTCACGCTTCCACGGATTGCGTTACAGCCAGCAATTCAAGTTCCACAGTCTGACTTTACAGAGGACCAGAGCGCTGTGCCAGGCCATGGCGTGCAAGTATATGTGTGTTCTGTATTGTTGTTGCCAAATCTGCCCGACAGGAGTTCTGTTGTCACTTTTAAAAATCTTTACACACTGACAGTGGTCCTGCCGATGAAAAGAGACACATACTCTTCTGGAATTTATCATGATGTTCACTCATCACTAGGTGTATAACGGTGTTTGTATTCAGCCCGAGCCTTCACGTTTTGGGGGTCATGGTTCGGTGTACGTAGTTCCACGACGAATACTTTCGCAACATAAAAGAAAAAAAAAGAAAACAAATTTATTTTACGTTTTTAAACCAGGAGATATTGGGCTGTTTTCTGGTTTGCTTCACATTATATACATATGCATATATGTTTTTTTTTCCTCCTTTTTGTCTCATGTTTAATACCTCGCAGGCTTACCCAACTATCACTGATAACACAAGAAGGATCAAAGTATTGATCAGTTGATTCAAATTTATATTTCAAACATCTGAACAACGTATTATCTGCACTAACATTGATAATATGCTGTGTTGTGATTGGCCAAAAACACATGCACGAAACAGATCTGTGAATATTCTCAGAGAAGGGAAATTGCACTCTCAGAGAGCCTTTTGTGGAAAACTAATGCGGACAACTACGACTTTAATCAAGATTACAATAACAAGTATACGAAGACTTAATGCAAAAAAGCTAAATGGTAGCATGTCGTATTTTTGCTCTCTTAAATTTTCTGAATTTAATAATCCTTTGGCAGTTGGATAGGAAACTGTGGGGGACCTGATGTTGCCCGCAGGTCTCCAGTTGATGATCACTACCATACAGGATAAATGGTGTAGAAAATGAATGGATGGATGGATAATAAGAGTGGTTTCCTAATGTTAGCTAGATAACAAATTTATGCCTATCATATCATGAAACACCGTCAGAATTTTGTCATTTCCATGGTCGGTTCTTGCTATATTTGCTTGTAAGTGAGTAATGCAAACACTGACAGTTGTCTGAGGGTAGCTATTGACTTTCACATCTATGGTTTAGTCATGACTCGTTTGCCAACATGTAACACTCATTGTTAGCATTCAGTCATGTTCAAGCCAAAACTTGTGATTTCTTGGAAAAAGTCACCTGCTAACATTTACCATTGACTGACGGTGGTTAAACGCCACATCTGTTGTTTTTTTCTAATGATTTTAACACATTTTTAATTGTAGGTATTCTTTTTAACGCCTAATGTTAACTGATGCAACAGTACTCCTGCTGCTAGCAAGTAGCATTATCATACTGTTGGCATCCGGTCATTCTCAAGCTATCACTTGGTTTTAAGAGGCTGATTGCTAAAACTTGTCTGATGGTTGTTAATATTTGTTAGTTGTTTCTACATTTTTTACGCATTTCCTATTGTATTGTTTAACATTTAATATTAATTCAGGTAGCCTAACGGTTCGCCTGCTGCTAGCAAGGAGCATTGGTAAAAAGAAAACATTAACTGTATCTTAGTGGCTAATAAGTAAACAAATATGTCGTTAATTACACAATTAAGTGTTTTTACACTTTTATTTTATCATAGTACACCAAGTGGTTGCATATTAATATTCATAATCATATTATAACATTTTGTTAGCATTATGACAATTTAATCTATCGGTTAACGTTCTTGTAAGTGGCTAACGTTAGCCAAGGTCTGAGAGAAGCTCATCACATTCGTTACTACTCTAGTTAATAATTTTTTATACATTTCCTATTTTACTTTATAATGTGAGCATTTTCTAGCTCATGATTATAATTTGCTTGTTAGCATAGAAATTGCAAAATTATCTGTTGTCTCCTGGGTTGTCAAGTTAGTTTTCTTTCTCCTTTCTGATATCACAGCACGTCCATTCAGATTCTAACTGTCAGTTTTCTTGTTAAGTGTCTTGTTATTCCAGAGGACAGGAAAGCTAAAAGTAAAACGTACTACTTGTTGCAGAGCAGTAGCTACAATGTTTTACAGGATCTGAGCTTTTGAAAGTAGTATCAGAGGAAAATAGCCGCTGTATGAATATGATCAAAAGCCTTGACAAGTGCTCTCCTCTCTCATAGGATGAGATGAAGTAGAGAGCAGGAGGAGAAGGTTAAATCAGGTGGGAAGAGAGAAAACAACACATTGGAGCATTCTTCTTCTCTTCTGTTCTCGCAGGTGGTGTAGAGAGTTAAGGTTTAATGACATGGAGTTGTGCCTTCAGGGCAGAGTCAGGCTGCAACGAGCTGCAGAGGTTGTTTGGTGTTTGGGTTACAAGAGCATTTTTGATCGAGGAGGCAGAGCAACAGAGTGGAGGGTTAGACAGACATGAAACTGTGGGTGCAGTGTGGGTGGACTCAATAAAAGCAACGCCTGTGCAATAAAAATCTCTTTGTAGAAAGACTGTCAGATATGATGCTCAAACTTTTTTGTCAGTTCTGAGAACATTTTTTGGTCATTTTCCTGTTTAAGCCTTTCCTTTAGTGGTTAAGCTGTATCCACTTTACTGGTGACCTTGTTCAAATGAGGCCATATCTTTTTTGTCATAAATAGTCGGCAGTTTCATCAGTAATGACTTATAGATCATTTTTGCTGACATCATGAATTAAAACATCAGTATTTGCTTAAAAATGATTCATAATGATTCCCTTTTTGCCCCTGGATATACCTTAGAACAGTGGTTCTCAACTGGTCTGGCCTCAGGACCCACCAGTTTGTCTTACAACGGACTGCAACCCAAGCTTCCTAAATATTTTCAACAGCGCATGTTTAGTTAATTGAATATGTTGCAGTTTGGAGCATGACTGGACCGAAACACCTGATATGAAAAAGAAAAGGGATAAAACTGACTAATTCTGTGCCCTCTTTCCCCATCATTATGTGTACATTTTTGCCAATTTTCCAGAGAACTTGTGAAATTACTTCATTATCATGGGAAAAGTAGCCATTTATTGCAAGAAAAAGAGAGAAATTAGTTGAAATATTGATCAAACATTTAAATTTACCCAATTTCACAGTAAAATAAGGTAGAATAAAGGATATCGATGCATGCCCAATAAGGACTTCAGGACTTTTGTCACCATTTCTTTTACCAGACACCTAGTCGTGACCCACTGAAAACTGCTCCCCGACCCACCAGTTGAGATCCACTGACCTAGAAGATGATCTTTATAGTCAAACAAAAGCATTCTGGTCTGTCAGTTTGGGTCATGCTGGCCTTGATTTGATCCAGATCTCTCTTCCAGTGACCAAAAAGACGTAGTGTCCCAGTCAAAAACAAATATTGAGCCAGGCAAGCACTGACTGTAAACAGTGTATTAGAGCAATTGTGATGTTTGTTTTTCCAGCAGAGTGATATTTGTTCAAAACCATGGCTTGGAACAGTAAAGATCTTCCGTTTCCAAACAGTGCAGCAGTGTTTCTGCTGGCTGACTGTGCATCTCTGCAGTCTGCTGGAGAGCATTCAATTATGTGGTAAAGAAAAAGACACAACGCTATATATATGAGGCCTTGTTTATTTAACCTGAGATCTTAATAGCTTGTGAAAGACTTTTAAGTCTACTTTACACTTTGATGCGTAAAGTTGGTGTTTTTTGCATCAACACAGTTTGATGGTAGTGATTTAAAACACTAGTCAATGATACAGTTTTGCAGGCAAGGACATTTTAAATATGCACCGTAGACTTAAAACTTTATTCAAATCAGAAGAAAAGATATCTTTTTTCGGTGAGTTTTCTACTCTGAATGCTGTTGTCTCACTTCCCTATCTAAAAGATGTTTTAACACATACAGAACACTACATATCTCAGTTGTTTCCATTTCTTATGAAGCTAAAAAAAATAGAGCATTGTTATCTGATTTTATCTGGTTTTATTTTAGTGTTTAAGCCAAAGAGATGACACCACATGAACATCCTCATGCTGAAGACTGCTACATTACGAAGTAGAGGGATGCCATTCTGTTGCAGTATTTCATTCATATTTTGTGCTCCTTACTTGCGGCAGACCAGGACTGATCTCTGCAGTCAGCTGTGGGTTCTGTCAACCAAGCTCCTCCCATAACATACAACTCCAGTTGAGTCTAGACATGCTGCTCAGCTCTTCCCACCTCTTAAATGTAGTGCTTGTTTTGAATTATGAACTTTTTTCAGTAAAATGGCATTCTATAAGATCTAATTACTAAACAGTAAATGGGCATTTTTCTTTTGGTGTATGAATTTCACATTGGGAGAAAAGCTACAAAAAGTGTCTGGAATGCTTAATCTGTGGCTCAGAGAAGGTCGCTTTTAATGGCTGTATTCCTGCATTATGTGAAATTTATCCACAAAACAGAAATGGGTGTTTAACTGCCTTGCATGTGGCTTCAGGAAGACCTCCCCCCACATAATGAGGGAGAAAAAGTGTCCAGAATGCCTCGCATGTGGTCCCAGGAAGGCTACTTTCAACAGCTTTTCTCCATTATTATGTAAAATTTATCCACAAAACAAAAACAGGGGTGTTTACTGCCTTGCATGTGGCTCTAGGAGGGCCACCTTAAACAGCTTTTCCCCTTATTATTGGAAATACATCCACAAAAGGAAAAAAGTTGTTAACTGTCTTGCATCTGACTCCAGAAATGATACTTTCTAACAGCTTTTCTCCCTTATTAAACCTCTTTGGCTTTTCTTCTACATTTTGTGTAATTTATCCACCAAACCAATCTTGCATGTGTCTCTAGGAGGGCCACCTTTAACAGCTTTTCTCCCTCATTATTTTAAGTACATCCACAAAAGAAAAAGGGGGTTTCCTGCATTCCACGCAGTCCCTGGAAGGCCACTTTTAACAGCTTTTCTTCCTTGTTATGTAAACTTGATCCACAAATCAAAAAAGGGACATACCTTGCATGTGGGAGAAAAGCTGTTTAAAATGGCCAGAATGCATTGCATGTAGCGCTGGGAAGGTCACTTTTAACAGTTTTCTACTACATTTTGTGTAATTTATTCACAAAACAAATCTTGCATGTGTCTTTAGAAGGGCCACTTTTAATGTGTTTTCTCTCTCATTTTGTGAAAAGCATTCACAGAAGATAAAAAGGGTGATTTACTGCCTTGCATCTGACTGCAGGAAGGCCACTTTGAGCAGCCTTTCTCCCACAATATGTGAAATTCATTGACAAAACAAAAATATTGGTTTACTGTTCAGTAGATGCATTTTATGTAGTGCAGTCTTTGTTGAGAGGACTTCTCATTTCAAAACAAGAAGTAAGCATTGACAATGGGTTGCACTAACAGTGCACCTCTTCTCTTTATCCATTGTCTTTTTTCTGAAAGCTCCCTGGTAGTGGAATTTATATACTTTGGGTTTGAAGCTACAAAATGTGTCTTTTATCCTAGTCTGACTTGCAGGATACAGACTCTAAATCTAAGTCGTAAATTGGCAATATTATTCTAAAGTATCCTCTCTCCAAAATATGTGTTGCTTTATGCAGCCACAGTAAAAAAAAATACATTCAGTTTAGCGGTTTACATACAAATAACGGCATGTAAAAACCACACAGATCTTACATTTTTCCATACACTATTGTTGTTTGCTGTCAAGGCCGCTCTACCCAATGTAACAAGCTCCTTCGCAATACTCATTCGCAAGGGCACCGACCTGGACTCAGCACAGCACAAGACAAGTGTGACTGGTTTGAAGAAATACATTTGATCCAGAGCTGCTTCTTCTTGTTAGAGTATAATCATATTGACCTCTTCTGGACCTTTCTTGAACAGGAGAAAACATTGTTCAGAGTGTAGAAATGCATCTGCTTCTGAGATTTTCATCCTCTCTATCATCTGCTGTTTTATACATGAAAAAAACATTGAGTGATTTTAGTTGATGCATGTGAGGCTACTTGACTGTGGATTATTTATGGATGTTTTAAGGATGTTAACAGGGGATATTTCTAATACCACATTTTAATCTTTGTAATTTTAATGATCAGTTGCATCAAGGAGTACTAACATTTTGAAGCACCTTGTACTGATTTTTGTGTAGGCAAAATTTATATCTGATGTTCTTTGCCTGTACGTGCATAAATAGTGTTTAAAAAAACTTATTCTGCTCTCTTTTACCAGTCAGGTGTCATAATGAAATAAACAATGAGGACAAAAGTGTTTGGCTGCCTGACCATTACACCAGCAGGGACTGTAATGACATTATACTCAAATGCATGTACTTTAATATGGAGTCAGACTCCCTTTTGCAGCTATAACAGCCTCAAATCTTCTTGGAAGGCTTTCCATTTGGAGTTTTGGAGTGTTTCTGTGGGATTTGTGTCCATTCATTCTGTAGTGCATTTATAAGTTCAGGCACTGATTTGGATAAGAAGGCCTGGCTCACAATCTCCATTCCAGTTTATCCCAAAGGTGCTGGGTGGGGTTGAGGTCAGGGTTCTGTGTGGGCCAGTTAAGTTCGTCCACACTGAAGTCTTCAAACCATGTCTTTATAGCCCTTGCTTTTTTCACTGGGTCACAGTCATGCTGGGATAAAAAACAGACTTCCTAAAACTGTTGCCACAAAGTTGGAAGCATAGCATTGTCCAACATGTCTTGGTATGCTGAAGCATTGGGATTGGCCCTCACTGGAGATAAGATGTTCTCCCAGCATCCGCCAAACCCAGACTCGTCCATCTGACTTCCAAATGGGAAAGCGTGATCAGTCACTCCAGAGAACACGTTTCCACTGCTCCACAGTCCAGTGTCAGTGTGCTCTGCACTACTCCACCAAATGTTTGGCATTAGACTTGGTACTTTGAGCTTGTGTGCAGCTGCTTAGTCCTAGAAACCCATTTCATGAAGCTCCTGCTGCTCAGTTTTTGTGTTTACGTTAATGTCAGTGGATGTTCAAAACTCTTTATCTTTGGATTCAGCAGAACATTGGTGACTTTAACTCACCATGCTCCTTAACAGTCATTGATTTATGTGGTTTTCAGCTTCATGGCTGAGTTGCTATTGTTCCTAAATGCTTCCACTTTCTTATATCATTTACAGTTGGGAGTTGAATGTCCAGCAGGGATGACATTTCACGATCTGTCTTATTGCAAAGGTGGCATCCATCACAGTACCATGCTTGAAGTCACTGAGCTCTTTAGAATGACACATTCTGTATCACAAATGTTTGCAAATAGAGACTGCACGGCTAGGTGCAGGATTTTTATACACCTGTGGCAACAGGGCTGATTAAAACACCTTATTTCAATAATTCACAGGTGTGGCCAAGACTTTTTTGTCCATATAGTGTATGTGAGACCATGAAAACAGATAAGAGCTTGTCCACCTGATCACTTCTTCTGCCCTGTGGAAAAATATCAGTTGAGCAGCTAGATATACCAGATACCAGCATGAAATTAATTAGACGCAACAGATAAACATCGGTAACTGATATCTATTCTTCCTGGTGGTCTTGTTTGTTTTCATCACTCAAAAGATGGCATCAGTATTGCTTTCACCCTGTTTCATAAGCAGCTAAAGAAAACTCCTTGCAGGATTTTTAACCAAAAGCTGCCAAGAAAGAAAGAGAGAGCCTTATGAAAACTGCAGTAATATGTTAGGAACATTTTGGTGCTGTTTCGACACCAGTGTGCAGGCGTTTGTACATGGAAATTCTGCTAACTTGGCACTGATGGCTCTGTAAAGATGCTCCCTGGGTTAGCTGAGCAACACTGGATGAGGGTGCACCAAAAGCTTTAGGCTAGACAGGAGGTGGCTCGGGTTGGGGAGGCAAAGCTTTGCCAGGAGCTGCGCAGTGTGATCAGCGTTGGTGTAGCAGTAATCAGCAAGAAGGAAGACATATCTACTGTAAACAGACCACCTCATTTGAGAATAAGTCATGATTGGTTGGCGAGTAATTGGAAACTGATTTCATCAGCAGACAGCCATGATTACAGCTGAATCATATGACTAGTGTACTAACTGAACTAAGCTTGATTTTTGGTATTTAAAAACAGAAAATGTCCAAAAAATGGATGCCTGATCCTTTTCTTTTTGTTGCAATGGCGTTCAAGCAGTTATTGATATTGTCTGTTTTTGTTGTATCATATCAAAGTTTAAAATCTGGTACAGTGACAAACCTAACACACCCACACAGTGAAGAGCCGGCTTTTCACTCCTGCTTGTTTGAAGATAAGAGCTCAGCCTACGACCGCCCTGGAAGATGTCAGCTCTTGTTCTAAAATCACTTCCCCCTCCTCCTGACGAGATCACCAGCCTTGCCACAAAACCCCCCTCTCAACCTCCATCAATAAATATTCATTAGTCTCTTCTTATCCCAGATGCTATTTTTATTTGTCTGAAGTAGATAATTGCCCTCCATCAAAGTCGTCGTCTTTTCGAGGCGCTCAGATAAAAACTCTGCCCTAATTAAGAGCAGAGCATTGGAGCGGCAGGAGCTGTCAACCTGCAGAACTGCTGCTGACCGCTGGAATCCCTAATTGCCCCGGTTTCGTTATCCCCTCACCCCACCCCGTTCCTCCTCTTCCTCTTCCTCCCGCTCCTATTCTGCTCCTCGTCTTCATTAGTCTTCAGCAGCGCTCACTCTTTCCTCTCTCTCTCTCTAATGACTGGTCAAACGTGCACGCTGGACAAACAGCTCCAAATAAAGCGGCCTCATTGACTCTGCCCCGTAGCCCTCAGGTGTGTTTGTGTGCAAAGGTTTTAGCAGCACAATAAAAGTGGGTTTGATTCGTCTCTTAATTGAGGAACTTTGATGCCATAACTGAATTTTCTCTCCTATGCCCTCCAGCTGTTGAAGTTTTACACTAATTGGTAACTCCACCAGTCCCACCCTCCTCTACAGTCGACACTATTCACTCCACGTTGTAGCTTTTTCTTTTTCTCTTTTCAATCATTCTCTCTATCCCTGTCCATTTAATTTCTCTTATCCTTGCATGTCTCCTTTAATTCCACCCTCCCTGTTTCATCCCCCTCTCCATTTAATCATCTCATATCATAAATTGCACATTTTGGCTCTCACAGTTGGAACCAGCTTAAGAAATTAACTTATTTTTCAGGGCATTTTTGTCCCCTTTTTATCTGATTTTATGGCTTCATTTGAAGGCCTTTTTCACCACCAGCTTTACAGAATGATGACATACTACATTAGCATTGCAAATTTCCACCCGATTCATCCCACTGAGATTTGTTTTAACTTTATCCTGCTGTTAGAAACAGCTGGCTTTGCACAGGACTGTGGTGCTCTTTTCCTTAGTCTTTCTTCTGCTCAGCATTGTTCCTGTTGATTTCTTTTTTCATGTTTTTAATGTTGCGGGGGTTTTTTCTGCTGCAGCTGCCTGCTGTTAAGATCTTTTAGTCATTCCTGTAAGGGTCCAGCCACTTGAGCTATTCACCATTTCTGTCCTCACTGAATTGTCTCTCCAAATGCATGTCAAGAATTGTCTTGACATGCTGTATTAAATTGGAATTTTCGGATTTACTGCATAGATTACACTCAGTAAGAACATCTATGTTTTCCAAAGGTAATTTAAGTACATTTTATGACCCTTCAACTTTTGGACAAGGTTGACATTCAGTGCATTCAGGAAGTATTCAGACCAACTTCACTTTTTTCGGTGTTGTAATATTGCAGCCTGATGCAACAGTCAAGAAAATATTTTTCATTCTCATTAATCTACACTCAGTACTCAATCATGACAAAGTGAAAACAGAATTTTACTTTTTTTGCAAGTTAATTACAAATAAAAAATAACTGAAATATCCCACTGACATAAGTATTCAGACCCTGTGCAAAAACTCTTTAAATTTAGCTCAGGCTCCTCCCATTTCTCTTGATGGTTTCTGAGATGTTTCTACACGTTGATTGGAATCCACCTGTGGTAAATTTAATTGATTGGCCATGATTTGGAAAGGAACACCCCTCTCTATAGAAGCCCTCACAGCTAACAATGCATATTAGAGCAGAAACCAAGTCATGAGTTCAAAGGAACTGCCTGCAGAGCTCAGAGACAAGATAATTGCATGGCGCAAATCTGGGAAGGGCTACAAAAAGCCTGCTGCACTGAAGGTTCCCCAGAGCACAGTGACATCCATAATCTTAAATGGCAGACGTTTGAAACAGCCAGGACTCTTCCAAGTGCTGCTCACCCAGCCAAACTGAGCAATCTGGGGAGAACAGTCTTAGTAAGAAAGGTGACCAAGAACCTGATGGTCACTCTGGCTGAGATCCAGAGATCATGTGTTGAGATGGGACAGTTTCAGAAGGACAGCCATCCATCAATCTGGGCTTATGGTAGAGTGGCTAGATTGAAGTTTGGTCTGATGAAACCAAGACTGAACTTTTTGGCCTCATTTATAAACATTACGTCTGGAGGAAACCAGGCACCACCCATCATTCGCCCTTTACCATCCCAACAGTGAAGCTTGGGGGTGGCAGCATCATGCTGTGGGGATGTTTTCAGCAGCAGGGACTGGGAGTCTGGTCAGGGTTAGGGGAAAGCTAAAGGGTGCAGAATACAGATATATCCTCAATGAAAATCTGCTCTGCAGCGCTCAGAACCTCAGACTCGGCCGGGGGTTCACCTTCAAGCATGACAGTGACCCTAAGCACACAGCCAAGACAGCTCAGGAGTGACGTAGGGACAACTCTGTGAATGTCCTAGAGTGGTCCACCTCTGACTTGAACCCTATCAAACATCTCTGGAATGACCTGACAGTCCCATTACAATCTGACTGAGCTTGAGAGGATTTTTAAAGAGGAATGGCAGAAAATCCTCCAATCCAGGCATCAGAGCTTGTTGCATCATATTCAAGAAGACTTAAGGCTGTAGTTGCTGCCAAAAGTGCTTCAGGTCATTACTGAATAGAGTCTGAATACTTATGCCAATGTGATATTTCAGCTTCTTCTTTTTAATAATTTTGCAAACATTTCTAAAATTCTGTTTTACTTTGTCTTTATGGGGTACTGAGTGAAGATTAATGAGAGTGATAGAATACAAGTTATACGGGCAACAGCAGGTCCAAATCAGTGCAGTGAGTTTTTTTTAAGTTTTCAGCATGGGGAATTAACATTTGAATCTTACATTGTCATCCATTAATTATTTCAGACTTTCTTTTTGCAGTTATGAAAAATCTGCCAATCATTGGCTTCCCTTAAGTGAACACATACAAGCAGACCATCTAGAGGAGGAGTGTGACTGCACTAAATCACCTTTATGTAAAGCAAGTTCTGGAGGAGGTTGCAGTCAGGAGGTCCTTGTCTTGTGATGTCACTGGAACTCTCAGAGTACTATTGTCAGGGGACAGGTAACAGAGTTTCTGACATGCCTTTCCTATGTAAATCTGCAGTGTATCAGTACACGCTATGATCTGAACAAAGCACCCTTTCAAAAGCAAGATATTTGTAGACACTAGACCTGGTTTGTGTTGGTTTATGGTGTCATCATGTTCTGCTGCCTTACAATAGAAATGTGCCAACAAGCATAATAAGTCAGTAAGCTTTACCTGTGAATAGTGGTCAGGCTTTACACAGTGCTGCTTCGTGAGATATGTGATTGGTCTGAGAGGGCTGTTTGCATCTTTAGATTTCGAAAGTCTTTTGAGAGTTAAGGCTATGAGGCACATAAAGAAAAGGCTGTAGAATTCATATTTCAGAAACAAACATCTTACAGTCTTTTCAGTACGGACGTGCTTAAAGCGGCCCTGACTTTCTGTCACAGTGCAGTGTTTCCCACAGGACCGGAATCTATTTGTGGTGGTGGGTTGGCGGGGGGGGTGGGGGTGCGCGGGCATTTAATGTCAAATGTGAACAAACACCAAATAAACTTAATATAAATACATTTAAATAAAAAATACAATAGCTTTTTCAAAGAAAGAAATAAAAATAAATAAATAAGATATTAGGTTGAATAAATAAAGTAGGTAACTTCAATGTTAAATTTTTCCTGCAGAGTTTGCACCTTTTCTTGAGGCATTTTATTTTACGAGGCTTCCTAAAAAAAAAAAAAAAAGCCTAAATTTGATATCCCAATATACTTTTGCTATATCCTGATGCACAATATATATCGCGATATTTTGAAATAGCCTCTCAGCAGCTGTATTTAATTCGGCCCCAAATGACACTAGTTTAGTATACATAAATCGCAATACATAAATCATGAAATACTCCGTCTTTTACAGTGTATGGAAAGTCCTGAAATGTTTTCTGTGTTATGTTTACAATTGCTGATTATAAAATGATTATTTTCCCCATTAAGACTGAAGCAAACCTACACAAAACTCACCAATCCTGCATGCAGCCAGAGGCCAAAACCCTGCAGTCTAGTCCAACATTCAGGCTCACAGCTGTGATTATATTAGTCCGTTGTCTGTGCTGATGAATGCTGGACCAGTTTCTGAGAAGTTCATGACACGAGAGAGTCTTTAGACCTTGTTCAATAAGCTCTCCTGTGTGGTCATGGGGGGAAAACGCTCATAAGGAGGCGGGAACATTTTAACTACTTGTTGTCAGTGTTTTGAACTATAGGCTGAGATAAGTCTCCATTGTTGTGGAGAAGTGGATCACATTTGTCTGCTGCTGGGCCATCTTCTCTCTGATGTGTACGACTCCGGCAGGGAGTTTTCAGCAAAATGTTCGCACTCAGGCAAATCTTGTATTCTGGGTTAAATGTCTTTATGAGATTTTTAAATCCTGGCTTTTCAACAACACTGGGCTCATGTCTTTAGCGACGTGTTGTGTTACTGTCGCCGTTATCTCAGAGTCATCTTGCGGCGTATTTTAACGAATACCGCGTGAGTTTGACCTCTTCCTTTTCAAAGTTGAACGACTGCTCAACGCTGCAGATCCAGCACTGTTTCTCGTTGTCTGTCTTAAAAGGCATCTAACTAGCCGCTAACTCACCACGCTGCTCTGTTTACCTTCTTCTCCCTTGCTTCTCTCACCACTGATATAAAAAACAACCCAGCCGCATGTGCAGGAGTTTTCTGGATGGGCGGAGAAGAAAAAGACAGCTCTCTGCTGTGAGAGATGCATTCAGGGACAATGGGAGAAGCGAAACTCTAGCGAGAAACGCACACTGGTGGCTCAAAACCTCCACATAATTTATTCATGATATAGTCATCTTAACAACACGCTACATTCACAGAGTGAGGGCGAACAGGTAGCACCAGAATCTATTTGTGGCGGGCCTAATTTATTTGTGGTGGTCTGCCACAATGGGAAACACTGCAGTAAAGGGAAAACTGAATACTTCTATACTGAATATCATAAGTAAGTGGTTTAATACAGTTGCTGAATAAGCGCTATTTAAGCAGGATATGGTCAGTTCAATGTGTTAACCTTTTGTGTCACGAATAAATCAAGCTTTAGCCCCCTTTTCATGCTCTCCTTCTAAGGTTTGCACTTTTCCCTGCTTAGTTGTTTTCTGATCTATGAAAGATGACTCTAGAGAAGGAGAACTCATCATCAGTGAGCAGACTGACATACAATAAAGACAGTAACATGTACTACACACTGAGATCAAAACTCCCCAGTTGGTTTCTTTTTAAAGAACTTAGAAGAGATTTTGCTTCAAGCAGCCACTAATTTCTGCCCGTGGGTAGAAGCTTTCTCTGTGAGGAGGTTGTAGAAAACAAAGGCATCTTTGACGTGCCTAAAGGTCAGGCCTGAGGAGGCTGAGAACGCTCTGTTCTGCTCTGTTGTGCTTTCTCTGCACTGTACTCAATAGCCTGACGGCTCCCCCGCTGAGCCGGATGATTGCCGCCTCTCAACGCTCACATTTACTGGACATAGCCTCCATTTTCACATCCTTGTGAAGACCCCGTCATACTTGCTAAGCCCCTCACTCGATCCCTTCTTCCTGCTTCATTCACCCATACTAAATCAATATCACTCGAATGCCATTTCCCACCTCTGAGGGGGTTCAGCGTAATGGTTCACTGCGATGTAAGTATGCTTTTTCCTCAAGGGGCCCTGCTGGGCTGGGGAGGAGTGAGGGGGAGCCGGGTGAGGAATTAAAGATGATTTCATGCCCCCTTAAGACCCTTGTGAGTTTTAACCACCAATTATTGCCCATGTTGCACACAAGCAGTGGAGGACTTCAAGCCAGTCAGGCTGCTGGAAATGCGCAATCTTCTATGGCTACAATCACACAGTAATAATGTGTGATTATATGAGTCCCCTATGGCTTTTATTCCTACCTGGTCTTTAATTACATACTCCTGTACTTTGTCTTTAAATGCCACTCAATAAAACAAGATGTCTGACTCACACAGGATGTCCAAAACCGAGAAACACTGGAAAACAGCAGAATCAATGCAGAAAAATACAGTTCAAGGCAAGGTTTTGATATGTCAAAGAAACACATATACAATATCAGAACATAAACAATATGGGCAGGATGACACCCTGGATCTTTGAGGGATTATATTTTAGGAAATCTCTCTAAAGGTGAAAGATCGAACACACAAAATGAATAAATAAAAATCCAATGCCTGCATGTTAAAGCTGCTAAGAAAAAAAGATACCATTCATTTCTTTCTGGATAGAAACACAGAGAAAGACTTGCAGATAAACTGACACAAAGTGCCTTTTTATTATTTGAAAAAAGCAAATTTATACACGTAAAGATGTTTGTCCAAATGCAACATCAAATTACATTTTAGTTGAAAGAGAATATATGTTTTGACTAAAAGTAAAGAAAAAACGGAAGGACTTTAATTGACTAAAATTTGACTGAAACATTTTCAAGTTTTCATTTACTAAATCCAGACTAAAACTTCTAGATGTCAGATTTAAAAGTCACTAGAGCCTCCAAAATCTTTGAAACTTTGTTCGATTGCATTTAGACATGTAGACAGTGTCAGTAAATCAGCAGAAGTTCAAACTAGGCATCTGAGAGGGGAAAAAGGTGATTAAAGTGATTCTGCAAGGACCATGGCTGTTGGTTGTCTGGCAGGCTCTCAAGTTGTTAAATGTCAAATTCTGACTACCGTTTGAAGGTCACAGCAGAAATTGAGACTGATTAGACCAGGCAACATTCTTCTATTGTCCGTATCTGGTCAGTGCGTGTGAACTGTAGCCTCAGTTTCCTGTTCTTATTTGACAGGAGTGGCACCCGGTGTGGTCTTCTGCTGCTGTCACCCATCTGCTTCAAGGTTTGACATATTTTGCTTTCAGAGATGCTCTCCTGCGCACCTCGGTTATTACCTCAGTTACTGTTGCATTTCATCCTTAACAGCTTTTGTGGTTCTCCTCTGACTTCTGCCATCAACAAAGCATTTTGGCCCAGAGAACTGCCACTCACTTTCTTTTTATCGAACCATTCTCTGTAAACCCCAAAGATGGTTGTGTGTAAAAATCCCTGTAGATCAGCAGTTTGTGAAATACTCAGACCAGCCACCAACAACCATGGCAAGATCAACGTCACTTTAATCAACTTTGTTCCCCATTCTGATGCTCAGTTTGAACTGAAGCAGTTGGTTTTGACCATGACTATATGCCTATAACCCCTGGTTGCTGCCATGTGATTAGCTGATTAGATATTTGGAGGAATGAGCAGTTGAATAAGTGAACCTTATGAAGTGATCAGTATGTGTAAATGGCCCATTTACCAAGGTTCACTGATAGATATGTAACAGATTTGTAAACCATTGTTCTGATCTTTATGAAACCCGTCCTTTTTGTCTGATGAATACCTTTTCAGTGGTGGACATCATATTTGTTCAGCACTGTCTAGTAAGTAGCACATCATCTCCTTTTGGTCCATGCCGGTCCAATCTCTCTGTGCTCTCAAGGAGACTGCCACCCCGGGTGGTCCTGACTCAGACCGCCTCTGCCTTTCATCCCCTTTGTAGTCTCTGAAGGTTAATCCAGGCCGTTCTGACAGCCATGTTTTCCCCGGGTCAGAAAGTCAGGCAGGGCGAGCAGTGGGAGAGGCGGTAACGGTTCATTTGGCACTGTGAAGGACGGCGGAGGAGGGCTCAGACGCAGACAGAATGAGGAAATGGAGGAGGCAGGTCAGCTGCCTCGTGGGGAGGTTGTCGCTCCGGCAGACGGGGCAGAGAGAGATGTGACTGACTGTTGTTGAGTGTCTTTAAGTTAGGTGTTTTTTTGTTTTTTTTACTGGGACACCTCAGATGGATGAGTGAAATGAAACCAGGGCAGCCTCCTGGTGTGAGCCACAAGTGGGACAAGGTTACTCTAGATCAGCCTGGGGCTGGAAATCTCACTCTGGAGTGAAAGATAGTTTGACCATTCGAACTGGTAATTGAGTTAACATAAGCTCCCAGGGCCCAGCTTTCAAGATGTGATTATTCATTGCTTTTCTCTGTGCTGCCTATGAGAAAAAATTAGATTTATATGTTTTCTGGACATTTTGTCAGACAGAAGACTTTTTCTTTTTTACTAAAAGAGAGTTGGTCGAGATTTTTCACCAGAAAAAAATAAACACATTCTCATTGCAATATGATTTTAAAGTTCTTGAGTAGTTTTTAGGTGGTTATGAAACAGACTGAAATGAATTTTGATGCCTCCCAAACATATACTAAATCAAGACTGATTATTTACCTTTTCATTAATTTGGCTGATTCACTTCTGTAGGATAGTTAAAGTGAACACAAAAACTGCCTGTTTTTTCTGATCAGTCATACATTTGACTGCTAGAGAAGTCTGGGTAAGATTTTTCATCAGAAAACACACCCAGAACAAATCTATAAAGATATAAGAAGTACTGCTTTGTCCACAGGGGGAGAGCTTGATGAACTTAAAAAAGAGTTAGGCAATGTCTCATTATGTATTTCCTACCAGTTCCTGCTATAATGGCAGCTATGAAATACACACAACCTGTGGTGAAGTAACAAAAAAGCCTGTAAGTTGAGTAGAAGCCAAACTATATGATACCGTAAACAAGGTGAAATACTGCAGCAACACGACCAATCTCTGGCTACATATGGCATGACACCATTTTTATTAGCAGCGAGCATCAGATGCTAGGCTTGCTACACTGGGCCAGGTTGTGCCTTCCCAACCACAAATGGATAGCACTCTCAAGGCAAAATTTTAGTGAATCAAGAAGAAACAAACTCCAAGTCATTCTCCTAAAACATTAGAATGTTAATTGACCTGGCATGGTCAAAAAGACCATGAAAATACACTTTGACATGTTTGAATATCAAGCCTTTATCAGGAAGTCAAACAGACAGAAGCCAGGAAGTAGCTTATGTTTTTTTATGCCCAAGGAACATGTAACTCTGTTATACAAGCAATAGCCTGCAGCGGGTGTCAACATATAAAGCCTGCAGAACATGGTGTTATGAAGACCAGTGGAGGTACAAGTACCTGATCATGCATGCATCCACCCATCCATCCATCCTCATTCCTCCCATCTATCGATCCATCCATCCATGCATCCATCCATATTAAAAACCACCAACCAATGAACCTTCTATCTAACCATTATACCAACCAACCAGTGAAATCATCCATCCATCCATCCTTATTCCAACCACCAACCAACTGACAAAACCATTCATCCATCCAGTCATCCAACCAAACAACCAACCAACAAAAAATCCATCTGTCCATCCATCCATCCATCCATCTATCATTACAATCAGTCAACCAGCAAAATCACCCGCCCACGCATGCATACACCCTTATTCCAACCAACCAGCCAAAAAAAAAAAGTATCCCTCCATCCATCCATTATTCCAACCAACCACGAAATACATCCATCCATCCGTCCTCCAGTCTGTCCGTCCATCCATCCATCCATCCATCCATCTTCTTTCACTTATCTATGGCAGGGGCATGATAGCACAATGCTTAGCAAGCCAGTCCAGACATGCCTCTTCCCAGTGATATTTTCCAGCTCTTTCTCTGGGATTAGATTGGACATATAGTCCCTCCAACAAGTTCTAGGTCTACCCTGGGGTCTCCTCCCAATTGGACCTGCCTGCAAGATCTCAGCTGGCTCCTTTTGATACAAAGAAGCAGGCACTGTAGTCGTAGAAATGCATTTTATAATTAATTTATAAAGGAAAACCTGTGGAAAAGCCAGAGGACCTATAGAGGACAATGATTTGACTACTGGTTCATCGGACAAATAAGTGCCCATTTTATGCAAGTCTGAGAGCATTTCCAAAATAACCTGAATTTCCCTTTTCTTTTGTCTATTTTTATGCCTCCAATCAGACAAAAATAACTCTAATGAAAATACATTGTTTAGTTTGGATGCTCTCTTGTGTCCCATCACTGATTGTAGCTTTGATCAGGTGATGCAATGGGACTCTGATAAACAGCCTTTTAAAGAGCCCAACAGTCAGAGTTTAGACGTCGTAAATCTTTTAATTATGATCAAAGGTGTTTTTTGCTGTGTGGGAGAGAACAAAGCCAGAGATTTCACAATCTATAAATGATAGATGTGTTCTGAATTATGAACCGTTTGTTACATAAATCATTGAGTGGAGCATAGTTTTCCTCTCGCTGTGTCGAGGAAATTCAATCTGAAAGAAATCCCCTTTTTTTGGAGGATACTTACACCATGTTCTTAGGTAAACTATAGTTTAACCAGACTTCATCCCCTCCGCCTAAACCACCATATTGGACGGGTCACATAATTCCTGCTGAAATAGAGAGCCCTGTGCAGACCATCCGGCTATTTCTGGGTAATAGCCTGACCAAGCTCCCTGAAGAGACCAATTGTGGCCAGTGAGGCCCACTTAAATTCTGGGTGAGACAGAGGAAGAGAGAATAGAGTCTGTGGAGCCACTTAAAAGCCTTCTGGGTGAAAATGGGATTTCTGACCTGCTCCACTGGTGCCGCCGCTCTACAGCAGGATGGGCTGTCAAGTCGCTGCCAGGTGGGAACGGGTCGGGCAGCTGGGGGGAGGAATGGATGGATGCTGCCGCCATCGCGGCTGCTGCTGGTGTCTACGGTGAAGACCACCAGGACCTCATTAGCTCCACATTTCATCAAACACTGTGGCACCAGGGTGGCTCTCACCGCCACCATATATCTCTTTCTCTTTCACCATCTTTTCCTTTTTTTTCCCTGTAAAAACCACCTTCTTTTTTTCTCTCTGTCTTCTTTTTACCTCTCCCATCTGTCTTCTTTAGGTCTCATTAACTAGATGAGCCTGTTCTGCTGGTAATCTGCCACTGAGTCAAAGTCAGTAGATGAGCACGATGATGACGCATCTTCCCCACACAACCTCGTGTATATACATTCAGCTATAATCATTTGTTCTTGTTAATGCCGTGAAAATGTAAATTTGTCACAGCTATAGGAATGTAAATAAGCAGCATATTTCTGCAGGGGAGATTTTTCAGGGCACATTAGAGGCCTCTGCAGGACTGGTTTGCATATCATTGATTTTAAATGTGTGTGAGAGTGTATGTGGGCACAGGAAAACCTCTGACACACCCTAATGCACACATGTAAAGTAGATATGTTGCAGCCTTGCACACAGGACCGACATGTAGAACAGCTGAACATACGCAAATAGGTCTATGTTAATGATTTATGTGCATGCACAGTGTCAGATGGGAAGAAAAAGAGGTCATAAACTACTAACCTGTGTGACTTAGAGGCTCAGATGAGGCTTTGTCTTGAACTGGAAGAATAAGGAATGATTGCAATGCTGTGTTAAGAAACAAAAGCTGCACAACTCTCAGAAAGATGTCAGAAATCATGTAAGTGAAGCACCATACAGAGTACAAAATAATCAGGTCAAATTTGGGGCTGGTTCCAAAGATTATCCTGCCAGATTTTCTTATTCTGTGAGGCATGTTAGGAGTGTTTTAAAGAGCTCAGAAGAAACTGGGCAGCACAAATTTAATATGTAGATATTAAACACGTTGTGCAATCTGTAGATTAAGACATGGAACAAAGCAATAGCCAATGGCAAAGTGAGCTGACTGAAGAAGAAAGCACAACATATCAGTTTTTACCTGTGTGCGCAGCCTATGCTCACCATCACTACAACTTTACTTTCTTTTATTCTTCATGAAATTTCACTAAAAGACTTTCAAAAATCATTCCACATTAACCTGCCACATTTCTTAACTTAAGGATCACATCTGACCACATTAGATTTCATGAAAAAAGCAGTTTTCAGAGTGAGAGTGAGTCATCATGGTCCTATTGCTGCACACATCATATGAACAAGTGTTTAATCTATCATTATTTGTCGTCATTTGTTGGTTCTCAATATTTTTAAGGAGATTTACAAAAATGTTTCATTGTGGGCCAACTTTTCAATTATGGCATTTGTTGATGTGACTTAAATCAGTGGTTCTCAACTGGTGGGCTGGGACCCAATAGGCCAGTTGAGAACCACTGAGTTAGATGAATATAAAACTGTCTCATTTGTTGTTGGTTTAAAACTCAAGTGACTGAAAATGACTACTGTTTGTATCAAAAGATGCACTTGTTTTTTTTAATCACTAATCAGTCTTTCAATTTTTTTTTTTTTAAGTATTATTGATGTGTTACCGATGTAAATTCTGCTACCAGAGGGCTTTCAATCAAAACAATAACAACAGATGACAAGTAGAGACATGCTGGGGCTTTAAATAATAGAAAACTTCACTTCATTAGGTGTATTTATTAAATAGGAAACCACTGTTTTTGTTGCCTTTTTCCCAACATGAGTGATCCTAGGTTGCTTTGCGCGAGCTTGCACTGTATACCATACTAGAAATGTAGAGTGTGGCCACAATAATTGCACAAGTAAAAAGCTCAAAACATGAACGAGATACAGCAACAGAATGGCAGCTTAGCAGTCATGCTTCCATAGCAGTCTGTAATGTGACATCCTGGGTTTTGATGGCAACGAAGGACATTCCCTGTCCATCACAATGGTTTTGTGATGGCAGCTGCCATGACGAGATGTGTAAAGTTACAGTTATAAAACTGTAAGAATTTCTCAGGCTTCGAAACCTGTTGGAAATATTTGAGTTAATGTAAGAACTTAACTAAAACATACATCACTGGCATTGGGCCAAAACCTTGCATCTCCAATATCAACACTATTCAGGAAAGGAAAAAGGCTGTTGTTTTCAGTTAATCTAACAGTGAATGGTGATAATCAGCACCTTTTTGATACTTCAAAGTTTTAAAACTGGTGAAACCCGCTGACAGATATAAAGAATGACCAGTAGTGCTGATTAATGAATAAAATAAAATTAAATCTGGAAAAATTGAGATACAAGGTTTTGGCCCAATGTCAGTTATAAATAGCATAGGACTTGACATTTTGAAATTAAGATATTTCAGTGTGAAAACTAGACATAATGTACTTTTACATTTTGGAAAATAAAAACTAAGGCATGTCTCTGAAATGTATCATCACAGCTGTTATTGTTTATTATTGTTTATTTTATCAAGAATCCAAGACCGAAAGGTTACCAGCTCACTAATAAAATCTAGGACACAAAACAAGGGATATATTCAGAATATAAAAAAATGATTGGACTTTATGGTCTTAAAATGTGGTGTAAACAATCTGGCCGTTTCCAACTGTTCAAAACATCAAGAGTTCATTTGTGTTTTTCCACAAATTCATAAATAAGTTCTTGGTCATGTCAGAAATAAAATGAAAAGATCTCGATTCATTTTCATCACTTTTTGTTTCATTTTGCACTTTTTTCTAGTATGTAAAGACCAAAAAATACAAGATTGAAAAATATAAAGGAAAAGAGAAGAGAGGGAGAAAAAGAAAACATCATAATGCACTTTCCTTCCAAGATAAGTGATTAATAAGCAAAGCTCACAATTAAAGCTTCTGATCAGGAATGATTAAAAATGAGCATTTACAGTACTGTGAAAATGTATTTGTCCCCTTCCTTGTTTCTTTTTTTGCGTATTTGTCACACTTAAATGTTTCTGATCATCAAACAAATCGGAATATTGGACAAAGATAACCAGAGTGAACATAAAATGCAGTTTCAAAATGTTGATTTCATTTACGAAGGGAAAAAGCCATTCAACCCTACCTGGCCCTATGTGAAATGTAATATCCCCCTGAACCTAAGAACTGGTTGTGCCACCCATGGCAGTGACAACTACAAGCAAGCACTTTGGGTAAACTAGCAATGAGTCTTTCACATCACTGTAGAGGAATTTTTGCCCATTCGTCTTTGCAGAATTATTTTTATTCAGTCATATTGGCCAGATATAATGAGACACCCACTTTCGAAAAAAGTTAAACCTTTAACTCGTCAGTCAACAGAATATTTCCTAAAAGTCTTGGGGATCATCAAGTTTTTTTTTTTTTTTAGGGGGGGGGGCAAATGTGAGACAAGCCTTTGTGTTCTTTTTGGTCAGCAGTAGTTTTGGCCCTAGGACTCTCCCATGGGTGCCATTTTTGCCCAGTGTCTTTCTTATGGTTGAATCATAAACACTGACCTTAACTGAGGCCAGTTAGGCCTGCAGGTCTTTAGATGTTTTTCTGGGTTCTTTTGTGACCTCCTGGATGAGTCGGTGATGCGCTCTTGGGAGTATTATTTGGGAGCATTACTTTTATTTTTTAATTTTATATTTAATAGGCAGGCCACTCCTGGGAAGGTTCACCACTGTTTCAAGTTTTCTCCATTTGTGGATAATGGCTCTCACTGTGGTTTACTTGAGTCCAAAGCCTTAGAAATGGCTTTGTAACCCTTTCCTTTAAGATGATTGATTCAACAGGCCTGGGCGTAATCTGGCTTGGGCTTGGTTAATGAAATTGAACTCGGCTTTCCAAAAAATGTGGTTAATCACTTTGAAGTCATGATTTAAGAAGGGGGGCAATTACTTTTTTACATAGAGCCAGGATTGGTTTGGATGGCTTATTCCCTCAATAAATGAAATCATCATTTGAATAATTGCTATTTGTATTCACTCTGATTACCTTTGTCTAATTTAAAAAAATTGTTTGATGATCAAAAACATTTAAGTGCAACAAACATGCAAAAAAGAAATCAGGCAGAGGAAAATACTTTTTCAGAACTCTATATGTCAGAAAGTACACACATGCATATTTCCCTAGGTTTCCATACCTACATTTATCCTTAAAAGAAAGAAAACAATGCAGGTTAGAGAAATCTTTCCTGTCTTCCTTATCTGATTCACTGAAAATGTACTTGAATCATAGGCATATTTAATCCAAACATTCATTGTTTGTATGATATCAACCGTAGTATCTGGAGCCGTCTAAATCAAAAATATGATGCACTGCTATAAACGTTATAGCTTCATAATAAATGAGGAATCAGCCTGAATGTAATGCATCACAGCTGTTGTTTTGTGAGTGAACACACAGTCCTGTGTTGTGTGAGAGTGGGAGAAAGATTTAAGGTGAATCCTCATAGGACCCCGGGGTTCCACCAATCGCAAAGCAAAATGACAAGCTACACATCCCCAGGAGGCTCCGTCGCTCCCCATTAGTCAACAAAGCTTTTTCTGCCTCAAACACACTGCGATGCTTTTTTACCAAAGTTCCCCTAGGTGTGCAGTTCTGTCTGCTTTGCATATTTCTGTACAAACCAGGGCTCAGCACAACTTCCAGGGCTTTTTTTAACTTCTGGAATATAAAGACTTTTTAGAGTTTAAAGCAAATACGGTATGTTAGAATCTGCTGGCAGTGCTGACGGTGCTTCCACAAGGGACGAGAAAACCAAATATTTTCATGCTCTGAACATGTTTGTTTTAAAGGGCTTGTTTTTTTTCATCTGTTTACTCACCTCCTTATTTTTCTCCTTTCTTTTTTCACCCTCAGCCTCTCAGGAAGCACTGTCAGACCTGCTCCCTGGTGACCAGCTCAGGCCACCTCATCGGAGGGGGACGGGGTGAAGAGATCGACCAGGCCGAGTGCGTCATCCGCATGAACGATGCCCCCACCGCCAGAGGCTACGGTCACGACGTGGGCCGCCGCACCTCTCTACGTGTCATCGCTCATTCCAGCATGCAGAGGGTCCTGAGGAGCCGCCACGAGCTGCTCAACGCCAGCCAGGACACTGTGTTCATCTTCTGGGGGCCCAGCAGCTACATGAGGCGTGATGGGAAGGGTCTGATCTACAACAACCTGAGGCTGATGAACCAGGTGCTACCCAAACTCCGAGTCTACATCATCTCACTGCAGAAGATGCTGCAGTTTGACGATCTCTTCAAGAAAGAGACGGGGAAGGACAGGTGAGGAAACGATGAGGGGGTGAATGATCATGACTACAGTGCTAGTGCCCCCATCCTTATTTCTCTTTTTGCTCTAATTTGTCACACTAACATGTTTCAGATCATAAAGCAAATTTTAATATTAGACAAAGATCACCTGAGTAGATACAAAATACAGTTTGTAAATGTTGATTTCAATTATTAAGGGAAAAAGCTACCATAACCTACCTTTGTATTGTTATACTGCTGAAAAATCATTTCTGAAAAGAAACCCAGAGGAGAGAAGATTAAGATTATTGATGCTGCCGGATGCTCCTCTGTCACTTTACGGAACAAAAGAACTGGCTTTTCCTAATCCTGCCATAAAATATTATGATTACTACTTTATAACAAAATTAATGCCCCAGAACACTGAGTAAAAGCTGACAGGAATCCTGTTACTATTGTTAGGTTACATTAACTAGTAAAGGTATACTAATGAGAGCTCTTTCATAATGATGAATTTCTTGTCATTCACTTCCCAGATGGCAGCGTCATTGAGCCTCTGTTGGATTAGGTCAGTCACTTTAAGGGGGGTGAATATTTATTCAATCTCTTATTTTACATTAGCAATTTTATTTAATTGGCATTACTTTGTAGATATCTGTTTTCACTTTGACAACAAAGAGGTTATTTGTGTGTAAAAAAAAGTCTGTTTATATTGACCATGACTGGGTAAAACATCCAAGAGGGTGAATACTTTATATAGATACTGTACATATAAGGTGCAAATGTTTTAGTTGATGTAAACGTGCTGTTTTGAAGAGATAGGTAATCAACAAGCATGTACCACAGCTCGACAAAGGGTATGTCTTATTTCAGAGGCTGCAGTGGAGTGTGCATTGGATGGCTGATTATGTTACAGTGGGGCATCGATGACTCTCTTATTTTGAAGGCTCTTATGAATGTAGCCTTCTTACCTCTTCTAACAGAGGACCACTGGTGATTATTTCATGGCTTAACATATCCCGAAAATCAATGTGCATCTTTTTTTTTTTCTTTTCATTTTTTGACTTTTTCATTGAGAATCAGAGTCTGACATTAAAAATATGAATTGGCATACAGCAATTCATACACAAGTCTAATCAGGGTCAAGATATTCAGTCTCAGACTTGTTTAATATGAACACATTTCAGTCAACTTTGTTCACTCTATCATTAAGATTAAAAACAGTTGTTTTCTCTCTATAAATCTACATGTATGGATGGACTGTTTGATGTTGACAATCATGATGTTGTCATTTTGGTTGTTGCAGTCTGGCTGCTGAAGTTCTAGGCAACAGGGTTGGTGCTTGGAAACATAACGCTAAGGACAAGGGTGGCTGTTGATGGAAATGTGGAGTCTTCCATAGGCTAGACGGTCTCATTTCAGCTTGATCTGGGTGGTCAATGCAGGCTATGGAGCCTGGGTTCTTTGTAAGCCTTTGAATTGAGATAACCCCAAAGTTCTGATGGTGGTGGCCATTTTCCTTTTTTTTGTATCGGAATTACCATTTATTCATTAACTATAAACATAAAATCACAATGAAGATCATCTAAATAACTGATAGATACTGATTAGAAAAGAATTACTGCTATTCTAAGAAAATTCTTAGTGTCTATTTAAAGATTATACCTTCAGTATAATGTTCATTGTTATTTGGACAACCAGTGCTCATAGCCACTACACAACATGGTGGGAGCAGCATGTTTAAATTTCACAAACTACTTCTTATAATAAATGATAATTATAAAAGAACATGTGGGTCTTTTCAGACAAGCCTTTTACATGCTGTGGAGTGAGGTTTAAATATAGGCTCAGCTGCAAGGCTCCTCAGCTTCAATAACTACTCAGGGCTTGTACATTGTTTATTTCAATGGACCTTTAAAACAGATTTTGATCATTTGTGAGAACTAATTAAAATGGTTTACTTGAAACTTTTAAGTGTTCTAAACTAATCACACTTAACAGAATCAAGAGAGCAATAAAAGATTACCTGTTAGATCTTGTATGGATGAATATGTTTGGTTCTTTAAGGTTTTTCATTTCTTATTAAAACAAGAGAAACTTGCCCCACATGTAAACAAAATTATGAATTCTAAAACAAGACTAAATTGACTTTAACTCAACAAAGACAACAAATAACAAGACGAAGAAACAGAAGTTGCAGGAAGAGTTTCTCATAAAGGCTCTGTCTGATTATACCTGACTTAAAGACAGCTGAAACAACAAAAAATTCACAAGTAAAAGGAGTAAAAAATATGAAATACCAAAAAGAAAAAAACAAGGGAGAAAATGAATTGCTTTCTTGAATCCCCGCATCATGATCAACTTAAACCCAAATACTGCAATTTATATACAGACTAAAGTCCACATATGTTTTCATGATAGAGTTTCCATTTAAACTTATGAAAGTTATTTTTTATGAATGAAAAAAGACTGATCCTCGAATTGGTAATGGTGGGAATCGCAAGTGGTCCCACGATACAATATAATCACGATACTTGGGTCGTGATTTGATATTATTGCAATTTTAAACATTTTGCAATACAATGAGTATTGTCATACCATATATTGCGATCTATATAATTTTCTCAACTGTTTAACTGATTTAACATTAGTCTTGCCCTTATGTTTGTCGCATTACAGAGGTATTTTATTTATATGTAGCACTTTTTGCAAACCCCATGTGTCATGTCTATCTCATTCTTGCCCTGCTTGCATTCTTAAAGTGGGAGTATTATGCCTTTTATCAAGGCTTTACACCATCTCTCTGATACACACGTAGTAGCTTTAGGGGAGACTGGGGTAAGATGAGCCATTTTTCATATTTCGGATCACTTCATCAAGGCAATCATAGTTCTGTCTCTAACTAGTATATCTACATATATTTCAGGATGTTGTGCATCCCTGCAAACCAACAGAATGAGTGTAAACATAAGTGTCTTGATAATATAGCATGTCTAAAAAAATTGGTCTCGTGGCTCAACTTACCCCATGTATGGGGTAAGTTGAGCACAGGAGCGTGGTAAGTTGAGCCATATCCCTACTCCCCCTCACTCTCCTCCCAACCTCCAACCCAGCCCTCACCTTCTCCCTCCCTAAATAACAGTCATTTCTTCACATTCATGTGTATTTTTATTTATTATACACAATTCAACAGGTACAATAACTTTTGTACCAATTAAAACAAAAAAAAAACAAAAAAAACAACATTTTAACATGAGAATGCCTTAAAGTGCACTTTGGAAGATTCAGAACATTCACAGCTGTATTTTTGGAAAGAAAAAGTAACACATTTCAACAATCTGAACTGAAACTCTGATCCTCTCATCATACTTCCTTCCTTCCTTCCTCCTCTCTTAAACTCTCTTTAAACTCCCCCGTCTATCTTCCTTTTGTTCCATCTACCCCATCCCTTCCTTGATCTACCCCATCTCCCACCTCCGCTTTTACTCAATATTCCACCTGTCGAGGTTGCAGGGGAATACAAACTGCTGGGACCTCCTTGCTGTGCCACCAACTCTGTGAGGTTTGGGGAGTTTTGCCATTACATTGCATCTTGGGAAGAATCCTTCATCCTTCTCTTTGAAGGTAAAGGTGGGTTTACCATAACCAGCTTTGTCTCTTCTCAAGAACTTACACTCTAGATCATCGCCCTCAATCTTCTCCAGCAAGCCAATGTAGCGGTAATTTCTTGATTTGCCGTTGAAGTTTACAACCACAAAGTCGCCCACTGTAAGCTCAGTATTTTCTTCAGCACTCGTGTCAGACTCAGAACTCTCACAGTCTTTGTCGAGTGGAATCATGGTGTCACTCTCTAAGCTGCTGAGCTGGAGCCGGTGGCTCAACTTACCCCAGAGCTACCATTATTACTTTATTAGTCCCCTAAGCTAAAATGGTGGACTTTGATGCTAGGTTTTTGACCTCATGTTGTAGCTCATAGATACCACAATTGATGTATTAAAAAAATTTAAATTATCTTTTTTGGTCTAAACACAGTTCTAATAAAACTTATGATAGACTAAGTTCACTTTCAAGAGTGAAAAATGTTTTTTTGGAAATAAATGTCTAACCCCTTTACCCATGTGCTTCTTACCTTCACAGACTCCAGACTCCATGAAATGATGCCCACCTCCTAAATATTTGGTCACATGATCACTTTTTTTTACCGTTTCCTAGCAACAGGGGGTGGCTCAACTTACCCTTTGGCTCAACTTACCCCAGTCTCCCCTACATGGTTTACAGCTCAAAAAACTCCTTATGTTTCTCACACTGGCGTCCTGAAAAACCTTTATTTTAACCTCCGTCTGAAACGCTTCGTTTTCGCTGCTGTCTCTTTAACTCCCCCCCCACTCCAAGGACTTGCTTGGCTGATTTTCCAGAGGCTGGCCGGCAACAGGACTCAATGTTTTGTGTCCGCCCCCTCCGATGTGGCTTTATTGCTAGGCTAGTACTTGTAAACTTTGAATGAACCGTTCCGAATGAGTAAATTATGGCGAATTTTGATATGTGTTAGACCCAGAGTCTGACCCTGATAGTTTGGAGAGAGAGGGGGAATAAAACCAGCAGCAGCGCAGGACGTATCTGTTTGGTAAGTGTTTAACTACTGTGTTGCTAAAAGCTAAATGCTAAAAGCCCTTGTGGGGGCGGTCTGTTCAGCTTTGCCGGCAGCACGGGCGGACCACGAACCAGTCAGGAGATAATACTGTGACGACCTCATCAGTTTGCTCCATCAAAATCTCGTCTCGGGAGAACACTGGGAGAATCTCAGAGAGATTTTCAACAAACCGTGTTCATCAGTTTAAACGCTAATTCCAAGATTACTGCCACATACTTTTATTTTGCGGTTTGAAAATTTGCATACGTGAAGTATGGACATCCAACATTTTGACTTGATATTTATGTTTTAAAAACCAGAAAAGTATAATACCCCCTCTTTGATGTCCTTCCCCTGGTGCTGCCATGTTTGTTGTACTGACCTTCTCCTGCTCTATAACCGTCACCTTCACAGACCTTACTGGACAAACAATTGTTTTTTTGTTTTTTTTTTCCATTATCATGGACTTCAGTTCAAATTGGCAATTAATTTGAAAAAAAACGATGCTTGGTGGACAAGATGATACGATATATTGCCAGACAAAATATAGCGATACTCTGCTGTGTCAATTTTTTTCTCCCACCCCTACTAATTGGATGGATGGATGGGTGGATGGATGGATGAACAGGTTTTTGATGGGTGGATGGATGGATGGATGGATGGAAGAACAGCTTTTTGAATGGATGGATGGATGGATGGATGGATAAAATTGACCATAGGCCTCCAATCCATCAGTTATCAGGATGTGTTTGTAGTCAACAAGCATCAGCATATCTTTGGGCCTTACAGCTGCGATCTTTCAATTAAATTCTTCTATTTCTAAGACTGATAGGAGCCGATCTTAGACTTGGCCTTGAACTTGTTTAATGCTTTTCTAGTTGCCTTACTACTCAAAGTGCTTTTTCTGCCATCAATTACTGAGAAAAAGGGACAAAACTTGTCTCAAAATGGAATCTGTTTCTTTTGCATTTGTGTGTTGTATAATTATGTGGTGATACTTTAAGTTTTCTTCAACAGATAGCAACACAGTTTGAACAGTTGCTGATTCTGTACTTTGATAGTTGGAGCTTCACATAAGCACTGTAAGCAAAGATGTGGGAGTCGGCTGCACAATCTGCCCTGTTTTTGAAAATCAAGCAAGCAAAACATCAGTTTGTAAACTCTAGTTTCAGGAAAATGTTATTTAGCTCGTTAGGATGTCGTTGGAGTCTCAGATGTTGGAGTTCCCTACATCGTGCTGAACGGTGTTACAAAGGAAAATATTTCAACGTGGTTGGTGTTTGACATGAAAAGTAATGTAACTAGCTCTTTTGAAGAAGAATAGACACGCTTTGACTTCCTGTGTCTGCAACACCTTCTCTGAGCAGGGATAAAAGGACTCTGGTTTAATGAGTCCAAGCTGACTGTTCAGTCCTGTGGTCATTAATGTTAAATGAACACCGCTCTTTCTGTTTGTGTGTCTCTCTGTGTCTGAGAGGAGACTGAGTCTGACTCCAACTGAGGATGAAAGTCAGGGGGGTGTTTGCTGAGTCGAGGATTTGGTGAATAGCTCCGACATCCATCCTTCAGGATCTGTGTCTACAGTCATGGTAAATGTTTACTGTGAGCACGCGGCCTCTGTCATACTGTTATCCTTTGTAGCATTAGGCATTAATATCAGCAGGGCTTATTTGAGCTCTGTGGAGCGTGGGAAGAGGAAAAAAAAAAAGAAAGTTGAAAAGCATTACTGTTATATCTCTCTATAATATGGGAGGGAGCCAGCATGAAAAATGTGCTGTGCCTTTTTCTAAATATTTTCTCTTAATTGACAAAATGACTCATATTTTAAAGGAATAACGACAAATACGAGCTGCATTAATAGAGGAGATTCTAAATAATAAGCTGCAGGACTAGCAGCCCTGCATGCCTGTTAATGTTATTAGGGTTGAACCATTTAAGGGAAGGTAATTAAGATGGTATGGGGTGTTTTCACATCCGCCCATTTTAATATCAGCAGCAGAGGAGCAATGAAAAACAGGTGTCCCTCTGCATCTCTGTGGTAAATTGTTGAGTTGGAATGAGCCTGAACTCATTATTAAAGACGAATGAGCTCTGGAAATACCTTCATTTTTACTAAGCATTATGTTTCCAGTGATGCTTCATGTAATTGCTTACTGCCCTCTGTGTAACTCTAGTATTTCTACTCAGTACATTTAAAATAGATCAGGTATAGCCTGGTGGATTGTTCACTTTTTAAAAGCTGACCAGGTTAATTCCTTTAGAAGAAAAACCTCTTGATTTTGAACAACCTGATAAAACCAGGGGGAATACTGTGATGGTTTATGAGCTAAAGGAGAAAAGAGGAGCCACAGATGTCCTGCTGTAACAAAAAATATAATGCATCAGGCTCATCAGGAACATGGTGCTAAAACAGGTACATGAACCAGAGCGCCTCTTGGATCATTTCAATTAAACACTCCGTTTTTTTTTTTGTAAAGTACTAATGTATAACAACTGTTATCTCAATGATAATGAAGAAGAGAAGAGGTAGATGCTAAAAATATGGAAAGAGAAAAATGCAGATAGGTAGATACAGGTGGGGATAACAGGTGATGGGAGGTGTCTCAGGTAGCAAAGGACACACTCAGACATGTCTTTCTGACCCATTTCACACTCTGCAGAACCAAGATAAATGTTATTAAAAATAGCCAAACTCAGTTAAAAATCTAAACTACAGTCTCTGCTCTAAATCATCCCAAAGGTTTTCTATCGGGTTGAGGTCAGGACTCTGTGCAGGCAAGTCAAGTTCATCCACACCAAACTCTCTCACCCATGTCTTCATGGACCTTGCTTTGCGCACTGGTGCATAATCATGTTGGAACAGGAAGGGGCCATCCCCAAACTGTTCCCACAGAGTTGTGAGCATGGAATTGTCCAAAATCTCTTGGTAGGCTGAAGCATTCAGAGTTCCTTTCGCTGGAACTAAGGGGCCAAGCCCAGTTCCTGAAAAACAACTCCCTCCACCAAACTTTACACTTGGCACAATGCAGTCAGACAAGTATCGTTCTCCTGGCAACCGCCAAACCCAGACTCGTCCATCAGATTGCCAGATGGAGAAGCGCGATTCGTCACTCCAGAGTACGTGTCTCCACTGGTCTAGAGTCCAGTGGCGGCGTTCTTTACACCACTGCATCTGACGCTTTGCATTGCACTTAGTGATGTATGGCTTGGATGCAGCTGCTCGGCCATGGAAACCCATTCCATGAAGCTCTCTACGCACTGTTCTTGAGCTAATCTGAAGGCCACATGAAGTTTGGAGGTCTGTAGTGGTTGAGTCTGCAGAAAGTTGGCGACCTCTGTGCACTATGCGCCTCAGCATCCGCTGACCCTGCTCCATCATTTTACGTGGTGCACCACGTTGTGGCTGAGTTGCCATCGTTCCCAAATCGCTTCCACTTTGTACCACTGACAGTTGACTGTGGAATATTTAGGAGTGAGGAATTTTCACGACTGCACTTGTTGCACAGGTGGCATCCTATCACAGTACCACGCTGGAATTCACTGAGCTCCTGAGAGCGACCCATTCTTTCACAAATGTTTGTAGAAACAGTCTGCATGCCTGGGTGCTTGATTTTATACACCTGTGGCCATGGAAGTGATTGTAAAACCTGATTTCAATTATTTGGATGGGTGAGTGAATACTGTTGGCAATATGGTGTATTTGTTCTTATCACTCATCTTTATTCATATTTTGCATGGAAGAGAAAAAAGTGTTTTCTTTCTACAAGAAAAATAACAAAAATGTGCAGAAAGGGAAAAGAACTGATCATTTTATGCACACCTCCACTGAAAAACAGCAAAAAAGGCTGCATACTAAAACAGACCTGCAAAGGACAGTTTGGACATTTTCACTTTCCTCAAATTAAAACATAAGACAAGCTCCGTTTCTACTTTTTAAGGTAAAAATAAAATGCCCTTTTAAATTTATGATGTGGTGCATTTAGATTAAGCTTTAAATAGATGTTGGAGAGGATGGATCATGAGATATAAAGCTAATTACTGTGACTTGATTTCCTTCAATCATTTGAGTTTTACAGCAAGAGCACTTGATTAAGGTAAGTTAAACTTCAGTGTTTTGTCTTGGTACATAATGCCTCTAGTTAGGCATTTTTTTATGTAATAGTTAGTCATGAAACGGGCTTAAGCTGTTAATGGTGCCTTAATTTTACCTATTAGATCCAACAAAACCATGAATGAAATTTTGAGATTGTATATTGTCCCTGTATTGTTTTTTTTTAATTACATTTTGAGATTGTATATTGTCCCTGTATTGTTTTTACAACTGTGTCTGGAAGGTCCAGTCACTAGTTAATCAGTATTCCTGGCTACCATTACACCATGAAGACAAAAGAACACTCCCAAGAAACTCAGAGAAAAGGTTAGTGAAAAGTATAAGTCAAGCACTCAACATCCTCCAGAGTTTAGTTAAATCCTTCATGTGAGGAATATGGCACAAGCTTCAGCAGCTGAGATGAGACAGACTCTGCATACAAAAATTGTTGCCTGCAAAAGACACTGCTGAAGAAAGCTGATATTAAATCTCAACTTAAGGTTGCCCAAAGGTATGTGAGAGACTGTGATGGTGCTTTTTGGCAGTGAGACAAGACGCTTTGTTTGGCACAAACCAAACGCTGCACATCACCACAAACACACCATCCCCACTGTGAAGCATGGTGGTGGCAGCAACGTGCTGTGGGGATGCTTCTCAGTATGAAAGCTTTGTTTAGGTAGAGGGTAAAATTAATTACTATTTAGACTGCAAGACAACTAGATCTTGAAGCTTCTGGCGAAAGCTACACAGATAGACACACAAAGTTCTTTAAAGTAGCTTTAAGTCCATGAAAACCAGGAACCTCCACAAACCTAAACCAAACGCCAATTACATAAACAGTAAATACTGGAGTCATGTCAAGCAGGTACTGCATTTTAAAGCTGTAAATTTGGTATTAAACAAAAGAAACATACGGTCTTTTAACATTTTATACACGTATGTACACTGCGTTCCACATTATTATGCAAACGTTTTTCTCTAATTTTCAAATATCGATGCAATTGACAGTCGTAATATTTTTCAAGTCATCATCAGTTAGAGTATAATTCAAATGTTTTTGAACAAACTTCATAATGATAACTATTATTATTTTAAAAATAAAAACCTCAAAAAGTACTTTTCCACATGTTCCATTATTATTTAGCAGGTCACAGGTTTCAGCAATATGGGAAAGAAAAAGGATCTCTCTGCTGCTGAAAAGTGTCAAATAGTGTAATGCCTTGGACAAGGAATGAAAACATTCGATATTTCAGGAAAAATTAAGCATAATTATCATACTGTGAAGAAATTTGTGGCTGATTCAGAGCACAGACGGGTTTGTGCAGATAAAGACATAATGAGGAAGGTTTCTGACGGACAACTACATCAGATTAAGAGAGCAGATGCTAAAATGCCATTACAAAGCAACAAACAAGTATTTGTAGCTGCTGGTGCCTCTGGAGTCCCACCAACCTCAAGGTGTAGGATCCTCCAGAGGCTTGCAGTTGTGTATAAACCTACTTTTCAGCCACCACTAACCAATGCTCACAAGCAGAAACAGTTGAAGTGGGCCCAGAAATACATCAAGACTCATTTTCAAACAGTCTTGTTGACTGATGAGTGCCATGCAACCCTGGATGGTCCAGATGGAGGAGTAGTGGATGGTTGGTGGATGGCCACCATGTCCCAGTGAGGCCAGGATGTCAACAAGGAGGGGGCAGAGTCATGTTTGGGCCGGAATCATGAGGAGAGAGCTAATAGGCCCCTTTAGGGTCCCTGAAGGTGTGAAAATGACCTCGGCAAAGTATATAGAGTTTCTGACTGACCACTTTCTTCCGTGGTACAAAAAGAGAATCGTGCCTTCTGTAGCAAAATTTTCTTCAAGCATGACAATGCTCCATCTCATGCTGCAAAGAATAGCTCTGTGTCATTGGCTGCTATGGGCATAAAAGGAGACAAACTCATGGTGTGGCCCCCATCCTTCCCTGACCTCAACCCTACTGAGAACCTTTGTAGCATCCTCAAGCTAGAGATCTATGAGGGTGGGAGGCAGTTCACATCAAAACAGCAGCTCTGGGAGGCTATTCTGACATCCTGCAAAAAAATTCTAGCAGAAACTCTCCAAAAACTCACAAGTTCAATGGATGCAAGAATAGTTAAGGTGATATCAAAGATGGGCTCCTATGTTAACATGGAACTTGTCCTGTTAAGATGTTTTTGATTGAAATAGCTTTGATTTCAGTAAATATGACCCCCTGATGCTGCAATTTCTACAAATGACCATTTTCAGTTCTTTACAACCTATAAAATGTTTTAAAAAGCTGTTGTGCTTAATAATGTGTAACAGTGCATTTTGAGGTTTTTATTTTTAAAAAAATGTTTTTTGTCATTATGAAGTTTGTTCAAAAACATTTGAATTATGCTCTAATGGCTGATGACTTGAAAAATATTCTGACTGTCATTTGCATTAATATTTAGGAAAATCAGAAAAATATCATTTGCATAATAATGATGAACGCGGTGTAGTATCAGTGTTTCTGTATAATGCTTTTTGTAATCAAAATGTCTGATGAAAGGAAGCATTATATATAGATTCAAATTAGGTTGTATCATCGGTGCTGACTCACTGTCATGGTTTACTTCAACATCTGATGGAACGCAGTCATCATAAATGTGATGCACAGGATCAATCCGAATGTAGTCAAAATCTGCACATTTTTAAAATGGTTTTGGAGGATTATACATTTTTAGTGTTTCCAGGAGCATTAAATGGGTTAAGACATAAAAGAAGCCTTTTACCATGGGAAGAGAGAGAAAAGTATGGGAAAAATTACACAAAACAAATCAAAAATAATGAACTAAAGCTTCAAAAAGTGCCAGCAACTAGAAGGGAAAGAAGAACTGAAAAGATATACTGTATTACAAAAGGAATTAAGCACAAAAATGCAATGAAAGATGCACTCAGAAGAGTTTTCACCTTTATTCTTAACATTTTCAAGGACTGAAAGTAAGTTATACCAGAGGAAAAAGGAGCTGTGATTTTAGGTAGAAGGTCTCAAGGACTGGGTAGACTCAGATAGCCCTACATCAGTAATAGACACTTCATAACCTGCAATCACTGCAGACTCACAGGTTGAAGGTTTCAGGGTAAAAAATAATCCTTTTCTTTGTGTGCCTGCGGGGGATTCTTGTGGGAGAAGCAAAAAACAACTTTTCATAAAAGAATATATGTACAGCTCCGGAATAGAAGAATCCCCAAGAACAATCTGGTTTTCTCTGGTTGTAATACTTACATACAGTGTGAATAAAATGAAGATTTTTTAACCTGTAAAAAAACATTTCTCCTGAATTCTGAATACAACAATCACTTTTATGATTTCAATGGTTTTAATGGTTAAGATGACAGAAAATGCAGTGTTAGACCACAGTGTAATGACAACACAATCATGTCCATTCCAAACAAAAGAATATCATGTTTAACCTGGAAAGACTTCAATAATCTGTTTTTGTCAGAACTACACTGGTTTTGTACCCATTAGGTTCAGACCTGATCAGGTTAATCAATGCTGCCAGACACAACGCTGTCTATTGGCAGTCCCATTGATCAGACTTTTCCTAATCCTGCCAAAATATTTCAACTTGATCAATCTATGACTGCCTTTTAACCAACATCACTGATCAATAACGCTAACTAAATGTGACAGTAATCTTGATGCTATTATTAAAATTAGCTAATTAGCACTCAACTATGTTTTGATGATGGAGAATTTTCAAACAGCAGAATGACTGGCCCAGGCACATCAGAATTACATGAAACTGTCCAGACTTTTGTAGACTTTTAGTGGTGGCTGTACAGAAGGAGGATACACCACTGCTGTAGATATAAAGGTGTGTAAACCTCACTCCAGTAACTTCTGGCTGGGCCATTTTTGTTTTTGAGTGATTCAAATTGTGTCCCTGGTGCTATGTAAGGATCCAGAGAGACCAAAATGTAAAGTTTTAGGGGCAGCACAATTAAAAACGTCAGAGCTATCAGGCTTCTTCCTGCCTAAAATTTAGCCAACTTTGCCATCAAATCTTTCACTCTATGTTCAGATCAAGACAGACCTGGAGTAATGGTTGCTGGGCTACAGTCCGACAGTGGGCTTGAAAGTCAGTTAGCATGGTTACATTAAGCGACACTTATAACAAGTGTTGTAATCTTCCATTGATGTGTATCTTTTCATTAAATGGTTGATCAAATATCCCTACTGATCGATTGAAAGTAAAATTTCGATCTTTACAGCCACCTTTAAGCTACGCTTTTATTTTGAAATTCTCCCTCATTACTGTTGAAAGAATTGGTAATGGCAGTTGCTTATAACTAGCAGCCAAGATATCCACTACTCTCACAGCTGTGCAGACAGAAGCAAATAAAGATCAGGAGCTGCATAAAAAAGTGAAGAACTATCAAAGCACACATTCAAAACTTTATCTTTGTGCACGAAATGTATAGAGCCCAAAATTGCCTGCTCACTTTTTTTTTTGTGTGGTTCTGGAAATGAAATGCTTCATTCAAATCTCCTGACATTTTGTAAAATCTTTATTATGACGCTTTTAATGCATGAACCAAGTAAACCAGCTACCTGGGTACTCATGGCTTTAAAACACTGGATTCATTCCTAAAAAAGTGTCTACGAACAAGAGTGTGGACATTTTTTTTTACCAAGAGAAAGGAACTACATATCCCACAATCCTTTGCAAGTCATTGTATTCAGTGGTGAAAGCTTCTCAAGCTTTACCCAAGCAGCAACCTCTGGTCCTAAAAAATGAAGCCAATGCGGAAGTGCCAAAAATTGCTATACTGCGAGTGTCCACTTGAGGCTGGCTGCAGGAAAACCGGAAGTTCCGTCTGCACACGTTAAACAGCCGGTTTTGACACAAAATAAACTGGTTTACAGCCTGGTTCAAAACGCCAAACGTGTCTCATTAGCTAGTGTCTTATTGTGCTCCCACTGTATGGGGGGTGAATTTTTTTGTACCACGATCCTTGGGATTATATTTAGGATAAACCTCACTTCACGCTGATTGGCGTGTCTCATTTGATTGACAGATAGCTCAGCAGGCAGAGGCTCCGTTCCTGTCAACCGGAATGCTAGCTAGCAGGCTGAAAGGAAGTCGCACTTAGTGGGCGGGTCGTTAGGTTGATCCAAAGTTCGGTTGAGACCGCGATTTCAATATAGAAGCATCCACGGATTGGCTTCAAAAGCCGTTTTACTCCACCTATTGTAAGCAGACGACTGACGTCACACAGGGTTTGTCTAATTCTTTCTACAGTCTATGGCTTTACCTTATATTTGAAATGATAATGTTGTATATGTTGAAGTTGGAGTATTTATCGTTTCATACTGTTGCATCATGTGTTGTCGTCATAAACAGTTGACAGCCTTCATTATCCTTAGTAGACATTTCCCATGGACTGTAAAAAGAATTTGACAAAGCCTGTGTGATGTCAGACATTTGATTACAATAGGCAGACTCAAACAGCTTTTGAAGCCAATCCGTGGCGGCTTCCATATTAAAATCGCTGTCTCAGCTGAACTTTGAATCAACCTAACGACAGACAACAGCCTGCCCACTGAGCTCGACTTCCTGTCAGAACAGTGTGGCAGTTTTGAGCACAAAGGCAGGTTTTAATGGAAAGTTTGAAGAAAAATCTGAGCTTCAAATCAATAAGTCATTCTCTCAAACATTACTATGCACTCTTGAAGTTCGCAACAATAATGACTCCTTATACCTCTGATTGATTTTGACTAGCCAGGGATCAGTGGCATTGACAAGCGCTGTGCTGTTACAAAAGCTGAAATGTTTTCAACTAAGAAAGTACCGGCTGTGAACGCCAGCCACAGTATTTTTTTTCTAACTGCATGTAAATGCACTGAGTACCACTTGCCCACCAGTAGCTGACATAAATTATGATAAGACATCACTTACTTGGTGGAAAGCAGGTGTTTCATTGTTTTTTAAATTTCTTTTCATCTCTCTTTTAAGAGTCAAATTTATCACTCATTGGGAATCTTTGGAAAAAAATATGTTTCCACAGCATCCTGTTTCATCTTTTTTCTGGCACCTACCCTGCAGCAGCGGTTATAGGCATCAATAATAACAATAAAGAAATCATAAATATAGCTGCTGATGGTCTTATGTGCTTTAAGAGGTGCTATTGAAACATCACTATTAATCTGAGTCTGTTTCATAACCCGTTTAAATCTCCTCACTGTAGCTTTAAATCACATTTCAATGAAAATAAGATCTTAAGACTAAAGGATCAACACACAATTAAACCATTCATTAAATGGGGAATTGCTTGATTTACTAAACCAAACTGTGCAAACATGAGGCATAAATCTATCTCCCACTCACAGCTTTCTTCCAGTCTTTCTCACAGTCACCCATTGAAGCTGGGAGCTTGACATTTCACACCACATTATTCATCCACATGTTCATAAACAAGGAGATGAGGAATTCTTCTTAAGTGAGATTAGCTGCATGCCTCCCTCCTACCACCTACACAGCCACCACAGATCGCTGGGTGACAAAATGTTGTGCTTTGAACTTTGAAAGTTTTCTCATTTGCAGATAGAGAGTGTGTTTGAGTTTGTGTGTGGCCGGCTACTGGGCTGTTGTGTTAATAAAGCCCAGTGGCTGTGTTTGCATATCACAACAAATCACCATGTTCCAGACAACCTGGGTCCTGTCTTAATTAAAAGAAAATGAGAAGTCTGTGCTTCAGCTGCGATAGCATCACTTTGGCACCATGCCGCTGTTTGTCGCTTGGACAGACTCTAATAAAGAGGAGAGACGCACAAAAGTGCTTTGTCACCATTCATCACAGTGTTACTCAGCCAGTGCAGGCGATTAGTTAAGAAAACAAAGAGGGACTGACCGTTTGGAGAGGAAATTTCCAGCAGACATAGTGTTATAATAAAGGTTGATTTAGGCTAAAATAAAAGAGAAGGGTTTGTGTTTCCTTTCTAAGAGACAAGAAAGGCTGTGTCTCAAATCGATCCTCATGTTTTACTTCACAAAATAATGTGAAACTCACTGGAACATTACTAACCTACTGAATATGCTCAACAATTTCTACATGTCCACAAACTATGTCTCAAATAACAATCTCACATTTCTGTTTTTCAAAGGTTCTTAAGAATCTGAAATCTTACTTAAATTATAGGTTAATGCAAATGTTTACTTTGCAAAGGGAATGAATAAGAGAACATGTTAAGAATTAAATATCCCTGTTTATACTAACATTGCAAAGCCGAGTCTGTCATCAGGCAAATCCATCTTGAATCTACAATGTATGGGCTGAATGGAAAATGGTTCTGACCAATCAGCTTCATTTAAGGAGAATAAGCCACTTGTCCAACAACTAGCTTGGTTATAGGTATAGCAGCAGTTTTATCAGAACTGGACTACATTTCTATGTGGAATAAAGAGCAAAAACAAAACTGAAAGGTTTCCATGATGGAAAAGATGTTTTTGCTCCTCTGCCGACGTGTCTAGGCATGAGTTTGTGAGAGTTAGGGGGGAAAGGGTGAGTCAGTATATACAATGACTGCTAGTGGAGTGATTAGCTAGGATGTAGCTACAGCGGCAGTTTTGTCAGAATGGAACACAACCCTCTATTAAAATAAGAGCAAAGAGCTACATTGAAAGCTTTTATGATGGGATGGATGTTCTCAATCTCCCAGCCTGCTTCAGCATGAGTTGTAATAGTAAGGGTAGGGTTTGCAGGTATATACAATGGCAGCTGCCATGGTAGCAATTAGCTTGGATATAGCAATAAATTAGCAGCACTTTAATTAAAACAGGACCATATTTCTTCATCAAAACAAGAGCCACACTGAAAGTTTGTCCAGGCAAAGATATTTCTGCATGTCACAACCAACCTTGACATGACTTTTATTCACAACCTCGCCACAGACAAAGCAGGATCCCTTAAGATCCAGCTTTGTCTGTGGCTACAGTGCACGCACTGCAGTGTACCCACTGCAGCCAACAGGAGATGGAAACAGAGCTGCATTTTGTAACCATCTGTCCTTCATAAAAGGTCATCAGAGAGAAGTTATTTCCACTTTTCACCAGCAAACAAAAATAATTAACCAGTATAAACAGTGAGCAGACGTTTCCATACCTGCTGGTTAAACTCAGATTGTTTTATACATTTACATCACTAGTTTCTTCTTTCAGATTAATTATTGTTATTGTAGATTTGTATACTACATTTGCAATGTGAATTGGTGATGTTTTCCATGCCAATAAGCTTGTTGAATTGAACTAAAAATAACTGTTTAGTGTTCCCCTACAGAACAGGATATCTGATAGTAAATAATGTAAATGTTTAATATTTAACAAATTGAAGCAGCTCTGACTGTCTTCTGAGCAGATCAGAGAGGGTAAAATGGCTCTTAATACACATCACACCTCATGAAAATCTGTCAAGTTAATCTTTCGAACCATTAGATAATCAGGCCTCACTGACTTCGTTCAGAATGGGGGAAATGGGCCTCAAATTTGTCCTGATTGTCTTGCAGTGTGCACACCCATTCAATCAAATCCTACACAGTTCAGCTAGCAATCAGCTCTTTGATAATGTGTTTCAACTTCAACACTCCAACCTGGCTACGCAAGAAAACCTGATAAGTTGGCTGTTGTTCCCAGAGTTGTTATTGTGTTGGACAATGGTTGATGGTATCTAAAAATGGATCTTATTCAAAATATTTGTCCAACTTCTCAAATTGCTGCTGGTCCTGGATCTACATGTCAATTTGTCTAATACTCTCTGATAGCCCGGATCTTGATCATTGCAGAGTTTTTGTTGTTATGACAGTTTTTGCTCATTAACCAGCAGTGCTTCAGGCTAGTTTTATAAGAGGCTTTTCAGGTAACCGTATTTGGATTTGTTATGTGATAGCTTGGCAGAAGTCTAGGCAACTGTTGCACTAAATTTCATGGCAATCCACTCCTTTTTCTTAGATATTTCTTTTCATAAAAGTGATAGCTTTGCTGACAACATGTCTCAAAATACAAGTCTAGTAGACCCAAGAGGGAAAAGTTGATCTTCTAAGTTAAACTCTCAAGGCTTTCAGAGATTTACCTCACTTGCTCTCACCTTTCCAGGAAGATGCTTCACTATTGCAGCATCCCAAAGCAGGTAGTGTTCAAAATACAAATGCTAAACAGGCCTTTTAGTCAATGATTTTTGCCTGACATGTATCCCCCCTACACAGCTCTTTCTCTCTCTCTCTCTCTCTGAGAAAATAGAAAACAAAGTGTGAACACATTTTCAAATGGGAAGGTAAACCCTCTACTCCAAACGCGTCACCCTCATCAGCCGGAGGCAGGCTGGGTTTGGAGGCCCCCGCCTGCTTGTTCCTGTCAGGAGTTTTCTTATCAGGCCTGCTCTTTGTTTCTTCGCCGTGCTGAGTCTAAACCTGAGCTGCTGTGGATGTTGCTGTTTATGTGTGGGAACAGGAAACAAGCAGTAACAAGCTTCCTAAAAGCAGCAGGGTGACGAGGCGGTCCAGAGATCACGAATAAATGCTGTCAAAATGCATTTAAGGAAGGCATTAAACCTCTGCCTCCAATCTCTCTTATGTAATATGCTTTATGAATGATGGATGTCCTTGTGAAAGAGTAAAAACCAACACTTTATACAAGCTGTCTGGGGGTTCGCAAGGATTTTAAACTTAGTTGAATTAAAAGCAATGCCTCCATGGTTGGCAATGTTTGTCTGTCAACTGGTTCGCTTTCTTCAGTGGATGCCAGGGACCATTCATGTCACCACGAACAGACATCTTTTATAAGTGGTTTATTCATGTGTCAACATTTTTATTGCCCTTTAAAATATCTCAACAATTACTTCTTGAGTTTGTTTACATGATGTTAGAAAAGTGGATTTATTAAATTGATTTCTTCATTAGCAGTTCTACATTTGCACTCACTGCTTTCATGTGTATGACTTTTTGAGATCCCCGGCCCTTCCACAAGCCTGCAACGAACACCACATGTTCCTGCCTTTCCTGTGCCTACAAGGAAAGCCTGGGGCAGGAAGAGAAGCAGCAAAAAACAACATAATGACACTCATAAAGTCAGAGACAGAATATAGGACCCGCGGGCGCTACAGAGAGTTCTACCAGCAAAGCGTAGCCAGGCAAGAGCAGTTTAAATACGGTAGCATAAGTGCGATTTGCCAAAAGTGTGCTGAATGAATGAATCTGCTTTCCGTCAGCTGTTGAGGGCTTGGGAGATCAACTGATCTCACTTATATGGCAGAGCTTTGCTGTGTGGCTTCCTGGATTTACTGTGACACGTAAGAGGCTATTTTGTATCCACCTTGTTGCTGGCCCCCATGATACTTGGCGTGAAATGTGGGTGCAACTTCTGTTCCTTTCTGTCTAAATGGACATGCATAGAAACAAGATGCTAGACATGACTATTAGAGCAACTTGGAGATTAAAATATGTAAACTTTATCTGTTACACCTCAAACTATTATTATTTTTCCGCCCCTATTACTAGCCATGACTTAGATTGTCAACTCTTCAGTTTGGTAGATCTCAAATTTTATTTTGAGAATTAATGATAATTGAATATTGAAAGAATCACATGTCCAATGCATTTAGACAGTGAGAAGCATGTTTAAACACTGTTATTGAAGACATATATTCAACTTTGTCACATCATTGGTACCATGAATGAAGCAACAGGTACTGGCATTACAGAAAATAGAATTTATAACTTTCAGCTTATAATAACTTTAGCAAGATGTTTGATTTGACAAAAATGAAGCAGCATAGTATTTACTACAGCAAATATTTATTTATTTCAGAACAACTGCTGTTGGCTCTAAATCCGTGTAGTAAGCCCTTAGAAGTCGGTTTTTGCTATTATTGTTATGGTTCTGGAAGTTCCATCCACATTCGTAGCTCCAGTAGACCCCCTCAGAAATAAAGTGGTTAGATATGGTTTGGGTGTGCCTTGAAATTTTGGCCTGATCTTAGGTGTGCTCTGGGCATAAAAGATTGAAAACCACTAATCTAGATAATATGTTTGTAAGTTGACTTACTCTCGAATACACCTCAAATGAGTCCAAATGGGCCTAGATCTTCTACACATGCTTCACATTTTCTGGACCAGGCCCAGACCTGAAAGTAGAAGAGAGTAAATGAGAAACAATGTCTGTCTTCAGATTAGAGCTAAGAAATTAAGAGTTTCCATTTTAATCATGACTTTGCCTTCCTGTGATCAGGAAAACAAGATCACTGAGATTTAAAGATCAGTTTGTCTTATGCTGGCCTTACACCTTATGACTTTTTAAGCAATAATGCTGTCAGCACTTATATGGATGCTTCTAAATGGAATTAGTTAATACTGATAGACACTCTACATAGTCGCCTTTGTTATCCTTGTGTGCGAATGTGAGGTGGATTTGTCTGCTGGTTTTGTCATTTGTGAACTTAGTGACTCTACTGTGAGACCGTCATGAAATTTTGCCTCACTTCAAGGTTAACTGTTGGTTATCTGCTGTTTTAATTCCTCTTTTTCTGCTTGTTTTGCAGCCTACAGCTGGAAAATAAAAGAGATTCAGCTGTTGTTTCTGCTGTTTTGCTAATGAGTACACATTTACATGACAAAGTGAGATTATGATAACAGCAAACATTAAACCAACTAAAATAAGCATGGCGAGCATGTAAGCACGATAGCATTTATCTTTAAAGCCCAGCTGTGCCTAAATACAACCTCGGCAAGCTGCAAGCATGGCTGAAATTTTAATTATACCTTAGGTTGAGATCTGCAACTCTGACACCCTTTAATTGAAGTTTTACAGACTTTGTCATCCAGAATGTTCCTGAAACTGTGGATATATAATTTCCTGCTCTTTCTGAAGAAACTTTTCAGTTGACCTCCAATTCTTTTTCCATCCAACAAAGAAGTCTAGGATTTATGGCTCCATCTGAACTGGAAATTACAGCTCTGTACCAGGATTTAGTCCATTTTTGTTCTTATTCTTCTCTTTGTTATAGCACATTTTTAGTCAATTCAACCATCCTTCATCCAGATCAAAATTCAATATGAAGGTCAATCTAATAGAGATTTGTCAAAAAATAAGGCTCTTATTTACTGATGTTAAAATTACTTAATGTGGAAACACTATATCTTTGAATAGAGATGAATGAATAAGCTAATTTAGTTTAACTGCAGAGCTTTCAGTGCACCTCATTTTTATTTTTACTTCTTATTTTGTTTTACTGTCAAATCTTGAAATCATGCTGTGGGAACAGTAACAACTAAAGGTCGTAAAGGTTACTCATATTCATTTGGAAACCTCGGCATCATATTTCCAAAGGAGCCGTCTATAAAAATGCGCCTGATAACTTATGCATGAACACATGCACTGGTCACCAGTCACAATCCCAGTCGAGATGAGGTTCAGCTGTGCAGCAGGAGAGCATGACCAGATGCACAGCTGTGCCCGATTCAGCTGAAGGATTCAAATTTATCTCTGCTGAATATTTTATATCAGCTCACACTTCAATAATTTCACACTCTGTACAAGGAGCAGGAACAGAGGTTGTGAATGTTTTTTGGCGTATTTAGAACTGATTTGATGAATAAAAATTGTTCCCAAAAGCTTTGAACCACAGCAGGTACACCACCTGCATCACAGTGGTTGGTGGGATTTTGGTTGTGGCTAAAAGCCAGAGAGTTAAAGATCAATATCAGGAAGTTTCATTTAAATGCTACACTTTGAAACAAGAGCTCTGTCAGGGTGCATTTCAGCACAGTAGTGCTTGGAGCTGAAGGCTAATATTGGCATGATTTCTTCTACATTTGAAGGTGGAATACTTGAGATCTGGTTATGCCGCACATGTAATTTATAATGTATGGAGGCAGGATGAGAGACTTTGATGGTGGGATGGGGAGTCTTTCACTATCATTCGCTATCATAGGTAGTGACTGAGGTACAATAGAGGTACACTGAAGTGTGCTCATGTCGTGCCTCTCATGCTCCTTCTTGGCATTCCATAATGCCATAATACAAAGGGAATTCTTGCGCCAGTACACCATCAATATTACACCATTGCAGATGCAACGTGTAAGTACAGAGATGCACTGGAACAGAACTTGGTTACAGTGCTGTTGCAGGACTTCAGTATGTAAGAAGCTAATATGCATGTTTCAAAAAGACTTCACCATTTTTACATTTAACAAAACAATGAATCCTGTGAAAAAAGTCTGCTCATGTTTGGTTGTCATTTTCAAATGAAATTGTTGGTGTGTAAATGTGGCCTTGATTTAGCATTTTAGCACTTTGCAAAGAAAGGCTGAGGTTAATGGGAATATCTTTATTCCTGCAGGTATTAAATGATGATTGGTAGTGTTTGAAAGTTTAAACAAGGCATCAGTCTCACACTTTATAACTAAGCAATACAGCCTATATTTCATGTTATAGTTCTTGCCCTCAGTAGAGCGGTACTATATCAAGCGTCAGATGGAGAGGTGTAGAGCAAATCGACACTGGACTGTGGAGCGGCGGAAACATGGTCTGTGGAGTGACAGATTACTCTTCTCTGTTTGGCAGTCAGACGAGTCTGGGTTTAGTGGATGCTAGGAGAACATTACCTGCCTGACAGCACTGTGCCAACTGTGAGGTTTGTTTTGTTTTTTAGGATTGGGCTAGGCTCCATATCTCCAGTGAAGCGCTATCTTAGTGCTTCGGTATACCAAGACATTTTGGACAGTATGCTTCCAACTTCAGCACTTTGGGAAAGACGCTCTTCTATTCAAACATTTTAACCTTTTCCCACCACTGTTTTGTCAAAGTTTATCACCTCTAACCCATTTGTGCCACTTCAAACCCTTACTTGCCCATTTTTTAAGCAATTATTTAGTAATTTTTCCCTCACATTTGTGCACATCAGTACTCAGCCGACTGTTTTTTACTTCTCTGTCCAGTTGTGTAAACTTTTTTTTTTTTGGCCATTTTAACGTATTTCTGCCAGTTCTTTCCACTTTTAACTGATTTTTAATCAATTTTTGCTGCTTTTTAACCTCTTACACCATTTCCTACCCACTGTGCATTTTTGGAAGCCATTTTTGACACTTTTATCAAGTTTGTTGCCTCTTTTAACCATTTCCCACCATTTTATTTTTCAGTTTTGCCACCTCTAACCTATTTATGCCACTTTAAACCAATATTTGCAGATTTTTTCAGTTATGTAATCATTTTCCCCTTATGTTTGTGTGCATCATGGCTTAGCTATAAGGTCTTGCATTACTTTCCAAGTGCTTTACTTAACGTGCCCACCCACATTGTGTTCATAACCAAAAAAGTAATTCTGTTTTAAGAAAAGGTGTTTTTATTTTGGAAAAAGGTTATCTTGTGCCAAAGCTTAAATGAATGAAATTCATTTTTTTGTTGCAGTGATAAATGTGGTGATTATTCATGTTGAGTATAAAATATGGTTATGTTAACTCTACAATGGACCAGGTTTTTGGTGACCTGGCATGATCCGGAGTTGAACTCAAAGTCCGATGGATGGAAGGTGAAGAGGAATGGTGCCAGAACAGTTTCCTGGGGTGCTCCGATGTTGCTCCCCACCACCTCAGAGACACAGCTGTCCACTCTGACAAACTGCAGCCGGCCAGTGAGGTAGTCCAGGATCCAGGCTGTGATGCTGGGGTGTAGCTACATATCCATTAGGGCTGAATGGTGTTGAAAGCACTGGAGAAGTCAAAAAACATGATTCTCACAGTGCTTCCCTGTCTCTCAAGTTGTGATAGAGCCTTATGGGTGAGGGAGAAGATGGCATCCTCCACACTGATGTGCTGCTGGTATGCAAACTGCAGAGGATCCTGGAAAGCAGCAATGTAGCTCACCCGAAACAGTGAAGGGGTTTAAATGCTATGCAGTTATTAAATCATCAGGCCCACAAAAACTCAACAGCTGTTGGGTGGTATTTGAAGTGGTCCTCAGAAGGAGTCTTTGAAATATGTTAGTGTATTTTTTACTGGAGCCTTAAAGAAAAAAGCCTGTGATTAAGACTTCAATGTTTTTCTGTTACTTATGTTTATGTAGAGCAAAATGTTCTCATTACTGCAAATGTATCATAAAAAGTCTTATGAAGTTTTCTTATACGCTCAGAATCAAAGCTTTCACCATGTTTATTTACTTTTAATTAAAGATATTTTTGATTGAAACAGAAGTTTTCATCGTCCCATTGAAGGAGATGCATCTTTAATGACTCAGAAGCCCATTAAATCATTAAACAAGGAATTCTTGAAACAAATATGACGTCCTGCCTCGACTGTTTGTTCATCTGAGAGAAACCCACTGGGAGAGAGAGCTCTGATGGACAGTTAGATTCAGAGAGATTTTCTAATACGTTGAAATAATCATTTCATATTTCTTTCATTACAGCAAATCTCAGCAAGCTGTGATTAGTGCTCATTACTTTGGCTGGAAATCTGCAGTGTGAAAGTGGCAGATCATCCTGCAGCCAAAGCTTTGTCATTCCAACTATCTGCACTACACGCAGACCAAGACCACTTTGTGATTAAGGGTCTGCGTATTTGACAGGGTTCATTTGTATCAGTCGATATATGTGGGATGGATCTGTGTTTTAATGAAGCTGGGAGGGAACGCCAACGATCTCACAGTCAGGATAAATCGACCTCTGGATTTAGATCAATCTTTATTCTGCCATAAAACATAGATGTGAGATTTTCTGATTATCTTTCCCCGTTAATCACATTCAGAAATCAAATATGGTACAGTTTTCATGCTGCTGCTCTCCCACGCATGAAAGCCACTCAACCGTCTTCTGTCTCCCTCCCACTGCTTCTCTCCCCCCTCTCTCTGCAGGAGGATATCAAACTCGTGGCTGAGCACCGGCTGGTTCACTATGACCATCGCCCTGGAGCTGTGCGATAGGATCAATGTCTACGGCATGGTCGCCCCTGACTTCTGCAGGTGAGACACTGCGGCTGAATGTAAAATGAAATCATCAGCTCACCACCAAGCAGCCTGGCTAAGGACTTTTAAATCGAGCTTCATATGCAGCAGCTTCAATATCTAGAAATTCAGAGCAGCACAGCAGCCTGATAAGAGAGATTAAAACTGTAATAAATTCAAGCAGATGATAAATAAAATGTCACTGTGGCTGGAGATGCTTTTGGAATACTTAAGGTGCCTGGATATTAGTCCAAAGTAAGTCAGTAAACGGCCCTGAAATATAAATATTATTCCTCACAATTTTTTGTTTTGTTTTGTTTTGTTTTGTTTTAATCTATGGGAGAAACAAGAGAATAAGAGTTGGCATGGAAGTACAATTTTGCAAAACCTTATTCCATAAAAGTTGGCACATTTTATGTAAAATGTGAAGGAAGCTGAAGACAAGGATTTGCAAATCCTTTTCAACCTAAATTCAACTGAATACAGCACAAACACAAATATTTAATATTTGAACTGATAAACTTAGTTGTTTTTTGAGATGTGCTCAAAATACTGAATTGTGTGCTTTCAATGTGTTCCAAAAAAGTTGGGACAAGAATTTAATATGCCATCATTTCATCAGTTATTTCATAATAATATGTACTTGTATAGCAATACAAATAACAAAGTGCTTTACACAACATATATAAAAATAAAGCAAAGAGAGTCTGATCTCCTCTGGTAGGCTGTTCCAAAGTTTGGGGAATCGGAAAATTAAAGCTTTATCACCCTTAGTTTTCAGCCTTGATCTTGGAACAGCCAGCAGACCTCTATCAGTGGATCTCAGACTGCGACCTGGTTCAAACAAGGATAAAAGCTCAGGAATATAGGTTTTGGTTTTTGGCTGAGCCAGGTGTAGAGTGAGTTGCAGTTATCAAAGTGGTAAGGAAATAAAAAGCATGAATGAGTTTTGCTAAATCTTTAGTTGACAGGAAGGATTTGATCTTAGCTATATTTCTGAGCTTGTTTAAACAGGGCTGGCAACTTTTTTTTTAACATGCACCTAAAAGCACAAGTCCTGATCAAAAATTACTCTTAACATTTCTGGTGGAGGGCTTCACATAATGGCCTATCTTATTTTATTTTGCTGAGGAACTGAATGACTTCAGTTTTTGTTTTGTTTAGTTGTAGAAAGTTGTGAGACCTCCAGGCTTTAAATTCTGTAAAACACTACTTAAATTATGTTTGGGAAGTACCGTTGTGTATCAGTGAAAATGGATGTTACATTTATGAATATTGTTGCCATCTTTAGTAGTGGTGATAAGACTCTCAAAAACAATGTTTTAAAATTTGAATTATAAACTAATTTGTTTGGTTAGAGAGCAACTTCTAAATCAGAAAAGCAGCACGGAAGAGAATTCACAGCAGACTGTACTCTATCAACAGTGCAACACACAATTGTGCCATCTGCATACAGATGAATTTTACAATAGGAAACAGTAAAAGGGACAGGACAAAGTGCTTGTACCATGTTGGATACCCTTCAGAACTGCTTTAATTCTTTGTGGCATAGTTTCAACATGATGTTGGAAACATCCCTCGGAGATTTTGGTCCATATTGGCATAATAGCATAAAGCAGTTGCTGTAGATTGGTCAGCTGCAAATGATACATGATGCAGATGATGCAGATCTCCTGTTCCACCACATCCCAAAGGTGCTCTGCTGGCTGGAGACATGGTGTCTGTGGAGGCCATTGGAATATAGTGAACATACTTTCATGTTCAAGAAACCAGTTTGAGATGATTTGAGTTTTGTGAAATGGTGCATCATCCTGCTGGAAGTTGCCATCAAAAGACGGGTGTGGTCATAAAGGGATGGACATGGTCAGCAGCAACAATACTCAGATAGACTGTGATGTTTAAACAATGCTCAGTTGGTACTAAGGGACCCAGGGTATGCCAAGAACATATCTCCCACACCATTACACCACCAGTGTGATGAAACGTTGATACAGGGCAGGATGGATCCATGCTTTCATTTTGTTTACACAAAATTCTGATCCTACCATCTGAATGTCACGGATGAAAGTGAGCTCATCAGACGGACAGTGTTTTTCTATTGTCCAATTCTGGACAAAATGCACTGAGTTGCTGCCATGTGATTGGCTGCTTAGCTATTTGTGTCAACAAGCAATAGAACAGGTGTACCTAATAAATTGACCAGTGAGTGTTTTTCCTGGTGCTTCAGTGTGCTGTCTGTGGCTGAGATTGCTCTTTAACCAACTGTTATCAAAGCCAGAACTATCTAGCCTGTCTAAACCAGACTGGTGTGAAATTAAAACAGAATTCTTTAATTGGAATTGTTTAAGGTTGTTCATGTACTAACAACTCTAATATTTCTGCAGGGCATGGCAGTTTAAAAATAGGCCTATAGTTCAAAACTGGTGTTTCACCACCTTTGTGTAACAGAGTGACATAAGCATCTTCCAAGTGAAGGGAACAGTGCCAGATAAAATAGAAGATTAAAAATGTATGTAATGTAGTTGACTAAAATGCCTGGCAGAGGCCCAGGCCTTATTCCTCCCTCTCAGTAGAGCTGAAATTTCAGCTGAGAACCACAGTGTTCCTATTTTTCACAGAGTTTTTTGAAGGGTGCATGCTTATTGACAAGATTTATGAAAGTGTTCAAGAGTTAAATCAACAACTGGGATTTTAGCTGTATCATGTCTCTGTGTATACACCAGACAACAAAAGCTTGCTCATCAAAATTTTTTAAATTTCAACTGACTACCATGGGAGGACAATACTTTTTTAACTTTGCATTTCTAATAAAAGTTATTGGACAGTGATCACTGAAGCCAAGCTCAAATACTCCAGAATCGGTCATTTTTTTCAGCTCGCTTTGTTAAAATTAAAACAATCAGATTTGACTTTAATGGGGCTTTTAAGTTTTTGCCTGGTGGAGATTTTAATAAACTGTGAAATTAAAATGTTCACATTCTTCTCTTGAATTATCAGAGGCAGAACTCACTTGGTTTAAATTAAAATTACCTGAAATAATAACTTCAGAATTTATGTATGCAGCTTAAAGATCAGCCAGCATATCTAAATCTAATATGGTGGTTGAGGCGTGTGATAGAAGAGAAGTTCATAGGCCTTACATTTAAATAGTGCTTGAACTGTCGTGTTGAAAATGCCTTGCAGGAGCATAGAGTAAGTTCAGTATTCAACAATAATTGATGATTTGGATGAAGAACATGTTTGTAGATATCAGATCTATCATGAAAGGATGTAAAACGTTTCACATTTGGGATGCCTCTGGGATGACTACAGCAGTAGTCCTTTGGCCAGATTTGAAGTTATCCTAACAGGGAAATTTTTACTGCATCACAGCAGGGAGTTGGAAATGGACCAGAAATTACACACTGAGCTCTAGCATTCAGAATACTATCCATAAGCTGAACAAAGTCATTTCTAAGCTCTATCATTTGATCCCATAACAGTGGAGACAGAGCAGTGGTGATGTGGTGGCGTTTTTAATGACCAGATCCAGCTCACCCACCATAAACTCTGAAGTTTGAAGCATGTTCTCCAGCTGGATAGCCACACAATGCACAGAGCTTTGGCTCCACTATCCACTGTGCTTCACCTGTGTGGCTCTGGAGTTGAAAAGCCTTGGGACTTGGGCCCTGTTCCAAGGCTTACCCAAGCATCCTCCTTTTCGTTAGAGGAAACTATGGCACGATCAGCCTCACTGACAGCAAGTAGGGATCTGTGCCAAGGCAAGGTGGTCTTAGTGTCTGAAATTACGCAGCTTGTAGGCAATGGAAAAATGTTGTCAAACAGGGCCAAGATAGGCAAGCGGGGAGGCAGGGAGTCCTGCTGTAGAGAGTTGCTCTACTTGATTGTTAAATAGTTTTAGATCCTGATGTCTGATTACCAAAACCTCTCAACAACAAAGATCTAAAGAGTAGGTCTAAAAAAAGGAGTAAAAAGTCAAAGATAAGAAATTTTCTGTTTCTCAAAGTCCAGGATCCTTCCTCTGTAGGAGGGATCCTTTTGAGTCAGGGGCTATGAGGGCATGCTGGAGGTGTGTTGTATTTCAATGAAAACAGGATGAAAAGGATTTCAAGGCAAGTCAGCATCATTTATACAGCACATTTAAACCAACCAAGATTGGCCATTATATTCTGTTTTTATTGTATATTTTACATCTCAGCTGTTGGAACTGGTATTTCTAAACTTCAATATGATTCTATCAAAAATCAATTTCAATGCCTGTTTCAATACCATGGTCCTGAGAATAACAGACCAAGGCACCCAGTATTGAATATTTTCTTGATTTTGAGTACTTCAAATCTGAGCTGAATTGGATTGGATTTCTAGAACAACTTAATCCTCAAAGGACCCCTGGAAATGGTCAAAATAAAACAATTTTGACTAATTTATTTAAAATGGTGGATTTCCTGTCGGAGTTAGGTTATTGCTCCAAGAGGCTATTTTGTAATTCATGTCAAGTAAAATCTATCCCCTAAATTTCACAGTTCTAGGACAAAGTCAAAGAAGGGTAACCTTGCACAGCAGATGGATTTCGCCCATTTCCGTGTTTCTCACTGGCGAATCCATCTTGCAAAGCTCCCGTCTGAACAGTTTGGGCCCGGTTAGAAAGTGACAGGACCAATCACAACAAGGGGCAGTAGTTTCAGGCATGGCGGAGTCTTGACGTAAGCAAGTAGCATGTTCAGTGAAAGATGAAGAAGCGTAATCATCCTTCCACTTTGGAAGATGAACTACTGTGTCATCTCATGGATTAATTTCATACATTTATGGGAAAAAGCTGTTTTACAAGTGCCAGCTTCACAACACAAGATGCAAGCAAAGCATGTTGGGAGCATGCAGCAGTGCAAGGCCAGAAAGTGTTGCCACTTTTAAATATCTTGTGTTCCTTAATGGGACAATGAAAAAGAAAAGCTGGTTTACTGTAAAGACTAAAGTATGAAGACTCTTGAAAGATTAAAACTGGGTAGAAATATTTTTGAGTTTTTGTCAACTAAATCTAGAATTAAAGTAAAACACATTTTAGTCTAAAGACTAAGACTAGATTTAAATTAACTGCCAAAATTTCCGCTGCACAACGGATGTGTTTCAGCAATAAGCTGTAGCACATCTGAAGTGTCTGCAGCACTATCAAAAGCTTCTTGTTCAGAGTCGTCTTTTGATTGTCTGTAATCTGCTGCTCTGCCCAGATCAAAAGACAATAAAGGACATTGTGTCTGCTGTTTTCTTGTAAGCCGTCTTTTGGTCGTGCACTTGAAGGAGTCTGAGTGTTCTCCTTTGCCTGCCACAGAGTAACAACATGAACCGTGACGTCTGTCCTATGTAGCCAAAAGGCAAATAATGATGGGATGCATAGACGGTTGTGACTCCGTCTGGCTCCTTGCAGCGAACTCGTCCAGCCCTTATTAGCAGAGTTTAATGGTTTGAATCACAGCTCACGTCTCAGCCAGCTCTTTAATTGGAGGATTTTATTGGAAGAGGAACAAATCTCTTAGATTTCTCAATAAAAAGAACAAACTGTAAAACATTCAGAATAGCTTTGCCCCTGATCTGATTGATTAAAGAATTGTTTTTATTTTCAGTTTGGGCACAAATTAAAGATGGAGAGCATAAGCAGATACTTAAAACTCCTAATGAGTTAGATCTGAAGATTTTTATTGGATTTGATGAGAGTGAGAGTTAAATCATGTTTCTAAAATGTCATGTTGAATGTTTTATTTACTTCAAGGATGATATCGATGGAGCCAAAGCATTAAAAAAAATCACTAATGGAAAAAAATGATGCATCAACTGTGTCCTGATTCAGATTTCAAGGTTTTCACTCGCTTTCCTTGTTTATTTTTTTAGCCATCCTTTGAATTGTTTTACATGTTGTTAAGCTGCTTGAGGCTGTTTTCAAAGACGCTTCAGTGTCTTCAGTGACTCATTATGGAGCTATATTTTCCATCCAGTTCCAGCCTCGCTTACTGCAGCACTCAAACAAAACTCAGCCACTTTTTTAGACACTTTCTTTATTTGTCTTTTCCAATCAGCACTCATCTGCAGGTGGCCTTTAACAAATAATCAACAGGAGCTAAATTTGGCTTTGTAAGCTCTGCATAGAAAAATAAATTCATGCAGATCAGTCACCCTCCTTCACCGTGAAATGAAAAACTCTGCGGGGTGTGGAATATAACTCAAGTGACTCATTAAAATTGTTTTTCTTAAATGTCAACTGTCTCTTCTGTTTCTCAAATTCACTGCAGGGGGCGTCAGCACCAATCCGTTCCCTACCACTACTATGAGCCCCGTGGCCCGGACGAGTGTGCTATGTACATTTCTCACGAGCGTGGACGGAGGGGCAGCCATCACCGCTTCATCACAGAGAAGAGGGTGTTTGCAAACTGGGCACGGACTTTTGACATCCACTTTTACCAGCCGGACTGGAGCCCACCGCCTCTCCCGGCCAACCGGTCGCTGGAGGGGGACGTCACAGCTGCACACGTGGTACCCAAGAAGACGTGACGGGAGTCGAGTTTAAGAAATACTTTAAAAGGGGAACTAATGTAGTAGAACTCTGCAATTTCAGGAGCCTAAACTGAACAGATAAAGCTGAGGTAGAAGATAACCTCAGGTGAAGGCTGGGTTTTTTTGATCTTGCTGGACTTTTGTTGCCAACAGCTCTCCGTCGCTGCAGCTCCTGCTGAGGAGGTGAAGAAGTTCAAAGTTATACATCTGTTTTATAAGAAAAGCCTCATAAAGTGAGGTTATACAAGGAGGCAACGTTAGTCACACTATCAATGCATGCGTTCACTGCAGAGCCTCGTCGTCTTTGTGCATTCATACTGTATGTATGTCGACTAAAATGATAACAGAGGATACAAACTTCAGTCTGGGCTTCATATAAAGCCTCTCTTTGGCTGTGTAATATGCAGGATCTACTGCTTACAGTTCAGTGAAAGAAAATACCATTACAATACCCATAATCTAACAGCATAGAGCTGGAGACAGTGTCAGTGGAATACTAATTAAACTGAAGCTTCGGTCAAATCTGGCTTTTAGAAAGGGTGAATTATCCCTGTTCAGGATTTAGTTCTCCTGCTGCCTTCAGTTATTGAACAGGTCAGGTTGGATGAGATTCATTCGACCCCTGAAGGCCTTCAAAGCAGATATTCACTTCCCTTACTTTTATTAATGCTGCCTTCCAGATGTGTGCGTTGTAAAGTGTCCAACTTTAAAATCTAGAACTTCTTGTTTGAATGACAAGAGTGTAACCTCGCAGAAGGTTTAATCTTGGCCCCATGCGGATATATCATAAGGCTTTGTTGGCGCCTGTCACTAGTTAATAGTGCGATTTATACAGCTACAAGTCGGATTTCCATGTAAATGCACAGCTAAGTCACAAAAGACAAGTGGGAGATTAAGATGGAGAGCAGGGATGCAGCGGCGGCATCCATCCTACTATATTCATCCGCTGCTACCGCCGTGAGCCTGAATCACCTCGAGGGAGAATTACACCCTTTTTTTTCCTTTGGTTAAACTGATGAGTATGTGATCTGTCACTCCTCTCGTCTCCAGCTCCCAATCGTGTTTTATGTGCACTCTCTGCTCATTTGATGTAGTGGAAGCTACTTGTAGGCTGCCCCGTCTTCACTCCCAGAGATCCTCTATTTTCTCCTCCATGAATAAAAATCAGGTCTGGGGGGAAGCGATGCCACGTGTGGTTATCTTAATGATACATCCTGGTGCTAAGTCCTTATTGATTTGCCCTCATCGCTGTAATGTGAGTAATGAGAGAATAGATGCCGCGGGTCAGATACATAGGTGCTCACACCTCCAGGACGGGATTCACATCATGTTTCCTCAGACGAGACGAGGAAACGATTGCTTTTCATACATCATGCACAGACGCAGCTGCTGCTTTTCTCTACGTTGCCCGGATCGCCTGCTGCTGACTTGCAAAGTCCACCATAATTTATTTTGTAGGAATGTGTTCTCCATGGCTAAAAGGTGTGCAGAATGATCTATAAAAGGAGGCTGATAAGTATTTAAACATTTCAGATATTTGCCTTGTACCTGAATCTTTAATGATGTTAAAGAGAGTTTCTTCTAAATATTTCTTTCATTTATTTAACTCAAGAAAAAGATAGTCCTCAAAGGCTAAGCTGAAATTTTCAGAATGCTTGTGTTGTAAAGACATGAGTAAAATTCCTGAAATTCTTCTATTTACAGTGACATTGAGCAAAGGAAAGCAGTAAATTACCGCAAAGTCGGATATTTGTAAAATTCGCTTTTCAAATAACGTATTAGTTTCACATTTTGAAGAAGTTAGTCCCTCTCTTGCAGAGATTAAATGCAATGTGTCATGTCTGCACAGTGAACTGTAGTTAGAGGTAAGGCTGCTCGATTATGGCATAATTTTTTTTTTTTTTTAAAGATATATTTTTGGGCTTTTTAACACTTTATTTGTAGTGCATAACAGTGGATACAGTGATGAGAGAGTGAAGGAAAGTAGCCATAGGCTGGACTTGAACCTGGACTGCCTGTGTACATGGGATGTGCCTTAAAACCACTGGGCCAGGGTTATTAAATTACAAATTCAACTGAGCCAAATTTTAAAATCAAGAAATGTAGCCGGGTCAGCCATGTTCGGCGCCCAGTAAGCAGCTGGTAATGTCAAATTTTGAACCAATACAGCTCAATTTGATAAAAAAAATCTGAACTTTTTATTCACAGTCTCCCTTTTTAAATTTGGCAACATGACAAAATCACACCAAAAGTACATAAAAACACAACAGAGCTGTATTTGAACATAACCTGAGGTAGTTTAATTTTTTTTCACTTGAATAAAATAAAATAAATAGAATGGAAAAAATAAAATAAAACTCTCTAAAAAATCATTTTGGTCACATCTTACCCAGGCATATCTTAAAGTGCATAAAAACTAAAGTTGCACAGTTGTAGCTACAGTTGAAAAGGACATGTTTTATACTCGGTATCTTAGGGCTACTTTTGTCAGCATTGTTAGCCGTGCTTCAAAACAACACAGTGCTTTGTAGGTAGACTGTTGCTAGGTTATGCAGAGTGCTGCATTCATGGTCTGAAATACTTTGGTAATTTATAAATCTTGCGAAAACAGGTTGTCCTCTGCATCTCTGGCATGACCACAGGCTGGGCCACTTGGGGGATGGTTCTGAGCTGCATGTGGCCCCTGGACCGCTAATTGAATAACCAGGCCAGCTGCACCCTGGCAGAAATCCTCAATGATTGTACAACATCTGCAAAACATGTACTTATTGAACCTAGACACTTAGTACTTTGAAAAACAAGCAACAGAGTAAAATAAATGTATAATTATATAAAAATGTGTCTGGATAGCTCAGTGGTTTACTTTGCTGACTTTGATACAGGAGACTGGGGGCTCATAACCCAGTCTTGGCCCAATTAGTATCCAGTATGGACCTTTGTCAAGTTGTATGAGTAGTATTATGACCAACTTAACTCTTAGGCCTTGTTCACAGATAGGCAGGTATTTTCCAAAACCAAGGTTTTTCAGTGCGTTTTGATTCTGTACACACACTGATAACGCTGAATATGTGGTACGTGTCCACTCTCACAGAAGGACTCCTCTTGAAACAAGAGCTTGTGTATTGTGCACTTCCTGTTTAGTTAGTCTAAGTTTTGAGATCGGCCGAACTCTCACGAGCCTTTACATAAACATCAAAAATATAGTTAAATTAGTCATGTGAAAAGAAAAAATGGCACTTTGGTCAGCTTTTATTCAAACATGCATAGGTAATCATGAGATACTACTACAGTAAACTCCACTCTTCAATTACTGTTATTTCTCTGTGATTCACCTACAAAAAAAAGCTTTGGCTGGTAGACTGGATTCTTTAATGTACTAGGCAGGGCTAGCAGCTAGCAGCTAGCTTCATGTTTCCTACCTCTATACCAAGCTAAAAGTACTGATAGCTAAATTTAGCTACATATTTACTGTGCAGACTTGACAGTAGGGATACTAAAATCAATTTTAAGTAGTGATATTGATAGCAATATTGGCCAACATGAGTAATAGTGCTAAATGAGTAAGCTGTTTTGTCTCATTAGCTACAGATGGAAATAAGGCTACAATCTAGCACATTTACGTATATATTCAATAATGTGCACTGTCCCCCTATAATAAATAAATACATTTTGTGAAAGACACTGATCATGTTTGCATGGAAAAGGCAGTGTGGTGTCTTAAAAATGTTCTTCTTCCCTTAAAGGGGACGTATCATACCTGTTTCATACCTTTGAGTTGACTGCAGTCTAAATGAAACAACTGTGCTGGGCTTTGGTCTAAATATGCCATGGATCAAGCACTAGAACCAGTGTAAATCAGCTCTAAACAGCCTTCCAGAGCAGTCTGTTTTATGTTTGTATTTTTAAATGTAAACGAGCTTCTTCTCTTCCATGGGGTGTGCCAGGACAAGTAGAGCTGAGAGCTTTTAAGGCTGTAGGTGAAAATTCATGGGTGGAGATACTGTACCAGGTGAAGAGAAGGTATTATTGTTATGATTCTATGTGATATTTATGGACACAGAAGCAAGACAGACCTTCAGATTTCATGTTTTCAGACACAGGAGAACCATGAACAAAGGACTAGGTTGGCTTATTTCACATTTTGTGGGTTTGTAGTACTCTGGATATCCAAATATACAAGTAAAAACAGCAGTCAAGTGTTGGACTCTCAGAGAAATGTGACATGACCTGATTTGTGGCCCACAATAACAATGATGCTATGATCATTTCTGCCAGTACTGGTAAAATGCAACACAACTTATAATTATAAATTCTGATATCTGATTAACTGAATACTTTAAAATAACCCTTACAAGGTTAATTTGAGAAGATGTGATGGAAGTTTTACCTCTTGTCACACTGCATCTCTTAATGTCTACTTGCCTCCTTTGGCTGTTTAATTTCTGCCCTTATGTCGCTTCAGCGCCACTGTGAGTTTAGAGCGTGGTCATTCATTTAAAAAATAAAATACGGCTATATGGCACCAGTGATTCAATAAATGCATCCTGCCAGCCCAGACAAGGATTTATTGTCTAATCAATATATTACAAACATCTAAATTGATGCTGTATATTTCATAATCCCTGACTCTCAGTGAAAAAGGATGTTTCCAAAAGTAAGGAACTCTTCCTTAAAGCAATGAATCACTCATCAAGTGTTGCCACTTAATTTCTATGAACCAGTTACTGACCAAAACCACTAAAGCTTAACCGAATCATGTCTTCTTTCCATCTTTTTTTTCACATAATGGAAATGTACAATTCAAATCAATAAAGTACTTTTTATCAATATTCATGGTTTCTTGTGCATCTTTATGTGGCCGATAACATCGTTGAGATTTTTTTTAAGTGTATACTTCATATACGTACCTTAGAAGTCCTCTGAAAAAAAGGATGAAACATGACGGTTAAGTTTATGATAGGAGGCCAATGACTCACCTTAGCTCTCCACTGATGGCAGCTGCCATCTTCGCCTTTCAGTCTCCCTCTTCCTGTCTGGTTGTGACATCCGGCTGTGTCACGCTGAAATAATAATGAAAGACGGGCAGAGCTACAAGGCCGTTTCTCCCCAGAGCTATAAACAGATTCCTGCCAGTCTTCAGAGCACAGTGAAGAGCATTTCTCTGTGAAAATAGCACCGCCTACGTAGACTGAAGGTAAAGAATATATACCAAGGTAACATTGTAAGATGATGACAGAGAAACCAGGTTTTCAGGAGAAAGTCAATGACACTTCAAAGTTAACAGACTCAGCCTTTACTAGATGAAATTAAAAAACACTGAATTTTAGACCATTGATGGCTTTGCATGATCTCAAATACAACAAAAAGCTTCAGTCAACAAACATACCCAGGTCATTTTCTCTTTGGCTCATCTCCTGAAACATTAAGAAAACAAGCACTATAAGGTTCCTGCTTGTGAACACGTTGCCAGCTTTTTATAAGATCTCTTAAAGAGGATTTGAATGAACACAAAAAAAACCTTTTTGACTGTCACACAAGGTCATCAAAGTAAATGAGTAAATGTTGTTACATTTCCAAGCCACATGCACTACCATGATTATTTCTGAATTAAAAAAATTAAAATTTAATTTGATATAAAATTAAAACAAGCCAAGTGATATACTCACCAGCCACTTCATTAGGTATATGTGTTCAACTGCTTATTCAGACCCCACCTTCAATGTCGCAGAAGAAACGGAGACTCATCAATGTTTATGAATCTTCTGTTGTCCAGACTGCCTCAGGGTTTGAGGTTTTGTGCATTCAGAGATGTTTTCATGCATACCTCAGCTGTAAAGTTGTTTTTTTTTTAATTATTGTTGCATTTCTATTAACTTAAACCAGTCTAGTCGTCCTCCTGTGACCTCTACATTCAACAAGGTATTTTGGCCCAGAGAACAGCCTCTCACCATTTTTTTCTTTTTTTGGACCCTTCTCTAAACCCTAGAGATGATTGTGTGAAAATCCCAGTAAATCAGCAGTTTTTGAAATAATCAGACCAGTCTGTCTGCTACCAACAACCTTGGCACGTTCAAAGTCACTGAAACCACCTTTCTTCTCCATTCTGATGCTCAGTTTGAACTTCAACAGGTCTAGACCATTTCTATGTGCCTAAATGCATTGGTTGCTGATTAGATATTTGTTTTAATGAGCAAATGAACAAATATCCCTAATGAGATGGTCAGTTACTATAAATGGCCCATTTTTAAGTTCTAATTTTGTATTGCTAAAGACCATATTTAAAAGAATCTCAGTTTCCACAGTAAGTGTTAGCAGCTGTCTTTGCTACAGATTTGATGTAGCAGACTGCAATAGTAGGGATTGTGACAGCTACATAACCTTTAAAATCTTAACTCTATAAATTAATTAAAAAATACAAAGAAAAAAATAACTAACCTTGGAACAAAGCTCTCCTGAGTTTTAGTTCTTACTTAGACCTTTGTCAAGAGACAGAGAGCAATGCTTTTAAACTTTTAAAGATGCCAACATTGAACATCAGAAATGTAAAAAAAAAGTCAAAGGTTAAATGAAATATTTGTTAGAATAGTTGCCTTGAAGCCAAATGTTATTGTTTTCCATGTAACACAATTTTGAGTATGAAGCTGTATTTTTATTTACTTTTTTAAGAAAACCACAGAACTGTTAAGTTTTGAAAATGGAGTGATTTATAACGGTTGAAAGCACAGCATGATACACTACAACTACCACAGGGTGTCTGAGGATCTTAAAAAGTATTCATAATTGATGAATCAATTTAGTAAAAATAAGGCTTTAAAAAGTGCCAAAAAGTCTTAAATGCAAGACTATAAACCTTAAATTTTGTAGCTTGTAAAATAACATTACATACACATTAGTTTTTTCAGCTTTTGTTTTATATTTTGTTCTTTTGGAAATCTACCAGATCTAACATTGTTCAGCATGATTTTAGCTCATCAGCTTTAACATTAAAGTGATCTTAAAAACATCAATGCTAAAATCTGAATTAAAGAATATTATAAGTATCCTGAAATGAGCAATCATGCCTTGTCATTTTTCCCAAACCCTGTGCTGTTCTACTCTGTAGATTCAACTAGAGCGGAAAAACTTGTAAAAAGAGACTGTGGTATGGCTGCTCTTTCACTAAAATAATCAGACCTTCCAATATCAGCTGCTTCATGGTATCAAACTGAGTTTTTTCTTTTCATATTCTAATTTCAAAATGCTTCTAGCTTAATTTGTAGCCCACAATAAGAAATATTACTGACATTTTATTGTCTGTTCATATTTTTATCCACATTTGAAACCATATCACTAATGTAACAGGTTAGAAGTTGCATATCCTATAACACCTAATGTTTATAGCCCTCCTTTGGGTGTAGAACTCACCTATGTCCAAGCCCCGCCCTCCAACACAAAGAGCCAATCACATTTATTGCAGCTACTCATAGCAGTCAGACATCTGACTCATAAACCTCCATAGAAAAACATTAGACAATTTGAGTGTCCTGGAATTTCACTGAAATTTAACCAGCTGGTAAAGGATGTGTCCATCGGGTTTCCATGTTCGAGCTGCTGCATGCAGGTCTCACATCACCAAGTCCAATGCCAAGCCGCTGGATGGAGTGGTGTAAAGCACACTGACACTGGACTGTGGAGTGATGAATCACACTTCTCTGTTTGGCTGTCAGATGGGTGAGTCTGGGTTTGGCAGATGCTGAGAATGTTACCTATCTGACTGCAGTGTGCCAACTGTGAAGTTTGGTGCAGGAGGGATGATGGTGTGGGGCTGTTTTTCAGGGCAATCTTAATGCTTCTGCATACCAAGACATTTTGGACAATGCTATGCTTCCAACTGTGTGACAACAGTTTGGGGAACTCCATTTTCTATTCCAACATGACTGTGCCCCAGTACACAAAGCAAGGACTATAAGGACATGGTTTGATGGGTGCGGTGTGGAAGAAATTGACTGGCCTACACAGAGCCCTGACCTCAGTCCCATCAAGCACCTCTGGGTTGAACTGGAATGGAGATTGTGAGCCAGGCCTTCTCGTCCAACATCAGTGCCTGACCTGATGAAATGTCACAGGTTAGTTTCATTTAGAAGGCTTTCAGATGATACCAATGTTGTGTTGATTTAGAAAACCGTCCAACATGGAGGTCCATTTAGGATGTGTTCTGAGGATTTAAGTCCTATCAAATATATCCATCAGACAAGTCATGATTTTTTTTGACTGCTTTAAGGACTTTTGTTCTCAAAAAGAAAAAAAAGAACATATCATGAAGACCAAACATAAACCTTGTTTCCCACAAGTTTTAATATTTACACAACCCCATTTCCTAAAATGTTGGGACATTGTGTAACTGTAAACCAAACCAGAATAAACAATAGAACAGTAGCATGGCTCTGTGGTATGAGTCTAGGTGCTAAACTGACCTGTCTGTAGCTCCAACTGGCCACCCATTTACATTATGTGGCACATTATGAAATGTAAAATACAGGGTGCCAGTAGCCCTGTGGTTATGTGCTCCATGCTCAGAGGCTGTTGTCCTCAAAATGGGTGGCCTGAGCTCAAATCTGGCTTGGGGCTCCTTTCCCACACCATTAAAAACTCTGTTTGTCTCTGGGTTCTGACTCACTGTCATCTCTGAATACAGGCATTAAAATAAGCCCCAAATGAAATGACCAATGAGACCTGAGACTCTAGAGCAGCTGAAATCATTCATGAAGCAGGAAGTGATCTCCTCAGTTCCCAGAATGTTGATGTGGTATTAAACACATGACCCTGTCCCAATATTTTTTCCAATGTGTTGTTGGCGTCACATTTGTAAATGCACATAATTTTTCTAAAATAATGAAATTCCTCAGTGGGAATGTTTGTTTTGATGTCTTTGAGCTATACAGCGAATGAATGTCGCGCTCCAACTGCCTCTGTTGCTTACTGGCTTTCAAATGTCTCAGTAAATTCTGAACTCCCTAAGGTGTTGTTATCAAACAGTAAACCAACGTTTCTGTTTCATAGATGAATTTCACACATTGAGGGAGGAAAATCTTTTCAGAACTGCCAGTGCCTTCTGGTTCTGCTACAAGCTCCTAAATGCTCTGCACATAGATCACATCTGCATGTAACGTGAAGCCAGGAGGAATCAGCCTTTTTAAAAAAACAAAAAAACCCCAGCTTTTATGAAATATGTGATATTCATACATGAACTGAAAAAGGTGGTTCACTTATTAGTGGAACTGTCAAGTTTAATTGCATTAATCGCGATTAATTAAGACTCACAGTAAGTGCATGGTTATAGTTTTTTTTCAATTGGGATTAATCGCATGATGATGATCATGAATGCTTTCAGCTGAGCCATACCATCAGGGCACAATCACAGGAATCAATGTACTCAAGCTGATTTTGTCACAGATACTTGCTGGCTTCAAGGGTAGTTAGTTAGTTAGTTGTAGTTAGTTGAAATAAATCAATAAAAACCTTAACAAATAAAAACAAATGAAAAATTAAAATCTATTATAGCTTTGATGTCTCCTATATGACAGTTAACATCAATTTTAAAGAAGAAATCCAAATCTAAGGATAGAAATAAAGTAACAGACTAACACTGATCATACCTTGTGCTACAGCTTTTGTTGCCAATGAGAGAAAGATCTGCAGCTGCTAAAATTACAATTATTATTCCTGGGATGACTGGCATTTCAAAGGCCCACTGAATGGGAAGCAGTTAAAAATCACAGTATCAGTCAGAACATGTGCATGTTTCTGTTTGTTTGTGCGTAAATCATTAGATGTAGTCGACTGGCTCACAGGGCTATTGTTGACATTCGTCTTTGAAAGACAGGAAGCATACATGTGTGAGCTGGCTGATGAATGCTGATGCTGCTCACTGTTTGAACAAGCAGTGTGACACATTCAGAGTGATCCTCCCTGACTCTTCACCTAGAAATCTCTCTGCCTCTTTGGGGTTGTCTTCTGTAAGATTGTCCTGTCACTGGTGTCTCTCCACCAAGTCAAGTGTGAAGGAAGAAGGACTGATGTTTATTAGCACTGAGAAACCGTAGCGAAAGAGGAGAGTACATCACCGGGCTGATAGGCAGAGCATATTCAATTCCATCTGCAGGTTTTGAAGGTAGGGAGAGGCGCCGCAGATGAGATGGAGTCAATTTTGAAGAGGGTTTAAGAACAAACAAATCCATCTGAGATCAGGTGGCTTTAATATTCTCTGCCAGCCCGGTGTACATAGACTGTTTATGCAGGCTTGGATGCGAAAGCAGTGCCGTCTTATGAAAAGACAAGGCTGGAACAAAAGGAAAACAACATTTAAAAAAGATGCCTGGATTGTTTGAACGATTTCCAGAATGAAAACAGCAGAGCAGGTGTGTAAATCAAGCCAAGCAGCAAAGAATTCAAGGATGTCTGTGTTATAAAACAAGCTTAGAGTGTAAGCTCTGCCAGGAATACCTTTAAGGGTTTCAGCAGCAGTAAAAGGAAGCATGTGTTTTGAAGCAGCGTTACAGAGTAATTAAAGAAGCTCAATATCTTTGAAATAAGGAAATAAAAGGTAGTTAAAGACGCAAATACAGTCCTTTTATTCAGTGTTTCAACTTTAATCAGGGTATCAGAGTCAGACCAATTGAAATAAAATGAGCTCACTCTCCGTGAAGGAGGATATGAGATTACAGGAAATAGAAACAGGAAAGGAGAAATAAGCCTTGCATAAATAATGTAAAAGAAAAAGGTAGATGGTGGCTGACGCAGCAGCTGCCTTCACAAACATACGGTCCAATTTCCAGCTCCATCTATTTTCCACTTCAGCCGAGAGGGAGGGTGGCAGCGGACACCTGATGGGCGTGCCCGTGTGCCACAGAGCAAAGATAAACTACCACAGGTTCAATCCATACGCTCCAAGCATCAGTCACTCCTCCGTACAATGAGCTTAATGCTGAGCCGTAACACACACAAGAGGAAGGGAGAGGGGGGAAAAAAGAGGAAAAACACGTCCCGTAGAGGAGATTCATTTGGGACGACCGGCAGCTTACTGGGTTATCACTCACTTATCGCCGCTGTAGCAGGGACGTGGAAACGGCCGGGGAAATAGCTGTCCATCACCCAGAATACAATCAGCCGAGTACATGGCTGGGGAGTTAATGGATGTTTCCACAGGGAGGGCAATTTGGAGAATGGGAAAGTGGATGGGTCCATCACGGAGAGATGGGATTATGTGCGATTGTTATCCCTCACAAGCGGGATGTGACGGTCAAGGGGTGTAATGTATACGGACAGCGGAAGCATTAATCAGTAATCTCTGCACAGTTCTCTCACAGCCAATCAGCCGGCCCCTCATCCCCTTCTTCCTCCTCTGACTGAGTTTCTGAGGAGACAAAACTGCTGCTGAAGTATGCAAAGCAGTAGTCTGGAAAAACAAATTAAACTCTTATCTGTGGACTTAATTCAGTGCATTTTTAACAAATCAATATAATTATGGAAAGTTTAGACACACAAGAAATAAATAAAAGTTAGAGTCTTTTTGGAAAAAGAACATAACTGTTTAAAACGGCTGCAGTGCTCATAGAGGCAGAGTTTGAGCATTGCATATTTTCAAGTATTCATCCCTTTCACCTTGTCATTAGAATTGTTCCAATACCTTTAGCATTAACACAAGTGACTTTAGATACAGGCTGAAATTCAGTATTGACTAGCATGTCAGTAAATGCACTGATCTGATTTGATTAGAATTTATTTTCGCAATTCTGTCGATAAATAAACTGTTCATAGCTGTAGATTATATGGTATGCAAAGATAGATGACAATAACAGATCCCAAAAGAAAAGCCAAAACATTTGAAGCTTCTATACTGATTGAGTGCAGGGTGGGTCTTAACCTCTGCCTCCTTTGTGTTAGATGAGCCAATTTACTTTCTGCTGTTTCCTTATTTTGTTTTTTTACAGTACATATCAACTTCCTTGGTCCGTTGATAAGTTCTTGCCAGGATTTTACTTTGACCCAAGTTCCTCTTCGTTTCAAAATAAAAGCAGGTCCGTATCCAAATACAAAGTCAACTAATCCTCAATTTAAGTACAAAAATACAAAAAGAAAAAAAGAGTTCAAACAGCAAAAGAGGGACATTTTTTAAAAAGGGAAATTAATCACTATTAAAAATTTGAATCATCTGACAACTTTACATTTTAGGCATGTAGGGCACATCCTTTGGTCCCAATGTGCCACAACCCAGGGCTGGAGTGGAGAGTCAGGCTGGACATATCAACAAGTATGTTGCTCAGCAACATAGGTCAAGCTCAATGGCATCTTCTTGCTGGGCCTTTTCACCCATGGTAACATGCCTGGAGACCCCAAAGGGTTTTTGGGCTCTTGGGACACCAACAGCACAACCAGGGGGTCGTGGCAACCCTATTTCCTGCCTGGACGTTACCCAGGCCGTGCTAATTCACCACATTCACCCCTCACTCTGTGCTAAAGGTGTGGATTTTGTTCAATTTCCAACAGATTATATGCCCCTGGTAAAATGTTAGGGCATCCAGAGCACAACCAGAGTTGTGTCAATCCTCTGTCCCACCTGAGGGTGCCCTCAGGTGGGCTAACTCTCCATCTAACTCGTTAATTTTGCCTCAGAAGCATCAGGAGGCAGAAGAGCAGAAATAAAGTCATTTTTGAACAGACCTGCATTTTTTTCAATCAGAAAAAAGAGCAAAAACAGCTCTGGCCTTCAAAAAACAGCATTTTTACCCTAAATTACAGAGATGCTGATTTACATGGGATTAGTATTACCTTTGGACCTCTGTGTGTGCTGAAATACAGTAGATAATGTGCCAAGTAATTTTTACTCCACAATTTACAGACATGGTCGATTCACACAGGATGAAAAGCACAAACGTCCTGAGTGATTAATTCAAATTACCAGAGGTTCCTAGGTAATACTAATCTTGTGCGAATAGGGCTAAAGCTGGTTTTCCCATGATAACCTCTGCTAATTTCAAAAAATCTCTGGAAAACAACTAAATGTACATATACAAAATAAAATGTCTGTATGCATGTCCTCCCATGACTTGTGTAATGATGTGCTTTTTGAACATGTTCTGTTTCTCTTTATTCTAAATCATGGTATCTATGTCTTAGTGGTTTTTTTTCTGAGAGCTTCGATTTGAATAAGCTATTTGATGCCATAAAAAGAGTAAAATGCAATGCTTGACAGCTTAATTGGTAAATGTGACTCTTGCAGCAGAGTAGAGGAGGAACAGTGAGATGATACATAGCAAAAAGTCATTGCACTTTTCAAAAACCATTGAAACAGAAACAATAATATTTTCTGCCGTGGGCTGTACCAACCTGAGGAATTGTTGCCATTTTAACAGTAAGTTGATCATACATTTTTGAAAACAAAAGGAGTGGATCATAGAAATTGACCAAATTTCACTTCACCATGCAGGCTCCAAATGACAATCAAGAGGACGTGGTGTAGTGTCGCCATCTTCATATGCATACGTTTTTAAATTAAAGGGATACTTGTTTTTGTCGATACTCAAACTTTTTTTTTAGAAACTGGTATAAAAGGTGAAAAAGGTATTGGAACATCTTGACTTTCTCATGTAGAATAGTACACTTTTACATCTCCCCAGTACAGAACAATCATTTAAACATAAAAAAGGCACCAACTGCATCACACAGTTTCTGTCTGAGAGATTGTGGTGCCACACACCTTCAGTCCATTTCCAGGGAAGCTTCTTGGTCACTTTCCCTCTAATATCCTTTTGGGTAATGCTCCCGATCAACTTCCCTGTGTCCTCAGATATCCAGCTGCGTAAATGCTGAGGCCTCAGAAGATGTGTTTGAGGTGCTTGATGCCGTACGTCTTGAAAAACACCATGAGGATTAGAGTCCACAGGCCCAGGATGAAGCCGTCAGGAGGATGCCAGTCTTTCTGCTTTGGTTTCTGGAGAGAGGGGAATGTGGAGGGAGGGATAAGGCGAGGTAAAGGTGAGGTAAGGATGGGGGAGGAGAGCAGGGGGAAGAGGAGAATGCAGTTAGTAATAGTGTGTATATTTCTCCTGTTGAGGCCGCCGCTGATTGTTCTGTCATTCACACAGCCAGGCAGGCAGCCGCTGAGTCTCAAACATTTGATCCTTTTATGTACACTATCTGCTGTCTCACATACACAAACACTAAAGTTCACACAAAGAGCTGGTGCTACGTCTCATCAGTACGCCTCCCCTGTCTCGTGTTTGTCCCATTCACTGCCACATCATCACTTTGTGTATGATTATACTTTTAAATCTTTCTCGTATTAAACATGCATCTCACAAGGAGCACATTTATATGCTAATGCAGTGACAATATTCTACAGAGAGATGAGATTTAACCTCTAAAAAATCTTCCTAACTCCTCCATTGGCGACAAAGCCACAGATAGCCTGTGAGGACGCACTTAAGAGATTTCTGTTATCCCCTGGTACACAAGCTGCCATTATCCAGTCATGAAATCACCAGTCAGAAACGGCATTCCCCAAAGCCAAAAACCCCAGGACTTGGCAAAGAGGATGAACACACAGACGGCACACTCTCCGAGTCTGTGAGAGTCGCACACTGTACACACACATCAGCTCGACACAGAGCACAGAAAAGCTGCTACACAAACACTCGGGATCCATGTCTCTCTCCAGCTTTCCAGAGTGCTACTACAGTACGGAGTTTACATTTACGCTCTCTGAAGCACATCCACATGGACTGAACACTCTGTCGCACACTGAAGCAGGAGTTTGAGATGCGCCGACAGCAGACTGACAGGCCTTGAAGGATAAGACGGTGGTGTCAAATCCCAGTCCAGGGTCACTTTAACTGTCACCCATGAACTCTGATGGACAGTTGTAGGACAAGAGACAAAAACTGTATCATGCAGCCTGTGCATCAGATCAAACCTGTGTTGATTCAAGTTTTGGTAGCAGTTCAGCCCTACTACTTCATACCCACCTTGAAGCAGATCACTATATTTCTGAAGGAAAACATGAAGGTTGCACGACAGCAGCAATGAAAAAGCACTTTTTTGAGAAGTTCAATTTCAATGACTTATTCCATGCTAAACAAGGGGTAGAGTGCCATGACTGACAGCTCTGCTGACTAATGAGTCTCATGCATAACTGTGTGCATCAGACTATCAGAGTAGTGGAGCAGAGGTGAGTGGAAATACAACATTCACTAACACAAGAGTCATAAAGCTGCCCATAATCACGAGTGTCTGCTTCAACCTAACACAAGAATCTGTTCTGCTGTGGACTTTGCTGACCTGAGGGATGATTAACAGAAAAGCTTAGACGTTAAATTGGCAGCAGAATCTACTGCTCAATTCTGGCTCCATGTCACCAGCATAATATGTCAGCGCCTGTCACGAGGGGTAATTTGGCTCCAGTTTTCAGAGAAGTGTCATCCATCTTTACAGTCATTGATCATCATATGTAAGTTTGTAGAGGACTGTTTAGAAAAAGTGGAAGTATCAAGATGATTGAGAGAACACTGAGGTCAAAAACATTAAAGTCAGGTAGTCACACCCTGATGCACAACATTCTCTGTTGCCAATTTTTTTTTCCAAATGGCAGAATAATGTTAAAAAAAACACCATGCTGGACTAAAGGTGGCATAAAATAAGTTGTTGAGAGCATTCAATCTATGGTAAATACAGTACAGTGCAAAATTTCTGTAAGCAAGTATTTGGTCAGCTTCACAGGCAGCGGTTCAGCAGATAGGAATATTAACGGCTAAAATCCAGCCAAACGAATATGTATGATGTCAAGAATTTTTCAAACATCAACAAAGTATTTTCACTATGGTCCACATCCTGTTTGGTGCTGGGGTTGTTTATCTACACAAGACAGCATACGGCTAATTTAGCAGCAGCAGAAAACTGGGCTTTAGCTGCAGGGAAGAACCATCAATAAGAAGAGGACTGTACTGATGCTTGCAGATGTCTTTTTATTGTATAACTTCAAAGAAACCACGCTGGTTGGATTTACTGTTTTAGCAGAGGTTACAGTTGAGATCATCAGGTAATGAGGATTAATATGGGACAGCTAACAGGAAGACTCAATTTTGATTTGTAATGTAGATTTTTAACGTGGTGTCTAGTTTACAGAACACTGTTAACTGTTTTATGGGACGATTTCTTGGTGTTTTCAGTGGAAAATGGTATTTGGCTGTTGCAAGCTGCTAAGTTATTGTAACAGCTGATGTGCTAATGGGCTAACTTAGAGCTAATGGAGCTAACATGCTGCTGTTTGTATGCATTAAACATAGCTGTTCATTATGCAACTAGCTGTATGTGTATAAGAAAAAGCTGACAACATTCATTATGCTTGATTAAACAACTTACACTAAGATGAATACAAGAATATCTTTACACAGTCATTTCCAAGGTCTAGTCATGTGCAAAATGTGTCAAGCAGGCTGTAATAACAGGGTAACAAGAACTCATTTCTACTGTGTTAGTCTTGGATCAGGGTAAGACAGATATATGTTAAATGCAGATTATTGGTCACATTGCTGTCTAAAGTAAATGTCCAGTTGTTGTTGTAACTGGCAGGAATTCTTCAGGACTGCTGGCCATTTTGGCCGGAGACATAAAGGTTCTGGTAAGGTGTAAAGCAAATGTAAATGGCAGAAAGAATAAAAGAATCCTTTAAATTTAAATCGTGATTTCTGGTTACTTCTATTTAGAGAAAAGTTTTATAAAACTTGTAAAGTTCTGAGTTTGGGGACTTCTGCAGTTCTTCAAAGTTAGTCAAGGAACAACAGCTCATAACAAATAAAACTTTCAACCAGAAAATCAGAAGCAGTGATTTAATTATGGGATTCAAGTCAGAAAAACAACAAATGTTTCTGAGTTCTAATTTGTTTACTCTGTGAGCAGCAACTCTTTTCACATTAGTGAATGCTAATGAAAGAGAAACATACCACTGGAGGGAAAACTGCTAACAATATTTCAGAGATGTGTGAATTATACTACTCTGTAGTGGTGGGAAATGTATTTAAAATTAGAATTACATCATGGGTAACCTTTAACTTTCAATCCCACACAACGTTCATAAGAGTATTTTAAACAAACACGCTTGAGTCCAGTTTTTTCTACAGCATTAACAAGAAGCTGAAAAATATTCAGGATTTAGCTACAATCTGTGATAAGATTTAGACTCTCCAGAGCTAATAAAACTCAAATACAGTGATATAGCTGATGAACTAGAAGGCCATAGGATGGTGTCAGTGGTCAAATGCCACCGTCCGTCGACACTGTAATTTATAAGTAAATTGATTCTGAACAGCTGAAGTGGTCAGCTAATATTTTGCTGAATTTCACATCTTATGAGAGGTTCAAAACTGCTGAATTGGCATATGTACAGTGGACTCTTTTGCAGAACTGGCAGATACTGTCGAGTGTTAAAGGGTCTGAAATTACCACCCACTAAGCACCAAATGCCAGTACAGTCATTGGCAGTGAAACACAGGCCATGAAATTCTAATACTGAATGTTACATTTAGTTTTTAAACTCTCCTGCCATTTAATTTTCCCTTTCGCTCAAGTTATGACTCTGATAGTTTTCTCAGTGGCTGATGATCACCCTCCTTCTACACAAAGCAATATTATGTCTGTGGAGAGAGGATAATAAACTTCATCAAATGCATAATATCGTAGAACACACTGAACTGGATTCTATTCATGATGCGACATTAAGAACAGACATGAATCCATGTTTGTAAGGCCATGCTTGCATAGAAATGATCCCCTGCAAAATGATGTGTTTTTGTTTCAGTTTCAAAAAACAGTCCTGCATTCAGACAACAACTTCTGTGCTGTATTCAGAGGCATAACAGGATAAGCAGATCCAGCAGGAGAGTGCAGCACTATGCCTGTTCTGTCCCACAATATTGAAACACTGTGTGAATTCAGCGTTCTGTCACGTGACCATGCGGAGGACCTTTATAAAGCACCTGGGACACTATTTAAATCCCTAAAACCAGAAACCTCTGTGCCAGAACTTAGCTTCAGTGATGTCAACGTACCAGTTTTTATATAGTAGAGGATAAAACTTCCCCTTTAACCGCCTCAAGGATGAAAATCCTCAAAATTATGGTCACTTTTATGCATTTTCATAGTGTTTGTGTCAGAATTGCTCCTATTTGGGAAGTGAAGAGGGAGAAATTCTTCATCACCAATGCCTTAGAAGATGCTAATTAGCTAGCGTTAGTTAGGTCTTATAACTCAGTGAGCTCGAAGCAAATGGAACACATTCAACTCAGGTATGATTCCCAGCTCTGACATCTGACTTCTTAGGTAAATCATTGCTCAGCACATTTTGGCATTCTTAAATTATTTTGGAGGGAATTCATGTGGAATACCAAATTCAATACTTCATTACACAAAAAATTAGGAACACAAATGTTCAACAGCCATTTGGAGACTATGCAATACCAAAGACAAGGACCTCACAATTATTTTCTGGAATTGCACCATACTAAAATCTTTCTGAAGTTGTAAATTTTACCTCATCTTGCTGTGAATCTTTGGTCTGAATTGACAAGCTGGGATATGTAAGATCCTATTATAGGGGTATAAATATGACTGTCTCATAGCATGAAGATGATGGAGCACTGTTATGGTGCTGTCACAGAAATTCACTGTGAAAACATCTTGAGTCTCCGTTTTCAGAGGAAACTGCATAATGCTAACCTTGCAAAGCAGATTAATTTGCCAGTCTCCATGTTTCTCACTGGTGAATTCATCTTGCAAAGCTCCCATCTGAACAGATTGGGCCCCCTGGAGTGGCAGTACTTCCGGTCACAGTTGAGTCATGACATAGCAAGCGGCAACAAGAGGCTGGTGCAATTATCAAGGAAGAGATTAGTGTGGATGCTATGTAGCTATAGCCTCAGTCAGGGCCATTTCTGGGCATAGGCGATATAGGCGGTTACCTAGGGCACCACGCTGAGCCCTAAACATTTTGAATAGGTCCACCAATTTAACAGATTATCAAGTCCTGCACTCGTCTAACCTCTGCGCACCTCGTTTGTGAAACAGTCCATCCTCGCTATTCTCTGTCTCACTCACCATGCGCACCCCCCAGCCCAAGCACACTGGGAGCCCAGCGAGACGGTGAGAGAAAAAAATCGTTTTCTTTTTCCTCATTCACACAGCGCTCAACAGACCGGACGTTGAGATAGAGCCCTGTGTGGGACTGCTAACACCCTACCTACCCATTCCTCTTGAAATCCTGACCATGAAGACCTGCCTGTGCAGTGTGTGTCATCCCTTCTTCCTACCTGTACCCGCAACGTGCGCATCCAATTCCTCCTAAAGCCTGACCATCCACGTAAACTTCAGAATGACAGACACAGCGTTCAGTTTAAGACACTGCCCTTGACAAATAAGGGTTTTTATTATTCTGATCAAAGTTTTCTCTCTGACTAAAGCATGAAAAAACCTCACATCCTCGTCAGCTATAATGCTCCAAAAGCAGCCATTATAACAGCTGACAGCCTGGACTAATGTAGCCCCTGGTTATACTGATAAGAGTAACGGCAGGTTCATGTTTATAGACTTTATGTACACATTGTTTATTTTTAAGAGTGCAGCATATTTCAGTCAGCTCCTACAGAGAGTACATTTTCTTTATGTCCCCTCCTGTTCCTGCCCTTGTCCGTAAATTAAAGCTTTATGAAAAGAGGCCAACTTTTAGAGAAATAATTTATAATTTCACCTATGATGCCAAAATACCTACAGCTGGCCCTGGCCTCAGTTTTATCAGAACTTGATGACATTTCTTTGTTAAAAGAACAAATAACAGGAATGAGTTCTTTTCTTTGCAAAAGCAACAACAGTTGTGTACGGACACGCCTACATTCGCTATGGTTCATGTTATGCAGTTCTCTATGGAGTTTACTCATCGGTAGCGGCGCACACCTACGACGACGTGTTTTGATGCTCTGATTGGCCCCTAAAGATGTGACAGACAGAACGTTCATCCAATCGACCTACAAGGTTTTTCAAAGGCTCTGCCCTTTCCCAAACGCTGTCTATGAAAGGTTTTCCAGATGGATGTGTGAAATAAATCTATCTGGCATGTCAGGTTAGCATACTGCCAGTTTAAACCACAATGAAAAGTGTAATGTTTTCAAAAGTTCTGATTTTGAAGATCTAGAAACTTTTCAGGAATACAAACGACTGTTGTTGTGTAAACCAACAGCCAAAATGCAACAAAAGGCTGCCGTCTTGCCTCCTTTCACTGTTGTATAAACATGGCCTTGAACAACTGAATGGGAATTCTTGGACTGCGAACACTGATGTAATCTAAAAGCTCTGTGAGTGAGATATAAAGTTGCTTTATGAATGTGTGTGGCTGTGTCTTCTCAAGGCTGTCTTTTCAGTCCAAACTTGTGGTTTATGTGATGAAGCTGCTGATTTCTGATGCAGAAAGAATGAGCGCATCAGAAAAATTTAATTACCCTGACTTGAAATTTATTTAACAGCTCAATTAAGTCAAATCAATAGAGCTCATGCTGAATGGTAGAGCGGAGACAGCGAGGAGTTTTCATTAGCCCTTAGGTCTCATGGTGACATAATGCGAGACAGTCAGGGCTGTAAGTCCATGGCAACGAGCCTCTGATTTAAAGCTGCATCCAGGCTGCAGATATTAGCTTGTATTTTCTGCTCATACTCAGATTTTATTGGCCAGTGGTGCCAGGCAATAAATGTATTCAGGAGAAAGAAAAGCACAGAGGAGAGAAGATGCGAGGCATAGATTACAGGCCTTCTCCACATTCACTATTTCTACAGTAGATAGTGTCTGACAGAAAACAAGCTGCAGGTTACACAGAGGAAAGAGCTCAGTGCTTCATCAGACAGCCAGTGAGCAGAGGAGATAATGTAGCTCAAACAATAAACGAATTGTTTCAGTGTCTGATTCAGTGTGATGCTTTTGTAAGAGAGCGACAGAAACTACAGAAAACATCTCAGACGACAGACAGCATAGACTCCATTGTCTGACATCAGACGTCAAAGTGGGAGTTTGGTCCAAAAATAGCCTTGTGTAACAAGCAATGAAGGGCTAATTTCACCAACTCAGAAAGGGAGAAAGGAAAGCTAACATGCACACAGTTTTTCTGCCAATGCTGGAACATTTTCAGAAATTCACATGAGACATTTATTTACTTGTTTAAAAGCTTTTCTGTTTGCTTTAAATGTAAAGTACAAAGTCTGGATTTAGTACATTGCACACTGGTAATATATTATTTGAATCAGGTCATGCAGTCAAGAGCTGAAACATCTGGTGCTGAAAAATGAGGAGAAAGTGTAAAAAAGTTCCTCAAGTGTCTATGTGAGGCTGGCTTTTAAAACAAATGAATTCCCATCTGGTTCATTGAGATTCAGCAGTATGTTTATGCAGTGGTAAAAAAAACTGGTTATGGTTGATCCATCCCATGATACTTTATCATGAATTCTAGGCATGACTTCCAACTTCCCCAGAAAGATCAGACTTGAAATGTGTCAAATCTGACCAAAATTTAACCAAACAAGGCCAATAGCCACTCCATGCCATTACCATTACCATTTATCTGGCTAAAGGACTGAGATTTATGTCACAATTTTCAGATTCTGCCTGCTATTTCCTAATAACTCATTGCATATAAATAAAAGTTTACTTTTTCGTAAGGTCGCTCATTAAACCTTGGTTATGGTTCATTATCATGTTTGCAGTGTATCCTATCATAAAACTAGAAAAGCACTCGGACAGTGCAGACCTCCATCATTTGCCCTATCTCCCAAAAGTACAGAATCTTTTTTAAAAAATCCTGGATCCAGACGGTGATCTTTATCACTCCCAAAATCTAATAAGTTCTTCCTTATGCCATTTCTGACATTTCCTGAAAATTTCATCAAAATCTGTCCATAACTGTTTGTTATGTTGCTAAAAAACAAACTAACAAACAGACTAACAAACAAACAAACCCTGCCAATCACATAACCTCCTTGGTGGAGGTAAAAATCTGTCCAAATTTTTGTTGTTTGCAAGCAGATGACAAGGAGAGACCTTCACACAATAAAAGGTGAACTCAGAGAATGAATTATTTTCCCCAGGGGTGTAGGTGGGACTCTATTTTTGCTGCCAGGTCAATGTCAATCAAACAATTTCAAAGGACACCACCTACAGAGTACCAAAGAACCAAGTGAGACTTTTGGGATCTTTTTACCAAGGATTACCCAGGATTTAAACTGCTATCTCTAGAGTTAGCGACACATTTGTCCATCCATCCTGATCTGATCCTATTTTGCCTTTGTATCTCTCTATACAAAGCATAAACAGAAAATCTGACATCAGATATAATATTTTTCAAGACCTTTTTCAAGACTATAGTAGTATGTAAAGAAAGCTTTCTTTGGGATACAAGCAGTGCTAACATTAACTGACTGTGCTAGTATTACACTAGGCAAAAGATTCACTAGGTTGGCCTCCACACTTTTTCAGAAAACTTGCATTTACCTTTTACTTCAATGCACACACCACTAGATCACATTATTAACTTGCTAGCTAGGAACCAGCAGAGCGTTAAGGATGCATTTATAGCCATTATATTGATATGTCTCAATACCACTTGCTTTAAAGAATACATTCTCTGTAATCTTAACAAATGATGGCACTGAAAAATGCCCATGGATTTCAATTTCGTTTTAAATTGCATCTTTTTCTCAAGCTGGGTGCTTAAGAGAGGAATTAATCCATCAAAATAACAAGAAACTTAATTTTTTTTTCTTTTTTTTTTTTTCAATTTTCTAATGCCAAATTCCAAAATCCAGTTTGCATGCAATTTCTAAGACAAGAAATGGTAAAATTCAGACCGACTTTTACTTAGCTTTGAAAAGTGGATGAATTGGCCAGATTCCATATTCATCATCAGCCAAATCCATCTTGCAAAAGCTCTGATTTTAAACGTTTGTGTCCGAACGGACCAGACCAGTCAGCGTCATTTGAGAAGAATGAGGCAGTAGCTTCGTGCTGGAAGCAGGTCTCAATGCCTGCCACCAGTGTAGCATTTAACTTGCAGCAATAGAATATCAGCAGTCCTATCAGAACTGGACCAAGTTTCATTGTTTCCCCTACCATCGTATTTGCTGATGTTGCCACTCAGGGAACCAACAGCATCCCCTGCCCCCCTTGAAGGTCAAGTTAATTTTATTGTATTTTCTATATAGCACCAGATCACAGCAGAAATCATTTAAGGATACCTTTCCTATAGAGCAGGTCTATACCATGTCCCTTCATTAAACAGACTATTTATCTTGTTTAAACAAATGCATGCAACTTCTGAGTCCCAGTTTTCTGCTTGTTCCTTCTGACTCTATGACCAAAGCTGAGCAAACCCAAATGTTCACTGACCAGAGAGCCCTGCCTCCTCCTCCCCGTGTCAGCGCTGGGGTCACATGTGTGCTGGGATACTTTGACTCAGTATCATGAGACAGTTTTCCAATGCATCTAGTTTATTCATTTAAGTTGTGTATGAACCAATGTCCCGCGTTTTTTTATGTCCAAAGTAGTTAAACTAGCACTGAATTTTTGTGCGAGATTGCAGCAATTGCGCATAATTTATTAAATTCTCACAACAAGTCTGACACTTGTAATGCAGGAAAATCCTGAAATCCCCCGTACATCACGCTGGAAACTGACAAACTGGTGGGAAACATGGGTAAAATTAGCGACAGCTGGGCTCATGTCCACACCAACTCCTTCTTGATCTTCTCACCACAGCAGGCAGAAATAAGAACAGCCCCTCAGGTGTGAGGGCAGGTGTGCTGTGAATATCAGAGGGGATCAGTTCCTATACAGATAAAACTGAGTGGCCCATCCGCGGGTCGCCTGATGATCATTTTAGCATTGTTAAATTAATTCATCAAGGATCAATAAACTGGTGGACGATCCCATTTGTCTTTTTATTCCTCACTTACATGTTTCTCATAATGCCCAACGCTATTGACAATTATTATGATCGTTTTTGTTGCTCGTAGATAATTAATAAATTAATAAGTGAATATTCGAAATAAAATAATAACCTTGCTCACATGCATTTTATGACAGAAACTCTCCAACCTTTATAAATGTAGGAGTATAGACAAAAGATCACACAGGAATACAGGAGGAGGAGGAGGAGGAGACAGAGACATGAGTAGATAAAGTCTGTGAGGGACAAACAAGTTTCATCATTAAACACACATACATCAGCTTACCTATAATAAATATGTTATATTTGACAATAAACTTTTTCTTGAATAATCATTTGGTTGTTTATTTGTTAAATCTTTCAGATGTCAGGCTCATTTTAATGGGGAGGCCTAAGTAAACTTTATACTTAATGCCGGTATGAAATACAGTCCTAAAGTTACTCCTGACGTGGCAGGTATAGGCAAAGTTGTTTCATTAAAAACAACTCCTAGAAGGAGATGATTGGCAAGTTGATTTTGCCTCATCATTGTTGTGTCCACTCTAAAAAGCACACCATATCTTTATTTTGTGCTGATACCACCACTCTAATCCTCTCACAGCTTTGATTGTTGAATTGTTTTGAAATGTATGCTCCAGTTTCACTGAAACAGAAGCTTCTCCCCAAATCCCAACCAAGTCTTCCAGCGTGCTTGAGTTGTCATCCTCCATGTTTTCAGGTCAAAGTGACACAGAGCTCAGAGAGCAGCGATCTGTCCCATCGGGACGTAGCTGTAATCAGATGAATTCTGACCTGACAGTTCAGACTGTCACTGCATGGTCACTGATCTAAGACAGCACAAACGTGACCCAAATCATCTTCTCACTGAGAGATTTTTTTTTTTATTTTTCTCATGCAGATCTGTGTTACATAACAACGTTAGCGCCGGGACATTTTTTAGCTTTTAGCCTTGGTGACAAAGTGGCCATCAAAAAGACAAGTATAGGATCTGAGGGTTAAACACCTGGAGGACGAGGCCGGGGATGTTTATGAGAAACGACTGGGAGCGTGTGGCCACCGGGGGCAGTTGACCTCAGTGGCTATGGTAAGCAGAGGTGTGCGTGACTGTGACTCTCTGTGTGAGCGTGTAAATATGTGTGTGTTAGTGCAGGCCCCTCGGGTGAGTAAGAGCAAAGGGAGACAGATCAGCTGTGACAGGAAGCCACGTCAGCACAGCCGGAGGAGAGAGAGGCATATGTCAAGATGGGGGAGGAGGGAAAGGGACAATGGGAGAGAAGAGGGTGATGACTTCACGTTTTTACTAAGTGGCATTTAATCAGAGATTTATTAGTTTCACTATCAAACAGGCTGGCATCAGGTTAGTGTAAACAATGTGAATTTGCAAACTTAACCATTTATAAACATGGCATAAAAAACATTTGTTTAACAAAAAAGGCAACCCAAAGAAAACCGATTAAAGACCAGTGGCTTTATTTGGCTTTTAATACAGGTTAACCTTGTTTAGCCATTGAAAATATATTGTTGTTTGTTTGTTTTCACTTCTATTTTACTGTAATATGAAATATAAAATAGATAATATCCTGATGTCATCAAAATAATCTCTCAAATTTGAATATGATACTGGTGAATTTATCAGCTCTTCTTTTAAGTATGAAAAAGAAAAAGAAAAATTTAACATGGCGATTTAGATCACTTTCTTGATTTGGAAAAAAAATCTAATGTAATGTACCTTATGATCCTGACTGTAGCATTTACTATTTAAGTTAATCCTGACTTAAAGGTAGGAGACTGCTTTAAAGTGACAATTATGCGAAACGAAGTGTCTAACACTGTTATATACTAGGAAAAATGCAAGAAGGCATGTACAAAATGATTGACTGAAGAAGATCCAAGGTTACTACTGAGACTTTCGCACATAGAGATTGTTCTATTTTTGTTGCCTTCTCGTACAGAAATGTAGTTTGATGGACGGTAGGGGTGTGACGAGATCTTGTGAGATCAAAACATCACGAGATGTCTCGTGGAGGTGAAAATCATCTTGCGAGATCAATACTGCACAGACACCAGGCACAGCAGCTCTCCTAACAGAAAACAAAACCTTATTTAAAGTTATTAAAGATCACAAAGATGGCCTGCAGGCTTAAAAAATTGCGTGCGCTACTCGGGGCCGCACATGATCCGCCTGTTCATAATAAGCCAAGTTCTAGCTCCAGTTAAACGCGCCATGGTTATCGTCTGACAGCAGACAGAGCAAAGACACACACTCACTCACTAACGCACACACATTAACACAAACGCTCATCTGAGCATCGTGTCCAACACTGTCAAAGCTCATGAGGAAAAAAAAAAGACCATAAAATGATAAAATAATCTATTTCTCTAAATTCCTGTAAAAAAAAACAAACGTGTTATTGACAGAAATATTTCTTTAGAGTGTTATAAACATGGATGTAGCCAACTCAAAGAGGATGAAAAATAGTTTGATTTTACTGATGCAGCTCTTTAAATTTCAGTCTGTTAGAAAAAGGGTTAAAATTACTCTCAAAATAATCTAAATGCTTTTGTTATTATTTTTATTGTAGCATAGAGTGCATAGAGTAGTAAAATAAAGATGTGGTAGACTGGTAAGATGAAAGGTCTGATTTGAAGGGCATTAAAATGTACAGTTTGACTCAGAGTTAGACCAGATAAACTGTGTAGAAGCACTGATAGCCTATTCAGTACAAGAGTTTAAACATTTCTGAATAGACCTGAATGCTTTGCAATTATGACCGTCAGATGTATAAAGGACATATATTACACCCATATATTTTTTTCCAAAACAAAAAAAAGTGTAAAATCTCATCTCATCTCATCTTGTAAGATAAGCATCTCATCACACCCCTAGTGGTCCGTAAATGTAAGAGATTTTCTCAAAAACTTTTTTTTTGTTTTTTTTTAATTTTGCCACATGGATGCAAAATATTTTATTTTTGATGTTATCCAATGTGCCAGTATTTCCAAAGTCATTTCAAACAATTCCAGTACCAGTATCTACAACAATGATGTTGAAAATATTATAGAATATCTTCTACGATGCGTCGTGATGCAAACATGTATGGATGACCAAACCTGCCAAAATTAAAAACAAATAAATAAATAAATGTAAAAATAAAAACAAAAAATATATATATATACATAAATAAAAGTAAAAATAAATACAAAAATAAAAAGTAAGATTCAAAAATTAAATATAAATAAATAAATAAAAGTGGAAAAAAATACAAAAATAAATATATAAATAGAATTAAATATCAATAAATAAATAAAAATGCTCTGCTCTCACATTTATTTATTTTATGCTGCAGACACTGTCAGCATGAAATGCAGCATGAAATGTAATGCAAATCAGGGGGCAGTCCTAAGTGCGTCTTGGGTTGAGCTGTTCGCCTATTGGTTGATCGACTTGTGAGTGCAGAGATCGACTAGGCATGTAAACACAGAAGTCCGCTCTGTGAGGAGCAGTGACAATGGGAGAAAAACAGACTAATATCTGCCTAAATCGGAAATATTTGGACTCGACGGAGATTCAAACTGTTTCCAAGTCTATGGATATTGATATCTAACCGTGCGTTAGCTTGTTAAGTATGCAAATTAGCATCTATCCTGCCAATGTCAACACCGACTTCAGCACTGGATTACTTTTTTAACCAATGGGACCTACTACAGGGTTTGGGAGAACTTCTTATTGCCCATCTTGGCGGATTAAGAGGTTAGAGCCGTGTGAAATCTGAGGATAACTTTACCCATGACGCAGCTGCAGACATGATGGAGTCCCCTCTCCCCCTCCTCCGAGGCTGACGGTTGAAGGTACTGCTTTAGAATGAATTTGATTCACAAAACCAGAGCACCATTGTTATAATAAAAGTATCTTAAATTATGGAAAATTAATAACCAGCTGGTGATACTTTTTGTTGTTGCTCCTCGTTACAGTGATGTTCTTGTTTGAGTGGTGACTTCTCAAATACTTTGATTGATCTGCAGCTGCTGAATAATATCAGCGGTACTGTTGTTGCCTTTGTCCACTGTTGTATTTTACTGGGAAACAAAGTGTCCCTAAACAGGACACTTTTATCTGGGAATATTCAGACTGTTGCTGTCATTTGCTGTGGTTGCATGGTTGCCAGGACAGTGTGAAAGTGAATTGTTCTCTGGTCTTCTGTCTGTGTGTGAGCTTCGTTCAACATGTATTCATTTGGTACACGTCTGTATCATACTGAGAAGCCCGTACCAAACGAATACGGTAGGAATACATGTACCTTTACACCCCTAAGTACCACAGTGATCTTTAAATGTGTTATTGTCAAACATAACTACAAGACAAAACTGTGGAGATAATCCACATGCACAGCTACTTTGTAATTTTTTTACCGTCTTAAGCTAAGAGTACTTGTTGTTCCAATAAAATCACCCTGCTTTTATTTTGAAAGAAAATAAGAAACTTGTGGTCGGTGATGATATTAGTTTGATCTCAGTTAAAAAATGTACCCCTGAGAGAAAGATTCATGAAAATACCTAAAAGGAATAATTTAAAAAAATCATGTTTAATAACACTTAACACCTGGCAGTTTTTAAAGGTTACATTATTATGCAGGATACACTTTTTCAGGCTTTTCTAGCAAACATATGTGTCCCTGGCCAGTCTACAATCCCCCCAAGAACCAGAAAAATCCATTCCCTTCTCTGTCTTTCTCCACCTTTCAGAAAATGTGCGCTAAAACAAGCAGTTCTCAAATGTTCCCCTGATGATGTCATATGGGGATTTACCGCCCCCAGGTTCGGCTGGCCCTCCCCATTTGGAAAAAGATCCACCCTCCTCTCCTGATCCTCCTCTAAATACATATTTACGTTGCACAAAAATTAAAAAGGTAATCTTAATGCCTTAGTTACAGACCTTAAACTCAAAGTGATAAACGTGTTAATGTTGACAGCCCTACCAATAAGATGTTTTCAAACGGAAACTCTTCATACAGTCTGTTAAATTGTAGTCTAAATGAAGAGCAGGTATCAGACCTGATGGAAACATCTTATTTAATAACCACTCAGAATGAAAACTCAAAAAAGACTTATAAAAGGCCATAAAGTCAAGGCTACTCAGCCATGTTTGAGAATGTTTCACTTCCCAAAGATGGATGAAAAAAGCAACCTTTTAAGAAAAAGCACGAAAAATAAGGAGGCAGATGAAGGAAACAGGAGAAGTAGAAGAGAGAGAAACTATAAAGGGAGAGGGGAGCAGAGACGAGAGTGAGCTGACCTTCACTGACAGAACCATTCACATCGCTCTGCCAAGGACAGCCACTAAGACTCAAGCAGCCTGCCTCCATTACACACGCATTGTGTCCCGTTTTCAATTCACAAGTAAAATCAATTAACAGCTTCCCACCTGATTGATTGGAGCTAATTAATATGGCCATGCAGGACGCTAATGGTCGTTGAGGGAAGACTGAGATGCACTGCCAAACTGTAGCACGCCAAGGTCAAAACTGCAGCAAATTTATGTTGTAGGGAGCAGGACAACAGAACAGCAGACAGTGCGCACAGGCGGGACAGTGTGCAAAGGCGGGACGCTGCACCGCAAAGTCTGGACATCAAAGGACATCAGAAAGTACCAGGGCTGGAGCAAAATAAAAAATAGGTGTAATCTGGATCTAATACACACCATCTGTGTTTTAAACTACTTCCTTTAAAATGTGCAACTGCATTTATTATTTGTTGACTGGGTTTTTACCTTACATCTGGTATATCAAGATACACATCAATTAATACACAAAACAACTAAAGTAGGCATAGGAAGAGAGTAAGGTCAAAGAGAAGTTTGTGGTGCTTAAAGTTAAAGGAAAAAATGTAGCAAATAAAGCAAAGTAGACCAAGAAAAACAGAAGAACCCTGTTATTTTCAACTGCTAAAGCACCAATAATAAAAATCCAGACAAATACTGATGCCAATGTTTTTTCATAGCTTCTTTTGGTTAAAGACTCCAAAAATGCTGACATTGTCTCTCATGTCTGACCATGAAACAGATAAGAGTTTGTCTAACAGCTCACTTCTTCTGCCTGAATAAAAACCCTCTTTATAAACCACCAGTACTAGATGCCCACATTTAACAGATTCTAGACAGCAGATAAAAACTTTTTACTGACATCTGTTGATGCTGACATGCTGATGTCTGTCAGTAGGCATGCTGCTGACTCAATGAAGATGATTTTTTTCCTTCTTTTATCAAGTTACTCTTTAGCTTGTGGGAGGTCTCAGTGCATTACAAGGCTAAGGAAACTGACCGACCACTAAAGCAGCTAAAATACCAAAACACAAAACATGATCACTAACATAGCAGTGATCGGCAAAGTTCGCTTATAGGTGACTTGTGATATCTGACTGACTATAGGAAACCTGACTAGGGTATCCCTTATTTTTGAAGTGTGTTCTAAGCAGTGTTAATTTTGACAGCTATTTTTAGTCTTAGTCTTTTGATTACATGTCTTTTAGTTTCAGTCACATTTTAGGCATTTCTACCCTTTTTACTTTTAGTCCAAGCGTTTATTCTCTTGCCTAAATCTGGCACCAAATCATGGTAGTGTGTTCAATGCAGTCTGCCAAAACTGGGGTCCCTGCTTTCTACAACAGAGAGGCAGAAGACATACAGATGTATTGTTTTTTGACAGATTTTTTCAGAAAAATATCACAGATTTTTATTTTCCGATGAAAACTAAATTACCTTTTAGTCTAGTTTTAGTCATCTTGACCAAAACTAAACTTACTTTTTGTCAGTTTTAGTCATCACAGATCCATCTTTGGCTAGTCTTAGTTTTTCTCATGGAAAAAAAGGCTGTTGACATTTTTAGTCATAATTTTAGACAACAAAATTAACACTGGTTCTAAGGACTGAAATTTGCTTCTTTGTTCTTAGAACAAGGACTTAACTTTCATGTCTTAAATACATTTATATATCCGTAGATATAGCCAATGGATTGCTCAGATTCCATGTCTGTAATGAGGCAAATACCCCTTGCAAAGCTCCAGTCTGAAACATTTGTGCCAATGAGATGTAGTCAATTACAAGCACACTTTAATTACTGGCTATAATAAACAGTTTTGATAACTAAAAATGTTAAACATCAAGTGTTTTGGAGGAGGACACATTTAAACATACAAAAAATATTTTTAGTAAGAAATGTCTCACTTGAAACAAACAGCTCTCTGGATCTTCAATCTCTGATCTTCAATTTGAATAAAATACTACTCTTTTTTTTTGTTTTTGTTTTTAAAGATAAAACTTTAAAATAAATGTAAACCTACTCTCTGGATCCTAGGTCTCTGGACATATAAAAATACATGAAATCTTGTATAAAATTAAAACCTCTTGTGCAAACAGATGCATGTTTTGCATGAAATCCCTGTTTGACATTCATTGCTTAGTTTGCATCATTTTTTGAAAAATGAAGCTACACCTTTTACCGCTTCAGCCTGTTTTTTGTGACTGTCCGCCATGTTTACTTCCTCTGTTCTTGCTCGTTTTGCTGACTGCCTCTCGCAAGACCGTGTTTCTCAAGGCTTGTAGAAGTGAGGCATTGATAAGTGAATTGTTAAGATTAAATGTAAATGATGTTGATGGATTGAACCATGTGGAACCAGTTCTTGATTCCCATCCCTAACAAACACAATCCATAAACTATATGAAATGAAATACAGGAGGTCTTTGGTGTGCTTCCTAACTATAACCCAAACAATCCTCGCATACTCTTTCTAAAAGTGTCAGAGTTGCAGACTGAGTGAGGGTCTGAAGCACAGCAAGGAGCCGAAACATTAATTTACAGTGTTTTAATTTTCATCTCCCTGGAGCCATATGGTGTGAGGCGTCAAGCTGGCAAAAGAACAAATAACAATTTGACGCCAGAGACCTAAAGCGGAGCAGCCAGGTAGATAAAAGGTAGAAAACTCAAGAGAGGAGCTCCTTTTAGTTTTTTTTTCCCAGAACGGGGCATATTGTGATTAAGCTTTGGCAGCGTGATGAGACGGGTGAGGCTGGGAAGAGAAGGTGGCAGGAAGAAAAGAGTCGCCCTGTCACCACCAGCGAGACAACTGCCAACAGTGACAGGGCATTAATCAACTCCTCACATACACACGACAACATACACAATGAGGGGAGGTTTGTACACAGACGCTATGCAGCACAGCCTTATATATCCACTGCCACTCACTGTGATGACTTTTCTATTTACAAGCTGTCCCCAGGTTGCCTGGCAAATGGAAAAATGTTTCTCTTTAAATATAAACACAGTGAGGGGTTTTTGTCGGTGGGAAGAAAGAAATCATCTACACACCACTTGGGAACATTTTAGGCATCACATCTTATGAGATTCAATCAAATCTTGTTCCACTCACATCTTGTTCTTCACACGAGTGCGTCTAATCAGCAGCAACAAAAGAATGCCGCCACGTTGGCGTGAAAACAAAGATATCTCAGAGGGCTGTGAGCACAATATGACAGCTAATCAAAACGAGGAGAGCTGTCAATATGCTCTGGACATTGGTCATTCTGCTGCAGTGCAGATGGATTATGGTGAGGAGGGGGGAGATGACTCAGTCTGTCAGGTCTCCCATCTTCAGCTCAGCAGGAGTGCGAGCCGATAATCGAAATCTCTAGCAGGGGTCACCGGGTTGACAAGTGTGTTTGAGAGTTGTGTGTGTGGGTGAATGTAGAAAAGAGAAGAGGGGGCTGGCAGAGAAAAGACAAAAACATAAACATGAAGAGAAAGAGGAAAAAAGAGAGAAGAAAGGAGGCAAAGAAGCAGAAGTCGAAGGCTTAATGAGGTGTGTTTGTATGACTTTCAACAGATTGCTTCGTTTTGGCTGCATTTTATGAACAAATCTTATATGAGCAGCAGGACTAGAACTGTGCTGTGTTTGCCAGGCTTCCAAGGCAGTCCTCAGCGATCAATTTCCCAGAGTGCCGCAGGGCGTGGAGACCCCTCCTCTTTTCCATCACTATACTCAATAAGCGTCCTACAGAGCTCAAGCCTGTGGTCAGCTTCATTTCTCCGGGCCAACTGACTGTGACTCCTTTGTTCACACTAAAGTCGGTGTCAGACAGAGATGTTTCCAGCAGCGGGACCCCAGGACTTTTTAGATAAAAATAAAGAAGTATCACTCGCTTCAGCTGGACCTGACCTTTACTATGATCAGCAGTAGTTTCATATCTGTCTGTGGAGCTGAACATCACAGCCAAATCACCAGCAGCTCTGATTCTGCTGTAGTCACTAAAATCAGGGACCAGATCAGTGCTAAACATATCATTGACTATTTTGTTGAAGTATCAGTATTTGGTCCCTCTCTATCCTCTCAAGATTGAAAAACAGCCAACGTACAGTATCATTTCTTCTTTCTTAAGATGTGTTAATAATAATTGATCTTGGCTTTAGCTCTGAAATCACAACACTAGGTTTTGTTTTGTTTTGTTGTTTAGCAGATAAAGCGAGACAAACTGTCGTCCCTTTTTCCTCAGTTAAGAAACACTTACCTTTTTTTTTGGATTAAAAAGATAATCCATTGCAAGACACAGGCCTGCCCACAGAACTGTCTGGGCCCCTGAAAAACCCAGAGAATGGGCCCTCCCCATGGCTTGTTGATGATAGCAATGCATGTGTATTGGATCAGTCACTTTGGCACTAGACTCCAGGCTAACCTTGGCAAGACGGCAGTCCATAAGGTTCTGACAGCATGCTCTTGGGTAAGAATGAAATGATGGAGGAAGTAATAATGGGGGAAACAAAATAGTGTCCGTTGCAATGTTTGACTACTTCATGCATCCAATAAGCTTGAATTTTGACTGAAAACCCAGAGAAACAAAGCTAATCTAATCTCTGTGTTGAAGCAGCTGAAAGTGGGCATATATAATGACCATTTATCTGTTGTTAACATAATAGCTTCTTAATGTCTTGAAAAACAGTGCATCTTCAGAGTGTTTTTTCTTTATTTAACTCTGGTTGACTTCTTTAGGCGCAGAGCTACTTGATCATTCATTTAGATGCATAATTGTGTTGACTTGGCCATTATTAGTCATCCCTTCATTTCTGCTTTACTCTTTAACAACACACTGAATCACCAAAACAACTCATAAATGCTTCACCATGTTTAACAGGTTGTCTCTATGTCGGTCTGCCTTTTGCCTGCTGGTCTGACAGTGCAAAGTGGGTTCAAACGAACTTTCGGTATTAAAAAGACTAGCCAGCCAATGCTGAAAATAACCTTGATGGGTAAAAATCAAAACAGAGAGCTTAAAGTTCCTGTTTTTTTCTTGTAGACAGACAAGGCTGTGAAAATATGTAAACAGAAACAGGAAAAGCCAAACAAAAGAACCTAAAATCAGCCATATCAACCTGCTGCAAATGGAAAAACCCTGTCATAGATTGAGTAAACGCCAAAGTCATTTGGTCAGAGAGCAACTAGTTCCACTGATACAGCAAAGATGTCAGTGAGATCCAGAAACAGACCCACAGGACTGTGAACCAGGAAAAGGGGCCTACATGTTGCCCCAAGCATGGGATGCTGTCCTCAGGTAGCTGTAAACAGCAGGGGGCATGTCAAAGAGGATGACCAAGAAAGGCTGATTAGACATGTCAAAGCAACGTCACACGACCCTTCTGTGGAGGACAGCAGGATACTTGCAGTAAAAATATCAAGGTAATAAAACTCCTAAAAACATTTCTATTAAAAGGAAAAACAAGAAAACATTTTTGTGGAGACAGTATTAACCTTGCTGGATTAATGAACTGAAAAAAAGTTTAGAATATTTTTTGTCTTGTAGAAATGGGCAATATGGCCAAAAATGTATATCCCATTATGTTTTTGCTCTTTGCAGTAACAGAATTATAATGCAATATTACAAAATTCAAAGGATAATACACTTAAATGCATGTTCAGATGCTACTCACTCCAAATCCCCCTGACTTTTACTGTAAAGAATTATTTATCAATGATTTTATGTAGCTTTAATGCAGGTGCAAGCAACGATGCTGAACTACGAAGTCTAAAGTTGTTTCTCTGACCTCGTCACTCTTCAATTCTTTGAATCATCATGGAGTAAAAACAAGTAACTCATAAGTCAAAACACCTTTAAACCGTTTTCTAAGGTGTTATTTTATGAACTGCTGCAGCACTGGACTCAGCTAACAGCCTGTGTCAAAGCCCCCATGAGTCATGAGTGGAGGCATTTTTGCCTCATGTGTGCACATCACACGTGTTTAAAATCAATGATGGAGTTTCAAAAATCCCTTTTAGCGTTCTCACTTGTCAACCTGACCAGAGTATGTACCATGGCTCCCTCTGCTCCTCACTTAAATAAAAATGAGAGCTGTTAAGGTGGGAGGAGCAGAGCACATGTCTTGCTGTAAAGGAGAGATTGTGCCATTTACCTCACAGACAAAATGAGAAAAACACAGCAGGTGGCACAGTAATGTTTAATCACAATTATTATGTTCCCATGTTCATGGGGAGTTCAAGTTGGAACTGAAATTGAAACTCTGTTATTTCCAGGCCACTATGCAATATGTTTCGCGATACACGTTAGAATAATAAATGTATTAATAAACACGTCTTACACAGAATTTACCAGAGCAGCTGTTATTTATTGTAGAGGATAACAAAAAAGGTATCGTCTTAAGGATCTTACGCTTAAATTTAGATCCTCAGAGATAAGAGTAAAACTAGCAGATACTTTTAATCCAAAGCGACATGCATCTGGTGTCTCTGGCGATAAAGGCATTGCCCAAGGGCCCACACTGGACACTCATTGTGCTCTGACCAGGATTTGAGCCACAATCTCCCATAAACAAGTCAGCGATGTAAACCACTGAGCTATCCAGCCATCATCTTGGGTATCAATAAACGCAAACACAATAGTATTTTACTTTTTAAGCACAAATGGCTCATCTGTTGTCACGTTGTCTGCTTGTTGTTTTTCATACTTTTCATGTCATAATTTTCTGGCTTCACTTTACAATGAACCTACTTGCATTTGTAAGAACTTTTTGCTTTACTTCCACATAAAATGGCACCGCAGTTTCTATAATGAACCAATGAGGGAGTATTAAACAGCATTACTCACACTCTTTAAACAGCTGTCTGAAGCTTTGGTGATCATCACCATTGTTCGACTCAAATCCGCATAAAAAAAAGCATAAAGTACAGCTTATGATCTCCTGAATCCACTCAGAAGTTGAGTGATATTTTGGCTTAACAGCATCATTCAGTGCTGGTTGGGATGACACAGACAAGCCTGGTGATCCTAGCTTTTGCTATTTAGTCTGGTGTCATGTGTCGATGATGATTTGTGTTGCTTTCGTGTTTTACCTTGTTTACAGCACAGCTGTAATCCAACTCTTCTGGTGTTTGAAGAAACCCAAAATAATGCAGTATCTTTGCTTTTAGCCTGCTGGCAGTTGATAGACACTGATTGATGTGAGGGGCCATCTGTAAACTGTTGGTGAGGTGTGCTCTGTATCATGCAGTTTAGTATTTGCTGCCATCAGCTGGCTTTTCTCATTGACATCTCTAACGATATGCATAACAGCAATATGTTATGTGATGATATATTGATTGATGCATCAATTTTTTTGTTACTGAACTAGATTTTACTGATATGACATGATAGTCCTGAATTCAGGATGTTTAGATGTTAGAGGATTTATTGTAGGTAAGGCAGATAATTTGTCATTTGACTGAAGCTTGTATTTTGGTTTAAATAAAAGTAAAACTGCAAAATAAAACTATCTGTACAAAAGCAGTGATTAGGTAGACTAACAAAAGGCCTGTATAATTCCAAGAAAAACTTACTTCCAGGCAAGAAATTGTCAAAAAGTAATGTCTTTCATTTCATTTTTCATTTTGAGTTTTATTTCATTTCAATTCACTGACCTATTTATCTAATTTCCATGGTATTAAAAGTAAACATATACTGTATTTGGTAAAAGCAGTAAAAACCATATGAGGAGCTTGATTAAAAAAAAAGGGGCAAACTTTATCACAGTCCTTTAGCTTTGTGTTGCTTATATTGCTGTTGAGGTTCACTGTGTTTGTCATTTATATATATGTTTTTTACTAAATGGTTTGAGATAAAGAATTAAACAAATCAAATGTGTGTGGCTTTCATTATGAGGTCTTGTTCAATCTTTCAAAGTAAGATTAAATATTTTCCCAGCTCAAACAGTAATTGCAGTCTCAAACTTTGCAAACTTTATAACAGTTTATTACCTTGAATAATTCTGTCAGTGGTCACATTAATTTGTCCCATCTCAGAATATTAAAGTATACATTCCTCAGCAGCAGCTGAGCTACAAATATACACTACACTAACGTCTGCTTTAGCCTGCAGCCAAGATTAATGTGACTTCTTTATTCTTTCAGAAGCAAAAATTGAAGGAAAAGTATAGAAATGTTTTTTTTTTTCAATGTACGGCCATAATGGAAAATCTCACAGAGCAACGCAGAGGCCGAAACTGTTCTGAATGCAGAGCACACGCTTTAAGAGGTGCAATGAGGAGGAATAGGTGTTCATTTGTGAAGGTCGTCTCAACTGAAAGCCGCAAACCATTCGGGAAAGAGGTGAATGCACAATCCCACGCCAAAATGCTGCCTATCCATTTCTGCTGGATTTCACGGTGGCCCCTCCACGCTGAGACCAGGAGGCACTTGCATTTCACACTTTGAGCTGTCACCATGGAAACGTCACAAAGAATCTGTTTTTGGATGTTGCACGTAACTTTCAGCTCAGTGTCCAAAATGAGGACGAGGGTGGACACACTTAGAATAGGAAAAAAAAAAAGCACAGAGGCCTGAATCAACAGCTGCCAACACAACAAATACAAAAACCTTGAGTTTCACCACATGGTGTTCAGTGTCCCAGACTGACCTCAGTCTGCACTGGCCTCTTACCTGGTGGATGATCTCAGACACTGGAAGCTGATCCACATACGAGAATGTCTCTTTTTCCAACTCTTCATTCAAAGCACTGAAAGGAAAAAAAAAACACAAAACAACCCTCATTGGTATTTTCCAGAAGAAAATAATTTGGAAACATTAAGCTTTCAAAGTGCGGACTCCGTCATTCAGGGATGATGAAAAGCTGTCAGGAAGAGGAACAGACTCCAGTGTTTCTGTTGGCAGCAAGTGAAAAGCAGAGGTGTGTGTGATTGACAGATCATTTCAAAGCAGAGTCAATGATATGCAGCGTAAATTGATGCAAATGAAATCATTTTTCTTCTTGATAAATGAAAAATAAATCATGCAGCTGGAAAAAATAAGTGTGACAATAATTGATGTGACTGGAAAGGATTCAATCTATAAGTGTGAAGAATAAAATAAATGTAAAAGAGACAGAAAACAATTTTAAAAGTGCCACTGCATCTGCTGAGTTGCATAATTGCAACATTTTAACTTCAGCTACTTCAGTAAAGCTCTAAACTCCAAACTTTGCTATCTTTTGCAATGTTGCTTTTCTGACTATTGACAGAGCACTCAATCAATGTTAGAGGGAGCTGCAGACTCAACTTTATCCTCATCAAGGTAATGGGCTGTATATGCTGGACTGGTAAACAAACTAAACGTTGCACAAAAATAAAGGAAATACGAGTTGGTGGATTATTTCCTTTTTGTAACAACGCTTCTTCAACAAATCTTATACCATTAGAAAGCCAGTTTATTTCCTTTTAAAATGGTGCCACATTCATAAGGAACATGCACAGTGCTGTGAAAAGTATTTGCCCCCTTTCTGATTCCTGAGATTTTTGCATATTTACCACACTTAGATGTTTCAGCTCCTCAAACCAATTTTAATATCTCACAAAGACAACCAAAGTAAATACAAAATGCTGTTTCTAAATGATGATTTTATTTATTAAGGAAAAAAAATCCAAACCTATCTGGTCCTATGTGAAAAAGTCATTGCCCCCTGAACCTAATAACTGGTTGTGCCACCCTTGGCAGCAGTAATTGAAATCAAGCGTTTGTGATAACTGGTGATGAGTCTTTCGCATCGCTGTGGAGGTATTTTGGAATTTTTTTTTTTTTTTTTTTTTTTTGCCAACCTGCAACACCAGGAGTAACATCAGGACTACATCATACAAATGATATAATATAATATAATATAATATAATACATATTTTCCTCATTCTGAACTTTTACATAATGTTTCCTCTGTGCGCACGTTCCTTTGTGTAAGGAATCCATTACATACGACATATCCACCCAGGTATTGACTACCGGGTGGGGAAGAGGGCTGGGTTACTGGTTGGGTGGGTGGGGGGACTTGAACTAATGTATTTTTCTTTAAATTGTATGTTGTAAAGCCCTTTGTGCTACATTGCATTGTATTAAAAGTGCTATATAAAGATTGATTGATTGATTGATTGATTGATTGATTGATAATGGAAGGGGAAACACTGCAATACTGTATTGTCATGTCATCATCTCTTGTGGTAGACCCTGAACCATTCAAAAACCAATGCATAACAATGAGATATATGGTCTAATTTATTGAAAAACATTTTTCTTTGGTCAAAAATGGGTTATATTAACATTACCCAGCATACAACAAAATAGCTGATCCTGTTACTTGCAAGGTAACCATTCTCAACCTCCTTATTTCATTTTTCAAACCTCGTCTGCTCAGATTGATTCATGTCATCCTTCTTTTTACCCTACTCTCTAGTTCAAAAAATAAAGGTGATCATACTTTTGTTGTTTAAATCCTCAACTTTTGAATCAACTCCCATAATCCATCAGATCTACAGACTCTTTGGAATGCATCTAAAAACTAACCTGTACACATGAAACCTTCATAAAACTCTCAGCCCCTTTTTTTATGCCAAGTTTTTTGCGTCTGCTTTTGCCCGATTGTTATGTTATCCTGATTAACCCTGTGATTAACTTGTGTATTTTCTTCATCTTACGGTTTTGTTTGCTTTAATCTATGAAGCACTTTGTAAATGAGTGTTTTATCACTGATATACAAGTAATATTTCTGTCTGCAGATATGAAAAAGTGGGCTACAGAGATTTGTTCAGCTCATTTCTTTTTAACTCTACACTGCCAGATTATTTTTTCACTACTTCACTGTTCCCAGCTCCTACTGTCATTCACACGTAAAGCTACAATCACACTTCACGCAGCTCTTTCTGAAAAAGACAAAAAGCTTCATTTCACTTTTGCAGAAGCCGCATGATGCCTGTAATCAGGCTTAGATATGTTAAATCAGAGGATTTCACATTCAAGTACTCAGATCTTTATTTGTTTTTCAAGGCTTGTAGCAGAACATTAAATAGTAACACTGCATTATGTGAAGACGACAAAATGTAATGAAATATTATACATTACGGGGGTTAGGACAAAATACTGGAGTTTCACTTCTTTTGAATAAATATAAAGATGGATGTCATCACATAGAGAGGTGAAAATTAGATACATTTTGTGTATGTTACAGCAAGATCACTTCAAATCCTCCTCTTTTGAATATGCTCAATTATCCCATATGTGCACCAATAGGAGAATTTATAAGCCTCTACACCACTTTCCGCATAATTAAGCAAATGATATTTTTCTCTTATTTTCCTAAATATTAATGCAAATGACAGTCAGAATATTTTTCAAGTCATCAACCATTAGAGCATAATTCAAATGTTTTGGAACAAACTTCATAATGATAACCATTATTTAAAAAAAAATAAAAACCTCGAAAGGCACTGTTCCAAATTATTATGTAAAACAGAGTTTTAAAAGATTGTGTAGGTTTTAAAGAACTGAAAATGGTCATTCATTGAATTTGCAGTATTAGGAGGTCATATTTACTGAAATCAAAAGCTATTTCTATCAAAAACATCTTAACAGGCCAAGTTACATGTTTACGTAGGAGCCCATCTTTGATATCACCTTCACAATCCTTGCATCCATTGAACTTGTGAGTTTTTGGCAAGTTTCTCCTTGAATTTCTTTGTGGGATGTCAGAATATCCTCCCAGAGCTGCTGTTTTGATGTGAACTGCCTCCCACCCTCATAGATCTTTAGCTTGAGGATGCTCCAAAGGTTCTCAGTAGGGTTGAGGTCAGGGGAGGATGGGGGCCACTCCTTTTATGCCCATAGCAGCCAATGACACAGAGGGATTCTTTGCAGTATGAGATGGTGCATTGTCAAGCATGAAAAAAAAATTTCTACAGAAGGCACTGCTCTTCTTTTTGTACCATGGAAGAAAGTGGTCAGTCAGAAACTCTGTATACTTTGCCGAGATCATTTTCACAGCTTCAGGGACCCTAAAGGGGCCTATCAGCTCTCTCCTAATGAATCTTGTGGAAAACATGACTCAGCCCCCTCCTTGCTGACGTCCCGGCCTCATTGGGACATGGTGGCCATCCACCAACCATCCACTACTCCTCCATCTGGACCATCCAGGGTTACACGGCACTCATCAGTAAACAAGACCATCTGAACATGAGTCTTCATGTACTGTATTTCTGGGCCCACTTCAACTGTTAATGTTTGTGAGCTTTGATTAGGGGTGGCTGATACATGACGGTTTATACACGACTGCAAGCCTCTGGAGGATCCTACACCTTGAGGTTGGTGGGACTCCAGAGGCACCAGCAGCTTCAAATACCTGTTTGTTGCTTTGTAATGGCATTACAAACCCAGACCATCACACTGCCACCACCATGTTTGACTGTTGGTATGATGATCTTTTAATGAGACGTGGTTCACTTGAGTCTCAAAATCTTAGAAATGGCTTTGTAACCCCTCTCCAGACTGATAGATGTCAGTGACTTTGTTTCATATCTGTCTTTAGATCTCATAAGATCGGGGCATGATGTGTTGCTTATTTCACTTTGTCACACTGGAGTGTTAAATTCCCAGTGTTAAATATTTCAGTGTTGATTTTAACACTCAAAGTGTAATTTTACCTCTACTCAGAGTTAAATGGCCTTCAGTATTGGAGTTATTTGACAGTGTTGATCTGTTCAGTGTTAATTTAACTCTGAAGAGAGTTAATTGATTTAAGCCCTGCCCACTGCCATTTCAAATCTCGTGGGTGGAGTTTTCCCATCATGCTCCAGGGCAGAGCTTAGATGTGTTTACATGTTTACATGTGTCAAGATGTTGCTGGTTGTACAGTGTTCACCGCTGGGATTCCTTTGCTTTGTTTTTGGACGATAAGTGTTTTTGATGCTAAACACTTCTGCACCATGAGTGTAGTGGTCCACTGCATTGGTCACTTCCTGGTTATAATAAGACATGGTCTTTTACAAAAGTTGGAGTGCTGGCCTGCAACTCAGTGCATATTCTGGCTCTGAGTCTTTGCACCGTAACAGCCAACCTTGAGTGATGAATTCTGTTTCAAACACTTTAGAGTTGATTTTAACTTTCAAAGCGTAATTTTAACTCTATTCCGTGTTGAATGTTCCCCAGTGTTGAAGTTATCTGACAGTGTTAATCCATTCAATGTTAAAATGTTCATCCAAGCTCCACCCACTACCATTTCAAATCTGGGGGGCAGAGTTTTCCCTTCATGCCTTTTTGCAGTGGTTTCCATTAGATGTACTTTAGATGTTTTAGATGTATTTAGATGTGTTTAAATATTGCCTGTTGTACAGCTATCACTGTTGGAATTCCTTTGCTCATGTGTCTGGTTAATGACTGTTGTTTTTTTCTGTTACACACTTCTGCACCATGAGTGTAGCTGTCTATTCAGTTGGTCACATCCTGACTGTGGTGATGGATGATATACAATAAAAGGAGCAGTGCAAACATTAAACACAGGGCAAAATCTGACCATGTGTCTGACCTATTGCTCTGTACCTGCCATATGCTCCCTCACATTACCTGAGCAGTTTATATTAATTTTATTGCCAGCTCACATTAAAGTATTTTGCACTGTGTAAAAAAAAAACCACACACCCCATATAGAATGTAATAACAGAATATGGTGTTAAAAACATGCTTTAATGTGTGAAAAAACAACAACACTGTTAGTGTTAAAAATTAACAGTATGAGAGATATTAATTTAACACTTTCCAAAGTGTCAATTTGACTCAGAATCCAGGGAAGTTGTTAACCTCTGAAAAGTGTTAAATTCAGCACCATGGGGGTTAAATTAACATTAACAGATTTGCTATGACAGTGTTATCATTTTACATTGTAGGAGTTGTTAGTTAGCACTTTGCTAGTGTTGAAATCTTAACACTTTACAAAGTAGTAATTTAACACTTTATCAGTGGTTTCCATATGAACCCTGGTGGATTGTTAATTTTAACTCAAATTTGCAATGCAGACAGGTTCTATTTAGGGGATTTCTTGATGCAAAATCTCTCTGCAAAAGAAGTAATCAGGTCTGGATGTGGCTGATGAAGCTGAACTCAGCTTTCCAAAAAGTATGGCTAATCACAGTTAATTCAGTTAGAATGGAGGTTAGCCCCACACATCAACAGAGTGATCGGCCTACGCTCAAAAATTGTTTAAAAGTTTCATAAAGGCAGCAGCACATCTCAAAATCCAAGCTATAGAGGGCAAAACGCTTAATTAGATTATTTGGCTCAAATCGTAAGATGGGAAACATCTGATAACATGAGCCTAATAGACAGGGTAAATGTTGGCATTTTGTCCTCCACAATTTTGATTTTTGAGTTATGATGCCTGTTTTGAACACATTTTGATTTCATTTATTTCTTTGTGCCTCAACGCTAACAATAGCTGAAGCCAGAAGTTCAGGTTGTCTGTCCATTTGTACGACCATGTCTTGCCGATCTTGTGATATTACAAGAACCTTTCAGTATTTTTTTCTTCAAACCATGCACAACTCTTTATTCTGACTAAAGAATTAACTGATTAGATTCTGTAGGTCATCGGTCAATGAAGATGTGTGGTTCCTTCCATCTATATTTTGACGTCATACTGTTCTGTAGCTTGGTGTAAGATTGTCAAAGGGTTGCATTCTTTTTATTTTTGTGTCTTTTCTGAGAAACTAAAAAACATTCAGACTTATTACTGCGTTAATGAGGAAGCAATTCAGAGACTGCTTTTACGGATACAGGGAACTTTGTATGTGAATCTATGAGTTCAAGGCCAGTTTATAAAGATTAAAAAACAGATGAGAAGAGAATTCACTCAAAGTAAAAACGTGGACCTTAGAACATATGTGAATTATGGGTTCAGAAGAAGGCTGAATTTATAGCACTGAACTAAAGCTCACAGCTAAAGTGACTTGGGTTAATGAAGAAAGTTGATGTTCAGTGTCTTGCTCAAGGACTGTGAAAAAGGTCAGAGCTTGGCAGTTGATTGATAGATGTTAATTAATGCGAGATGAGATGTATTAAACCTGCGACCTTTCAGATACAGACAAATCAGCAGGACTGTCCTGCTTTCATTGTGTCCTAAAGTCCATTAAAAAGCATTAATGAGGCACACCTTCACACTGGGTTACATTTTGTATCATTACAATGAACATGGGAGCTGTAGTTTATGTGAGTCAACCCCTTGTATGCCATCCTGCTGCTGTAAACATTCAGCACACTAACCGTGTGTTTGGGGCTGTTTTACTGAAATGATGGAACCTTAAAACTGAACACATGAGGTGAGAGCAACCTAATCAGGAGAGGCACAAATTTGAAATAAATTGGTGATTTGGAAATTATTTATCCATTTAAATATACATGTTTTCTGCTAGAAAACATGTCTGCTTAATATCTATAGATGCATCTATAGCAATGGTTAACTCTGTAGCCTTCTTAAACTAGCTGTTATTTTCCTTTTGACAAAACATTTCCACTGACAGTAAAATAAGACGAGGTGCATGGACCACACAGCACCTGAATGATTTTGTTCCGTCTCGTCACAGTCGGAGTTCGCTGACATTTTCCTTTCCATTCAGTAGTTTTTAAACACCTCCATATCCCATGGCACGATTCGCTGTGTGTGTAGTTCTTGTGCCATCTTTACTTTAGTAGACTTCTCACTCATAGCGTCTATTTTTCCAACTGTTCTCCTCTCCCTTCTGTTTGTCATGCAGTAAACACACCAACATCAAATTTCTCTCTGTGGATTGATATGACTGCAGTTAGTCCTCCTGAGTCATGCTTAGAGGTACATTTCTAACAACTGTCTGTTCTTCACAGAAAGCGTTTGTTCTTCTTAAAAGAGCTGTGCAACCGAGGGGGAAAAACAGGCCACAGATATGAGCAATCGTCCAACTTCACACAACTGCACAATAAAAAATAAACGCAAACATTCAGCAATTTTTATAAGATAATATTCTAAATTTGATACAGGTAAAAAAATATGCTCTGTTGACATCACGATGCACCTTATTCAGAGCATATTCAGCATGCTAGTACTAATACTCTAGTAAAATAATACATACTAATATCAGATTGAGTTTGTCACTGTTATAAGGTCAACCAACCTAAAAGTATTCGGATGTCTCACCATTACACTAACAGGGACTGTAATGACATTCAAATACATATTCAAATACAGTACTTTTCCACTGTTCCGCAGTCCAGTGTAGATGTGCTTTACACCACTCTATCCGATGTTTTGCATTTGGCTTGTTCATGTGAGGCTTGCATGCAGATTCTCAGCCATGTAAACCCATTCCATGAAGTTCCCACTGTTTTCATGCTTACATAAATGTCACTGGAAGTTCAGAACTCTTCAGCTATGAAATCATGAATCATGGATAGGTGCTTGATTTCAACTGCTTGTGGCAAAAGGTCTGATTGAACACCTGTATTCAATAATTAACATGTGTGGCCAAATATTTTTGTCAGTATCTATTTATTCATATGTATTTTCTATTGTGCATGAGTTCTATTTGATTTAATGCTCACTAGTGTAACTTTGATTACAGGCTTTCTGTAGTGTATTTACACCATGTTCTTCTATGCTGAATTAAAAACTGCAAATGCTTAGCTCAAAGGCATCAAAGAAAACCTTAAGGTCCAAATGACTTGTCATGCATAAACTTGCCAATACATTTTTAACATCCAACACTAAAGCATATTTGCAGGGGTGTAAAGGTACACGCATTCACACTGAACTGTGTTATTACAGAACCTTCTGTACAGCGCAGACGTATCGATTTAAATATGTGCAGAACAAATGTTCTTCAAGTTCCCACGCAGAACAAAAAGCAGAGGCAGATTGCGCACAGAGTGAAATACAGTAAGACAAGTGAACAAGACAAAAGTGGAGGACCTAATTCAGCAAAATATGCCAAATTGTGACCTAAAAATCAAAAACCGAACCAAACCAAAATTTTTCCGAACCATTACAACCCTAATTTTCAGTGAACAGAACAGAAATACTTGTGTTTCTCTATATATCACTTCTGTTGAAATTCTCTTTCCCTGCAGCATCTCAGTCCAACAAAAAAGTCAGAAAAGAAAACTCAGATAAAGGTCAGTGTGGAGAGGAGGTTCACATGAGTGACTGCCTTCTTCTCATCAAAGAAAGATCAGGTCAGACAGCTTCTGACCAGCGTGGCTCTCCTCCAACCGCTCGCTGTGCGAAGCAACCTGCTTCTCCGTTTTTATTTTTGTTTCTTTCTTCCTATCAAGTCACTGCCCTTCACATTTTCTCTCAGGCTTTTGCCCTCTTGCCTTCCTCCCTTATTTTTCTGTCTTATTCGTCTTTCTATTCAACTCCCCTTCCCGTCTCTCCTCTCGATGTGTCGTAGCAGTATAAGGAAAAGAGATAGGAAAAAAAAAGAGCTGGTGTGGCAGGCGGGTAGACAAGCTCCTGCTGAGCCCTGAATGTTCTTCGAGCTTTTTTCTGCCACTGGAAACGTGTCACTGAATGTACCGCAGATTTCCCCTCCCTCCTTTTCACTTAGCACAAGAGATGAGCTCTAATTCAATTCAAACCACTTTCCACTTTATTTTCCATGCAGAGACTTTTGGAGAGGATTTTTCAATCCACTTAGCTGATTCTAATGGATGTGGCTGCCCCTCCCTACCTCCAGCTCTGTATCACTGCTGTCTCCAGCTGCCATTTTTAGGTCAAACAAATTTCCTTAAAACATCTGCTGTACTAATCACCTCAGCCATTTTTAGACTCCAACCACTGCTGCAGGTCAGGAATTAAACCCAATTCACTTTGCTTCTCGATTAGTTATGAATTGAGCAGTAATTTGATCCTGATTATTATCCAGGGAGACATCTTTGGTCAACAAGCACCTATGGCTGTCATTGAGTAACTAGACATCATCATTACACTGTTAGGCCTATGTATAATGAAGAGGAGTCCATTAAAGTGTCCTCTCTGTCAAGTGCAATTCACTTAATGGAGGAGCCTGTTCTGAGTGAAAAAACCTGCTGTTTAGAGATGGTTGAGAGGAGAATCAGCGAAGCATGATAGCGACACACGTTCCTATCTTCTCTAAAATATCCTCTTTCACTTGTCTGATGGTCGAGTGAGCTGACAAAAGTGGATTAAAACAGCACTATATTTAATAACAGCTTGTTTCAAGGGACATATGTGATCTTTTTTCTCTCTTGGGGAACACACCGAGCTCACTACAACCCATTTTCAGGACTTATGAGAGGCTTTTATTTAATTTCACCTGTGCTGTCAGAGCAGAAGTCCTGCAGAGATGCCATGACCATCAATTTTATTTGAAATTGAGCTCAGATGTTATTTGTTTTCCTGTGCAGCTTTTCATGTTAAAGCTGAAATTTGGCCAGAATCTGATCTGTGTATGAACTGGCCTTGATCCTTAATTTACCCTCATGTTCAAAGAAAAATTAGACATGTGATTGTAAAAGTACCAAGCATCAGAAAAATATACATAGTGCAAAGATTTGAGTAGCAAAATCTCCCGCATCTAAGCTACTGAATCTTTTAACTCCTTCAGAGTAGTCATAGGTGTCTTGGTTGATCTCCCTCACTAGTCTCCTTCTTGCACAGTCACTCAGTTTGTGAGGACGACCTGATCTAGGCAGGTTTACACATGTGGCATACTCCCTCCATTCCTTTATTGTGGATTTAACTGAACTTCAGAGGATGTTCATCCCCTAATTTCTACTTTTGTTACCTTTTCTCTGGGTTGCTTGGGGTGTTCTTTTGACTTCATGGTGTAATGGTAGCCAGGAGTACAGACTAACCAGTAACTGAACATTGCCAGACACAGGTGTCTTTATAATACAACCACTTGATACACATTCACTGCATTCAGGTGCATTTCACTTACTGTGAGACTACTAGCACCAACTGGCTGGAGCTCTGTTGAATTAAATCAGTCACTTTAAAGTGTTTAAATGTTTATGCAATATCTTTTTTTACCATATATATTTCTATTTAGTTTTATTTAGATTGATTGATTAGTTGACATTACTTTGTAAAAATCTCTTTTCACTTTTACATTAAAGAGGTTTTATGTATCTTTTTGTCAAAAAACCAAAGTGGCCATCATTGATTTATAAAATCAATAAAAGGGTCAAACATCCAAAGGGGTGAAAACTTTTTATAGGCACCGTATGTGCTGATGTTCAAAAATTTTTCAGGCTGTCATACGAAAATGAACATAGCTGCAGCTGAAGTCAGTGTTAATAGTTTCAGGTAGAATTTCCATGATGTTGTTTATCCAGCTTGATTCCACCAGTGCAGAACTGTGACAAAAGAATTCTACAGAGACATTAAAATTGCATGAATTTCCAATTGACTCACTAAGGAAGCATCCTCCTCTGTCCCCAGCCTCATCTCTTCATTCACCTTTCCTTTGTTACAGTAGTCAGAACAGTCAATGCTGCAAAAAAATAAAACTGGCCGAAATCTGAATTCTTAAAGATCATATTATATGAAATGTGTGCTATTGAACTGTTACAAAAACAGATTTCACTCATATAAACAAAAAAGAGCTGATCACTTTTGCAAGCAGTCATCACATAACCATATTAATTTTGCTTTACAGATAATCTAGCATGAGTGAATCTGTAAGTTTTCTTTCTGATGATTATTATTCCAATAAACTTATTGTTAAACAGATCAAGTGAAACTACATTATAACTCCAGCCTGAGGTGACCAATTTAAATCGCTTGCTCTTTCATCTACTGTACAGTGGCTTGCAAAAGTACAACCACAAATTTAAATATATTTTATTCGGGTATTGTGTGATAGATGAACACAAAGTGGCACATAATTGTGAAGTGGAAGGAATATGATACATGGTTTTAAATTTTTTTACAAATGAAAATCTGAAAAGTGGGGTATGCAAAAGTGTTCTGTCCCCTGAAGTCTGACACCCATGAATAAAATCCAGTGCAACCAATTGCCTTTAGAAGTCACCTAATTAGTAAATAGAGTCCAGTCTGTGGACTGTTTTCATATTTCAAGAAGTTAAAACCTGAATATGGAAAGTCTTCCTCTGAATATAAACGGCTGGGGAAAACTGGTATTTCTCAGCATTCAGTAATTGATTAAGTGCTCTCAAGGGTTTTTTAATTACTGTACAAGCTTACTGTTGATTTTTTTTTTAGCAAGAATTCCCTTGCTTGCTGCCAGTCTTTCCCATAATAAAAGCCCAAAGATACACCTGTTATTCTCTTCTGTTTTATGCATTAAGCTATTTTTCAGACTGAATTTCAGCCTCCAAGAACAGAAATTCAATTCAGTGTATAAACTAAAAAAAAGAGAAGGTTTTCAAACCTGGTAATATTCTTTAACACTGATGAGCCACAACATAATGACAACCTGTGCTATCTAATGCCATTCAATACCAAAGCTCTACCACTGACTCTACTATAATGAAGCATTTAAATTTTCAGTTTTTATTGATATGGTCAGAAGGTGGTACTTCTACTCTCTATACTATATATCATTAAAGTCTGAGCGGGTGGTGGTGCACTGGAGTGCATTAAATTGAAAGCTGTTCCTTATATTTTGCCCACTCCATTAAAAGCACAGTATGCAACCGCTCTCCCACCACTGCTCTTTATCGAAACAATAAAAAAGATTCCTGCTCAGTTCTGCCCACCTTCACTGCTTACTTCTTGTTTTGAATAGAGGAGTCTTTCAATAAAAAACTGAACTCCACATTTGTATTTACATAATAAATCATTGTTGTGGCTTACTTTAAATAAATATCAGGTTGGCAGGGACGGATCTGGAAAATTTCTGCTGATGTGTACAGACAATATATCAGCTCTACATGTCGGCAGTATTTATCATACACTGCCTGTCCAAAAAAAAGGTCTCACACTAATATTTTGTTGGACCGCCTCGACCTTTGATTACGGCACACATTCACTGTGGAATCATTTCTATAAGCTTCTGCAATGTCACAACATTTATTTCCATCCAGAGTTGTTTTAATTTTTTGCCAAGATCTTGTATTGATGATGGGAGAGTCACACCGCTGCACAAAGCCTTCCCCAGCACATCCCAAAGATTCTCAATGAGGTTAAGATCTGGACTCAGTGGTGGCCAATCCATATGTGACATGATGTCTCATGCTCCCTGAACCACTCTTTCACAATTTGAGCCCAATGAATCCTGGCATTGCCTGTGCCATCAGGGAAGAAGAAATCCATTGATGGAATAACATGGTTATACAGTATATTCATGTCGTCAGCTGACCTTATTCTTTGGGCACACAACGTTGCTGAACCTACCTGAACAACTGCAGCAACCCCAGATCATTGCACTGTCCCCACAGGCTTGTACGGTAGGCACTAGGCATGATGGGTGCATCACTTCATCTGCCTCTCTTCTTACCCTGATGCACTCATCAATCTGGAAGAGGGTAAATCTAGACTCATCAGACCACATGACCGTCTCCCATTGCTCCAGAGTCCAATCTTTATGCTCCCTAGCAAATTGAAGCTTTTTATTCCAATTAGCCTGACTGATAAGTGGTTTTCTTAAGGCTACACAGCCGTTTAGTCCCAATCCCTTGGGTTCCCTTTACATTGTGCACATGGAAATGCTATTACTTTCACTATTAAACATAGCAGAGAGTTCTACTGTTGTTTTTTTAACGATCTGATTTCACCAAATGTTTAAAGGTAGACTATGCGTTTTTTTTTCCTCTAGGTGTCGTAGGAGAGCAAAGCCTTGAAAATGTAAACAAAGAGGAGTTTCTGACACACCTCCGCCACTTTGAAGCCTCCCATTTAGCCACTTTAGCTTCTGCTGATCCTAAACAACGATCATATACAAGTTTATATGTAACGTTCAAGGCAACCTTTACTGCTAATATCTTTTTTCAGCTGCAGCAAACCATTTCACGAGTTCTTCTTATCCTGGCTGGTTATGTTATAGCATCAATTAGACATGAATACATCAGCTTCAAACAAGATTTGGGTGATTTGAGATAAACAAAATTTGAGACACTACCTTATTTGAGTAGAGCTACCTCCATCTGCAGCCTCCATTTATTAGCAGCAGGCACTATCACACTCAGCTTAAATGTCCAACCATAAGAATAGTGCTGTGTCAATAAATCAACATTGGACAAATGTTGAGACAATGCACACAATGAATGAAAAGATGTAGCCTACTTACGCATCCACAAGAAGCAAAGCCAGTTCTGAGTCATGCGAGAGCTTTTTAGCGTCGCGTGGGGCTCGCCACTGAGGAAAAGCAAGTCCGATATTAACTCTAGTTTTTCCTCTCGCTTTGTCAGAGGGTTTCCTAGACAAATGTCAAGGCTTTTTAGGTGGAGGGTAAAGCCGGTGGCAGGCCTTTGGTCGGCCGCTTTGGACTGGAGTCTGCCATTTACACTCCTCTCAGCTGTTTGGGTGAAACGTTCACCTGCAGCAGCACTGCTGCCCCTGGGGGCGCATCTAGGAGGAGAGGGGCGTGTGCCAGGGGAGAAGGTTACCACCCCAATCCGGTCGGGACAGAGTTATAAACACCCCATATAAACAAAACTACAGGGTATCGAAGTTTTAATTCAGTGTGTTGATACTGTACTCAGAAAAACATTTACATAGCATATGTTTGATTTTTATTACATTTAAGTGTAAAATGTCGGATATTCTACCTTTAAGTGATTGCCGATCATTCAAGACCACATTTCTTCCTCGAAGATGATGGTTCCTCCCTATCCTTCCAGTTTTAAATAATGCACTGGACAGTTCTTAGCCCAATTTTAGTAGTTTCCCCAATCTTCTTAGATGTTTTCTTTGCTTGATGCATGCCAGTAATTTGACCCTTCTGAAAGAGATAACATCTTTTCCACGACCACAGGATGCGTCTTCTGACATGGTTGTTTAAGAAATGAGAAGCTACTCACTGCACATGTTAGGGTTAAATAATCTGTTGTCAGCCAAAACATTATCATCCATGCAGTAAATATCTAATGGGAGGCTCTTACCTATTTGCTTAGTTAAAGCCAGATGGTGACTTTTTTTTTTTTTTTGGATGGGCAGTGTATATTGGCCTTAAGCAAAATGTGCAACTGTACCATCATGCACAGCAGGCTGCCTAGGGTGTCATGCACTTGAGGAGGCCCATTGGGAGTGAAGCCCCAAATGTAAAACAACCACCAGACTGTCTAAATTCCTTCTCCTTTCTCAGCTCTGCTTGACTTACTCTCTTTGCATCAAAGACACTTGTTGTTCTGTATAATAAAAACAAAGGTGTTCATGTAGGTATCAGCTATCAGCAAATTTCCAATATTGTGCAACCTTTGTTTTAGCATCATGGATGAATTTCATAAAGTAGGGGAGAAAAGCTTTGCAATGTGGCCTTACTGATCTGTGGTAAGTATTCTGGGATCACTTGCAGCATTGACAAGAAAGGCCACTCTTAACAGCTTTTCTCTTATTACTAGAAATTTATCAATAAAAAAAAAAAAAAAAATCGTGGTTCATTGTTTAGAAAATACACCTGCACCTGAGGTGCAGTTTTATTGAAATGGCTCTTCAATTAAAGGTATCTAGTGGGCCACAGAGGCAAGTCGAGTTGAACAGTACATCTCTACTCCACTTGGCAATGTCTAGTGGGGCCACACTATTACAGGGGATGAAGGTGGGTGTTTAGGGATGAGTATCAAAATATGGTATCAACACGGTACTGGAACCTAAACATCTGATACCTACTGACCTGAATTACAGCACAGATATCAATATCTCATTTCAATACCCCCTCACACCAATACAACCCCTGCCACCCCAGTGAAAGGAAGGACATACGCTATGGAATTTGTGTGACTTATTCACTTTGTTGAACTTTAATGTAATTAAACTGTTTTGCTGTCTGAAGTAATGTCACTGTTCTGATCATATAAAAAGTATTGATTTTACACCAGTACACCAGAAACAAAAACAAACAATACCCAACTCTAGTGGTGTTACACATTACCGAGGGAGACACAACATGCAGCCTGCGGTGGAGAAAAATCATAGTCAATCATAAATAAACAGCAGAAAACACTGAGATACAGCAACAGAACAGCAGCCTCCAGTAGCAGATCATGATTCCATTTTTTTAGTCATTTATGTAACATCCATCATAAGGGACACCTTCAAATAGAAGCTCATCAGTGTATATGATGTAAGGATAAAGGAAAGACCTTGCAAGAGTATAAACTTGTTTTTATATTCTTAAAGTAACTTTGCCACAGCTAATCAGTCTTTGTGTGACCCTGCTCCTATTATGAGCCATAAGCATCAATTATTAGGACACCAGTAACGCGCCACCTTGAGAAAAATAGTTTTGAGACTCCTCTTAGAACACAAACACTGAATGTAATATTAGATAAGCTCCTTGGAAATAAAACTAGTGGAAATCTTCAGGATACAATCTATCCTTCTTCGCTCATTGCTAAAACGGGTACACATATATGGCAAGAACAGCAAATATTTATGACCCAGCTCCAGTTTATCATTAATTATATGCAGCTCCTACAGTTAACAACGCAGCACAATGTGACCTACAAAATGACGTAACTCATCATTATGCTCTCTAATATCTTTGAACCTTCATTCCTTTAATTCCTTTATTCTTAGAAGTAGACACACGCCGCTGGTAGCATTCTGCATCAGTAAACTTTACTCCATTGAACATCAAATGAATAAAGTGATTGCTGCTTTCTTACATCAGATTTGCAGATAAAATGTCTCTCTCTAGGAGGGAATCAGGCCAGCACTGGTGGTTCTTTGCTGTGCTGCGTTCACTAGACCTCATGTGCTGGCCCTAATCAATAATACAGTAATCATGGAAGTTGTTTGCAATGACTCACTAGCCTGCGGCCAAAACAGCTGATGACTAAAACCAGTGTGGCAATTGCCGCTAATTACTAATTAGCACACGGGTGCATTAGAATGACTTTAATACCTCCCAGTGGTTCAATTACCTCTCAGCTTAATGAAATTAATCGAAGAGGGAGAAGTATCACTGTAAGATTTTTAATTTACATCACATCTGTTTGCAGAGCACAAAATCTATTCCTCTCTTGTAGCTTAATGAGTAAATATATAAAGGAGCTTGTGTATGTTGATGCATTAGCTGTTTCCTGTTTGTAATAGTTATGGAATTAGTGAACCTGGTTCATGTGAGAAGGCACAAACAGAGGATAAGGAGGAAGTTAGGAGCTTGACAGCTCTCTACAGCCATCTAGTGGCCAACTATAGTCATCACAGCATGCCTCAACTAAAGCCATGAAAGCCTGCATTCAGAAACACTTGGATGCTTTTCATCCGGTTCACCACAAAGTGGAGCCAAAGCCAATCCATCAGGAACACTTATCTCACTCAATACTACTTTAATCGAGCTATTGAACTATAGCCTGAGGCCAGACATGGAAAATGTCCAATTATGATCATCACTTTACTGTGAAATGGAGCATTAAAAGGTGGTAGTGACTTTTAACAGCAGTAAATACGATGGTAATGATCTTTATTATTACTTCAGACGTTGATGGCATTTTTCAGCCTTACAATCCAATGAAATCTCTCAATGTAGCAGTGAGGACAGCAGGGTAGTCACAGCAAAATCCAATCATACTGGTTTACCATGACAGAAAGCTAAACCCCCCATTAGGCCAGAAATCAATATCACTAATGAGAAATGGTCAAACAGGAATCGAACTTCCTGTTTAAAAATAAAATGAATTTGGCCTGCAGCACTTCAGTTAACACAAAGACAGGCTGACCTTAATGAAGGATTTTACATCCAGTTTGTGCCTGATCCAGTTCAACAAATACTTCACTATAGTACTGGAAGTTACACCATTTTCCGGATAATTAATCACCTGTATTAGTTTTTACTAATTATAGTAATGTAAGAAAACAAATGCCTTTGGGTTTCCTATACATCCCACAGAAGTGTCCATTGTGTTGCCAATTTTTCAGTGAAGTCTGACATTGTCTACCCCAGCTGATTTCCTTTGGGAAAGAGGGTATTATTTTCCTTGACAAATAATCCACCTGAATGATTCAGGTGGATTATTTGAAATTGTCATGGGATTCAGGCTGAATCCCATGACAATGACTAGAATGTATGGAAAATGAAAGGGCACACCGTCTTTGTGAATAACAATCTAATGTCCAAAGCTGTCAATGACTGAGGGCCAAATAACTAAAAGATGGGTCAACAGCAGTTGCTTTACCCCTGGTGTTACCGGATCAGTGGTCAGAGGTCAGGTAAATCAACATTTTTACAACGTTTCAAAGAAACTATAGGAATGAGTGCTTCTAGGACTCAATAAAAAGTTTGTTTGAGGTTCTCTTTGGAAAAAGGGATTTATAAAGTTTATGAAATACAAGAAGAAATACTCCAAGTCACTCTCTTTAAGCATTAAAATGCCTTTATTTTCACAGCATGGTCATGTGTAGACCTTAAAAACACATTCAGTGCACTTCAGCATCAAGCCTTTCTCTAGGAACTTCCTGAAGAAGGCTTGATGCTGAAAAACATTTTAATGCTTGAAGAGAGTGCCTTGGAGTTATTTTTTATTTTTCTTGTTTTGTTTTTTTTCTTGTTTTTGATCATTTTTACAGTGTTGTTGATCCTTTAAGCCTTTTTAAATGTTAGAATTATAAACTCCCTAATTGCAGTCATATCTGTCATTGTAAAATATTTCCCCAAACAGTTGTTAAAATCAAACATCAAATATTAGAGAAATATTTAGAGAACTGATCATCCAGATTCAGTGATCACTAATATAACCTGGTATTATCTCTTATTATTTACACCTCTGATTGATTACAGTGATGATTTATAACTGCATGTTAATAACAAATCTCAAGCCCCCAACTCATCTTTGTACCCTGTAAGATTGAGTTGCTTGGCCTTAACCGACCACTGACACTAAAGAGAAGAAGACTCTTATCCTTGTTATGAGAGCTTTCTGCTTTAGAAAGCCCTCATAGGCCCTAGAGACGATATTGGGATTTGCCGATATCCAATATGCTGATATCTATAAAACTATTTTAGCCGATACCGATATTTAAATGTAGTTCAGACCTAAGATGTCAGTCCTTTAAAACACACAAGTGAAAGTTCATGGGTGAGCAAATCAACAAATTTCAGTCCCTAAAACGCACATTAAATTGTAAGGAATGATTATGAACAGAGAAAAAGACTTAAGCTAAAGTCTGTTGGTCTAGCCAAAACTTCAATCTACAACGTGGGTGCCAAACCAAACATCTTCCAGGACAATCAGCATCAGTTAAGGAGAACAAGGCGGTAATGATGAGTGGGGTGTAGATGTATTAAAAGCTGTTTGCAATGGCTGGCTCTGTGCGGTGATTACATTGGATGTAGCTTTAGCATAGCTTATATTTTACTAGAACTGGACCACGTTTCTGTATGAAATAAAGAATTTTTTTTAAACAAATGCTTTTCATGATGGAAAAATGTTTTTGCTCTTCTGTTGACCTGCTTCAGCACGGGTTAGCGTTCGTTACAGGTGGGCTTTGCCGGTTCCTGCATGCCTCCCAACCGGCCTTGGCATCACAGAGAATGATCCGCCATTAACAATCTTCAGCAGTAGTAGCCTGTCACCTCAAGAGCAGTGGATGCGCACGTCATTTTGTCTTGTTGCTCTGATTAGCCCGTCATGAATGTGACGGACAGAATGTTCTTCCAACCATCTTCTGAAATTCCTGCCCTTCCCAGAAGCTTTCTATGGGAGCTTTCCCAGATGAATGTGAAATATCCATGCAATAGATAGCAGTCAGGTTGATGCTCCATCTAAAGCGCTGTGGATACCTTGTTGGGGGGAGTAGGCAGAGCTATTCCTCTCCCGTGTCTGGCATTATGTCAGGCATCCTAGATAGTTGCGGCCAGCTATATACTCTGTTTTAACAGAGTCTTGCATTAAGTTAAGTGACTCATTTATCAGTCTGCTTTATATCACTTTTCACTGAAATCTTGTTTTCGTGTTTAGCTTCTGTCTGTAATTTTTTGCACATCGGTGTGTTAATTTCTGTCTTTCATGTACAAGCTGCTCCAAACAAACAGCCACAGAGGGATCAATAACATTGTTTGAGCTGAATTGAGCTGGGCTATTATTAACTTTTCTAAAATGTAAACATTCAGATAAACAAGCTCTTCAGCTTATCTTACCTGCATTTCTACCACAAGAAACTACTAAAAGCATTGACACCCAACCTGGGGTCCAGGACCCCCATGTGAGGGCAAATCAAAGAGTTCAAGGGAGGTGCAAGGCTTTGTCTGCTCTGGGGTTGTCAAAACAATTGTTAGGACTGTTTGTTTGGGATTTTATCACTGAAACAAATGAAGCTGAACAGAATGGACCATATTTTAAGATGAGAGCTGGGGGCCTCCAAGGAAAAAGTTTGAGAACCACTGACTTGCAGTGTAACAACTGTATTGTAAAAGATATTCTTAAAATAAAACATTAAAAACAAAAAATCAGCTTACTTCTGCTCCACCGGCTCGATGGGATCAGTCAGGTTGATGGTTTCCAAAGTGATCTCAACTTTGCGAACACTACCAAAGAAATCCGTGATGAGGACGCTTCCTGGGTCCCTCAGGAAAAGGTCAGTACGGTGGCCTGGAGTGGACACACACTGACTCTTGGGGCATACTTTGAACTGGGAAAGAAGACACAACATAAACAGTGTATAAGGAGTACTGCAATAGACACAGCCTAATAGCCGCTTGACAAAACTAAACAAATATCAAAATATGTAAACACTGAAATGTCTGTTTATGGTGCTGTCAACAACTTAAGTTTGAAGAATCAATTCAAGGTCAGAACAGAGGGGTTTTATGCTCAGAGCATGTTAGGGACTTTGTGAGTCCTCTTTTCCATAGCAGAGATAGCTAGCAGCAGCAAACTCAGCAGCATCCAGCATGGCCACAGCTCCAGGGGGAGGTGTTAAAATGTGTCAGTGTGTGGAGAAGATTAGAGGCATGGAGTCTGACATTTTGTGCATGTCATTATCAATTACAAGCCTGTTTTATGCCTGGTGTTGCCACTTTAAATGTGTGATTCATCAGTGTCTTGTCCGACTTCCCTCTCCATTTAAAAGGAAACAAAATCATTAAACTGAGGCAAAATCTTGGTCAGTTGACCAGGACTTCAGAAACCACGTGACTGGTGGAGGATTTTGTTGAAAGTTGGAGGCAATTTCTGTTGTATCAAAGGGCAAACGTTTGCAGCAGGATACTAAAAAGAATAACTTGAGAGGCTTGTCTGGGAATCCATGGTATCGATCCTTAATTCCACAAAATAGCAGCTGAACAAAGAGTGCATCTACAGAAAAAAGGAAAATTGGAACTCAGTATGAGCTCAATCAATGTGCTCTGACTTAAGCTCATCATTCTTTCCAAAGTGAGGATTGGAGGTGTTTTTGATTGTAGCTCCAGTAGGGGCAGAGTGGGTGGTGGGGATAAGGAGTGATCCCTGAGGCCTGTAGATCTCTGCTGGAGTATAAAAGATGAAAAGGGAGGTGCTGCAGAGACTGGAGCCATGGCCCGGAGCAGCATGAACTCACTATCATCACCATCATGTGTCAAAGGCCAACCGCCTAAACACAGAACCAGGTATTCTGCTTCATGTGCAAAGTCCTGTGAGTCTCTGTGACTTTCATGTGGATCCTTCAGGACCAGACACTTTAGAACGGGAGGCAGAGAATGAGGGCAGCTCGGGACAGATACTATCTCCCTCTATTGTAGACACCAAACCCCAAGTGAAGTCAGAGAAACTGAGTAGTTCTGCCACAAATCCAATGCTCCTTCCCATATGACTAACTCAAGTACTCTTGGGATGCTTAAAAAGGTGGAATAAAGTATTTAAAAAACATATCAAAACTAATTCCTGTTCAAAGACAAGGCTGAGCTTTTAAACTTATCAGGTCCTACTGATCCCAAACAAGTGTGAGACTTAAGATGCCTTCGAGACAAAACCTCAGGTCTCAGGAGGATAATCTGCATTTTTTTAAACACAATAGTGTCAATAAATACCTGAGTGATGTAGTATCAGGCATATGTACACTCTGGATGCAAATAGAGACAGAAACTACAGCTTTAGCTTTACCTTAAAATCATTTAGACCAGATGACAGACCACATTCAGATGTATAAACCTTAAAGACTAGATGAGATGCTGGCGTGCTTCTGCCTTAAGCCCTGATGTTATCTGAACTATCTCAGTGTTTTAAAGATACATGAGCAGTGAACTGCAACATGATTTTCTAAAAGACACTCTGGAAAGCGGGTGGGATAAAAATGGGCTTATCTTCTTTTGCCTTCACACAGAAGAGCTGATGGAAGAAGAGTTTTTAAAGTTGAACAGTGACAAAGACAACCTGAGTGAGGGGAGAGCCATGGCAGACAGCAGTATTTCAGACCACTGGCTCCCAACACAGGGTCTAGAGGCCCCCTTGGGGGGGGGGGTTTGCAAGGAGGTTTGCACATATAAACTAAATTTATGGTAAAACACAATTAGCAAAAAAATGTCTTTTAATATAAAAAACAAATGAAGGCCTATTTTCTTAGGGTTTTATCAAGGAAAAATGAATCTTGGGGAGGGGAAGACTCAGCTTTATTAGCTATATGGGGGTTTGCTCCAAGGAAAAAGGCTGGGAGCAACTATTTCAGACAATGAGAACAACATGTTGACAACAACCCAGAATATAGTGTGACTTTGGGTCTGCTAGTTAAGGCTCAGAGGATGAGGGAAATGTTTTACTCTTTAAAGCAAATTGTTTCATATTTGATGCACAACTTTCTAAGACCTCTGTCTAATGATCTATAATTTCCTTAAAGAACTTTTGTATATAATCAGATAAATGATAAAAATGCCAAGTGGATCATCAGTTGCAAAAAAATGCCTAATGTATCAAATGTGATACAAAAAATATAAATGTGAAATTTTATAGCAATTTTTCTTTTTCTTGGATTTCAGTCGAAGGTTGAATAAACATCTCACTGCCAAAAAATGGGAATTTTCTAGCTGTTATTTGAGGTATCAGGTTCTAAAGGGTTAAATATCAGGAGGATTTTGATGATTTATAAAAATGTCTTTTCCAGAAACCCTCAGATTTTTTTAGGTTGTTTTCAAACAACACTTGGGCTAACAGAGTGTTAATCTAGGTGGCCCTAGGTCTACATGGGTTAAGGAACTAATGAAAAAAAAACATGTTTTTTTTTTCTTAAAGACACTGGAAACTTGTAAAGACATTTTAATGTATAACCAATTTCTGCTAGATTGTGTGTGTGCAAATTTAGAGGAGGTGGAGAGTGCACAGAGACTAACATAGCACTCATCAGTGTATTTCAGAAACTGTAAGTGTAATGTTGAATAAATCAGTCTATCAGTCTGTTATCAAACATGAAATACAAACATGTGAATGTGAATATGTTGTTTTTTGGGTTGGTTGTTCACGGATTTTTGAAAAAGTCCCACTAGGCTCTCTTAAGCCTTTTATTGGCAAACTTTAAAACTACTCAAGTTTTGAAAACAAATCAGCAGCTGTGTTTTGACACTGAAGTACTCTTTAATGCTGGGTAAAATTTAATCCCAGGGACACAAGGACACACATCCTCACCAGGTCATTCATGTTGGCTTTGCTTGCAGGGTGGATGTCCTCCAGAAACTCCAGCAGGTAGAAGGTGTAACGATCCATCAGATGGACTCCTATGGCCAAATCTGGCTGGTGCTAGAGGAGGACAGGAGAGAAAAACCATGATAACTCAATACAAGATGGCAATTTATTAGAAGCTGTGTTTTGGTGGCTTTTAGCTAGCTTTTCGTACATTTTTCAGATGTGGCAAAAATAAAAGGTAAATTGGACAAACAAAGATAAAGATATGCTTGTTAAAATCTAGTTCACTGCTCTCTTTCAAGTGTCTGGTAAAAGAGATGAATGCATAAGCAAGTGATCATTTTCAGACAAAAACTGAAGGTTTTAGACAACATCAAAAGCTTCTTTCTAGCCTAAAAATGACCCAGCCTACCGTAGACCCAACATTTGGAAGAGCTTTTGAAATGAGCCTTTACTACACTGTCAGTTGTAGCCTGTTAAATGGACATAATCAATCTGTAGTGAATTTTCACTTTGTACTACAATTCAACATTTCTATAGTTGTTGTATTAAAGCAATATCACTGTCATGGTAGAGATGTAGTGAACACAGTACTGGCACTGCTGTGATTATCTGTGGTACTCTGTACTGCTGTATTTTAGTAAATTGTGTGATATTGCTTGAATATTGTAGCCTTTCTTGTGTAACCCTGACTGTGTGTTGCATAAGTCTGCACAAGCTAGAATCCAAAGTAGAGCTGGCTGAATATACACAGACTTTTGTCTGGTATGCAGGAACTTCAAAATATCATGAGGGAAATTTCTACTGCAAAGTGAACTGTGCTGTATGATAATAGACTAATTGTAATTTGCTATCAAACCACAGTTAGCTTAACCCAACTGCACATGAAAACATACAAAGATTATGGCTCATTTGGGTCAATTAAATGGACTACTTTCCTTGTCCCAATATACAAACTGCACTTTATTTTGGTACAAAGGTAATGCACAGTATCCTGAAATGTTCAGTGCTTCACAAAGATAACCAGAGTAAATACATAATGCAGTTTTAAAATGATGTTTTCATTTATTAAGGGAAAAAAGCCATACAAACCTACCTGGTCCTTTGTAAAACAAAAAAATAATAATAATAATGAAAATTTAAAAAAAAAAACAACCAAAAAAAAAAGCAATTGCCCCCTAAACCTGATAACTGGTTGTGCCACCTTATCTGCAACAACTGCAAAGAAGCTTTAGTGACAACTGTCAATGATTCTTTCACATCACTGTGGAGGAATTTTGGCCCACTCTTCTTTGCAGGATTGTTTCAATTCAGCCACAGTGGAGGATTTTCAGACGTTTAAGGTCAGTCCACATGACTGTTGGTATGATGTTCATTTTATGTAACGTTTAGATCTATGGCAGATGTAACGGGACACACACCTTCCAGAAAGTTCCTCATTTGCCTCCTCAGTCCACAGAATATTTTCCTAAAAGTCCTGGGGATCATCAAGATGTGTTTGGTCAAATGAGAGATGAGCCTTTGTGTTATTTTTGGTCAACAGTGGTTTTAGCCTTGGAACTCTCCCATGGGTGCCATTTTTTCTCTTTTTTATTGTTGAATCATTAACTCTGACCTTAACTGAGTCAAATGAGGCCCGCAGGTCTTTAAATGATGTTTTGGGTTCTATTGTGACCTCCTGGATGAGTTGCTGACGTGCTCTTGCAGTCCCAAAGCCTAAGTAATGGCGTTTTTACCCTTTCCAGACTGATAGATGTCGATAACTTTGTTTCTAATCTGTTCTTGAAGTTCTGTCGATCACAACATGTGTTGCTTTTCGAGATCTTTAAGCCTATTTTACTTTGTCAGACTGGTTCTGTCTAAGTGATTTCTTGATTCAACAGGTCTGGCAGTAATCAGGCCTGGGTGTGGCTAGTGAAATAGAAGTCCGCTTTCAGGAAAGTGGTTAATCCGAGTTAAGTCATAATTTACAAGAAAACCAATTACTTCTTAATATAGGGCCCGGATAGGTTTGGATGGATTTTACAACTTAATAAATGAAATCATCTTTTATAAACTGCATTTTGCTATGACTTTGGTTATCTTTGTCTCATATTAAAATCTGCTTGTTGATCTGAACAATTTAAGAGCAACAAACATGCAAAAAATAAGAAATCAGGTAGAGGGCAAACACTTTTTCACAGTACTGTATATATACAACAGTAAATCAATCTTAAATTATCTTGTTGTTTTACTCCGACTTCAAGATATTTAATTTAGTACAAAATCAGTAGGACTGATATGTTCATATGTCCAGTTTTAATTTCAGACATACATGTTAACTCAATTTATTTAACTGTGCTTTAATGTAATGAGTGATTATTAAAACTGGACACTGGGTGATTTTTTCATCTTTTTCTTTTAAAGCCAAAAAACAACTCACCGACAGGGAGTCCTCTCCAACTTGACTGCTGGCCAGAGCCATGAGGTTTGGAGAGTAGAACCTCTCGTACATGGAGGCTCCCTGACAGGTATCAATGATGAAGAGCAGCTCGTTGTATCTAAAGAAAAAACAATGGATCACACACGAAGCATCAAATACATTCTCTGAAAGGAGACACAGCTGGCATATCGCTCATCCATTTGTGCCAATAAAATCTGGTATCAAACAACCCTCCTAACCATCTCTCATACTGCAGTTGCCATGGTGACTAAGAAAAACCAAAAGCTCCATTCAGTCCCCATAAGACACCCACACTCACACAACTCCTTCCTCCCATTCTCTCTCGATTAAAATACAAATTCTACTTTAACCCCCCCCTTCAGCCCACCACAATGAGCATTTCTATCAGCTGTCTGGTCTGAGTGCTTTGGGGATGATGAAGGAAAGTGGCCAAGTCTCTATGGTGACTGTAATTTGGCAGATCAAGACTGAAATTATCACATCAGCATCAAAGCTGGCGTCACTAAGCCCATTTATCCAGCAGCCTGCGGTAACTGACTGTAACCCAGACACTCTCCATTGATATGTTAGGAGGACAAAAGAGGAGCTGATGGCACAGAGCCGCTTTTACTCATTTTGTGTCTCGCAATTCAACATCCAAACAAAGCAGCACCTAAAAAAAGGAACCGATTCTATTGATAAAAAAAGATGAGAGATTGTGTTTATTACACCGCTTCCCTTGCTGGCATGGCATTGTGTTTTCCTGCTGTAGTTTATCAAGTCAGACATCTTTCAACACAAGGCAGGCAGGCTTAACACTAAAGACTCTGGAATAATGATCTTAGTAGCGGTGTTAAATTAAAGCTCATATGAAAAACTTTGGTTTATTGTCACTTAATGTGCCTTCTGTAGACAAAGCAGTACCTCCTACCTCTGCTGATCCTCTTCTGTACATTTGCTGTTCACTGTTCTTTGCTTTCCATCTTTGTTCTTACTTTTCTAAATTTCAGTTTCACTGAAAATTCCCAAGAGCACAGTGGCCTCTATAATTGTCAAATGGATGAAGTTTGGCATTACCTTCAAAGAGCCAGTCATCCGACCAAACTGAGCAATTAGATGAGAAGGTAAAGCTAACCAGGAACTTGATGGTCACTCTGACTGAGCTCCAGAGATCCTGCATGGAGCTGGGACAAAATTCCTGAAGGACAACCATCACTGCAGCCTCCACTGATCTGGGTTTAGTGGCAGAGTGGCTAGATTGAAGCCTCTGCTCAGTGCAAAATACACAAAGCCCACTTGGAGTTTGTAAAATGATCCACGGAAAGCCAAGCAGGCTTTCATGTGTTTTGCACTTCCATGCAGCCATTCAGTAACAAGCCCAGATCGGTGAAGGGCTGCAGTCATGTTCTTCAGTTACTGTCCTTCTGAAACTTTGTCCCTTCTCCACATAGGTTCACACAGGTTCCTCTGACCTCATGGCTTGGGTTTTGCTCTGGTATGCGTTGTCAGCTGGGAGGCCTTCTATAGACAGGTGTGTTCCTTTCCACACCATGTCCAATCAATTTAGTTCTTCACAGGTGCCCTCCAGTTAATTTGCAGAAACATCTCAGCAATGATCGGGAGAAATGGGAGGAACCTTAACTAAATTTCAAGCGTTTTAGCAAAGGGTTTGTCTTATGTCAATGTGATATTTCAGGTTTTAAATTCTAAGAAATTTGCAAAAATTTCTAAAATTTTGTTTTCACTGTCATGATAGGATACTGAGTTTAGATGAATGAGAATAAAAACAAACTTTTCTCGACCGAAGAATCAGGCTGCCACGAGACAAAATTGAAAAAAATGAAGGGGTTTAAATACTTTCTGAATGCACTGCAAGGAAGTGTTTATTTCTACTTGAAGCTGTCGCTGTGTTGCTGCTCAGTTGAGAGTCCAATTATTACACTTAACACTGAACTCCCCACTACTTAATGTAGTGGCCCTTCTAACAGTAGTATTAAAATATTGCTATACAGGGGAAAAAAAATTGCCAACCTGGCAGGTGCACAGCTACACCGTAAGTATGGTCCACAGCAAAACTTTCACCATCTAAGGTAACAAGATACATATCTTTGGCTCATTATGCTCCTGAAACTTCAGCAACCAAAGAAGAGGAAATTGAAGAAGACAGTGCAGCCCTTCCCAATGAGAAGAGTTTTCGATGTCTGCTCCATCAGTAGTTACATTTGAATTCACTGTCACTGCTTAAAAGACCAAAAAAAAGCAGCATTAAGATGTCATCTCTTCCAGACTAGTGCCTCCAGAAAGTATTCTTATTTATTAAGTGATAAGTTTTAAACCACGTAATGTTTCTTGACAGGCTGCTCTGCTAATTGGCCCTGAGGGAGAAGGAAAACCAAGTAAAGCAGACTTGCTTTAGGAAAACAAAATGCTTGTATTTTTGTCCAAATTACCCCTTTTTATCTCATTGTTATGACATTTTTCTAGGCTTTTTACCTTCTTTTCTGCCACATCTGCTCAAAAGCATCAGCCAGCTCCACATTACTGATCTCCTCAGAGTCCTGGAACTTCAGAAATCCATTCCCTCCATGGCCTGTTAAACAAACACATATAACTTATCAATAATTTATGCATCTGTGATTCATAATGCATAGTGAGATACAATATGCAAAAAAAAAGAAAGAAAATGAAAGCCTGGCAAATTATGAAGAAGGAAATCTGAAGTCTGCAACAGAAGTGAGTTTTGTGTCCACATAAAGATGCAAAAGCATACTGGAAAGGTTTATGATAGCCATTTCTTTTGATTATATATCTTTAGACTACATCCATAGAATGGAAAAACATGTCTTTAAAATCAAGGACAGTGCTCATCATTAAGACAAGGCTTATAATCACTCCTCACTCCCATCATTAGGGCCCGAGCACCGACCTAGGGTCGGCAAGGACCCTATTGAAACTGTAAAGATTATTATAAATATTGATTTTCTGTTTTGACATTAAACCTCTCTAAGGCTAAGACCCGTGTTTCTTACAATAGCTGCCATATACACTGACAGACCGCTTTATTAGGTATACATGTTCAACTGCTTTTTAATGTAAATATCCAATAAGCCAATTATGTGGCAGCAACCAACAGATTTAAGCTTGTAGATATATTCCCCAAGGTTTAAACTGAGCATCGTAATGAGGAAGAAAGAAGATTTCAGTGATTTTAAACATTGTGGGTTGATAATCTTGCTGTTAATACCAAATTATGGCTCTACCACATGAATTTTGCTCCATGTATATGTGCCTAAATACACCGTTTTCTGCCATGTGATTGGCTGACAAGGTATTTGTATTATTGAGCAGCTTAAAATGCATACCTAATGAAGTGGTTGGTTATGTATATTAACTATTACGAAGGTTAATGCCAAAATGAAATCAATGTGGGATGCATCAAGAGCTAAAAACCTTCAAGAAACATTTGTCTCTGTTGCTGCTCTTGCTGTGTTTTTTTCTCAGTTTTCCAACACATATTACAGAGAAAAACAATCTTCATTTCACCTTTAATTGTGGTTGATTAAAAGGAACTATGTCAGTAAAAAAAGCAGAAATGTGGGTACTTAAAGAACTGCACACACAAAATAAATTAGCAATACTTTATGAAATATCTACCGGTACTTAAAATCATCCACTGATCTAATAAGACTGATATTGGAGTATTTCAGGTATGATTTGTTGAGTACCTGTCAGGTATATGAGGATGTTGCTCCGGTCATCAGAGAGAAGTCGTTTGGAGCGTGGAGTGCTGGGAGGAAGTCTTCCAGTCAAAACACGAAGGAAGTTCTCCACTGTCACCTGAAATGAGGACAGAAAGCGCGACAGCAATGATCTTCATTACCTAAAATAATACACTGGAGATCGCAGGTTATAATTATGCAATGAATACTTTCAAAGTAAATGCTCAAAGACAGAGAGTGTTAAATAATGAGTTAAAAACACTATGTAAAAAAAGAAGACAGTTCCACTGGTAAAAACTTTTACCAATCATTACACTGACACATTTCATGAATTAAACATATTATCTGCATCTGCGGGACATATCAAAGCATTTTTTCATGGTGTCACTTATGTGTTCATCTATTTATCACTAATATTGGTTTCAAGAAATAAGAAGGAGTCTGGACAAACACATTTCACTGCACTTACTGTATATTGTGCTTTCAATCTTTGACTTAAAGACTCAACATCTTTTTGATGGAGCGGCTTACATTCTGAGGGCATAAAAGCTAGTAGCTGTAATTTTTTTTATTTACTTTTTTCTTTCTTTACTTTGTATCACATTGATTTGGTCAGTCAATTGTTATTTTTTACTGACCAGAACACAAAGAAAAGTTAATTATGAAAATAGTGGTCAAGAGAAGTTATGACACTGGTTCTGTGTCCGAAATCATTCCGTTTACTATATAGTGAACACGCCATTTTGTAGTGGTGTCCGAATTCTGAGTGAGCATTGTTATTCACTATATAGTGCACTCATTCTATCCCACAATGCATTGTGAAAAGTAGTGAACAACCGATGGTCACTAGCCCAGCAATATTTACCATAATGCCTGCATTAGCACAGGCTGTCTTAGTGTTTACAGCACTAAATGTCTCAGTTGCCATCAGTGACCTAAATTCCTTTTACTCCCTGTAAAAAAAAAAAAAAATCCCCATAGTTTTGGTCACTAGACTTAGTGCTTTGTCTCAATATGACCCCATGGTTTACACAGCCTTATGCAGCCATTAGCTTGTATATCTTTTTAAATGAAACACTGTGGCTGTTGAGCATCATCAACAGTTTCTTCAACATATACAAATCATCAACACATACAATAATGCCCCAATTACCTGTCAGGATCTGTGCGATACTGTTCTTTATAATTCAATCTATCTATAATCTATCTGACCAATGCAGGAAAATCTTAACTTTAAGAGTCAACTCTACAGTATAGTATCTGTAGTAGCTTCTGTATTTATCTTTCTATTTGTCCCCTACACAACAGAAGTTATCAAAGCAAATCACATTTTTTTCTGGTTTATGGTTCTGCGCCTCTCCTGAAGTCCTGTGGTGCCACCCAGGGGAGGCCTGTCTCACACTCAGAAAACCGCTGGTTTAAACTGTAGCAGACCTTCTTTAAAGATACTGGCATAAAGAAATTTGACTTCAGAAATCTAAAGACGAATAGGAAATGCACCTCCAAGTAGGATAGTTATGGTATTTCTTTCCTTAATTAACCCAAATTCTCTCCAAACCTCTTGACTTGTGTTGAAAAACATCTCTACTGAGCTTGGCAAGAGTGCCTGGCTGCAAGTGTAACCAACCTCATATCCTCTGTAGTCCACCTCCACATCGTCACCGTACACATTCAACTCCATGTTTTTGTGGCTGAATACTGTGGCGGGTTTGGGGTTTCTATGGTTACAAGCCATATCATCAGCCAGCATGAGAACAATGTGGCTGTAAAAGAAGAAAACACAGAAAATTTAAAATTGTTAAATCAGAACAAAAGTGAATGAAAAAATAATGACAAAAACGTACAATGTTATGTAAAGATTTACATACTGTCTTGTTAAATTTTAGCCAGATTACAGAGTTGTTTAAGCTTATAGCTTTCATATTTTATGGCAGGACAAAATTTTATTAAAAAACATATTTTTTTACTCTTTACTTCAGGGCTTTTACATTGTTATTTAAGAGACAAGACAGTGGATGGCGTTTGAAACTAGGCTGAGAGAGAGAGGAATAGCATGTGGGAAAAGAGCCAAAGCCAAAGAGTCTAACCCGAGACACCCACTTTGAGGACAACAGAGTCTGTGCATGGATATAATAAGTGTCCCACAACTTGTAATTTCACATATGTTAATATTAGCCTATAATATTAACATATTATAAGATGTCTAAATTCAAAGCAAGATCAAGCCCTGGATGACACTGTGAAGAAGATATAAGGTTGGTAGGTTGAACACTCACCTGTCAGGTATGCCCAGCCTTTTAACACTCCTGTAGACTGAGAGAGTATTTGCCACATGACGGTAGTTGAACCAGAATCTGGATGTACACACCTATATATAAGACATATTAGAAAAAAATATGTGAAAAGCCAGTTTATTGGACAACACTTGCAGAAATCATAAACACATAAATAATCCCAGCGTCTGACATGAAAGAATACTCACCAGAACAGCCCAGTTATTAGTGTGTCCACTGCTGAAGAACTGTGCTGTACGATGCTGTGAAAGGGGTAGAGAAAAATGTACAAATGTGTGATTGCCTTCATGTAGTTTTGCACATACTAGCTAACAGACTTAACACCAAAACAGCTAGCATGACAGCACAGGGAGCTAATATGAAAAAGGCAGTTTACGTGCTACCGAACCCAAAACAAACAATTTATCAATATCTTTATGGCTGTTCACGGTAAAAACTCACTCACCTCGACGTTACTGCTTTCCGTTAATAAGAATGTGGACACGAAACTCAATAAAGCGAGTATTTTCATGGTGCAGCACTGTTAGCTTTTGCTACAAGGAAGTAAACCGGTGGCTCCGCCTAAGACGCACCGGCGACAGGAAACACTTCAAAATAAAAGCCTAAACAATTAAAACGGGTGGTTAAACGGAAACTCTTCATTTTATAACAGGAAAATCTGGCACGTAAAAGTCTATATAAACCACCGGGTCGTAATAGAAAATAGTTTTAAAATAGAAAATTATGTGCTCCGCTTTGCATGTAACGTCCTACTGGAATCGTTTTGTGACATTAAATTGTTTGGAAAAAAAGTCTGAACGATTCCACATAAATACCTCATCGCTAACAAGGTGAAGGAAATGTCCCTTAAAGTTAGACATAAGTATTATTTTGTTAATCACTGTCCACACAACATGAAACTGTGGAAGAACTTCTGTAGTTGTCACTGATTCTGTTTTCAGAGACGTAATTGTAATTGAGAGAATATGCTGTATGTTGTTTTTACAGACAAATAAATTGGGGGGAAAAATCTTTTCTTTCAAAAAATCTTTTACTCATTTTGGCTAAATTCGTTATCCATAACTCGAATACTGAAACAAAAAAAACATCTTTACTTTTTTTTTTAATCTTAAAAGGTTGAACAATAGACAACTCTGACAACAAAAGACAATGAAACCCTTAATAAAATTAAATTAAATTAAATTAAATTAAATTAAAACGATAATAATAATTTCATATGTGTAGTACTATTAAAAACAGATGTTTACAACGTGCTTCAACAATAGGGAGAATTACAGATAAGATAAAACATAACACAGCATGATTTAAGTTTATGAGCTGTTCATGGAAAACAATGTAACATGTTTTCCTTTTTCCCCCATCTTTAGTGCCGCATTATGTTTGGTTATATGTGTTTTTCATGTGGGGAGGATTTTCATGTAAGCATCAAAGAATTTGTGGCACACAGCAGACTCTCAGTTGAGATGTGACTGTGTATGAGCTTATACGCATATGAGAGAGGAATAAAGGGAAAGACATCAAAATGTTTGATTGAAATGCATTTTTAAGCTTTTATGGTGAGGGCTTTTGTAATGACAGGTAACATGGATATTAAAGGCAGCATGTCAAATGTTATGTCACAGCTTAAGAACTACAAGTGTCTGGTTGCACCAAGGTAAGAAAAAAATCCCCCATGCGAGTCATGTGTTTAACATACAACAACAAAACAAGCACACAGTCTGGTAGAAAAGCAGCATTAGAATATTTTTGACTCTGCAGGGCACCATACAGGTCAAACAAGCACTGGAACTTCTCCAGACATCTCCTTCCTCGGCTGCTTACCTGCAGATACAGCTCTGCATAGAATCAGTCTTAGCGATACCCTCTCTCAACTGCATCACATTAGAAAATGGAAAACCAAGCATAATGCTCCAGTAGTTGCAAGAAACTCATCATTATTCCATTTTCAGTCCATAAATTAGCATTTACTGTCCTCTGCAGTTACTGGGTCTTGCTCATTCGTGACATTTTAGTTCTAGCACTGATGTCACTGAACTAATCTAATGTTGTTGTGTGATATAACCAACAAGAGACTCAAAGTGCAGATGTCAACAGGATTAGTGGCTATGGGACAGAGCAGGGAATCAAACTGGACTTACTTGTGTAGCCTAAAAAAGCTGATCATGTGATCAGAGGAACTTTTGACCTTTTTGTTTCCATCCATATCCCAAAATAAAGACAGGCCTCACATTGTTATGCAAGTTAGTGGGGAGTCTCAGCCAAACAAAGCTATAAATGGCTAGTCAGAATGGTTTCAGAGTGTGAGTTTACATAAATGTAGGGCATAAATGCATGATGTTGTTGTGGCTAAGTCACTTAAACATCAGTTATACATTAAAATATTTGACTTATTATTCATTTTCATTCTTTGGTCTTAGAAAGAGAAGGTTAAAAATGGAATAATAATACAGTGAGGAAGGTCTCCAGCTATAGCTGAAAAAAGTAAGTGAACCTTATGATAAGATAAGGCTGTCCTCAAATATGTTTCCAATGATGTGTTCTTGGAAGTTATGAAAGCACGATTGTGTCCCCTAAATATTGTAACTTTACAGTGAGTCAGATGCAACTCATAAATCTCTATTACTATATAATTTATTGTTTGATTTCCTACTGGAATATAGTTTGGACAAACACTTTTAAAACCAGTCTCTGTATTATTTATTACAAAAGAAAGGATCAAATTTGTCCCTTTCTCCAGCTGATATGCCCTCCCTGCCTCATTACTTTAAAGCCTTATTTAACATCAATACATATCAAATAAGCACTTTTGAGTTCCACGGTTATTTTCTTTGTCAAACTTGACAATATTTTATAATAACTATACACTTTTAGCATTAATAAAACACAATCAAGCATGGGCAAATACTCAGCTTATCATCTGTAAAGCATTATCATGGCTTGTATGCCACTTTTAATTCAGCTATAAATAGTTTATTGATACATTAGTAAAGCATCAATAACCCTGACCTTTACCCTTACCCTAATTTACCACTTTACCAACGCTTTATGAATGCATCACTAATCAATTTTCAGCTGGGTTTATAACTTATTACTGCTCAATTATTTTTAAATAGGGTATAGTTATTATAAAATACTTCCAAAAATGTTTTAAAAGTTTTATTATGATAGAGCCTATGTTATTAGAGGTAATGGTTGTCAACACAGGTAATACAGGCAACTGTTTGGGGCCCCAGGCCAGCAGAGGGCTCCTGAGAACTTCCAAACTTCAAAACAACAGTGGCTAAAAATGTGCAAATATTGCAATGACAGTAGGAAACCTCCCTGATGGGGCCCCATCTGACAGCTCTCATTACACTGCTAAGAGTTACAATAATATTCCTGTGATAACTGAAGTTCATCATTATTATCACGCCTCTCCCCCTTTTGGGCCCCTTAGCATGCTAAAAAAACAAAGAAAATTGGCACACACATGCGTGGTCTGGAAAATGCACAGTTGACGTAAATTTCACAAATGGCCTTCAGGAATTGTGTCAATAGTACCACCTTTTGAGCAAACAGCCCCTAAAGTGATTTCAGCTAGAGTTATGAAATTTGGTATGCAGATTCAGGTAAGGGAGATCCACAAAAACGTCTCTTAGAGCAAAACCCTAACTCCAACAGGAAGTCCACCATTTTTAATTAATTTTAAAAAATGTGTGTTGTGGGCCTGTTCCAGGGGTCATAGTTGATCTTACTAGTTTATATTTATGTTCTGAAATCGAAAAGCAACCCAGAGGCAGGCATGAATGCTAGCTTCAATCAGTGTGCCCCACTGTCCTCTTTGCAGTGTCATGTGTTCTGCTGGCTCAGGGAAAAGCTGTTTTTTTATGTTTTTGTGGTGGCAGCTTGAGTCATGCAAGGGTGGAGCATCACAAGCATTGTAACTACTTGAAGCTTGCATGTAGAGCCCGGGTCTGTTGAAGGTGGGGATGTTGTGATGGTCCTGTGATTGAGTAGGTAAGGTAAATAATGTCAATTATTTGGCATGGTGGGAATGAGAGCTAGTGTGAAGGGGGGTGGCTCTGGGATGCCTTCTGGACGTTCTAACTAAACAAACCACTGGCAAAATGGGTTTCCTAAGTAATAACCCTGCTTAAGTGCTGGCATTTTGCTACCCATCTGTCTGCACAGTTGACTTGTGAGGGCCTATATTAACAAGAGGGTCTGGCTGCAGACCTCTATGGTGGGGCAACCTCAACCTTGGGGCAGGAAGTGATGCACATTACCAGAGCCAGAACCAGAATGATGCATTAAAAGACGTATACTTTCTGCTTGCTATCAGAGGTTACGGTAAATTTCTATTTTTCAAAAAATCTGAATTTTATGAATAAAAAAAGAAAATTTACTGAGGAAGATCAATTTTAATTTAACACACCACAAACTAAGGAAAACCCCAAGAGGGCTAGGGTTATGCACCTAAACCCTAAAGGTTAGGATTAGGTAAGGGGGATGGGGATAAAATAAAAAATAACACACAACAAACTAAGGATACCCTAACAGTAGACAATAGATAAAATGTCACTTCAACGCCCACAGTCGAGGTTGCCCCATTGTAGAGGTCTGCAACAGATGAGCCCAAAATGCCACACCACTGAGGTCTGCAGTCTGCAAATGCTTACATTTCATGAATTGCCATTGCAAATTTAATGCTTTGAATGCTAAAATATAAAATCAAGATGTATGCAAACATTTCTGTTAAACTTTGTAAAAATCTGGTGGGGCACTTCCTCTTGTTAACCTGTCTTAGGGATGCTCCAGCACCATAAAAAGGGTCTATAAAGGCTCATGCCATGTGTGTATTTTGTATGTACTTTCCCACCTCTGATTGATTTAACTTTTTTTTTTTTACAAGTAAAGCACTTGAATATGGATGAAAAACTACAATATGTCAAAATTTAAATGTCCTCACCACCACCCAAAAGCTTCTTTTTTAAAATCACTGTAATGACTTTAAAAGCTGTACTGAAAGTCGATGGTCAAGAGATGCCAGGGTTATGTTTTAATTTAATTATTAAGATTTAATTTATGCCGAGAGGGTGATCTTAAAAAGGACAAAAATACACAGCGTGGCCACTAGCTGTTAAGACCTCAGAAAAGCCTTGCGTAATGATGTTGTATTCAAGGGTCAAATGACCTACATATGCGTAAATGCGCTATAACTCAAATTAACCTTACAAGCACCTACGGAGCATTAGAACAGATAAACTGCTGCAGGCCTGTGCGTTATCAAAGATTACATCAATGACCACAGGCTGCCTGTAAACCAGTGAAAAACGTGGAGCAGAGGCGGTTCGTGCGTCTTTTGGCACATCAGCGCTCCCTCCGATGTGCCAACATCGCCACACACACAGACACTAACACACACAGTGCGTGCTAGGAGCGGAGGAAAGACGGACGAGCCACGCATCCGCATCACCGAGGAGGAGGAGGGTGGCGCGGTGGCATCGCCTGCAGGAATTCAGTTGTAAAGTCCACACAGGAGGCAAAAATGCGCTGAGAGGAGAACTGAGTGGAGCCTTCTGTCGTTAACCAAAGATTATCAGACTACCTTACGGCACTGAGACACCTGAAGGAGAGACACACTCACGCGCTCCGGACAAGTTGTGATTTCAGAGGAAATCCGGCTGGAGATGAATACCAACGATGCCAAGGAGTATCTCGCGCGGCGGGAGATACCTCAACTGTTTGAGGTGAGAGATGCGCTTCATAGGGATTAGAGGTGATGGAGACGATTTCACAGTGTGTTCTTTTACACAGAAATTCACCGAAGAAATATGCGTGGAAGGGTCATGGTAGAGGAGTCTTTGTAATTGAAATTCACCTTATTGTGGTTGATGGAGGCGCGTCTCTCAGAGGACAACGACAGGAATGGAGCGTCTGATGAATGATTTTAGACCCATTTTAAATCTTAATCATAATTACAGAGGCTGCAGTGACACGAAACAGCCATCCTCATTTTCTTTCAGTTATTTCCTTGTAGGTAAATTGGAGTGAGGCAGCCCACAGTAGAATGAGACGCAGCTGGAGAGGCTTCATGTTAATATGAAAAGTATAAATATTAACTACAGAAAGATTTATCTTATTTTGAAGTTAAATGTAGATATTACAAATAAAATATAATCAAATGACGAGAAACAAAAATGACTTTGTTGAGAGGGAAACACTTTACTGTTGTAAATAGTTGCCACAGTTTGAATTGTTGAGAGTTTGTGTCATGTTGTCATTTTTTAACTTCTTGTAGGCATTATTTTTGGAAGAACATTTACAGAAAAGCTCTGTTGAGTGAACTTTTGACCCGTGAAACAAATCACTTTCTTTTCTTGCACATGATAGACTTGAGTCTCTTTCAAGTTAACTGATGGATTTATAGTCGACCTCGCTCTTAGTAGGTAGTTTTGTTTATTTTGTTGGTGATTTATAGTCAACTATGTCTCTTTGAAGTGTATCTGTTTCTTTCTGTGGTAGTTTTGTTTATTTTGATGGTGATTCATAGTCAACTATGTCTCGTTTGTGTCTATTTGTTTCTTTCTGTTATAGTTTTGTTTATCTTGTTGGAGATTTATAGTCAGCTATATCTCTTTGAAGTCTGTTTCTTTCTATAGTAGTTTTATTGATTTTGTTGGTGATTTGTAGTCAACTATGCATCTTTGAAGTCTATTTGTTTTTTCTGTAGTAGTTTTTTTTCTTTTGTTGGTGATTAACAATCAACTCTGTCTCTTTGAAGTGTATCTGTTTCTTTCTGTATTTTTTTTCCTTTTGTTGGTGACTAACAATCAACTCTGTCTCTTTGAAGTCTATTTGTTTCTTTCTGTATTTTTTTTCCTTTTGTTGGTGACTAACAATCAACTATGCATCTTTGAAGTCTATTTGTTTTTTTTTTCTGTAGTAGTTGTGTTTATTTTGTTGGTGATTTATAGTCGACTATGCATCTTTGTTTTTCTCATTTTAGGAGTGATTTGTTTCCTTGAAGTATGTGAATTATTTTGGTAGTAATTTTGTTTTTTGGTGGTGATTTATAGCCATGTCTGTGACTGTGACTGATTGTTTTTTTTTCCTTCTATTTAAAATTCTTGTTAACTTGGTTGTTATTTAAACTCATCTTTGTGGCTTTAAAGTAAAAGGTATCTTTTGTAGTTATTTCTTTTATTTTGGTGGTGCATTTATGGCTGTTTGAACTCAAACGTTGTCATTTTAAGTAAACTGGTTTCTTTTTGTAGTAGTAAAGTTCACTTTAGAGTTGATTTGTTGTCAACGCTGTTTCTTTGAAGTAAGTTTGCTTGTTTTTAAGTAATTTTGCTACTTTAAATTGCTGACTTGTACGTCTTATTAGTGAACTTTGTCATTTGGTTTAAATTTGCTTGTCAATTTATATGAATTTATTTGCATTTTACTTATTTCTTAGTCACTAAGTTCTTTTGTGTGTTTTTTTCTGGTAGTGGTGAACTTATGTGTCTTTAAAGTTAGCTTCAGTTTCTTAAGAAAAATTGTCAGTTTTGTGGTGATTTTGTTTATGTTGGGTGGGGATTCATATCTCTTCTCGGTAAAATTTCACTTCAAAGTATATCTTTCTCTCTTTGTAGTCAATGTGTTTATTTTTGGTCCATCAACTCCGTCTTTTTCAATTTGTTCTTAATTAAAGTAGCTTCATGTCTCTTTTGGGTCAGCTTTTGTCTCTTTGAAGTTAAATTGTTCATTTAAAGTATTTTTGTTTTCTTTGGTGGTGGATTTATGTCTCTTATGGGTCAATTATTGTCTCTTTGAAGTGGAACAATTTCTTTTGTAGTAATTTTTTTTATTTTGGTGATAGATTGATATCTGTTTAAGATCAATTTGGCACTTCACAGTGTATTTGTCTTTTTTTGTAGTAATTTTGTTGCTCTTTACAGTCCGTTCATTGCTTTTTTTTTTTTTTCAAGGTTTATTTTTGGGCATTTTTGTGCCTTTATTAGACAGAGGAGGACAGTGGATAGAGTCGGAATTAGGGTCAAGAGTGGGGGAGAGACATGCAGTAGAGGGCCTCCGGCCGGATTCAAACCTGGGCTGCCTGCATACATGGGGAGCGCCTTTAACCACTAGGCCACGTGCTCCCCTGTTTATTGCTATTTTGAATCAATCTGTTTATAATTAAAATAGATTTATGTTCCTTTAAGGTCAGTTTCTTCTCTTTTGAGTGAATTGATATCTTTCCGATGTCAGTTTTTCACTTGATGAAATGGTTTATGCCTCTTTAAAGTGTGAATTATGACAAGACCTCTTTAAAAATACTATTTATCCACATAGTCCCCACGGGTATGTTATAATTAAGCTTCAGTCCTGCTATAATAAAGCCATCATAAACTCTCTCTGTTAAGCTGCGTAGACAGAACTATGAGGAATAAAATAATAAAATATTATGATTCTCCTGCGGGGATTAGTAAATTAGCCCATTCACTTAATTAGACTCTATCCCCAGTTGTTGTGCAGCTAATGTATGCTAGCAATGATTGTTTGTTTATTTACTGCCTGATGAAATTACAGTGAGTGCTGAGGTGACACACCATTACCAGAAGTGCAGAGTAAGGCTGCTGCTCACAATTGCTTCAGTGTATTCATAATCAATCAGCTGAATTAGCACATGAGATTGTTTTCAGTTGGGAGAAGCTTTGTGTTTGCTGTTGGAGGGGCTCTAAGTATGAAGGTGGAGATAAAACAAGGAGTCTCTTGGGGCCCTATTGTTCTGAAATATTCAGGAGGAAGAAATGTCACCAGAGGTGTCAAGTAACTAAGTAAAAAAACTTCGCGCCATCGGGATAGAGTGAATTTGATTGTGGTTGGACGAGAAGTACAAGCATAATATCATTCCGAAACCCAGGTTTGGTCTGTACGTGATTCATCGCGCCTGCGCACATGACACAAATCACGTCACACTCCAGCAAGGAAATAGCAGACGTATGTAGCCTAGTACGAAGATGCCTGTAGCAGAGACTCAAGAGAACTCGCGCGAAATGTCCCAACCAAGCACCAGCGAGGAGGTTGGTAGTACACATATATGATTCTTGAACGTATTTGCATTGTACTAAAATGTGTTAATTTTCAATGGGCATAAATGCGGCTGAAACAGGTGCATCCCAAATTTTTCAACATTAACATTTTAATATAACATTATAGTCATTATGGCCTTTAGAAAAATGTTTTTTGGGGAGGTGAGGTGGTGCACTATAGGCCCCTGTGGCGTGTATAAGCTTTAATCATTAATGGCATTTTTTCCTCCTTAAATTACTTTTACTTTTATACTTTAAGTAGTTTTGAAACCAGTACTTTTACACTTTTACTTGAGTAAAAAGCTTGAGTTGATACTTAAGCTTCTACAGAAGTCTTTTTAAACCCTAGTATCTATACTTCTACTTGAGTAAAGAATGTGAATACTTTTGACACCACTGAATGTCACATAGAAATGCACTTGACTTGTGTTTTGGCATCCATTTCCCTCTCGTAGTCATCACTGTGGTCAGCTTTCCTACTTGATAACTGGAGGTCGCCTGGGTTGTGTTTATTTTCCGTAAAAATTAGATGTTTTGTTCCCCCGGTGGAACCGAGCCAAGGCAACCAGATCTGCGCTTCAAAACTTCCCCTCATTAAGCCAGGCTGTTCACAACCACGGAACATCACAGCAAAAACATGCTGGGAAACATCTCCATCCTTCTTGAGCAGACTCCAGACTGAAAACTAAAGGAGACTGTGCTTTTGAGGTCATTGGTCCAGCTCTTTGGAACTCACTTCCATTGGGCTTAAGATCAGTAGACACTGTTGATTCATTTAAAAAAGCAACTTAAGACGTACTTGTTTGGTCTGGCCTTTACTTAATTTGTTGTGTTGTGCTGTGTATTCTTTTATTGTACCTTTGCATCATTGCCTGTGTTTTCCTTTATCACTTTGTAAAGCACTTTGTGACTTTGATGTTCTTGAAAGGTGCTATATCAATAAACTTATCATAATAATAATTATTATTATTCATTCCTCCCGTGTTTTTCTACAGAGCCTGCTGACGGGTCTGATGTACTACCGCCCTGATGACCCTATCGAGTACCTGGAGGGCTGTCTGAAGAAAGTCAGTGAGCTGGGAGGACCTGACAAGGTGCGGTGGGATACATTTGTGGGGCAGGAGAAGAAGTCGCTTCCTCCTCTCAATGGTGGCCAGTCACGCAGGTCTCTCTTCAGAAATGGTGAGCAGAGCACGCTACAGATCAGACACATAAAACCTGCAACAATCAGACCAGTGGGTTTTTTATAAGCCATGGGAATTTATCTACAACTTGTCTGATGCTGATTATTTGTTCAGAAATGTCATGTTCTACATTGAAAAAAAAACTCAAATCTTAGCAAATGTTTTGCCTGATTTCCGCTCCACATATCTCATTACACTTAATATAAGCCATACGCTAAAGAAAGAGATCATTAAGTTTCTTGAAATGAGAAAACCATCTAATTAAAAAAACTAAATTTCCTCTGCTACCTTCACTGCAAAATATTTTTAACACATTTGAAGTCCCAAAAACAGGAGCTGGACTCAGGGGCATTAAGTTCAAGGGCTGTCACAACACTGCACTTTGAAACTTGGATATGATAGAATTTAGACTTACTGCCCAAGCATGTGCCCTGTTCCTTCCTGTGGGCTCAGACTGGGTTGAGACAAAGGGGAGCCAAAGGCATCCTGTCAGACGAAGAAGTATTTTGAGGGATTTTCTTGTAATAGTTTCAGAAAACTTCCTTAAGGGCAGACCCAATGCACATATTCAGACAAGAGATGCACTGCCCTGCCATGGTCCCCTTTCTTCTTTCCAATAAAAAATACTCTCTGAGTTGTTTATTTGCCAAACAGTTTTCGTGAAATGAAAGTTTTTGACATAATGGAGGAGAAAAGCTGATAAAAAGTGGCACTGCAAGCCTGCACCACTCCAAAAAACACATTGAAAGAGTGTAGTATGAGTGAGAGACAGAGAATATGGCACACAGTTACACACAGGAGGGAGAAAAAAGAGCAAATACTTCAATTAACCATATGTTTATGTGCAACTCAGTTTCTAAGCAATATGATAAGATACATCACAAGACAAGAAAAGTTGAGTCTAGACGAGATGATTGGAATAATACATTACGATACGATAAGAGACAAGAAAAGTCAAGTCTAGACGAGATTATAGTAATGATACGATACCATAGGGGTTGAGACAAGACAAGACGGACAAGACAATTGGAATGATGTAACATATTACTATACAAGAGGAGTTGAGACGAGATAAGAGCATGGAACAAGAGACAAAACAATATGGGACAAGATGGGATGAGTCAAGATGGGATGATATGATACAATATGAAACGAGAGAATACAAGATGAGTCAAGATAAAACGAGATACACAAAACGATAGGAATGCTACAACAAAATACAATACGTTACGATACAAGATGTGACAAAGTGAAACAAGTTGAGTCAAAATGAGACAAGACAAGATGATAAGAATGATATGACACAACGCAATACGATACAAGACAAGACAAGATGATAATGATAAGATCAGACAAGACAAGACCAGATACAATACAATATGATACAAGAAGAGAAGAGCCAAGATGATATTAGACAAGGCAATAGGAATGATTTAATATGAGACAAGACAATACGATGAGACAAAACAATACTGTATACTATACTACACGATGTGGTATGACATGGTATGATATGGGACAAGATGAGTCAAGACAAGATGATAGGAACGATATGACACAGTACAAGACAAAATAAAACTAGATGAGTTGAGACGATAGGAAAAATGTAATATGAGATGAAATGATATGATGAGACGAGAGGATACAATATGATATAGTACGATATGATATGACAAGATACAATATGAGACAAGATGAGACAAGATGGTAGGAACGATACAACACAATACAAGAGACAAGAGATGATGATATGATGAGACCAGACAAGACCAGGCCAGACCAAACCAGCCGATCCAATTCTACTCCAAACAGTACGATACAAGATGAGATGAGACGAGATAAGACAAGATGATAGGATCGATACAATATGAGACGAGGTGAGTCAAGATGAGACAACACAACAGGAATTATACAATATGATAAGATACGATATGAGACGATTCGAGCTGAGTTGAGTTGAGACAAGAAGGTAAAAATGATACAATTCAATTCAATACGATATGATTCGAGACAAGATAAAATGAGCCGAGACAAGATGATAGGAACATACGGTATGATAAATACGATACGATTATGCACTATGTAGAAATCAGCCGGGATGGATATCTCCCAGTAGAACAAACAGAGATGCCCTTGGTGCCCAAAGTTTTGTAAATTCATGTTGTCAATAAGCAGAATTAGCAGAAGAACACTTTCAGAATTGCAGATATCCTTTGGCAAAGTTTTTGCGAAGTTGTCAGTGTATTTTTACAATTTAAGCAGGAACTAAAATCTTTGATTCAACAAAGTTTTTGTACCTCTTCATACTATTGATCATCTAAATATCAAAGTCAGTGTTGCTTTAAAACAGATTGTATCATGAAGTATGAAAGTACTGAAAAGTTTGACAACCTTACTTGTTACAGAGTAATAAATAAGGATCATTAGACTTATGACCCACCTTGTGGATAAGACTTAACTCAATATTTAAATTCCTGAGGCAAAATTAGACAGTTTTATGATAAACATTATTATCCTTATTTTGCAAGGAAAAATAACTTTGTAATTATTGCTAGTAACTGTAATAACTGCAGACACAGCACCTTTATGTTGGTGGAATATCTCCATTTTTTCAGCCATCAAACAAGAGAAGTGTCAAGCTCCCAACATAAGATCAATCAATCTTTATTTATATAGCACTTTTCATACAATGCAATGTAGCACAAAGTGCTTTACACACAACATACAGTTTAAAGAAAAATATATTAGTCCAACCACGCAACCCCCAGATGGCAGGGTGCAGAAGTGGGCGTGCATTTAGACTTTTATAGTCAGTATCTAACATGTATCAGTATTTGATGGTTGTATTCATCCATTTAAGAGAAATTCCAAGCATGAATATGATACTTTACTGTCTTTTCATTGAAACAACACAGTGATAACAGTATAAAACAGATCAATAAAGCCACAAATGGGCACAAACGAGCTTTAGACAGCAAAGTAGAACAAGGTTATAAGGCTCCTGAGAATAATGCATTCAAAGTACATTTGCAGAGTGAAGGTGGGCATGATAAAGAAGTAAATAATTCTGTAGATTAATCAATACATTTAATATGACTGTGGCCCAGAAGCAGGTCTAACGGTCTGAATATTCCTGGTGGATCATATAACTAGCTTGGCTCTGTGGACTCAAATCACAGAAGTGGAAGTAGGACTGTTTTATCTCATTATGTCTGAGTAATTTAATCAAGAGTGGAGAAAAATTCTCTGCTACGAGCCAGAATATATATTTTTTTGGCTCTTGACTTCTTTCCAAAGATGCTGGCAGCAGTTCAGCTTCCTCTCCTACACAACCACGACCAGACTGGCTCACTGTTTGAACAGGAAAGACAGTCGATATTTGTACTGCTCTCCAAAGAGCTGCACTCGAGAAACATTGTAGAAAAAAACTGTTTGAAAAAAGTTGAAGATCTTTTAGAGTATGATGAATAGGGAAGAGTGTGAGTCACTGATGTTTGCATCACTACTCTATGGTTGATTTAGTTTCCCCAAAAGAATCAGAAATGTTTGCTGAGACGCCAGAACAGCTACAAACACACCACATCCAAAACACCAGAAACGATGTGGAAAAGTAACTACTACTGCTGCTGCTACAAATGCTCACAAACACAGTCCAATGCACAGATTGCCATCACTGCCTCTTATTTACTACTTTAGTTGTGTTATTTGTGCTTATAATTTGTAGTTATGGGTTTCCACTGGGCGCCTACTTGTTACATGAGCACCCTCTGCTGGCGCCCCTTGAGCAGTGCAGCCTGTGTTGTTGCCAGTCTGCACTATGCTGTCCCTGCTGCAAGCTGGTTGAATTAACTCAGTAAAAATACTGAAAAATAATTTTTGTGCTCTTGAAAAAAGTGGTATTAATCCATGTTATTTGATTATTACAATATCCAAAATCATTATCAATCATATCTGATGATACTAAGTTGTTTGAAGTAATTTAGGCTGTGTTGTCATGCTTTGTTAGGTAAAATCATAGCTTCACTTCTGATCTCAGGGGTTTTGCTTGTTAAGCAACAGTTGGCTATATTTGCTTCTATTTCAAAAGACTTTTATAACTTTTTTCCCATAAGAGTGGCTGTGAGAAAACTAATATGCTCCTATTGATATCAGAACAAATGGCGTACCTGTGAACAAAAGTGAAAGGTTATGCCGGGGTTATCACACACACAAAAGAGATAGAGAGATAGTGTTGTCAGAAAAAAGATAGTACTTCATCAGCAACAGAGAGTGCACCATTCTATCTCATAAGATTTGCTTAATGGTCTTTCAACATCTTTATATGTCAGAGAAATCTAAAAAAAAAGGTGGAACACATAAAAATTTCTCATTAGCCCTAGAATCATCCACCTCTAGTTCATGTGCCTAAGGTACTCTTAACTGCTGTTGGGGATTTTGGGGTTTAGTGATTTGAAAAGAGAGAGAGGTTTTGGTTTCATCATAGGTCTCTGGTGTTTCTTTCTCTTTTGATGTAAATTTATGTCTCTTTGTGGTCTGTTTATTTATTGATGATTTTGTTTATTTTGCAATTTGTTCAGCTTTATTTTTAACGTTGTCTCTTTTAAGTTATTTTGTTTCTTTTAGTAGTCCGTTGTCCATTGTTTCTTTTAGCGTCAATTTTTTTGTTGTTGTTGTTTATTTGTTTGTTTTTTAAATCAATTTTTAAAGCTCTTTGTTCTTTTTTCATTGTCAGAATTTGGTTTTTGTTGTTATTTTGTTTCTTTTTAACTCATTTTGTTTATTTTTGCAATATTTTGTTTTTAAGTCTCTTTGTTACTTTTAAAGTCATTTTTGTTTCTAATTGCAGTCCTTTAATGTCATGTTTTCTGTCTGAAGTTCAGTTGTTTCTTTTTTAGCCTAATCGTTTTGTTTCTTTTTGTGGTAATTTGTTTAGAAATCCATTTGTTTTTAAATAACATTGTTTGTTCTTGGGTCAATTAGTTTCTTAGAAGGTCAGTTTTCTCCGTATTGTTGTGAGATTAATTCAGTTTTAGTTGTCCATTTGTTTCCCTTTGTAATGGATTTGATTGTTTTTGTTCATTGATTTCCTTTGTGTGGTCAGTGTGATTATTTTATAGTTCATTTCTTCCGTTTTTTTGTAGTCCAAGTGTTTTCTATTTATTGTCAATTGGTCTCCCTTTTTTGTTGTACATTTATTTCTGTTTTTGTTGTCCATTTGTTTTCTTTTCGTAGCGAATTTGACTATTTTTATGTAATCAATTTGTTTGCTTTTTTGTCTTCCAATTATTTCCTGTGTAGTCAATTTGATTCTTTTGGTTATCAATTTCCTTCCATTATTTAGCAAATGTCATTCTTTTTGTTTTCAGTTTCTTTCCTTTATATAGTCAGTTGGATTCTTCCCTGTCCATTTATTTCTTTCTTGTTGTCAGTGTTTTCCTTTTACAGTCAGTTTGATTGTGTTTGTGGTCCATTTGTTTTCCTTTTCGCTGTCCATTTATTTCCTTTTTGTAGTACATTTAATTCTTTTTGCTGTTCTTTTTTTTTTTTTTTTTTTTGCTGTCCATTTATTCATTTTTGCAGTCAGTTCAATTCTTTTTGTTGTCCATTTATTTCCTTTTTGAAGTTAATTTGATTCTTATTGTTGTCCATTTATTTTTCCTTCCCTGTCCATTTATTTCATTTATTTTAGTTGTCACTTTGATTTTGTTTGTTGTCCATTTATTTCCTTTTTGTGGTCAATTTGATTGTTTTTCTTTTGTCCATTTTTTTCTTTTGTGTTGTCAATTTTCTTCTTTTTTATGTTTTTATTTTTCTTTGGAGATGGTTTGCTCGGGCAGCAGCTGCCATCTGATTATGGGACGCTGGGGTTTGTGTGTAAGCTTGGGCGCGCACGGCTCTGTTACATCTTTGTGTGAATTGCTCATTGTGGAACAGAGACGGGCACTACTTTTCACCTTTATTGCGGAATCTCTGTGTAAAAACGGCTATTTTTTAGTATAAGCATAGTCAACATAGTCTGACTAAAATCCTGAAAATTCAAAGAAAGGCTAAGTCAAGAGTAAATTCTAGCCACCTCTAGTGCTGCATTCAGCTACATAAGCTAATCCACCTCTGATGATCACATGCAGTTAATCATTCACATCCGTTGTGGTTATCTGTTAGTTTCCAGCTGTGGTTTTACTTTGCATGATGTAGGCAGCAGAGGAAAGTCAACTTTGGCTCATGTATGCTAATGACATTCCCCTTTTTATTATATTTTTTTGCATCATGAAATCAGTCGTTTCTTTGTTCGATGGAGCAAGGCACAGACACACCCATGAGAATAGAATAAACCAATGTGCATGAGTTTTGCATTTTAAAGCTTACAGACGCATCACTCAAAACAATGAACAATGCACTAGTGAGGAGGAGGTTTTCGAGAAGAAGGATCTTCAGGAGGTGTTGAGGGTGGACTGAACACAAATTCACAACTCAGAAAAATTTTAAGCTCACACTGTCTAAACTGTATAAATATTCTGGCAACATTTTGGTACCCACACATATCGATTCAGCCAGTGCTCTCTTTCTCTCTCTCTTTCTTCTGCAGCAGCTTTTGGTTAAAACTATGACTGGAAGTCTAAAGTTTATTCCACTTCTCTTCATGTGTTTGTAAGGATGCCTTAAAGCTCAGCAGCTGCAGCATCAATCTGCCAGGAGCTGCAGCCTCATCAGTGATAGATTCTTTTATCATGCGAGTCATCTCCCGGCCGACGGCTGAAGCTCAAATCTGTCATGTTTTAAATTATATGTTGGGATGAAATGTTGCTCTTGTTTATGAGTGTTCCTCATCATGGCTTGATTGACTGTTTCAGAAGGAAAGTAAACATCTAGACCCGGGCAACGGCAGCATTAGCTTTAATTTACAGTCGTTTCTGTGTTTGCTGAAATGTGTCATCTCAGCAAGAGCAATTTGTGTGTTTTCACATCTTTATCACAAAATTATTTCTCTGTTTTCTTTGGATTCAGTTAAACCACAATGATGAAAACAATCTCAGCATTAAATTTGGTTCATTAAATAAAAGCAGCTCTGCTTCCTTGGACCATGCTTTAGTGATTTGTATCTCTTGGTAAATGTTATAATCATTGCTTTGATAACAGGAGACTGCAGTCTAATTTCCAGCAGAAGCTCATTTACATCAAACTCAGTGTTTGATTGTAACAACACATGCAGCGTTGTGTTGTTGCATGTTGTATTTTCCTCTGAAATGGGGCTTGTAGGGTTTGTAATTCAAAGTACAAAATCAAACCTTAATTTGTCTTACATACTGATCAAACATGAAAAGATGGATTCATTCACTCAGATAAAATGTGTCTCATCTTTGCGTGTCTGTTTGTTCCAGTGTTGCCAGACAGTCCCAACTTTCCCTACAGACGCTACGACCGCCTCCCTCCCATCAGCCAGTTTTCCATTGAGAGCGATTCCGACCTGTCAGAGACCGCGGAGCTCATAGAGGAGTATGAGGTGTTTGACCCGTCCAGACCGAGGCCCAAAGTCATTCTGGTCATAGGTAAGACTCAGACAAAACATGCAAACACTAAACAAGGCCTGGCTCACAATCTCTGTTCTATTACATTCCAAAGATGCTTGATGGGGTTGGGCTCTGGGCTCTGTGCAGGCCAGTCAAATTCTTCATCAAACCATGTCCTAATAGTATACTCCTGCAATCACATGTCGATGTGTCCTGCTTCATTGGTGGCATGTAAATGGATGGGTGTGAATGGGATTAGCTTATACTGATGGCCAATTCTGTGGTGTAAAAGTGCTTTGAGTCCATTTACCATTTATAGTCTTTGTTTAGTGCACTGGGGCACAGCCGTGTTGGCATAGAGAAGGGCTTTCAGGGTGTAGGTTTAGCTCAGTGGGTAGAGCAGGCTCCCATATAAAGAGGCTGTAGTCCTCTACACACTGGTCACAGGATTGATTCACAGGATCCATTCCCAGTCACTACACTGTCTGGTGCATGTCTTCCCCCACTCTTCACCCTCTTAACTCCTGTCTCTTTTCAGCTGTCCTATCCAAATAAAGGCAAAAGCCCCAAAAAATAATCTGAAAAAAGAAAGGGGGCTTCCCCAAACTGTCGCCACAGAGTTGGAAGGATAGCATTGCCCTAAATGACTTATATGATATGCTAAAGCATTAAGAAGGCTCTTCATTGGAGATGTGATTTTACTGTGATTTACATGGTCTTTCACTCTGTGGCTGAGTTGCTGTTGTTCCTAAATGCTTCCACTTTCTGATATCACTTACAGTTGACTGTGAAATATCCAGCAGGGATGATATTTCATCTCTTGCAAAGATGACATCATCACAGTACCACGCTTGAAGTCACTGAGCTCTCCAGAACGACGCATGTAGCATAACAAATGTTTCAAATGGAGACTGCATGACTTGGTGCTTGATTGTATACACCTGTGGCATCAGGTCTGATTGAAACATCACTGTCCCAGCACATTGGGGCTAAGTGAAAACTAGATCTTCAGTGCACAACTCCCTTGAATTGAGCCTGAAAGAGTAATAGTTACATTGTGAATGTGGATATCACTGCAGGTCAGTGGGAGATCATTTGAAGCAACAGATGAACAGAGAGATTATCCAGTCAGACACAGCACAGCAATGGCCATGGACTTTGTTGTTCTGGCTCAGTTTTTCCTCATCAACAATAGACATAATGCATCATGATTGGATTTCAGGCCAGTTTTTCTTTAAACTTGCTAAATTCATTGTAAACTGGCCCTATTTGCAGCAATTTAAAGCCCAGTCTCTGTGCTGGCACTCCCACTGGTTTCTCAATAAAGTGTCCATGCTGACTGGCATCTCCTGTGGTCAGAACCACAGGAGAATACTTCATACAGCCTCAGTTCAAAAATAACAAACCATCCCTGTACAGTGGTTTGAGAACCAATAGGAGGCATTACATTGCCTACGTCTGTCTCCATACAGTCCATACTTTATGAAGCATTGTCTGCTGTTTTGGATTTGCTGCATTCATGAGGATTACTACAAGCTCATGTTTTCCATTAGGCTGTTAGTCATTTTATATGTATCAGATGGCGCAGACAGAGTCTTCTTAATCCTTCCAATGAATGCATCCTCCTCCTTCATTATAAAATAGTAAATAGAAAAAGGTAGAAGTCTGCATTTGCCTCAGTAATAATCTAAAAATACACGCTCTGTATGAGTATCTCCCCATGCGTATGCGTGCTCTATCTGTGTGTTTTTTCCTGGTATTTTCTAACGCTGCCTCGCCTCTCTGTGGATATCAGCGAGGAAATCTTGTTGCATGTCACTCACTGCGTTAGACACTTACACTCCCCTAATCTTATTTCCTTGATGGGCTTGCATTAGCCCGTCAAATGCATTCATTAATCTTATAAATTAAGCACGTCGGCCACACAACAGGAGAAATGACAAAGGTTGAGCTGCAGTGGAAGTGCTGCTATTTATAAACCCTTCTGAAAATGTTTGATTTAAGGTTCAATGTGTCAGACAACCTGATGGTAGAGTGGTGACTTTGGTTTCGCTGTGTGGACCTGGGACTTCGGCTATAGTGTGGATGACAGTTATTTGTCCTTGCAGCACAAAGCCAGCTCTGATATTGTATTGTGAGCGCACTGTACCAGTTTTTAGCTGGATGTGTTAGGGTGGCAGCAGCTGTCATCTCTTTTGAGGTTCAAGGCAAATGTTTTTATCTGTCAGGTTTGCAGCGATAGACACGGAGTGACAAAGATACGTTTGGTCAGGAAAAGGCTGTGAGGGGATGTGGTCGAACATTACGAAACACACAGATCTGAGATAAAGTGCACATTTGCTAAAAATATATTATAGCTTCTTTCTCTCTGTCCCATTTTCTCCAACAAAACACTTCATGTTTCTGTCCTCTATCTAAGGATATGTCATTAAATGTATTAGTATTACGTTAAGGTACAATATGGAGAATTTTTTTATGGAAATGTCTATATTTATTTTTGTAAGTGGCTACTCTTGTTTCATAAACCTTGCACAAGTAAGGAAGCCTGTGTTTGGTAGATTATTTCTTTGTTGTAACAATGCTTCTTGGCAATAAATCTTATACCACTGAAAAGCATGATTATTTGCCTTTTAAATGGTGCCACATTTGTAAGGAATGTACATTTGTAGGATGAGCAGCAGAGCTGAGTATGTGGGTTGGACCCATGGAGTATTTGCCAGATCTTCTCTGCCAGAGCCAAACAGCCCATTTTGCTTTTGACTCTTGTTTGGTGGACTAGATGGTTGAAGTCTGAAGAAACAAGACCTTTTGTCAATGAAACAGTTTATTCATTTAACAAACAGGAGCCTCAGAAGCATGTGGAAGAACCATACACAGCCACAACAGCCTGGCACCTCCTCCTCATGCTGGTCACCAGCCTGGTCACACACTGCTGTGGGATGGCATCCCCTTCTTCAACCAGCATTGGTCACAGATCAGCCAATGTGGTTGTGTTGGTCACTCCGACACAAACAGTTGATCCCACAAGTGTTCAATGGGGTTGAGGTCAGGACTGCTGGCAAGCCATTCCATCCTCTTTACTCCCAGATTCTGGAGGTACTCTCTGATAAACCCCGCTCTGTGGGGGTGAGCGTTGTCATCTTGTTCAGTCCCAGACCATAGAGATATGGGATTGCCACTGGTTGCAGAATCTTTTCTTGACATCTCTGCATTGAGATTGCCTCCAATGATGACAAGCTTCATTTTTCCAGTGAGGGAGATGTCTCCCCACACTGTCAGTCTGCCTCCACCAAAAGATGTTACTCTATCGGTGCACTGATCAGCATAAGGTTTTCTGCATCTTCTCCACACTTACGATCTGACTGCCATGGGCAGAATCTGGACTCATCGATGAACTCAATATTCCTCCACATGGTCAGGTCCCAGTGCACTATGCTGACACCAACGCAAACGGGCCTGACAGTGAAAGGCAATGGCGGAATAAGCTGCTTGGCACTGGCAGAGAAGATTTGGCAAATCTTTCATGGGTGCAACCCACATACTCAGCTCTGCTGCTCATCCTATAAATGCATGATCCTTATTGCCAAGAAGCATCGTTACAACAAAGAAATAATCTACCAAATATAATTTCCTTACGTTTTGTGTTAATTCTATATTCAGTGCATTCAAAAAGTTTTTAGATCCCTTCACCAAGGCATTTTTATTCTCATGAATCTACACTCAGTCTGCAGAGCTCAAGGCACAGATCTGGTTAAAGCCACAAGAACTTCTGCTGCACTGAAGGTTTCCAAGAGCACGGTGGCTCAAATGGAAGATGTTTGGCACAACCAGGACTCTTCCAAGAGCTGGTCATCCAGCCAAACGGAGCAATCGAGGGAGAGGGGCTTTATTAAGAGAGGTGACCAAGACTCCGATGGTCACTCTGACTGAGCTCCAGAGTTCCTGTGTGGAGATAGGACAAAGTTCTAGAAGGACGACCAACACTGCAGCCCTCCAATGATCCAGGCTTTATGGCACAGTGGCTAAATGGAAGTGAAAAAAAAAACACATGAAAGCCCACCTAGGAGTTTGCAAAAAACTCCAAGTGAAAACCAAAGGGGTTGACATACATAGTGTTTTCAATATGGCAGTCACTGTGGGTTGGTCTCAAAGCCCCCTTCTGTAACCAAAAGGCTGACATCACTCAGGCTTCGTCCAATATTTTCTCAAGTCTGGTTTGAAGATCAAAAGAAAGCAGGCTTTACCACCCACGCATGTACAAGACAGCCACAGCAGAAGACTAAAGGATTAGATGTACCACATTGTCCAAGTCTGACAAGCCTGAAAGTTTCCCACAGTAGGAGCTTTAATGTGATGCACTGAAGAGTAACTCGCCTGGTACTTTGGACCCTTAACCCAGAGCTAGTGTTCTTTTTAATCCAATATTGTTGTTTTGGCTGGTCTACCTTAACACAGGACAAAGTGAAAGCTCTCTGCCAGGAACCAAACTATATATATTTTTGGCTCTTGACGTCTTTCCAAAGATGCTGGCAGCAGTTCAGCATCCTCTCCTACACAACCACAACCAGACTGGCTCACTGTTTGAACAGGAAAGAGAGTACATATTTGCTTTGTTATCCCAGGAGCAACTTTGTAGATACATTGTTGAAACTGTGGTCCAACTCCTGAAAACCCAGCAGCGGAGGACTGAGTGAAGAGTTGCTTTTAAATTTAGGTTCCCAGAAGGGTCAGAAACGTTTGTGGTGGCAGCAGAACAACAACAAACACACCGCATCTAAAGCTCCAGATAGAAAAAGGAGTAAGCACTGCTACTGATCCAAACCTGCGGTGTTCACAAACACAATCCAGAGTGAAGATTTCAGCCTCGAACATTGCCTGTGCTGCTTTTACTGAATGCTGGATATGTTGGCAGATCATAGATGTGATGACCTATTCTACGGTTGACTTCAAATTCAACCCAAGTATGTTTTTATCATTCACCATTTGAATTGTTTCATTTTGAATTCAAACATGTACTTTCTCTGCTGATGCTTGCAAAGCATGCAAGCTGCATATTTATATTAAAGACATCTTTTCCTAATTTTTCAACCACAGACTGTTGAAAACATGGCCATAGTCTTAGTGATAACCCCCATTGCTTTAGTAGTTGAATAATGAGGTTGCTGGTCGTAGAAGTGCTATCTCCATTTTACTTTTGGTCAGTGTAGTAACATGCAAAGAGGGGGAGCTGAGGTGGACCATTAACCTCCTCATAAGCAGCTACAACCAGGCCAAGAGTGGCTAATCTGGAGAACCATGAGTATTCCCAGTGGGCCAGGCTGGATTTGCAGCTGGGAGGGTGCCGGGGTGCAGCGGGAGTAAATAGACTTTACAGGCTGCAGTCTCAAGGTATAGCCTCGAATACTTATTGTTTGAGTGGTGTTTCCCCTTACAACTCCTTTTCTCTCGCTGCATCTCCCTACAGTAATGTTTTGTGCCCTTCAGACAATCAGCTGGGTCTGTGAGGTCTCTTTATGTCTGTAAGACTGAAAATATAAACCTTATTTAATTCACATATTCCTTTGTTCACTAAAAACAGTTGATTAACAGAAACTCAAGTCCATAATAAACAGATAAAGATGGATCATAAAAGAAGGACTGGCGCTGAAAAAATACAGCTTTAAAAAACTGAAAACTTTAGAAGTGATTTAGCAAAATGTGGCAAACTTACGGCTCTTTTTAAGCTTACAGCTCAATATAATTGTGCCAGGTGGAGATGATAAAGGTAAGCTTGTAGTGCCAGATGTGCAACGTAACGTAACGTAATCCACCATAGTTTAGGACTAAATTCAGTGAATTGTGTGGTACTATATAGCCAATATCAAGGGTGGAAAGTAACTAATTACATTTACTCAAAGTACTTTTGAGATACTTTTTTTGAGTTTATTTTGAAATCAGCACTTTTACTTCTATGTAAGTAAGTTTTAACCAGAGTATCTGTACTTTTACTTGAATACAATACTCCTGTACTTTTTCCACCTCTTTTGACTACACAGTAGCACACTGAGAGTGAATGATTCCACATCACATCCCAAAACAGCTGATGACTGCTGGGGTTCTTTTGCTCATGTTTCTGGTGGATTGGTCTTATTTTTTATGTGAAACATATCTGCACCATGAATGAAGTTATCCACTGAGTTAGAGTTCACCTGTGATTTTAGGTGTCCCTGGGGTATGCATGGTGACAATTCATCAGTATGCAGAGCCTTGCAATGAGGTTGACTCCCTGTTTTGTTCTTGCCAGAGGAGAGCTGCTTTGCCTCGGATTTTCTAAGAGTTACTGCAGCTCTGTAATCTGACACACCAGATGGATGTGTTTCACACGTCCATCTGGTTAACCTTCCATAGACAGCGTTTGGAAAGGGCAGAGCCTTTAAAAAGAAAAAAAACATGGAGGATGATTGGATGAACCTGTCCGTCACATCTTTACAGGCTTCATATAGAACTGCATAACGCGAACAATAGACATGTCAGTACACGATTTTTGTCATTTTGAAAAGAAAACAACTCAGTGCTGTTCTTTGTTTTTCCTGTAACGAAAAGATGTTGTCAAGTTCTGATAAAACTTTAGCTTTAGCAGCATCCATGCTAATGTCTTCCGCCATAATTGTACTGGCCAATTCTCGCTGCTTGCATACATCACAACTCTGCAGCACCCGAAAGTACTGCCCCTCATTGCTGATTGGTCCTGTCACTTTCTCACCGGGCCCAAACAGTTCAGACGGGAGCTTTGCAAGATGGATTTGCCAGTGAGAAACACGCAAACGGGTGAATATATCTGCTTTGCAAGGTTAGCAGCTATGTGTAATTATAGAATATTTCAGAAAGTGTAGATTAACTATATATAAGGTGTACCAATGTAGACACTTATATTTAACTCTATATGAGTTCAATTAACAGTGTTGATTTTTCTTTGTATTTAACTCTATCATAGAGGTATGACTTTACCTGAACAACCTGGTTGGAGGTCTCTCCTCTTGATGTTGCCAGTAAGGAAAGATCATATTTTACTGTACGACTCCTTGGTAGCTACTCAGTACTCGGTGCTTTGAGTAAACTTTAAAAAAGATAAGAGTAAGAGTAACTGTACTTTTACTTGAGTACAATACTCTTATACTTTTTCCACCTCTGCCTAATAAATAGGCAACAAAGTTCTGTGCAAATAGAATCTATTGTACCACTAGAACTGAATGTGAAATATGCCATAAACCACCCCTGCAGCAGCTGCAGCCCCTCACCCAGCAAGAGTGAGGGAGATGCCAAGTACAGCCATGAAAGTGAGCAGGTAGGATTCAGTCTGTGTTAGTACAATGAAATGTGCTATAGGCCTACCTGCTCTATTTGAATAGTGCCCTTAATGTAATGATTCAATGCTGCATAAATAAAACTCAATCGGCTTAAAGATTATTGGGCACAACATGATGCAAGAAGGTAAGACTTGTACAATGGTAAACATAAAACGTAACTCTGTAAAAGCTGTATTTGTAAAATATAATTATAATCCCATGGTAAGTTATAATGATGAGATAGTCATGATTATGAGACTGTTTTTAACCTTGATGTTTGGCTCAGGAACTGCACCGGTATTATGATAAACATACTTAAGCCACAATTGACTAACTCAAGTAAAAGGTTGTGAGTTAAAGCGGGATGGTCTGAATCATGACACTCCAGGGCTAAAATGAGGCCCACTCCCTGGCTGAAACACCCCTACCTGTCAGTCAAATAAGCCATGCCCCCAACTATACACATTTACACAAAGCTGTTACAATAATAGGGCTGCAAAGCAGTGCACGGGTTAACACTGTTGCCTCACAACAAGAGGTTCCTAATTTGCTTCCCAGTCAGGGCCTCTCTGTGCAAGGTTGGCCTGTTTACCCCGCTGCATGTGTGGGTTCGCCACCAAAAATGTGCTCGTTAGGTTAATTGGTGGCTCTAAATTGGCCTTAGGTGTGAATGTGAGCATGGCCGGATTTTGGTCTCTACATGTCAGCCCTGCAATGTGTACCCCGCCTCTCGCCCAGTGACAGATGGGATAGGCTCCCGCCCCCTGTGACCCCTAACAGGATAAGTGGGGTAGAAAATGGATGGATAGACATTACGATGCTAAAACTAAAAAATAAGTTATAAAAATTCACATCCAAATCAGACATTTTAATTTTGCCTTCCTTGAAGTAGATACTTGAGAACTACAGTTATTCCACACTGCAGGTTTTCACTTGGTTTCAACTAAAAGAAACTGATATTCACTGGACTTTATTCACTGCTGTATTTCCTTTTTTAAACCAACAAAGCATGAAAAATCACCCCACCTCTCAAGGCCTCACTATGCCTTTTTCCACAACACATGGACAAAAGTGGGTTGTCAGAAAGAGGCATGATGCCATGGACTCTTCAAATGACTGTGTGCTCAAAGCCAGTCATTGTGCTGCACCAGAAAGAAGTGACAGAGGTCAGTGTATAAAGACAGATGTTCAGAGAACCAGTAAGTTCATACCATGTCTGCATTCACACCTCTGTGACAAGCTTCAGCACACAGTGGAAGTGACTGACAGGCTTTCTGCTCAAAGAAGTTGTTTGAATTACCCAAAAAGCTATCAGATTTCAAGGAGATTATTCTAGGGGGTCTCAAAGGTAATAGATTATATGACATGGCTGATGAAGTCAAAGTGAAACCATGGTTTCAAGTACATCCCATGTCTAATCAAACTATCCCTCATTATTAACCCTTAGAAAAAAACTACACTGAGAAACAGTAGGATCAGTTGTGACATATACTGTATGTGTGTAAGCTCAATGGCAGGAATTTCTTTTCTCAGCCCTTTACTGCCCCAGTGATAAGCCCAGAGACCGCCACTGGTTTTCAGGTCCTTGGAACAACCACAGCTGAATCAGGGACTTGTAGCGACCTTACTAACTGCTTTGCCAGCACCCTAGGCCATCCTTACTCCCCACAACCACCACTTAATGTGCCCTAAAGGTGTGGACTTTGTTGTTTTTTAAACAGATTATTTCCCTATGCTCCTGGTATTATGCAAGGGCATCCAGAGTGCGGCCTGGGTTGTGTCAATCCTCCTTTCCGCCCTCAGGTGCCCTCAGGTGGGCTCACTCGCCATTACTGGCCTTATTTCAGCTTCATCTTTTGGGCCAAACATGCCTTAAAGTTCTGCACAGTACTGTATATTTTCTAAATATCTCCATCACCACCACAACAATTGACTATACACTCACTGGTCACTTTATTAGGTACACATATTTAACTGCTTTTGAGGCAAATGTCCAATCAGCCAATGAAATGGCAGTAACTACTGAACAAAGGCATGTAGATGTGATCAAGAAAATGCGCTGAAGATCAAACATCTGAGTATTAAAATGTGGAAGAGAGGTGGTTTATAACAGTGAGTGTATAACATGAACAGCTTGTTCTAAGACAGATTTCCTCTTTTCATAGCCATTATGGCCAACCTGTGTCTTGCAGGTTGACATTTCTTTAATTAGTGCAGCTTCTCTGAAATCTCGATCTGAAACATTGTTTGTGTAACAGCAGAGCAGCCTTCAGTTGTCAGATAGCTTTTACAGGCACTTACACATGCCTCATTACAAACTGACAGCTCTAACAGCATGTCTATCTGCCACCATTAAAGGGGAATTTTACAGTTTTTAACCTTGGCTCTCTCAGTCAGAGTTAGGCTTATTCTGTGAAACACATCAAGGTGTTCCAGATGTTTCATCTCAAAAATGTAGGGACAGAGCCATGCAGACCATTGTGTAGCATCCCCTCTTCTTTCAACAATAGTATGTAAACGTCATGGATGTGAAGAGACCAGCTGCTGGAGTTTTGGGAGAGGAATGTTGTCCCATTATTGTCTGATAAAGGCTTCTAGCTGCTCAATAGTCCTCAGTATTTTTAGGTGTTTTTTTTTTCATTTAATGATGCTCCAAATGTTTTCTACTGGTGAAAGGTCTGGACTGCAGGCAGACCAGTTCAGCACCTGGACTCTTCTACTGTGAAGCCATGCTGATGTGACGTGGTTTAGCATCGCTTTGCAGAGATATGCGAGACAGGGGACAAATACTTTTTCACAGCAGTGTACTGTGTATATTAAGGGGCTAGACTTCAATAGCTTTCTATAGATAAAGAAATATTAGCAAGGTAAAATTATAAAATACAATATAAACATCACATGGACCTCAGCCTCCTGCTAGAGGGGAGGACCTCAAAAAGTCCGGGGTAAGAGGGGTCAACCGCCAATTTACCTTTTACGCCTCATAGTCCTGGACCAAAGGTCTTGGAGAAATGGTAGATTTAGTCCGATGAACGTAGCCTCTGTGGTTTCCTTTAAGAATTTTTGATTTTGATAGATCTGCCATCAAAACAGTTTTCTGTTTTGCCTCGGTCCATTTTAAATGAGCTTTGGACTGAAGAAGTTCCTAGATGATGTTCACATATGGCCCCCTTTTTGCATGATACAGCTTTAACTTGAATTTGTGGATGAAAGACTGAAATGAATTGACAGACGATGATTTCTGTATGTGCTCCTGAGCCCATGCAGGTCTGTTTCAGCATGGCTTTACGATCGTGGCGGTGGGCTTGTCCCATGTTTTCCACCATTAGCTGTTAGCTTTGATGTCGCTGCAGGTTACTCCAAACTGGACAGCTGTTCTTGTTAAAACCAGAGCACAGAGCCACACCAACAGCTTGTCTTGTGCAGAGGAGAGGTTTTCCCCTGTTTCTTGTAGTGATGTCTCCCCTTCACGCACTAATAGCAAAGAATACAAAGAGCGTATTTTCCCCTCTGTTCTCTGTTTCTGTTCAAGAACTTCAATGTAATTCTAATAAATTTTAAAAAACACAAACCTGTTTGATAGCACTGCAACACAAAAGAAGTTTAACACACCCAATATTGGATAATTTTTCCACAAAATTGCACACAAACTTATTCATGTTTTAACCTGTACAAAAGCTTTGGCATCATTTCCATGTATTTAGGTTGTCAAAGTGTTTTTATACTCTTAAATAGGATGTGCTTCAGAATGCAGTGGTACAGGGTTTCTTTTGGCTGTGGTGGGGGGACCTATGGGACGTCTTGTCATGGGGACCATAATTTCTAGCAGCGCCCCTGCTTGTAGGAGGTTCACACATACCTGCATGTCTCATCTGCACCCATCACCCTCCTGCTCCTTTCCCTGCAACAACTTCAACTCACAAATATACAGAAACACACAGAGACTCACATACAGCCTCTCACACAAAGTCTCACATAGTCTGGGTTTCTCTCTCCCCCGATGCACACACTTGCCCACGCTCACACACCCACACATGAAATGTTTCACACTCACACAGACACATTTCACACACGACAAAAAAATCTCTCCCAAAACATCACCAACTCTCTCTCTCTCTCTCTCTCTCTCTATGTGCCTATAGGCGGCCCTGGCAGTGGCAAAGGAACGCAGTGCCTGAAGATTGCCGAACGCTACGGCTTCCAGTATGTGTCAGTGGGCGAGCTGCTGAGGAAGAAGATGATACACAACGCCACCAGCAACAGGAAGTGGAGCCTCATTGCCAAAATCATCACCAACGGAGAGCTGGCACCACAGGTAGCAGAGAAACAAAGAAGAGGGGGCAGCAGAAGAGGGGGGAGAGTGCGGTGAAAATGAGAGGATAGATGAGCCTAGTGTGTGTCCAGTCTCTGGCAGGTCATTATCACAGTGTTTGTGTAACAAGGGACTAATTAGCAACATCCAACTCACGGGCAGGCAGCAGAGGGGGATGCTGATCCGTCCTATTAGCATCCTTCTTTACAGGATAATGACTCTGCTTGGGAGGAAAATGAGGCTTGGACCCCCTGTGGTTGTTTGTGCCCCGTTCATTCAAAAACTATGAAGAAAACAAGTATAATGCCTTCATACTGGAGATCCCAGTTTAATATGAGGGAGATTACAATGCTAATTAAAAAATGCTATAGGATAGCTGAGTGATCAAGCAAAACATAAAACTGTTTAGACTTCATATACCATATTTGATTATTAATACAGCAAAAATCAATGACATCTACTTGAATAAAATGTTAGGTAATGACTTCCTGATTGGGTTTGTTGTTCTCAGCTCTGTGTTCACACTGACAACATGGCACTTCTTTAAGTTTGTTTATGTTTCACTCTGAGGCTTAAACATGTTTCACACATTTTCTAAACATGACCCTTCCCTCCCCAACCATTATTCTTGCCACCATGTGAATGGATTAAGGACGCTTACTGAGGGATCCTACATGTAGAGGCACAATGACAGTGTTGTTGCAAGACAACAATTGATGGAGAAGCAACGAATTTTCCAAACTAAAAAAGGTTCACGTTAGTCGTAAAAGCAAACAAATAAAAACGAATCAAGTAAAAGATTCATAGCATCTTGTCTCCAGATGTTTTATTAGCACGTGTCTGCTGTGTTCCATCATACAGGGGCTGGCTGGTAAACTGAAAGGGAGGGGCTTTGAAAGTTATACAGTTACCCTTTAATTTTTTTTTTTTTTTTCATCCAGACGTACAACAGTTTAAAGCTGCTGGATTTAAAACAGGAACGGCACATATCTGCTGTGTTTTTTAGCCAAAAGTCTCATGATGCTTTTTTCTAACTAGCTGAGCTAGCTAGCTTAGCCTTTTATAACAAGCTCACTAGGGAGATGAGGATTTTTGCATGTTCTGTTTGTCTTCTTAACTTGGAAATTCAGAGTTAATGTAGCAAATAGAATGCATTCAACTCACATGTGTCATTTTCAAAGATGATGGTGGAATGCAGACAAAAACATTTCAAAGCTTCTTAATAATGTCTGACTCTTGATATGACCCCAAGTAGGTGAACATTTGATAAATAGTTTGAAAGAGCCTATTTTGACTGCAGCTATCACAGTCAAACACCTGCTTATGAAAAAAGGATCATTCTATCTAATAATTAAAGAAAATAAAGGCATTCAATAATTAGTCAGCTATAGACAAAATCTGAGCTCTCAGATATGATTCTGTAAATCCTAAGCAAATGTCTATTTAGGTTTATTATGCAACCACAGTTTTATTTTCCCAGTGCACCAGCTTAGCTCATTCAGTAGAGCAGGAACCCGTACACAGGAGCTACAGTACCTGATACATTTTTCAGCTTCATCTCCTGACCTTGTCCCTCTAAGGCACTTCTACCCCACTCTCCTCCCAGCATTTCCTGTCTCCTCTGTCCTAATCAACAAAAGCAAAAAAGGCCTGAAATACAGTATGATCTCAAAAAGTTTCCTTTGCCAGTGTAGAAGATAAAATTCCATATTCAAATTCAGTACAGTTATATAGCTGAAAACATGAGTTGAATTTGATGATGTATAATTCAGCCTCAAAGAGATAAATCAAACTAAACTTTCAAGTAACCTCTGAGGTCAGACAAAAACTGTCTCTGTCTAGTCAAAGAGATAAAAGCCCAAACAGTACCATCCAAGTTAATAGAAATGTATTTTAAGCACAGATTTATGGTAAGTCGATAAGACAATAAGAGAAATTTCAACAGGGATCTTGTTCTGAGAGTTTCTGGGGTCCTGGGACACTGTCAGGAAATTTCTTATGGGAATCAAACATTAAGATTGTTGCCACACTGCAGCTACAATAATAGACTCAACCTTAAAAAAGGTTCATTCTATTTAAATCTTTTAAAATCATGATGTCTATGACTGCACACGACCTTTGGAAGCAAACACCTTCAGTGTCGTCCTTCTTGTTATATTTGAAACATTCTTTATCCATTTATCTGGTTATAGTCTGAGTTAAATAAACTATATGGACAAAAGTATTCAGCCACCTGACCATTACACCAATAGGGACTGTAATGGCTTTTTTCATGTACATATATTTTTAGACACTTTAATAGGGCTTTGGTCCCCCTTTGTATCTATAACAGTCTCCACAGTTTCTTGTTTCTTCTTGGAAGGCTTGCCACAATATTTTGGAGCATTCCTATGGTAATTTTCATTCATTCTGTAGAGCACGTATGAGGTCAGGCCTGGCTAACAATCTTTATTCCAGTTCATCCCAAAGGTGCTCCATGGGGTTGAGATCAGGGCTCTGTGCAGGCCAAAGTCCTCCACTCACCAAACCAGACTCACCAAACCATATCTTTATAGTCCTTGTGCACTGAGGCACAGTCATGTTGGAATAGAAAAGGGGCTTACCCAGACTGCTGCCACTAAGCTGGAAGCATAGCATTGTCCAAAGTGTCTTGGTACACTGGAACATTAAGATTGGCCTTCAGTGGAAAAAAGGGACCTAGATCAAAACCTGAAAAACAGCCCCATACTATTATCCCTGCTCCACCAAACTTCACAGTTGGCACAATACAGCCAGGCAGGTAACGTTCTTCCAGTATCTGACAAAACCTGACGTGCCCATCTGACTGCCAACAGTCACTGCATAGAGCCTGTTTCCACTGCTTCACAGTCCAGTGTCAGCGTGCTTTACACCACTAAATCCGACGCTTGTCATTGGGCTTGATGGTATGTGGCTTGCATGCATCTGCTGGGCCATGGAAAGCCGTTCCATGAAGCTCCCACTGCACAGTTGCTGAGTTTCAGTTATTCCTAAATGCTTCCACTTTCTGATAATGTCACTTACAGATGACTGTGGAATATCCAGCAGGGAAATTTCACGAACCATCTTTTTGCAAAGGGGGCATCCATCACAGTACCACACTTGAAGTCACTGAGCATTCTAGACAACACATTTTATATCCCAGATGTTTGCAGATTGAGACTGCATGGCTAGATGCTTGATTTTATACACCTGTGGCAAAAGGTCTGATTGAAACACCTGAATTCAATCATTTACAGGTTTGACTAAATACTTTTGTTTATATAGTCATGAATGACAGCATGCATGTACACTACTGGCTAAAATACATCATCAATGCCTTGGAAACTTGTTTGCTGTCCATTAGTGAGTAATAAATGCAGTCGCTGTCGGGATGAAAACATCTGTGAGGATTTAAATTGTAAATGAACTGGTATTTAACACTGTTAGTGAGTCATTCTGGTTGTGTGGATACAGTTAAACCAGGAGCTAGTGGTGTTTGTTGCCAGTGTAGGAACCATGATATGTAGGTGGTGCAGTATGGTAGCACAATAATAAAACTCTGGCTGCTTCGTGACCGGCAGTTTTTTAGCTCATGCACCCACAGGACTTTTCTTCGATACCTGCCTTCCTCATCAATTATCCTCTCTACCTTGTCTGGCACAACACTGAATCTGCCTCCAAGCTCTTTTCCAGGTGTCACACCAGGAATCAGGGAGATAAACAGCAGGGATGGCCAAGCTGCAGACTGACTGGATACGAAAAAGTGATTCTCTGACTGTTAGACGTCTCATTTACCGGTTTAGATTCTGTTAAACAGATTAGAATTTGTTCTTAATGACTGTGTATTCAATAATGATGAGGGAAGGAACTCCTGAGTAAAAGACAGGACTGTTAGTCAGAGGCTTTAAACAGCAGCTGTGATGGGAGCGCTGCTTGAACAAACATTGTTTTATGATGTGTTGAGAAATTTGTTACTGATTCACAGCTTGTTTTCCTGGAGGAGCTTTATCCTCCTTCCCTGTACTGTAGGATCCTAATAGCTTTATCCATTATCACTGCTGATAGCTTCATGGCTGATGCCTTTCTTCAGGTAATAACTGAAATCAAAACTGCTGTGATTGTTTTATTTTTGTTTTAATTTCAATAAGAAATAGAGGCATTTGTAGTTTTCCCTTCACAATAATCTAAAAGTAACAGATGTTATTTTACTGTGCCAATAAAATCTGTTTGCACAGGTTTCTAACAGTCTGAATTTCTGTTTTAATGGCCACATGCATCATGTTGATGTCTATTTCCATTACATTTGCATTACTATACGGATCAGGTATGTGATACACAAACTGCAGTGTACAATTCTAGACACTAACAGAGACTTACATCTGCTACTGCTGCTGCCGTGTCAACACCATAGCCCTGGGGTGTCCAAACTGAGGGCCACATCCAGGAAATTATAAGGATGACTGAGTCACTTTGATACACCTCATCCTGAGTGTCTCAAATTCAGCAAAAGCAATCTAATATGGCTTAAGATATGCTAAGTAACTGAAAAAACTTTCAACAAGGCAACTAGCCAATATTTGTTCAGGATTCAGATTTCAGGGGGGTCCTGGTCAGCCCTGACCACCTCTGCAACAGCCCCTGGTCAGTGTAAGAACGCTGCAGAGAGAGAGATGCTGAATGCTCACCTTCTCATCCAAACACAAAACTAGAGCAAAAGCTGCCAAACTTTACAGGAGCATTGGTGCTTGAAGATTCTCAGCATAATATGCCTTCAAACAGGGCAGACCTGCCTACCTCCCCCTATTCCTTCATTTTTACAAGGAGAGAAGACAAGTGACACTAAAAAGACAGAGATAATGTGGAGATAGCTTAGTGAGAGGACAGGGGAAGCAGAGACGGGATGAGGTGGTACTGACTGAACCCACTCCTGTAGTTTCATGAGAGAAGAGCGAAAAGAACAGAGGCATTATGTTCTTCATACAAATCGACAGGTTGTTTGGTCAACCTCTGTCCCTGCACTCCTGGATCTCTAAGTAATGAAACAAATATAACAGATAAGATGCATCAGCACATGCGCAGATTTTACCACAAAAGAAATGAGCTATAACAACAATTTTCTGTCCAAACTGCAAACATGCTTATCTCTTTTTAGAATATTGACATTTTAATGTGGATCCTTTAGGGGATTCTTTTAGTTTTCGGGGCTTCATAAAGGATCTGTGTTTGCTTTGCACTTCTGAACTGGCTCCATTTTTCCACATGGGAGGTTGCTGCTGGGTGAAAACTTGGCTTAGCTGTGACTCACTACTACTGTTAGAGACGGGTAAACTTCAAGGATAATTGAGATGATACAAAATGATAAAAGTTCAAAATGGTGTTAAAAGGAAGAGCGAATGAGTGTAAAAGAGAGATATCTTGGATGTTGCTGCAGTAATGATCGTCTGCTGGTGCTGTTAAAGATAGAAGGATAATCTCTCTGCCTGTCTGATGATTGTCTGATGCCTGGCATTCTAGTGCGAGCTCAGCATCGACCCATGCAGTGGATCAGACGACTTTTCCTGGATTAGCCTTTCTCATTTTATCTTACATGCGTACATTTCTCTATATCGATGGAAACCAGTTTAAGTGTAATCTCTTTGTGGTCTGTCAGGTTGTGCTTTTACTCAGCGGACAGTGGGAAATTAAACGTCTGTGTTACTCAGCAGCACGCACGCCTGGCGATGGAAGTTATTTTTAGAACAGAGCATTGCTCACGTATCTCTGCCATATCGTATGATGCATTCAGCCCGGAGAAACATATTTGAACACGCTGACCTCCTCCAGCCATGAGGAAGTAATTGATGCTAAAGGATGCTGGCACTCTGTGGCCTCCAGTGCAGTCAAAACATTTGTTTTGCTGCGTGCAGATATATTGGATAAGCAGATTAATTATATCGCAGAATTCTCCAGTGGGCTTTAATAGTTTCAGCACACATTATTTATGACTCTAAATAAGCTGCTTATTAATTTTCAAGGGGGTTTAGCCAAACTACAACCTTGTTGACTACTCTGGGAATTCCAGCTACATTAACAAAACTTATTACCCCTCTTACTCTCTAGTGCAAAAGCAGACTCATCACAATTACAACAATAAACATGTTTTATATCATAACTTACATCTATAATCTCTCAAATGAACCCAGCGAGAGAACTCTCTGCACTGTTTTTCAAAGTAAAGGGAGTTTGGATAGCCAGGATTGAAACACATGTCTAATAGCTCAGTTTCAGTGGTGATAATCATGACTAATTATGTTTCCTTTTTTTCCAGGAAACGACAATAACTGAGATCAAGCAGAAGATCATGAAGATCCCAGACGCTAATGGGATTGTTATTGATGGGTTTCCTCGAGACGTCGGACAGGCTTTGTCCTTTGAAGACCAGGTGAGTCCATCAGAAGATTTATATGACATTTAAAGGCATTTATTCACATTTTAGCATCTTTCATACAAGGACATCTAGCAGAGCAGTGACCTAACTGGCCATGAGCTCTCTTGGACAAACAATAATCCCGTTGCCCAAGTTAATATTAATGGTTTTAAGTCAGAGATCTGCCCACACATTTCAAATCAGGGGGCTGGGGTTTTCCCATTATGCCCTTGGGCAGAGAGTTTACATGCATTCATATGTTGCCTGTTGTACAGTGATTCCTGCTAGTTTTTTTTTTTTTACTCTTGTTTCTGGTAAATTATTGTCATTTTTGATGTTTAACACTTCTGCACCATGAGTGAAGTTATCCACCAAGTCAGTCACCTCCAGGCTTATAGTATGAGCATGGTCCATAAGAGAGGGCGAAGTGCAGACTATCAAGTCAGGGTGTATTCTAGCTCCGTACATGTCTCTTTGTTCCGTCCTTGTTTTATAACATCTGGCTGAGCTACGGATGTTCAATTTGAGGTGGTAATCCTCATATACCCTCCGAGACTGGCAACTATACAACAAAAAGAGACACAGGTTATTAGAGGTTAGTTAACTTTGAACCCTAAGTCATAGTCACTTAGATTTTTCCCTCTAGAAGCCCTCTGATTTGCTGTTATAATGACGCTATCCATGCTTTCGTAGGTCTTAAGGTAGCTTTTTTAGAAAGCCTAGAACTTGGGTGACTTTCTGGGATCTTCAAAGATTAAATCCATACCATTAACTCTGATACTGAATGTCTTTTTATCCATCTTTTAATACATATTTTAATGTTTCTTCTGCTAGCTTGGCATTAGCTACCATGTAGCATTCCCAGAACAGATGTCATATGTGCTATGATAACCAATGGCAGACTGTTCTGTCGTAACGTCATGGTTTGTCAAACAGCATATGTGTTTACTCTTAGAAACTGAAGGAGAGAAAAAGTGACTATATAAAAGTGAGTATTTTATTGTTTTGAATTCTTTCTGAATGTGCTGTAAATGTTTCAGATTCCGCATTTTTAAGGCACTGACAGATGAAATATGAGTATTTCTTTTCCTAATGTGATGGCCAGGACCTTTTTTGCATCTAAAGTATGACCCACAAACCACTCAGTTTGAAACATTAACTTCACCATCTAATGAAGTCTAGAGTGGACTTTTAATGCCAGCAGTAACCTTCAGCTCACACAGCTTCTCCTGCTGCTTCTGATTAGCCATTCAACAGTGAAACACTACTTTTCCATTTCACTGCCATGCTCACTGTGCCTGAAATGAACAAGCAGTGTCACACTGGGGGCAAGGACACTGCACTCTACCTTGGAGACAGGTACCCAATCTTTGCGTTGTCATTCTGACCCACTTAGGAGTCCATGAGCCAGACTGAAAACACCAGCCTTTGGATTTCCTTAAGCAGGGAATCAATTAGAATAGCTAATTGCTGATTTTATGTTGTATGACATTAGTAAAAATGTATTTTTTTTAAAGTCAGATGAAGCATTTACACATTGTTCATTGTATGTGAAGTTGGACGATGTATCTCTATTTCCTTCCATTGTTTAAAAGTGAAGCCAAAAGACGCCTTAATGGTAAGGTGGAATATTACGCTGCAAAGCAAAACCTGGAGTGTTGGCATATCAGTGTCTGGGTAATCTGAGTTAATTCATCTTCAGCGTTGGAGTAAATAGAAAGTGTGGATCCATTAGTGTTAGTCCAACTCTGTAGAGAGCCAATGGATCTGAGCTCTGCCTACTGCCATTTCAAAACAGGCAGGGGGATATCTGAAAGTTTGCTCATATGTGTGAGTGGTCACTGCTGGAACTCCTTTGCTTATGTTTCCAGTGGATTGGTGTTGTTTTTGATGTTAGACACTTTGGCATCATGAGTGAAGTTATCCACTGAGTCACTTTCCATTTGTTGAAATGAGTAGGCTTAATTAAAGTGTGATGGAGTGTGATCCTCAAAAAATATTTGTGCCCTGCAAAGTGCATTGCGTTGTGTGCGGAAATATCAATTCATATTTATATTTACTTTAATTAAATTGTGAGGAAATAACACACTGTTCAACACTCAGACAGCCTTCATGGAGATGAAAATGTTCCCGCTTACTTTGTGTCATCAATCATATCCTAAATCCCATCCTCCACTGAGGACATCAACATCAGACAGGCACATCAGCAGCGTGATGAAATGATAGAAGGCAGAGCTGCAGCTTTAAAGCAGCATTTCTGTCAAAGCAGAAGGACCCAGATTGAAATTTATTCTTCACAACTGAGCAGCCAGTCGTGTCACAGAAGGGTCGATTGCTTTTAGACGAATTGATTCTTTTGATCACATTTAAACTCACTTAACATTAATCAACTTTTAAATGAACACTTAGTGACTTTTAGAGTGGTTAGGGAGTTTCTGGGGGTCTATCTGTGTCAGGGAACCTATTAATAATCTGCTAAATATAGTTGCATTACTGGGAAATATTGAGCAGGATGCAGACTCAAGCCTAATAGGACAGAATTTATATTCATAGAGGAGGTGGATATTTTCCCTGCTCTAGAATAACTAAACTAATTGTAATAAATGGGGATTCGGTAATGGTAAAACTGACTAATGTTCATAATTCACAAAGATATTTAGTAATAAAGAATCGATGTGTTCCTTTTGCTTTACATCACATGCATGATAATGACAGTGAGGTTTGGGCTCAGAATGAATATATTGAATATTTTAAACCTAAACCACCATAGCAGGTCAGAAGCTGGATTCCTTGGCATCTTTCTGTTCACAATTTAATTTATTAGAATTTAAGAATTAATTTATAGAAATTAGGACACGCTTTGATGTCTCATTTCAGTAAAAAATCAAAAAACAAAACTAGCAGACAGTTAAGTGGATAAATCAAAATTAATCTGCACCTTGTGATATCATCATTTCATCTTTTTACAGCTCTTTCTGATGCAGGGTCCATAGAAATACTCACCCCACTGACCTATTTCAGCAGAGGTCCAGCCATTTGGTGCTAGTAGTCTCACAGTTAGTGAAATGGGAATCACATGAGTGCAGTGAATGTGCCTCAAGTGATTGTAGTATAAAGACACCTGTGTCTAGAAGGTCCAGTTGCTGATTAACTAGTATTCCTGGCTACCATTACACCATGAAGTCAAAAGAACACTCCAAGGAACTCAGAGAAAACGTTATTGAAAAGTGTAAGTCAAGAGAGGATGCATAAATTCCAAGGAACTGAACATCCCCCAGAGTTTAGTTAAATCCATCATCAAGAAATGGAAGGAAAATGGCACATGTGTAAACCTGCCTCACAAACCATGCAAGTAGGAGACTAATGAGCGAGGCTACCAAGACACCTATGACTATTCTGAGGGAGTTACAAGCTTCAGGAGCTGAGATGGGAGAGACTCTGCATACAACAACTGTTGTCCAGGTTCTTCACTAGTCAAAGTTTTATGGGAGTGGCAAAGAGAAACCTACTGTTGAAGAGAATTAATTCAATATTGACCAGTGTTTGCAAAAGGGAATGTGGGAGACTCCAAGGTCAAGTTCTTTGGTCTGATGAGGTCAAAATGTTGATTTTTGGCGATCAGACAAGATGCTATGTTTGGCAGACACCAAACACTGAATATCACCACAAACACACCATTCCCACTGTGAGGCAGCATCATGCTGTGGGGATGCCCTGTCAGTCAGTCCTGAAAGGATTGTAAAGGTAGAGCGTAAAATGAATGTAGGAAAATATAGGAAAATCCTGGAGGACTAATTCAGTCTGCAACAGAACAAGAGGGCAAGTCAAAGCCCAGACCGCAATCCAATGAAGAATTTGTGGCTGGACTTGAAAAGGGCTGTTGATCCCCCTGCAACCTGACACAGCCTGAGCAGAATGGGGCAAAATTGCAGTGTCAGAATCTGCAAGTCTGACTGAGACCTATCAACACAGACTCAGTGCTGTGATTAATAGAGAGAATCAAAAGGGTAAAACATCTCTGAACTCAAGTGGGTTATTTGTCCAGCGGAGGCAACTTAACTTGAACTCCTGAAAAGTGTAAATGCTGCAACATTTACCAGGAATCACTGAACATCAGTGAGTCATTTTGTACATGCACTCCTGCATACTTCTAATTACAGTGTAACACTCATTCAAATAATAAATATGAAACTAAAAAAAAAATCTCTATACTGGTAGTCTAGTAAGTCTGGTAAGACTTGCTTCACATTGGCAATATGATCATAAAATATTATATGAAACCTAAAATCTTAAAAAAAAAAAAGTAGTATGTGACCAAATCAGTGATTAATAGCAATTATCTTTTGAAACTTAATAATCATTTGTGATCTTAAAGTTGAATCATTTGGCGGCCACTACAAAGCACCTTTTACTAGCTCAAATCTGGATTGTATATATTGTGCATCTACTGGCCACTTTATGAGCAGTTTATCCTGCACAGAATTGCAATCACAGCAAAAATGTGGAACTCATTTTTGTTGATTTTATTTTTTGCCACGAATTAAGTCTCTATTTTTTTGCTGTGTTGCACAGATGAAAAGCTCTACAATTCAAAAGCTTTGTCTCAAACACTGAGACACAGTTTATTGTTCAAGATTAGGTTTAGTTTAACTTGTTTCAAAGATTAATACAGTTTTTCTTTCTTTAATTATTGCCAATTAAAGTAGTTACACTTTCAGATGTTTTTAGCATAGCATAGCATCAAGCATAACAATAAGAGATTTGTTATTCTGTCTAGAAAAAAAAAGTTATATTTGCAGTTACATTTAGCAGAAGAAATCCTGGAGCGGCTAATAGTTATGTCTGTGTGAGTGAACATGAACAAAAGGTTTTCTGGGTCTCCAGGCTGAGCATGACCAACGTTTTAATTTCTATCCCTCTGTAGCAGCATAAACTGGTGCTCTGATCTTGTTCAACCCCTCTAGAATATATAGATTATCAACCAAATGTTAAACTTTCAGAAACATTGAGAAAGCTTGACTGTAAATATGGAAAATCAGAGAGGTGTTAGACTCTGAACATGTTTGTGTTTGCGAGCCCCTGCAGGGAGAACAAGAATCTAACTCTAAATGAAAGATGATGTTGTGTTTTATCTCGTCATCTTTCCTGTTAAGGCGTGTAAACGGCTTGTTAATGTGGAGGGCCAGAGGCAATCAGCTGGCTGTATAGATTCTGTCTGCACAAATGGATGTCACAATCTTTCATAATGTGTTTTTTCTTTACACCAATTACTGAGTGCGTCTCGAGCTCAGACATGCAGAAAAAGACAGAAATAACTGCACACATGCAATTATGTTTATGAAATGGACAGAAGCACACATTGATACAGACTTTTAAATAAATACACAGACATGTAAGGTCACTCAATGACTGTTCAATGTGTGCGTCTGCACATAATGAAGAGTATGATTAAGAAAATGCAACCAAAGGTCTGTGCATCGACCTACTCATGTGCTTTGCATACATATGTGGCAATTGTCACATAAGCAGCATGCACAAAATACAGAAATGCATGAAGAAAGGATAAAGAGATTTAAAACTGACCTTATATGTGGCTCAAGTGTCAGCTAGGATATATTGGATGACATTAAATACATTTTCTTGTTCATAACAATTAAAATTCAGTCTTTTTCCTTTACTTCAGCCACAGTTTTTACAGCCTGCATCATGCTCATTACATAAAACATAGTTCCATGCAGTGAATAAGATTTAGAGTAGGCTTAGGGTCTGAAATTATTACCTGATTTCTGAGTTACCTGATCACTCAGTGGTCATGAAATCAGCATAATCTGATATTCTTTCTCAAATAAGGTCCATAATCATACGAAAAATTAAATAAACACACCTGGCTTTTCCGCAATTATTATTATCATTACTATTATTATCTTATTTAGTGCTATATACTGTTCAATCTGGTCTCTTTCATCCTCTTACATCTGTGCAAGGTAAGAAAAGGAGGAAGAATTAAACCTCAAACATGCAGTGTTATATAATATAATACAATACAATACCAGAACTTTATTTATCCCCGAAGGGAAATTCAATAATGTAGGAAATGTAAGAAATGTTGGAATGTATCAAAATCAAATCAAATGTAGGAATGAGAAGAGTGAAAGATGTCACAGAAACAGACTGGTTTAGAGATCTGTAGCCTTTGCTGCACAGCTGGGTCTTTGACAGAGGAAAGACATGGTATAGAAACAAGAACATAATTTTATACTCTTGACAGTTGCTCATTGGAAACCACCACGTACATGCTTCAATCCCTACAAGGCCATCTCACTATTTCTGGCTTGCTGCCAACCTAGGCAAACACAATTTTAGCTGTGTTACATGGAAAACTCACACTAATATGCTGTAAAAGCATCCCAAGTATAGTTAAAATAAATGTGAGAGTAGCAAAGAGAAAGACACTGTTAGAGAAAACTCATTAAATCTGGACAAGAGTTCCCCAAAAAGGCATGTGGGAGACTCCATGGTCAAGTGGAAGAAAGTTCTTTGGTCTGATGGTGCTTTTTCATCATCAGATATTGACACCAAACAATGTACATCACCACAAACACACCATCTCCACTGTGCAGCATGGTGGTGGCAGCATCATGCTGTGGGGATGCATCTCTGCATGCATCTGAATGCTGCAAAATATGTGAAAATCTTAATCAGTCGACAAGAGAACTACGGCTTGTGAGAAGTTTTCTTTTCCAGCAAGACAACATCCCCAAGCATACAGCAAAAGCTACACAGGAATGGTTTAAAGACAACAAGGGGAATGTTCTGGAGTGGCTGTGTCAAAGCGTAAACCGCAATCCAACAGAGAATTTATGGCTGGACTTGAAAAGGGATGGTCACTCCTCATCCTTGTGCAACGTTGTGCAAATTTATATCACATATTTTTATTTAATTACCAAAAGTTTGTAGAAATCTGTTTTCACTTTTACATTAAAAAGTTTTTTGTATTTTTTGTCAGAAAAAACAGTTTACTTGACCACCAATAACATGGTAAAACATTGGAGGGGTGAATACTTTTCATGGTACTGTATTTGTCACATAATATTTTTATCGTTTTTGCATTAAAGCAAGTAGGAGTTTCCCATGAGCAAAAGCTGGAACACTGTCAAAGAGCTGGAGTGAATTAAAGGAAGTTTAAAAGATTTTTTAATGTGGCTGTTTATCACAGTTTCCCCAAAAGCTTAATGCAGCCTCAGATTATAGTCTAACTAAATGATTGACATACAAATTGTGCATCCTTCTACTGCTTTTAAACGTCAGTTTCTACACAATTAGAAGGATTACATGTGTTATTTTCAGTAATAAATGGCTTCCACTGAATCCTCCAGTCATACATAATCTAGAGCAAGGAAAGTTTTGTCTATGAATTTCTTTGGCTCATCACACTAACCTCGGCGGACGGCTCACCCTCTCTCGTGTGTTCATTACCGTCTCTCTTCTCCTCGGTAATTGTACATTCTCTCCTTCTCTTTCTGAAAAGGCCAAGTCTCAATGTAATGAGAACTCCTAATGTGGTTGCTGCCATCCCCTGGTCTGCCTCGTCTGACAGCAGATTCCACTTAGTACATGTTTCACTGTCTGAAAGCTGCATGAGGACAGAAACAAAGATGATTCATGTGGCTGGATCAGAGAGAGAGAGGGGTTTATACGCAGATAATACTCACACAATCACACTCCCATCTCACTGATTGAGCTCACAGCTGGGCTATAACTGTGGTTATTATGAACAATTCCAGCTGTTTTTCCAGCGCCCCCTTAGTGTTGGAGGCTGTAAACAGGAGTCAATAAACAGAGCATGACTAACTCACTAACAGGCATTCCCTCAATGAAAGAGTCTGGGAGTCTCATGATTGAATAATCCTCCAAAATCACATCATAAATTCAACAAATTACATTTTGCATACCCAGATGAATTCAGAAGTGGTATGATTTATCCACTGTCACAATGCAGGTTTAAGAAATGCTAAGAAGAGTTAGACAAAGGATCAGATCAGAAATAATGAGGGTTACAGGGGATTATTAATCGAGCATATATTGTTCATTTACACAGGCCACTGAGTAAAGGGCTTCCATAATTGAGATCAGCTGATCTCATGCAAGCCTTCATCAGCTGACGGCCAGCTGATTTGCTGTCACTCTCTCTGCAAGCTGCTCTTGCAATCCTCCTCCACCCTAGCTCTTCCTTTATCCTGCATCTGACTTAACCAATGTTTTTCCACTGTCACTGATGTCTGCTCCGCTCTGGGTTTATTGCTGCTTCTCTCCCTACCTCAGGCCTCCCTTATCAGCATAGGAAGAGCAGGAATGTGTGCTGTTCCAGCTAAATGCTCTCCATGTAGGCTTGTGGAAGGGCAGAGAGATCCCAGAACAGCCACACCATCAAACATGTGTAGCAACATTTCAGTCAGGTACACTCTTGTCATACATTTAACCAATTTATTGCATAATGGAAATACAGTTTTACTTGGCAGAGAAGGCTCTGCTCATAAGATGCTCTCTGGGCTAGTCAAGCATATTTTGACTTTCCAGTGAGTGCAAGGCTAGAAAAACCATACATGGGTAGATACATTTATTAAAATGTGTACTGAGGTAATAGGATCGCGACTGGGTGTATGACTACCGTGTCCTGCATGGACTAACACTGTTCCTCATAAGTGCGAATTAGTAATTGCTAACAAAGAAATATTTATAGCCGCAAATCATGTCTTTCTTGACAAAGTGGTCCTGACTGAATTGTTATTATTTGATTGTAGATTTCAGTTTGTCACAGAAGTATGTGGTAAAATCTAAAAAAGGTCCCTTTAACATTTTGGTCGTCATTCACAGTCTTGGGTGGACAGCACACTGGACGCTCATTGTCTTTAAATGTGTCCTTGCAAACACAGCAGACAGATATAGACGGTCCCTTGAGGGCCATTGAAAATAAAAAGAGCCACATCCAGCCCACAGGCAGCCCTGCTGTACTGGATTTATCATAGAATTAAGAGACAGCTGGTTATTTACGGACCGTTTTTTGAAGCTAGGCTCAGAAAGGAGAAAATAATAGTGGTGTTCTCCGAGAACTAGATGCTCACAACTTGTTAAAGCATGCCATTAAGTTAAAAGTCATGCTCATCTTAGTTTATCTTCGGTTAAAGCAGGTGTTTGAGGATGTTTAAGCTTTTATATTCAATAGATTAAAGTATATTTGTGGAAAAGTATTTGTTAAATTGTTATCTGCCAAGATATCATAAACCAGTTTCTAATACACATCACTGTGTGTCCTTGTTAATATTCAGTATGAGTCTGACAGTGAATTTTGGCTTTTTGTCGACATTTATCAGTACATATTCACGTTCATCCATCCCTGACTCTTATCAGCTGTCATATCAGGTCAAAAATAACCTACAAATTCACATCACGTACAGCTGGTAATGTCAAATAAGATGCCTGGGTGATCTCTTCTGGGAAACAGTGACCTAATAAAGTGTACGGATGTGAGAAAACAGAGAGAAATAAAACAGTCCTTTTATTTCATACACAGGCTTGGAGGCTTAAGGATTTTCAGGTTGGAGTTGGAAAAGGAAAGGTTAGGATTGGGTTAAAGTTGATGAAAAAATAAATCATCAAACCCTAATTTTATTTAGAAAGTTTTTGCGTGTTCTGAGATATGCGGTAATGATACAGCCTTCCACCAGCCATGGTGAATGTGGCTCGGTCGGAAGAGTCAATCATCTCGGAACTTGAAGGTCGTGGGTTCAATCCCCAACAGTCACACATTGGTGTGTTCTTGGGCAAAACACTCAACCCCAGTTTGCTCCCACTCCTGCCTCCATGGTGTGAAAATGTGTATGGATGCGTATGAACGGTTTCAATCAAAACTAATGTGCAATTCTCCATGTGAATGGATAGATGTGACCTGTGGTGTAAAAGCACTTTGAGTCATCAAACAACTAGAAATGGCTATAAAAGCCCAAGTCCTTTTACCATTACTATGAGTATTACATAAATGTACTTTAATCAAACCAGGTTAATTCTATGAACTTTATTTACTTAAATTCTCACTGTCCATTCATCTCAGTTTTATTACATTTCTGATGGCTTAATAGCTCAGTGGTTTACACTGCTGACATTGTAACATGAGGTCATGGATCCCTTCCTGGTCAGGGTGCATAGGTATCCAGTGTTTGCCCTGTGGGCAAGGTCCTTCTCACCATTAACACCTGTCCCAGAAGTACGCCACCTTGGACAAAAGCGTCTGCTAAATGGCATTTTAACACTGACAGGAGGTATTTATTGGTGTAAGTTAGTATTAACTTGATTATCCCCAATTCCTTGTACAGCCAGCAGAGAAGGAATTTAAACACACAGCAATACATACACAGAATAGACAGCATACAAAGGTTAGTAAACATGCAGATGTAGGCCACTAAGGCCCAAAGGGACAGATCAAATCAAGTTATTAATGAGGTCAATAGAAAGGTGAACTTTTATATCCTCTAACTCGATTGGATAAATTTGTCATGCAATTGAAATACAAAAAACAAACATCAGCCAAATGATTTATCTGACTCTGTAAAATGCACTGAACAGTCACATCCTAGTAAAATAAAAAGGCCTTTCAGTCTTTTTTAAAGCAAACACATCATGCTACTGTTAAACACCCCAGTGGGACATTGGAGACACATGCCAAAACATCTACATCTTCATCATTAGCAGCGCAACACTTACAACAGAAACAAGAGGAAGTGAAAGAGAGATGAAACTGAGGGAAGATAAGACGCTGAAACATAAGCTCCTGTAAATGACATACAGGAATAATTACAGAGTAGAGGGATGGTGGTTCTGCTCTTGCAGGCTACAATGGTAAAGTTAGGAGCAAAATAGTGATAATTTGACACATTTCTAGGTGTTGACAACATAGAATTACACCTAATTTTCAACCCTTAAAATCATTGTCATTAAGGCTGGGCGTACACTGCTATTTCAAGCCGATTCTATAAAAGTGGACTGTCAGCTCACACTGTGACTGAATCATTTACAGCTCCTCACCAACACTCACAATTCATTCACTTGTATGTTCACAGCAGCACCATCAAATACAAGTAAAAAGCAAAATATAAAATATTCCCTGTGAGCTGGAGGTCTACTGATATTTCTTGCTCATTCATATCTTTCATGACAGGAGGTGGATGTTGCATCACAGACATGCCTGCTGCTGGGGCCGAGTGCTTTAAGATGCAGTCTGGCAGTTTGAGCAGGTGCAATCAGGAAAGAAAGGCCTGATGTTGAGGAAGCGTCTGTGCTCACACTGTGCAAGTGTGTGCAAAAATATCAAATGGGCCACAAATTCAGCTGACCAGTCGTGAGCAGCTGATTGTGCCGCCATCAGCAGATGTACTCTGCACGGTAAATGATGCACAACCAGGCAGTTATTCAGACTGACTTTTAAATAAGTCATGCAACTCAGAGTCAGTTTCAGCTGAACATCCTGTTACTAGTCACCAATGCAGACTTAATTCTTGAACAGATTTTAACTGACAGTGCCCACAACTTTTAAGTGTGATAATGGGGCCAACTGCACCAGCTGGGTGTACACCAGCAGCCTGTTGCACCAGCAATGTGTAAGTTCTGTCTTATATTGTGGTGTAAAGTCCGCACTAAAATCTACATTGAAAGTAGTTAAGTTGTAACTTAAGATGTGTCATTGTTTGGTTGCACCCCGGAGACGTTAGGTTGAGCTTAACTAGAAGACATTTACTTCCAAACTAACCAAAATATTGTCATTTTTACCCAATTTAACCAATCACTGAAAAGCATTTTTAACCCAGTGTTTGTTATAGATGCCAACAGCTAAAAATAGTGAATGCTAACTGCTGTTAATCCTCAAACAGCATTGTGTATGGATGAAAAATATGCATGAAAAATAAGATTTTTTTCTCCAGTGATTACCAAAGCCTACAGCCTTAACTTAGAGCCAGTATGAATTACAAAATCTCTAATGACACAAAATAATTTAACATCAGTTGGCAGAAATGATCTCCACTCATGGAAAACAACAGTGTTATTGATCATGGAGAATACACTGCTCACACCAAATTGCCGGTAAAATCCTCAGCTCCTCGTCATCCTCTGAGTTATCCTGTCTCTCAGAGCTGTCACTATGACAGCCATATTTTATGGAGGACTTTACATCTAGTAGGAGGTGGTGTAAGATTTAAGATATAACTTAAGCCTACATTGAAACTATCTCAGCTGGTGTAACACCTTAAATGTTAGTAGCTATACCTTGTGCACTAGCTGAACCTCAAGCTCTGTTTGAGTTACCCCTTGGTGTAACTTTTGAGTTTAGGATGGGGCAGCCAGACAACTTTAAAGTCAGACTTATCAGATGAAGTATGAATAGGAAATAATGGTCAGAGAATGTACAAGTAACATACCCTGGCAGCTTGTTTACAGATTTATCAGAATAGAAGCATGAAGGTTAGGGCCAGAGAGTCATCTGTGATTGGACTAGAACTGTTATTATTCAGACAGAGAGCCGGTAAAGGTTTCATTTTAGTAGATATGCTCTGCTTGAATAAAGAAAATAATTTCCCTTCAATACGAGGTCTGCCAAACAGAGCTGGTGGTGAATGCTGAGAGTGTTCACAGTGTGGTGGTGGGGGGTGGGGCTTATTGATTGAAAGGTGGCTGAATTTGAGACGGTGACGCAGGGCCAAACACCAGGAGCATTTTAAACAACGTGAGAGACATGTTAATATCTATTTAAAAATATGATGCCAGACTGGGCTATGAAAAGAATTTCATTGGCTCTACAAAGAAACTACGACTTATTTTCTTTTGGTTAATGTTTTGTCGACAGGTTGAAAGTAGTTAGAACTAGAGATAAGTATGTTACCTGGCAGCACTAACCTCTTTGTAAACATTCAGGTGAATGTTTTTCTTTTCTGCTTTTCTTTGACCGCATCTGATTGGTTAAACATACACATCGATTCAGCTGCAGTTAGAGAACGGGGGGGCAAAAGATGCTCTCTGTATTCTTTGCTATAAGTGCGCAAAGAGCAGACTTCACTACAAGAAAACGGGCAAAAACCTCTCCTCTGCACAAGACAAGCTGTCGGTGTGGCTCTCTGATCTGGTTTTAAGCAAAAGCAGTGGTCTGGTTCGGAGTAAACTGCAGCGACCCTACTGTGACGTCCAAGCTAACAGCTAATGGTGAACAAGAGCCTACAGACAAGCTCACCGCCATGATCGGAAAGCCATGCTGAAACAGACCGGGAGTGGAGCGAGATCTTTTTTTTGTCAAAGAAAGCTTTCTGTGTTGCTCTGTGCACTTGTTTGGATTTTGACATGTTGTCTGGTTCTGGTTCTGGTTCAGACAAAAGCTCAGCTGCGGCTCAGTCCCAGCTAATGACAGGCCTACCAGAGTCATTAGCTGGGACACAACAACCCATTAGCTGTCTACAACAACTAACCCTTTCCCCGTAACAATCACATAATCATGTCAAAGCGAGGCGGCAGAAGAGCAACATCATTTTCTGTCGCAGAAAGCTTTCCGTGTTGCTCTCAGCGTTACCTTTGATGAAGAAATGTGTTGGTCTGGCTAAGGCCGAGCTAACGTCCAGCTAGAATCCAGTGTGTACAAGCACAAGTAACCTTTTCCCCCTTTAACTATCACACACTCACGCTGAAGCAGTTTGGCAGAAGATCAAAAACACCCTTTCTGTTACAGAAAGCTTTTGGTGTTGCTGTCTTCACTTGTTTAATAAAGAAATGTCCAGTTTTGACTAAGTGCTACTGTGATTAATTCAGAGCTAATCGCTCCACGAGCAGCCAGCAACACAAGCATTCACACAAGAAGTTACCTTTTCCCCTCAACTATCACATAGTCATGCCAAAGCAGGTCAGCAAAGGAGTGAAAACATCTTTCCCAACATGAAAAGCTTACTGGGTTTGTTTTCATTCTTTGTCATACAGAAATGTGGCCCAGTTCTGGTTAAACAGAGGCCAATGCTACACCTGAGTATTTAGAGCAGCGGAGGCAGCCATTTCAGCACAAGTAAACCCCACCCATAGCACAACTCTGTATGTTTGGCTCCATTTAACACAGTGGAGGGAGCCATGACCAACAGCATTCAGTACAAGCAAACATAACTCTGTATTCTATGGCTTATAAATTAGGATCACTCACTCAGTTACTTAGTTACTCAGACACAGACAGAGGCATCCGTCGGGCTGCCCTTTAGCAGTCAGCCAAAAATGGGCCAAATAGAAGTTGTCACAAAGGAGTGCAGCCAGTGCCTCTGGTCAACCATCAACATCCAGGCCTCACAGGAGTAAAGTTGGACTAGGAGAACCAAGGACTGAAAGTCTCCAACTTTTCTTTGCATGCTCAGATACCTGGAACACCACACTGTCTTGAAACCATTGCCCCGTGCGCAAATCCAAGTTGGAGCTTGATCTCAGCCTCTCAGATCCTACCCGGACATAGGAAATAAGACTGACTTTATTTAGGCCCGGCATGTGAACTTGCATAGTTGCTTTAAACATCCTATACTTAATATTCTGAAAGGTTTGGTTATGTTGGACCCCATATTCCCCGTCACAGTTTGAGCTATGTGGGCGACCGAGGAATCCTTTGGGGGCCTACAGCATCAATTTTCATGATTTTCCCCTTGCTCCATGCTGCTACTTTGGCCTTTACAACATCACAGGAGCCATTTATGAGCAGCTCCCGTGGGTCGCCTTTATAGGTCCTTTATAGCTGTCCAGAGGGACCATCTATCATCCTCCTTTCAAGCCTTTTTACTTCCCCTCTTATCGACTCCAGAGCTGTCAGTCTATCTATTCATTCCTGTCAATCTTCCTGTGTGGGTGTCTAAATCCATAACATGCATATCTGTCTTTGAATTAGAGTAAATGATCAGTAAATTAAAGGCATTTATCAAGGATGGAACTAAGCATGCTTTATCACTGCCACACAAAGGGAGGAACATTCAAAAAGCATGCTTTGTTTTAAGGGGCATTTTTTTTTATTCTCTAAATGTTCGGGAAAATAGCAAAACAAATGATAAGCACAACACTTATCTTGTATGTTAAATTTGGATGTTGTAGCTCTGTACATTTGTCTCTAAGAGAATTAGATATCATGCTCCCATATAATTCAATAACTGCCTGGCTTCAGCCCCATCCTCCTGGAGATTTCTTGCTGCTTCAGGGGGAGTTTCCAAGACAATAGTGTTATGTAACTGCTCTTTACAGAGGCTTATACAGCTCTCATTTTCTGGGATATAACACACTGGTTTTCCCGCTACATAGAACGCACAAAACATGTGTGAAGGTGGCATTTAAAACCTCTGTACAGGTCAGAGTTGAAGACTGAGGTTTGTCTCTATGAGAATCAAAGATGACAAACTGGTCTGGTCATTTTGGGACAAAATTGAAGAAAAGTAGCCTTGATACTTGACAATGGATTATAATCCATATATAGAAAAAAAAGGCTATAATGCTCCAAATAAAAGCTCTTAAAGCTATCAATATGTTCTTCAAATGAGCAGAAGATGAGACAAAAGCTGAAAGGTAATCCGGTTGCCAGCTTCTGTAGCCAGTGGGCCACATGAACCAAAGTAAAGTCAGAGGATTCCCTGTTTCCTTCATCAGCTGGTTCCTACTTTACCTTTGCATTACAAAGCATCAACTTTTCCTCACAACCTCCACAACTTCACCGCAACCAGCAAATGGCACATAACTTTATTGATTACTGAAAGATAATTTGAATTTCATGTTTTTTTCTAACATTAATATTACAGGCTACTTGAATGAGTTGAACCTAATCCACCATATTTAAAACTTTAATATTCGGCCATTTGGAAGTCAAATATCTCAAGTGAATAGGGGTACAATGAATCTTGGGATCGGGAGCACTTAATGCTGCAACAGATGCATCCTTTAGCATGACCTCCATAATCTATTCAGGTGTCTCAGTTCATCAAGATAATGTGAGAGCAGCTGTGTGTGTAGGTGCAAGCATGCCAAAAGTCCAGTTAACATTAGCGTTGAGACCAGCACTAGTTTAGCTTTGTCATTGCCATAGAAACAGAAGTGATAACGTCAAACACCGGTGACTTCAAACGGGACAAACCGGTGGGATGTTACGATCCCACAACTCTGTTTTCCCTGACCACACACAACAGAGTTACAGAATTTTTTTTTTGTTTTTTTTGGGTTTTTTTTTTTTTTTTTTGGTTTTTTACTTTTATGTAAATTTGTGGAATTTATTTTTAAAGTTTGGGGAGTTTAACTGGAAATTTGGGGGAAGAGTTTCATTTGAAATGTTACTGAAATGATTACATTTTCATGAAAATATTAGGGGACTTGTTTTTAAGTATAGGGTAATTTATGAATTTTAGGGTAATATGCTATGGAATTTCTGCAATTTGTCTGGACTTTTTCAGGAGTTTTCATGGATTTGTTTAGGTGAAAACTGTATGTATATCTTGGCTTTTTCAGAAAAGTTTACTGAGTTATTTGGAGAATATTTGAGGACATTTTGGGGGTTTTATAAGGGATTTTTAAAAATTAAACAAAAATTTGATAATATCTTGGAATTTAGGGGAAATCTTTTATGTGTTAGAAATATCTGATTATTTTCCAGGGAATTTTTCAAGACCTCCAGAGCTTTTTGTGGAAAGTTAGTTCATACCTGGCCTAATGGATTGAAGGATCCCTACCAACTGACCAAAATATATTCAAAATGTTTAAAAAAAATAAACTCTGTCTATTCCCTGTTCAAAGGCAGGGGTTTTCAGGTCTCACTCACACTTAACAAGTGAGAGAACTGAAAATGCATTTCAAACAAAAGCTCAGATGTCAGGAGGTTACTAGAGACGTGAACTACAGAGACCAAATGGTTTTTGTACCAGGCTGTAAACATATTTATTTCTGTTGTAATAAAAGGCATTTTATATGGGTTTCAATGGAGATTGCTTGGTTTTGAAGCCAGCCTCTAGTGGACATTATAGGAATTGTAGGCTTTTCAATTACGCATTTTTTGACTCCTGGAAGATTCCTGGAGGGATGGGGCATGGGCCTGGTGCAAGCCTGGACAATGGCCATCAGGAGGCAGGAGAAGTAAAGGACCAAGGTTGATGTGGTCAAGTGCCAAATCAGTATTTGCCCCGACACCTGACCTGATCTGACCTGACCTGGAGGTTACTTGTTATTTTTTCAGTGGATTTTAATCTGTTCTCATTAAAAAATCTATCTGCAAGTATTTGTGATAACTCATTTAATAGGTTGCAGTGCTTTTCTTCTTATTGTCATATTTCATATTAAATGTGGTGTTTGTAGTTTTTCTCTGGTGGTGGGGTGATAAAAATCATTTTTAAGTCCTATATTTTAATTTAAACTTTCTAAAATGTTTTAAATTTTTTAAACCAGGCAGATTCATCCATACTTAAAATGTTTTTGTAGCTTTTTACTGCCGCTGTCTGCTCATGTGTCTGCTGGCTCCACACATGTTTAGTTAAATGTACTTGTTTGTGATAAATGTTTGTTTGCACATGCAGGATTAATGCCATTCAAACCTCCCTGAGACATCTGAAAATGAAGAGTCTGTATTTCTCCATGAGAACTGCTGGAGAGTGGGGAGAGAGGAAACAGCTGCAGGGTTTATGGAGACAGATGGAGAAGTTTGATAGCCGTGCCAGCTCCTAGAAAAGCACAGCAGAGAGAAGGCAAACAGTAGTTTGGGCTGAAGCCCGTAATCAGCAGTTCCTTATGATACAACAGAAGCCATGAATAAGATCTATTTCTGTATGTAGTGCGTCAACTTAACTAGATTTACAGAAATAAGACTCTTCTTTATGTTTTTCCAATACAAAGCCTTGAAAAATAATCATGGAACTAAAGGCTCTGGAGGTGATAACAGAATAATAGTAACACCCATATATCAATATCACTTAGGGTGTAAATATGTATGTTTAGTATTGTATAAGGCAGATTTATACAGCAGATTTATAATTATTGTTGTTTTAACAATATCACAAGAGTAAGTGATGTACTGAAAAGAAGCACTGCTGCGGTTTAAAAACAGTTCAGTGTAGTGCCGTCTACCATTGTGAAGCATCCCTTCTTCTTTCAACAACAGTCTGTAAACATCAGGGAAGTGAGGAGACCATTTCTTCACCACCCTTTCTTCCCTGATGTAGGATTATAGCTGCAACAGTCCTGGGTTGTCTTTGCAGGATTTTTGTTTCATGATGGTCTTAATGTTTTTATAATGAGAAAGTCTGGGCTGCAGACAGGCCAGTTCAGCAGCAGGACATGTCTACTGCAAAGCCATGCTGTTTTAATTTGGTATATGGTTTATCCTTGTCTTGCTGAAATATGTAAGGCCTTTCCTAAAGAGGCATTGCCTGGATGGAAGCATATGATGTTCTAAAACCTTTATGTATTTTTCGGCATAGATAGTGTCTTTCCAGATGTGTGAGCTGCCCACGCCACAGGCATCAGAGATGCAGGCTTTGAACTGTGCGCTGATAACAAGCTGGATGCTCTCTCTTTCTTAGGATGCATTCACACCAGAGCTGTTTGGTTCACTTTAAACAAACTCTGATCCATCTATCCGGAAAGTCCTGTTCATCTGGAGTGGTGTGACAGCTCAACTCTCGGTTCGCTTCCTAATGAACCCTGGTACAGTTCATTAGTGGTGTTAAAACAAAGAAAAGCAACTTGTGAACCGAAGACAAGAAGTGGCATAAGGCGTAAAAACAAACACGTACGGTGCTTAACAAATTTATTAGACCACCACCCAAAGTAAGGTTTATGCCACAGCTGCCCTAAATTAACAGTATTGGTAATTACCAAAATCATTTTTTAATGTTTCTGCAATGGTTAATACACCAATATGTAGAAGCTCTTCAACCCAAATGATATTTTTAATGCTAAAATATAACTATTATTGTTATATATTAATTTTAAAATTTACTGATTTAAAAAAAAAACTGTAAAAATAGTAAAGCACATTATTATTTCTTGATTAATATGTCAAACTATAGTTAGTTACTTGCATTCCTGAACAGAAAAATTAGTTTTAGTGCTTGAATGTTATGCTTGATTACATTCTGACTTCTTAGAGAAGCCCAGTAAGCCGGCTCAAATTTGGGTGCAAAAAGGGGAATTCAGTTTGAAATTCCTCATTCCTGTTCAAAATAGTAAAACGTGGAGAGCTCACTGAAAATGAAAGAGTCCACATTAAAGCACTTCATGATGCTGGATGGTCTCTTAGACAAATGGGGAAAGACATAAAGTGTTCTCACAGTGTGGTCAAGTATGCTTTGGAGTCAATTGCCAAGACTGGTACTTACAAAATGTGCCAAGGAAGAGGCAGGAAACCAAAGTTAACTGAAGCAGATGTCAGACACCTCAAGATTTGAAGTACTAGAGACAGAAGGAAGACCACTGCTGATCTTCAGGCAGAGATGAATGCTCCTAGATCAGAGTCTGAGAGAGTCTCCAGAATGACCATAAACAGACGACTGACGGAACAAGGCTTAAAGGGAAGAATAGCTGCTAAGAAGCCATGATTGAGGCCCGCAAACATCCAGAAATGCCTCAGATTTGCCAGGGAGCACAAACACCGGACTGTTGATGACTGGAAGTAGGCACTCTGGACGGACCAGTCCAAGTTTTAACTCTTCGGTCAGCATCGTCGTGTTTATGTCCGCAGAAAAGCTGGAGAATGTTTTGATGCCAGATGCATTGCACCCACAGTGAAACACGGTGGAGATTCCATTATGGTATGGGGTTCCATTTGTGGATACAGCGTGGGCGAATTAGTGAAAATGGACGGTATCATGGACAAGAACGTCTACCACAACATCTTAGTGCATCATGGAATCCCTTCTGGACTGAATCTGATTGGTCGTGGGTTCATATACCAACAAGACAATGACCCCTAGCATACTTCAAAGCTGCCCAGAGACTATTTGACCAAGAAAAAGGAATCTGGAGTACTTGATCTGATGGACTGGCCAAGTCAAAGTCCAGATTTGAATCCAATTCAAAAAATTTGGGATTTAGTAGATTCAAAGATTGATCGCACAAACGTTTCATCTAAAGCAAGTCTATGGGAACAGCCGGAAGCTATTTGAAACTCAATAACAAAAGAGACTGTGGAAAAGTACATAAAAACAATGGCAGCAAGAATGCAAGCTATTATCAAGGCCAAAGGAGGCCATACAAAATATTAAGTTTTTTGGTTATTATGTGTGAAAAAGGACTATTTATTTGTTTCAGATTGTTATTCGCCAAATAAATAACAATAACATTTTTAGTTTTAAACAAGTTTTTGAAAGATTTCTAAAATATTTATGTTTTCTCGTTTTTATGACAGGTGGTCTAATAAATTTGTTAAGCTGTACATATTAAAGTAATTTAGTACACACATATACAGGACAGTACCTGGCTCTGCATCTGTGTAACCATGGCAACGCGTTGCAGTCTCTCATTCTTATTTTGGCTGACCTTCTTCTGTACTGACTAATCCATCTCATGTAAAGAACAACATGCTGCACAGTTCGCTGCCTCACCGGCTAATCATAATGCACCAAAACAAAAGCAGAAAGCCCAAGACAGCATACATGTGGTGTTGTTTAATTGTTTATGTGGTTAAAAAAAAAACTGCAGAATGAGATGGATTTCTGTTTTTGTCTTCTTTTCTTCTTTATTGCTGTTTGTTTGGGACAACAGTGCCATAAACACAGAACTGCTTGATGTTATCAGACCATTTGGTTCGTTTGACAAAGTGCAGTGAGAAACCAAGCCAAACGATGGCCAACACACTGTCCATGGTTTCCAAAATGAATTACACATTTTTATTCATCTGACCACAGAACAGTTTTACATTTTTCCTCTGTCCATTTTAAATTAGCTTTGGCTCAGAGAAGATGGCAACATTAAGGATTGCATATATGGCTTCTTCTTTGTGTGACACAGCTTTAACTTCAATTGTGGATGGCTCTGTGAACGGTGTTGACAGACAGTGATCACTGTAAATATTCCTGAGCCCATGTAGTGATTTCCAGTACAGAATCATGCCTGTTTTTAATGCAGTAGCACCTGTGGGCCCGAAGATCACGAGTAACCAATGTAGACCTTCAGCCTTGCCCCTTTCACAGAGATTTCTTCAGGTTCTCTGAATCTTTTTATGATATTATGCACAGTAGATGGTGAGATATTCAAAGTCTCCACAATTTTGCATATACAGTAGGTGCATTTTTTCTGAAACTTTCCACAATGCAGTCCCTACTTTTTAGAGATATGTTGCTGCCATCAAATTTAAAATGAGCGAGTGTTTTTAATGCATGTTTCAGTTTTTGTATCTTTAATGTTGTTAATTGTGGATAAAATATGGGTTGAAGAGATTTGCATATCAGTACATAGGCTGCTGTCTTCATTTACATTTTACACTGTGTCCCAACTTTTTTGGAATGGTAGTCAGACATAATGATATGTTTATGTATTTTTAGGCAGATATACAAAAACCAAAGTGTTATGTGAGGGAGAAAGTTAGTACAGTTCAGTTTCCATCAGTTTTCTATGTGATGTAAGGCTATATTATATCATTTACGGTATCCGTATAATACAGCTTACATATTGAACTTAATAAAGGATGTTGATCTTTCTCTGCAGCACAACAGGAAGCCATATTACACCGCCTGCTATCATTTTGTCTTTTTTTATTTGAGCAAGTGCCCTTGATTGTGTTGGCTGTTGTGTTTGGAACAAAGCTCTTTAGTGGCTGCTCTAGAGAGGAATCCTGTCTAATGCTCCCTCACCTTTAACAGAAGCTACCATGTAAAGAACTCTCTCTATTCAGGCTGTTTTAGAGAACAGCTGCTCTAATGTGATGTGATCTTATGATAATGACAACAAGCTTTCTCGGAACAAAACAGCTGCAGTGTGTGATCTCTGCCTCGCATTAATGACACAACCTGAGTTAAAAAAAAAAAAAAAAGTAGGGCACAAGGGTGGTCACCATGGAAACGGAAACTTTGATTTGCTAAGACTCAAAACTGAATCGCGTTGCCTCAACAAACACAACGCCACTGGATCTATTTTTAGCTCCCCCGGAGCAGACGCAGACTCTGGAGTGTTCAAACTACATTTCAAAGGAGGAGGGAGGAAAACACACGGCATTGTGTTAGCAGTAATAAAGCACTCTTAATGCTTTATGGAGGAAAGTTCCCTGTGATGGTGACTATTAATAATCAGGAAAGTATTTAACACTGCCCTCTCTAAGTGCCTCAGTTAAAGATGCCAAAAGCAAAAAAACAAAACTTCCCTCTGTATTCAATTCTGCTCTGCTCACGTCCGTCACTGCTCCTTAAATACCATGCTGACATGTCAGACTGCTCTGTTTACATCCTCTGTGTTACTGACAAATCTTGTTGTGTCTTGGGTTCATTGAAGCAACACAAATTAAACATCTGTGATTCACTCAGTGCTTCTGCTGTCTGACCTTTTCCTTTAAATTACAATAGTGACTGCTTATTTGTTCGCCATCTTCTCTTAGCTACAGACTCTGAAGGCGTGTCTAGTCAACACATCTCCTGATTGCAGTAATTGGAGCTGGATGAGACAACTTCAACCAGAATTTAAATACATTATATTTTTAGTTGATTCAACCCAAGTTTTTCTCAATCACAAGAGGCTTTAGATGTATTTTTTTCTACTTAAAGCTTCTGTGCGAAGTTCAGTGGCCATGAAATGGATGAAAACACAGAAGCCTCTGTGTGACCTCTGTGAGACTCTGTGGGCTTTATGCTGGTACAGGGTTTAGTGATGCTGCCTCCCAGCTAGAAGGTTCCTGGTTTGAATCCCAGTCAGAGCCTTTCTGTGTGGAGTTTACATGTTCTCTGCATGCATTGGTTCCCTCCCTCAGACCCATGTCCGTGAGGTCAATATGATATTATATTGTTAATATATGAATCGTGTTTAAAAGACAGAGCTATAAATGTATCTCATATACTGTGTTTAAGTCTTGATGACAAATTTTCAGTGTGGTATTAGTTATGAGTGAAATTCTACAGCTTTTCATTACAGATCCTCAGCTGTTGCTGCATGTTTTTTGAATGTGTGATTGAAGACATAACCAACATGTTTAGAGGTGCTTTCAAGCTGTTTGGTTGCCTTTAAATGTCAAAAACAAATTAAATACGAGAAAAACATCTGTTCAGACATCTGTAAACTGAACTGTCTTGATTGTTTCAGAACAAGCAGTTTGAAATTAAAGGTGAATGAGAAAACGTGCTGAAATGTAACATAAATCTTTATGGTTATGGTTGCCATAGCAGTAGTGATGAGTAATCACAGCTGTGCTCTGACTCTAATGAACTGAGGGAATGTTGTGTCTTGAGCTGGCGTGCTACGCTCCATCACGGGCTCCTGCTCACGTTTGGTCCCTAAATAGAAAACTGACGTCACTGTTACAGATAAGTCTGTGTGTGATCTCACCTAAATGTCATGTGTGCTGTAATGTAGACATGGAAGAGAAAGTGACTTTTACTAGACTGTGGGCAATCTTGTTCTCCTTTGATTCAGTGCTAAAACAAGAAAGAAAGAATACGTATAAAGTGTTGTGGAAAAGTGTTTTCCTCCTTCCTTATTTTTTTATTTTTTTTGGCACACCTAAATGTTTCAGATTATCAAACACATTTTAATAAAAATTACCCGAGTGAATACAAAATGCAGTTTTAAAATATTTTTTTATTTATTCAAGGAATAAAGCCATCCAAACCGACCATGCCATAGGTGAAAAAGTAATCGCCCCTTAGACCTAATAACTTGTGCCACCCTGGACATTTTTCTGGAGAGAGCAGAATTCAAGGTTCCATCAATTACAGAAAGTATGTGGTTGCAGCATGCAGACCCAAGAATATTACTGAACCGGAGGCCATTGCACATGAGGAATGGGCTAAGATTTCTCAGGAACACTGCCATAAGCTGGTGTCAGGATATGCATCTTGTTTGCAGAAGGTAATAGAGGCAGAGGGGTGCCATTTCAATTGTGTTTGTTTGATTTGTTCATTGCAAAAAGCATAAAGTCGGTAAGTTTTCACAATAAACCTGATTTGCAGTGGGGGTTGAGTATTTTGATTTCAACTGTAGGACTGGATGTGTTTCTCTCTGAATGAATGAAATCATATAAAAACTGCATTTGCAGATTGTCTTTGTCTAATTTTATCTTTTCATTTATGTATATATAAATATTTGTTTCATGATCTGAAACATTAAAATATGACAAATATTCTAAAAAAAGGACATCAGGAAGAAGCCAAAAGCTTCTATGAATGACAGTAGAGTATAATTTTGTGTTTCCTTATCCAATCTGTGAATCATCAGAGGAGCAGCTGAAGGCTTTGCTTCAAGGCTACACTTTTGAATCTCAACAATACTGATTCAACAGAGCAATATTCAGGTGTTCCACTTGCTTGAAAATTCAAAAGATGCAGCCAAAAAAGGTAAAATGTCTAGAAGCACAGAGAGGAAAGCGTTTAAGTGTTCACTCTTAACACTTTGCCCTGAGTGCATTGACTAAAAAAATCAAGACTGGCTGGTCACAGAGCATCACTTCTGAATGACTGACGCTGACTGGTGACATCCTGAACATCACCTCTGAATGAACTATAATCTCAGCGGCATAAGCTTGGCTGTTACATTTTACACATTTTCTCCCGTATGGCAGATCTGCACTCCTGACCTGGTGGTGTTCCTGGCCTGCACCAACCACCGCTTGAAGGAGAGGCTGCAGAAACGAGCGGAGCAGCAGGGACGACCTGACGACAACCCCAAGGCCATCGACCGCCGCCTGACCAACTTCAAGCAGAACACCATCCCACTGGTCAAATACTTCCAGGAGAGGGGCCTTATTGTTACGGTAAGATGATGATGATGTTTGATTGTCTGAAAAAGACTGCAGCATTAGATTAGAGTGGCTTCCTTTGGTATTGGCATCACCTTTCCTACTTCTTTGAGTTATAGCCTATAATCTCTTCAAATAACATTTGCTGATTTATATCCCATGGTAACTTTCAAGGGTAGTGAATTGTGACATAGAAAGAGAGCTTATAGAGGGGATTTTTGTGCTTTGTACCTCCCGGGACAGATAAACAGCTATGCCTTGATCCTGTTATGTGGGATGGTGTATGAGAGGGATAATATTTAGGTTTTTATGTCACTGGTTCGCTGCAAAAATTATGGTACACACTAAAAAGCTAAAACAGGTACTAAAAATGCTTGTGACACTGTCTAGAAAGTGGATAAATTATAATGCATAGATTGATCATTATCAATCAGAGTGAGTGAATGTATGGTATTACAGTATGGAGCCACTGCACATGAAGAATTCACCCTAGGTCACCTCATTACAGCCTCATTTGCCACATTTTGTCATAATTAAAGAGTAACTTTAATCAAACTGGCACTCTGCAAGGTATAATAATGTCATGCTTTCTTTGATTATGAGATAGTGAGAGAGAAAAGCTGTTAAAAAGTTCTGCCCGGTCCATGTCCCTAGGTATCCCAGTGTGTCATCATACTTAACATGTTACAATATGTTTATTATGGCATGTCAATCTCAATTAAAAAGCAAATACTACTGTGTTTGTTTTAAAGGTCGACAATGTGATAATATGTCGATAGAGTTAAGCTTCCAAACTGGGTGATCTACATATACTAGGGATTAACCGATATATTTAGTTTTCTATATGAAGCATTAGTTCATGCAGGATGCAGTAGTCATACGCCCAGCTGTGACCAGTTGATCCCAATCATCACCTCACAGCTCCCACAGCCAATCACAGCTCTTTCTCTCAACACACTGGTCCATTCAGATATGGCCTACTTCTCACTAATCTCAGCTGGCATTAATGGTGATGCATCATGTTGCTGCTGCTGGCAAAGCTTAACCTCCTCCACCCCAGCCTCCTCCTTTATAGCATAAAGCTTGTTGCACCCTCATTCAGATTCATGCTGCTATGGATTACTTGCTTTTGAACTAATCATTTAATATGCATTGTCATAAATGTATCTATCTATATGGGGGTTTCTAGCTATGCACTTCCTGGAATGTCAAAGCTGCTTGACTAACCCAGGGAGCATCTTTTGAGCAGAGCCTTCACAGCCAAGTAAAACTGTTTATCCATTTTTGTAATAAAATGATTAAATGTATGATGAGAGTGCTCCTGACTGAATTTAACTGTTCTTTTGGCAGATAGACTGTTTCCCACATCCATCAAGGCAACACCCCATAGATGGTGTTCAGGGAGAGCAGAGCCTTTACCAAAATAATTGGAGGGGATTAATTGAACATTGTGCCTATAATCTTCTTTATAGCCCAACCAGTGAAACAAAAAATGGGACATAGCAGCCAAGCACTGTCCCAGGGAGTATACTACATAACCTAGGCTAGACAGGCAACTGTTAACATTGTTTACTATCAGTGGTGCCAGGCAGTAAATCAGTTTCTTGCTAAAGCCAGTCAGCGGAAGAGTTAAAACATTTTTCCAGCAATGGAAGCTTCCAGAGCAGTTCTTTGCTCTTTAAAAGAAAAAAAGAAATGTTGTCCAGTTCTGTGAAACTGCAGATATAGCTCCATCCATGCTTATTCAGTGCATTCAGAAAGTGTTCATACCCCCTTCACTTTTCTCTCTTTTGCTATGTTGCAGCCTAAAGCCACAAGTCAAAAAAATCTCATTGATCTACTTTCAGTACCCCATAATGACAAAGTGAAAACTGAATTTAGATTTTTTGTATATTTATTACAAATTATATACTGAAATATATACATTGACATAAGTATTCAGATACTTATTTTTCAAGCAGGAATGCTTGAAATATAGCTCAGGTTCCTCCCATTTCTCTGGATCTTTGCTGAGATATTTTACGCCTCTGTTGGAGTCCACCTGTGGTCAATTTAATTGATTGGTCATGATTTGGATAGGCACACACCTCTCTATAAAAGACCTCATAGCTGATAATGCATATTAGAGCAAAACTGAGCCATGAGGGCAAAGGAACTGCCTGCAGAGCTCAGAGACAAGATTAATGCAGGGCACAGATCTGAGGAAGGCCGGCCACTCACCAGACGATTTTTAAATCTGAAACGATTTTAAAAATGTGTGAGACCACAGACATGAGGACAATTTCAAACAACTTTTCATCTTTAATTCTCTGAAAGCACACACTAGACGACTCAGCCAGACTGTCAGATCTTTAGAGACTACACACCTGCCGACCTGCAAGCGACCTTGTGTGCCCGTCCAAACTCCGCAATCAGGGGAGAAGGGTGCACAAGAGCCTGGTGGTCACTCTGACTGAGCTCCAGAATTCCTGTGTGGAAATGGGAGAAAGTTCCAGAAGGACAGTCATCACTTCAGCCCTCCACCAATCTGCCCTTTACCAAAAAATGAAGTTTTTTCAACCGGCATCAGGCTGCAACATGACAAAATTGGGAAAAAAAAAAAACAACAAAGAGGGTCTGAATGCACCGTATCTTGACCAGCCGTCATTGTTTACAGGCTTGCAGGACAACTTAAACCACACCTCCTTCTGCCTTTCTTGTTGTCACAGTGAGGTCATCCATTGGTCTCTGAGGAGGCAGCCCAACGATTGTTGTTGTACACTGGGAATTCTGTCTCACACTAACTTTTAGTTAACCGAGAAAGAGGCAAAGCAGTGGAACCTTTATTTACTCTAAGCCTGTACATCACCAAAACAAATGAAAAACTTCACCCCTGCTCTTGTCTTTATTTCCACAGTAAAAGCTGGTGCTATTTAACCTAAACCACTATTTGTACCAGGCTGTAACCATGTTTATTTCTGCATTAAAAACAAGCAGTTTAATATGGATGTAATGGGGATTCCTTGGCATTCTCAACCAGACTCAAGTACACACTTAAGGATATGCATTGGCTTCATTTTCAACACCAGTGGTACTTCTTCTCTTTGCTTTCAATATTTTATGATGTGTGAATGTTTGTGGAGCCTGTCACTATACAGGGTGGAGTTTTGAATGCATAATTAGAAGTGTATGCACAGTAAGCATGCTGATTTACTTTAAGATGGTCTGTATTAATCTTAACCAACACTGAAGCAGCTGAAGGAGTGCACAGACAAAGAGAAGGAGCCTCCTCTTTGTTTAGCTAATTGAAACCCAGACTGTTGCTGCTGGAACAACCAACTGAGTGTTACTTGCGTACAACTGGGATCTTTGGGATATTGTGTGGTTTGATGAAAAGAGGGCATCAAGACACCCTTGGTATTTGTGAGGCAGGTGCTAATAGAGCTATCAGTGTTAGAAGCCAATAGAAGCAGCTGCCCACTCCTCATGTGGGAGTTTTATCGATCCGTCTGAGTCTCCATGTTTTCTTCCTCTAAGCAAAGGGAATACTGAACAACTCCTCCACTGATATTAATGTGTGGAGGAGACTTTGGTTGCAGGCTTTAAGATTGCTGTGTAGGGGAATCTTAATGCGCTGGATAATCTCCATTGGCTGTCACAATGGAGAAAGATTGTAAATGTTATCAGCTGCCTTGCAGAAGTCTGAGGCACCAGTATATTTTATGTCAGTATTCTCCTTACTTATTAGCTTTCTGTCACAATGCTGTTAAAGTAATAGAGGGGAAACGCTAGAGGAATGACAACACTTAGACGTGGAATTAAAGTTGTTTTTGTGTTCCTAAACAGTACATAATAATGAGCTGACTGAACTTTTAACAGTTTAAATCAGGTTGTCTTTCAAACACTTTTAAACACTGACAATAGAGGCTGCATGTTTTTCAGCTATGTGGTGTTTTGTTGTTGCTACAACATTGTTGAAACACTGAATATTTTCTGTCATGTATAATTCATTGCTATGAAGATGAAAAGCTGAGCGACTAGACAGCTGTTAGTAACCTAGATGCATTTGACGTGTAGCAACCAGTTAACACAGTCACTCATTAAATCGTAACACCAGTGTTTGACATGAAAATGACAACTGCTGGTCAGCAGTTCTTGGCTGGTGTTTTGGTTGTTTTTACTCAAGGTGAGCGTGTTTATTTGATGGAACTCACACGTAAACCGTTCCTGAAGAAGCGACATTAGTTTAGCGCACTTAGCAAACACATCAGGTCAGGATTTCTCTTACCTGGGATTATAGGATCCACAGAGAGTCTTTAAACTTTTCTTCTGTCAAAACAGGACAGAATGAGTTACTCTCAGCTCCATAGACATTGCAGGCAGTATGAAGGTATGACAATAGTGTAAATATTACCGACACTGGGAGCTAGTGTTGCTAATGCTAACAGCACAGCATACTAGCCATTGATCCTCCTTCAGCTGAAACAGCACTCCAAGGAAATTCTAGCAGTGTGCCTGATGTTGAAAATTCTCTCAGGATGTAACAAAGTACGTTTAAAGATATCGATTCTTGGACATTTTGATATTATTCATGATCATAGAGATTAGTTTATGCAATTCTGTTAGGAATCGATCTTTTTGATGGCACTTCTACTAGCTGTGCTTTAAGAGTTGCCTTCCCTCCAAAACAAAAAAAAAACAAACAAAAAAAGATTTAGGCTTTAGTTTTGAATAAATGGATCAATGTTGTTGAAAATAATTTCATTGCAATATTAGCCAATGGTCTTAGAAAGGGAAAATCCTCTGCGAAGGCACATAGGAGTCTTAGCAGTCCCCAGTACTTTCCTTAATGACTTATTTGTTAATTCAAGTTTATTTGTTCGCAGCTTGAAAAACTAGACAAGTTTGTGGCGATAAATATTACATTATATGCAGATGATGTTTGGATATTTGTGTCATCCTGCTCAGAGGCGTAGCTAGGAATTTTGCCCCCCCCCCCCAACTGACTAGCCAAGCAACATAAATTCACCTGTTTGCCAGTTAGCAGCCTTTTAGCTTAGCTGATACGCTCTTATACTGTCTCTCCAAAATCTACATCAAAAGTTGGTTTCTTTTAACATACTCAAGGATAATGAACAATTATAATAGGGAGTGGAGGATTTTAGCAGTCGTATCATACATTACTGAGATTTCAGTAGGAATGAATGGACCTCTGGTTGACCTGCCTCTGTAAACATGCATAAGTGAAAATGAGGGGATGATTGTAATTCCTCTGATCTATCAAAAGAAGCAGTCTTTTATTATGTGATAAAGTAGACCAGCATGAACAGTACCGTGGCTCTCTTCCTACAGCCTGGCCTGGCAGAGTATCAGTTTGATAAAGATCTCTCATAACAAAGTTGACCTTGCAACTCCGGAGGGATGTGGTAGGGCAGGATAGTCCTGACTTTAAAAGATAAAGGGATTCTTTTGCAATATATAACTGATTGGGGTCATAGACAACACTTATGACTTGATATTAAAGCTTCATGGTCTAACTGTCCCCCTTTGACTCTGCTCCTTTGAAAAACGCTAGGAGATGTCAGCTATATTGGCTCTTGCTGTAAAATGATTTGCAATTTTTGACCGTAGTGTCTTCAGAGAATCCTGTTTGCTTTTATTTTGACTGTGCTGAGCATTGCAGTGTTGGGTTTTAAATGTTTAAATGTTGAAATAAAAAATGAAATAGGCCTACAGGAGAAAAGCCTCAAATGGAAAAGCCCAAGTTTTTATAGAAAGAGCATTGTCTAAAATGCTTTAAAACAGATGAAATGAAGCTAAACAGCTGAGGTAGAAGCAGGTGAAAGCACAACCTAAAATTAATAAAACACTGCAGCTATGTAGAAACTCTGTTAATTAGAATTATGAAGTGAGTGGCTAAATTCATGAAGCAATTTTCTCAAAAAAATTCCCAATAATTAAGTGTTTGAAAGTCCCAAAATTATCCTTCCCAGTTTTACATATTCATCAAACCACTGCAGCAGAAGTTCTATCACTACTGGGTGAGATTTACAGCACTAGAATTTGAAGTGATGTAAAATTGGAGTCAGAATTGTTCTGTATTTTATGATTCCTCCTCTGTGATCCTCATGGAGCTGAGTTAATAAAGACACAGTGAACAGTTTGATGTTCCTTGTCTTTCAAGCAAAGGCAGCTGGGAGGGAAGCGTTTTGTTAAAGCTGTCAAATTCAAAGTCGGTGTAAAAATTGTGCAGCCTGTTATGTAAGTTTTTAAACCTTTAGGATTTGCTGACTTCAATTATACTAATTTCCTGCCAGGATACATACTAGATTTGATTGGATGACAGGTGTCAATAATGTCCTGGCAGACAGTATATAAAGATGTACCAAGCCTCTCCACCTCCTGTTGTGTGAAAGTGAAGCCAAAATATCCCAAACGACAGGTGCACAGCGAGCTGGTGATTGTGAGCAAGATAAGATAAGATAAGATATCCCTTTATTAGTCCCACAAGGGGAAATTTCAATCCAGTGCAAGCAAGAGCCTCACAATTAACTCTAGCATGTTTAATTGTAATTATTGATGTTTAAACCGGGGGGGGGGGGGGGTCTAAGCTGCTAAAGGTCTAAGTCAAGCCTGACCCTGCTTCTCCCAGGACTACAGCCCCTGGAATTAAATTCCTGAATATTGAAATGGTGACTATGGATCACCACAAGGTCAGGTAGTTTTGAGTTTTCAAGAAAATGGTTAAAATGTTTGGGTGTTGGGTGTCACCATGTTTGACTTTTAGAATAGTACCTAAACTAACCCACACCCAAAGTGAATACTAAACAGAATCATTAACAATAGAGCTTTAAGCTTCAAAATTGGACCACTTAAACTGGGAACCTTGAATCAAAACTTTAAATAAAGTGTTATTTGCCTGACACAGCAGATAGACTATCCCACATATCCATGCCATTGTACATATTTCACATCCAGCCAGGCAAAAACACATAGATGGAGTATGAGAAGGACAGAACCTTGGAGAAAAAAAACCTTGGCTGATTTTTTTTACTTTCACGGTCATAACAGATCAATTGTAGTGATAAAACATAAGACACAGTAGGCGTAAACTACATCATGAAAGTTCGACAGGCAGCTGTTATCATTGTCCACTATAAGTGGAGCCAGCTTAAGGAATAAAGTTTTGCCGAAGCTGGTCAGGAGAAGAGCAAAAATGCTGTCCAGCTCTGATAGAACTACTCCTGTAGCTACATCCATGCTAACTTCTTCCCCAGATGCCATTGTTTACAAACTTGCAGTTCAACTTAACCACGTCCTCTTTCTCCACAAATGATGCTGATAGGGCTGGTCATTCTCTAACCAGTGGCAGGCGTTTGAGCTTGAAGATTGATCTGCCAGTCCATGTTGTAGTCCAATGTCATCTGTGCATGCTTGTATTTTTGATGTCCCGCTCCTTCTGTTGACCATAACACACACGTTTAACATATGGATAAAACAGCGAAGATCCCTCAGATTATTAAAATCCACTACAGAACAGACTTTTGTGTCTGTTTGACAAAGGCTCGGTGTTTCCCACACATACTCAGGGAGGCTGCCCAGGTATATTCACAGCTGCCAATGTGTGATTGCAGTGTAAGTGCAAATTCGTTATCTGTACATGATCACAGTGGTGAGTTGTGAGAGAGAGAAGTGCATCCCTCTGGTAAATGCACTGATTGAATTGTAATGTCTGTGTTAAAACTGATGCATCTAATGCCCTTGTTTTATTTGTTTTATTTTTTATGCTGTCCTGCAGCATTAGCAGCAAGTACAGGATGATTTTGTCATGCACAAGCATTCCAAAATGCAGGTCTTTAAGCACTAATAATATGGTTGAAAGAGGGGAGAACGCAAAAACAATGGTATGGAAAGAAGCAGGATGTGACAAGATGCTGCAGAGAAGTGCAAGTGTGGATGTCTATGTGCAAGTCAGCATGAACACTACATAGACAAAAGTATTCGGCCACCTGACCATTACACTGATGGGGACTGTAATGACGCTGTACTTTACTGACACTGTGACATATGTACTTTAATATAGTCTGGCCCCCTTTTCCAGCTACAACAGCCTTCCACTCTTCTTAGAAGGCTTTCCACAAGATTTTGGATTGTTTTTGTGGGAATCTGTGCCCATTCAGGAAAAGTTTTGGTGTTGTACTTTTGTCTAGTGTCCATTGATGTGGTTTCAAACTTTGGTCTTTGCTAATTCAATCTTACACATTTAAAGGAATAGAAAAATATGTTCTCAACCCATAATGTAGTTTGTGTTGTAAAGGTATAGTCACTGGTTCATTTATTGATTAGCAACATCAGACAAGGAGGTATATTTCTATTTGTTCTCTTCATACAGATTGAAATTCTATATGCTGACTTATTGTGTTTACCTTAAAAGACCAAAAGTAACATTTAAAGCTTATAAACCAGCAAAAATCCCCAATATTTTGTAAAAACCACCAGGGGTAAGAGCAATTTTGTCTCCCTCTGAACCTGAGAATGAAAGAAGACTTGAGTCCTCCCTGAGGTGATTTGAACTCTGAGAGCTCAGCAGTGGACAATCCCTCCTGTGAATTGCTGTCACCGCTCTCTTTGTGGTGCTGAAGAGTCAACAGGTAGTCACACTGAGTCTCAAACACACCGAGTTACTCTCCAGATCCCTTCTGCTTGTCAAATGGCTGCAATCACATAAGAAAACAAAGGTTTGAAACGCTCTGAAGCACTCTTTCAAAGACGCTGTCAGAACAATGATGGCCATGCTGAATGCTTCGGCACAAATCACAGGAGCTCTGTAGAGATAAAGCATCAGGATTTACTGTAGATAAGTCTCAGGCAGGGATGCACATATTTAGAGCTTTCTTTTTCACTGACTTTGGCAGGAGGAGCCAGATTTATCTTTTCAGAACTTAAGCCACTAAACAATACATCTTTTTTCTTATTGTATTTCATCCTGTTTGTTCTTCTTTTAAATATTGACGCAGCCTTAATCACAAATCACAGTTTTTTTCTGAGAAGAAAAATAAATCAGACCGCAGTTTTAAACTAAGGAAACAACAGAAACCCATTAGTTTCTTGTCCTAAGCAAGACATTGAGGTGATGTTGTTAATGGTTTTAATCCTCAGATTATAACAGATTACTACAGTGGTTCATTAAAGGATAAAGCCAAACAGCCTTGTAATGGATTATTAGTAATAAATCACCTCCCTGCGGCCTTTAATCTCTTTTCATGGTTATTTTTCCCTCATTTTCCATTTGCACTTTGAAAAATGAGGACTAAAAAGTAGATTTAGGTGCAGTGCAGCTTTGTCAGCAAGAAAAGTGTAGTAGAAAATGATTCGACTCATCTTTCATGGCTATAATTTCCAAGCTTAGAGCTGCTACTGCCAGGATATTATTCCTCTACATTCATTTTTATTTTTCAGGGGCTTTTTGCTTTTTTTTATTTTTTTGGAGGGTTGAAGAGAGACAGGAAATATGGGAAAAGAGAGCGGTGAAAGCCGTGCACCAAACAGCCCCAGGATTGGGATTCTACCCTGCAACCAGTGTGTCAGGGACTGTAGCCTCTGAAAATGGACGCATGCAATACCAACCGAGCTAAACAGGGGCGCTATACATTATTTTCATGTTTTCTTACAGTCCCAATTATAACAAAAAAAAAAAAAACACTGCTCTCTGGAAACAATTTTTAATCACAACCAAGATGCAGTGTTGACCACATTTTAAATTGCACAGCTAAAACTGGAGTGTTCTCCCATCATGCCCTTGGGTAGAGTGTAAAGATGTGCTTTAGATGTTTTTATGTGTTTGGATGTTGCCTGTTGCACCATACAGAATATGGTGGATAAATGTTGTTTTGATGTGTGAGGCTTTGCACCTTGAGTGAAGTTATCGACTGAGTTAGTCACTTCCCACCAGGGAAAAAGTGCCCAGGAGTGACCTTCAGTCAAGGGTGTTGTGCTGACGTTCATCAAAGGTTGTTTCCTAGCTCTGCATTTGTATCTTCGCTCCATCCTTGCCAAAAGACACCTGACTTTATCATAAGTGTTCAATACAAGGTAACAATTAATATCAAGTATGAAAATTGAATGAGACAATCTTCACCTTGATAGAAAGATGGCGCTAAATTTTTCCTTTTGTGCTCTCAAACAGAGCATCTACTCAGCAGCCAAGATGTACAAAAGAGCTGTTCTCTTGGGAAAACACTTTGCACATCCGACTGCCACTGGTGTGAGTTTGTTCATATAAAATAAAGAGGGTGATCATTTGGATGCATGTCGGATGGTGCCAGGATTCTTTAGGACTGAACTTGGTACCTGGGAAAGGCCAGCATAGGACCCTCAGACATCTGGAGGAAGCTTGGAGTCACTGCTCCATCCAAAGGCATCAGCTGAGGTGGTTGATCAGGATGCCTAGGAAGAGACCCAGGAACATTTCCAATACTCGCTGGAGAGATCATGTATACTATCTGGCCTGGGAATGCCTCAGAATTCCCCAGAAGGAGCTGGAAAATGTCACTGTGTAGAGGGATGTCTGGGCAATTTTGCTTTGCCTGAGAAGCTGAAGGTGGATGGTTGGACCAAAGGATGGATGGAAGGACAGGTGGGTGGGCTTATTCTGTGTATTAAGTATGTACATCTACATAAACAGGCATAGCTGAGTTACTATACAATGTTAAGGAGGCCAGAGCCACAGTGCGGTTTAACCTAATGCCTTTACTCACCGGAAAAGAGGCAAATTAAGACACAAAATTGTGTCTCTTTGAGATTGCAATGTCATAAAGGACTTGAATTATTGTTCTGCTGTAATGAACTGCAGTCTTCTCGAAACAAAACTAAAGCACAGAGGTTGTTTGTTAAAGTTATGAGCAGTATTTAGCCTCTAACGGGAGTTTTAAAAAAGCTTTTAAAAATTAGATTAGAAAGTAATGAAAAAGGTTTCCTTTTCCACTCCAGTCATTACCCCAGGAGGAGTCAGCAGTTTCCTTTACTGATGACTGAAATAACCTCAGGAGTTTAATTGTTTCACTCCACAGAGGGCTTCAGTGAGTTATTGATCCCTTCACTCTGTTCGTCATTGATAAATAATGTATATCTCTTTGAAGAACAGTCACAGTGACTCATTTCTGCACATCCTAACTGTGTCATCACGTGTACCTGAGAGACTGTTAATCCTGACTGTGTCGCTGTTTTAATGAGGCCTATTTCTGTCACTGTGGAATCAACAAAAGCACAGGGTTCGTACAAAAAATAAATTCGCCCTTACCTGAAACGTGACAGAAAGATTTCTGGGGATCTACAATAAAGTGTTTTGTCGCTGGATGACTCAACCTATCAAAGACAGTGGAAACTGCAGCGGGCGGAGATAATAGTTTGTTGTGGCCTCTCTTAGTGTTGTTCGAGGATAGAGAAGCGACTCTAATTAAAGATTCCCTGAGAGAGTTGACGTTCACCTTCCTGCTGTGAGATGGCACACAGAAATAAATCAAGGATACTTCGACCTGGCTTTCCGTGTATTTTATCTCCCAGGCAATGTTTATAATGTTTAACTTTATTGTTCCTGAAATGTAAATGAGATGACGGCACTGTGAATAATTAGTAAAAGTATAATCAAAGGTCTTCATCTTAAAACGAAGACAGAAATCACTGGGATTTCAATTAATCTCTTAACTGGTAGAACCAGTTGCTTGTAAAGTCACTACATTGTTTTTTTTTTGCCCAGAATTACAAAATAGGACTGTCTACATATACTATACCACTGTGAACACATTTACTTTGCTCATTTAGGTTTTTATGTCCAGGTAAGTGATAGTAAATATGCATTTCCATAGACTTTAGACTTTCAAAAGAAGACATCCAAGATAGTGATGATAAATCACCATCATCTTGTTGTGATTGGTTGCTTTGTGCTAGTTGGACTCCAGCATCATGCCTTAGTTGGTTGAAGGGGAAGCCAGGAGCATGTTTTTTGTGCACTCCAGCACAGTCTATTGGAGATAAGAACACAACAGTGCTTGGGTAGCCAGATAGTAGAACTGAAAGGGCAATTCTAAGTATCTCCTGTCTCTTCAAAACTGCTCTATGGTAGATGGTCATCCTTCACATCGCTAAAGAAATTAAAACTCTCTCTGGGCTCTGAGGCAAAAATTTGCTCATCGGACACATGACATGCCTTTCAGTATGAAACCAGCTGTTGACAACTCGACAAACTGAATCACAGGTACCACCGTCAGCTTTCCCATTCAAGTAGCAGATGTCTTGTTGCACCGCAAATGTTGAGTCTGACCTGGGCTTCAGGACTCCTCTCCTCAATAGAGACACTGAGCTTTATGTAATGTTTATGAAACTTTCCCTACATTTCTGGTACAGAAGTGTGTCCAGATCAAACAGATCACACTGAAGGTGCTCTGTGAAAGATTCGCTAAGGCTTAAAACAGCTGCAGCTTTTAGTATTTTCAAAGCTTAAGACTCCTTCTTTGATTGATCTTCCTCCTTTAATCTGTGTCTCCATCAGTGAAATCTGTGAGAGCTGCATGAGGGCTTCTACTTTTCTTCACTTCCATGGACCTAAAGGCGTGTGCTTATTTTTACCATCTATTTGGTATATATAGATAAACCTTTTCTTTGGATGAGGCTTTTTTATTCACTGTCCTGTACCCACTGATTCTGTTTACTCTGTCAATTTATGACAAAACTGCTCTAAATCTGCTTGTTAAATTAGCTGTGGTGTTCTACTAAAGGTTGTACAATCATTACAAGACATGTACTTATCCACTTTAAGAGGCCATATCCTAAAGGCCTTAGATAAGAGAGACAGTGTTATTTCTCTCTTTTTATAGATTTCTCTAAGGTCTTTAGTACGGTGGGTCACAGAATCTTATTGGATTGTCTTAAAGCTGCTAGGGTTCTCAGAGCATACTACTGGGTGGTTTGCAAGTTATCTCACTGGAAGAACCCAGGCTGTTCAAATCCACAACGGGATACGTCAAGGTTCAGTATGGGGACCACTCTTAGTTCATATCAAATGATTTGGATGGAATATTCCAAACATTTAGTTTCACTTTTATGCTGATGATACAGTCATATGTAGCTGTGCACCTACGCTTGCACAAGCTTTTGCAAATCTTCAGCATGCTTTTGATTTAGTCCATGAGCAGCTTTGTCAGCTGCAGCTTGTTCTAAATGCAGACAACAGCTTCATCTGTATTTTCAATTATATTTTATTGTATATTTATGACTTTTAAAGTTGAAAATGTATGTTTTTCCCTCATAATTTTATGACTTTTAATTACAAATTTGTAGTTAATCCTCACAAAGTGAAAGATCCTCTTTATTTATTTATTTTTTTAATTTCAGATTGGCCCTAATACACCCTTAAACAACCTTAAACTGTCTAGGATACATATCATTAAAGATTAACACTAGATATCCAATCGCTCACAATGAAGGTTATGTAATCTGTGTTAATGCTGGCTCTAAATGGGGACAGTGCTGTAAGGATGAGGATCTGACCAGCGTGTACCCCATCTCTTATCCAAGAAGATGGGTACCCCCAGATGTATTGTGGGAAAACTGATGTTGATGGATAGTTGGATGCTTTTATCACAGGGACAAAAAGTTAAAGTTCCTGTTCTCCATCCTCGGCATGAAGAGTCATTGAAGTGACACTGAGCCCTCCAGACAACAGAGGAGCTTTTCTCCAAAAAGTTTGAGCTTTAATCCGTCCTTGCAGAGTGACACTTTTCTCCTAAGTGTCTTCTTGTTGAGTATAAATGGATTACATGGAGCCTTTCTATTATGTTAGGAACAAATTTGGGCTAAAAAAAAAAACTCTGCAGCATGACAGTGGGAAATTTTTCAGCTCATGAGAAGTCTGACAACTCCTTTGAGATTTATAATAGCAGGACTCTCCAGGGGGGAATCCTCAGTTTTAGCCCCCTCATCTTCTCTCTTACAGGTGAAGTCTAGGGTCTTCAGGTGCTCTGAGGACTCTCCTACACCGTCGACAACAGACACTTATTTCTGGGTTGTTGCCATGGGAATGAGGAGGTGTTGACTCTGTTATCCTTATCTTACATTTCTCCTGACCTCCCTCCTGCTTAGGTTCAATCATTTGGCTAAGTAAGCAGCACTGCTGTCAATCACACATTTACAGATTTAATCCACAGTACTTTTGTTTTTTTGTTTACTTTTTATGCACAAGGTCATCCTCTCTGCTGCTCATCATCGGTCCTGATGAAAGCAGAGGGACGGCTATACAACAGATTAGACAGGAGGAGAAGTCGGCTTCAATCAGCTTCTATCCCAAAGCACATTCTTCATGCTCAATTTGCATGTACTGTACGTGCGAAGGAAGACAGCCGGCCTCTGAATAATCTGGGAGAGAGCGATTGATACAGAAGGGAGGCTAATTACTCTGCTGCTATTAAAGCTTCTACTGTGTGTGGAATATAAAATAACCCCTGGTGTGTGGCTCCCAGCGTCACAACTTGTTTGTTATGTTGGATCTAATAAAGAGTCTCAGTCTGGATGTCATGGTGGTTCAACAGAGAGAGGAGCGTGTCCAATGTGTTTGTGATGTTTTTTTCTGCAGGTCAGGACTCTTGTGTATGTCTCGTTGCGCTTTTCTGAGGCCAAGAAGCAAACAAAGGAATTGGAAGTGAATATTAAAAATAAAGATGTGTATTTCTGCTCTTCTTGCAGTTGGATGCAGACCGAGATGAGGAGGAGGTCTTCTGTGACATCAGCATGACTCTGGACAATAAACTGTTTCCCTCCCAAGAGCCGGCCGCAGGTGAGACAGAGGCTTTTATTTTGATAACATAAATGGGTTTTAAGTGGTTAGGCAGCCTGCCCCTTGACCTTATGTTGACCTTATCTGATCCCGATTGTATGTATCGGATCGGAGCCGATATAAGCATTTTTAATTGATCAGAGATGGGCAATTTGATCCGATCAGCCCAGCCGATCATTTATGTCAGCTGTTGTAAACGGTGCACAACTTTACGACAGGCCGTAAACGCATCAGTAACACAACAAAGAAACAGTAGCAACATTAGCATCCCTGTGTTTAAAATGTCAGCTGTGTGGAAAAGCCTTAAACGTGAGAGTGAAAACAGCCCAGTTGCCACTTGCAGCATCTGTAGTACGACCGTTTCACAAGCTGGTAGCAGCAGAGCAGCGTGTAACTCTACAAATTTGATCCGTCATCTCCGATCTCGAACTAAACATACAGCAGAATACAGTGACTTTCCTATAGCAACAGGCAGCTTCACCGAAGTAAAAACCTATGGACTTTAAAAGATAACAGAAGAAATGGTTGAATTCATCACTTTGGACTACCATCCCATCTCCGTGGTGGAGAATTTGGGTTTTTATCATTTTCTTGAGCTTTTAACCCATGCTATGCCCTGCCGTCTCGACTTAGCATACTAGAGAATTTAAAAAGCAACGTCACTGCCATTATTTCACTACAGACATTTAGAGCTCTGATGTTTGCCCCATGTCACTGCTGAGTCTTACTGAACAGTCCTCCACCTTTGAGTTAAAGCGTGCAGTATTACATGCACACCAGTTTAGTGGGTCTCACACAGCAGAGCATGTAAAGCTGGCCATCGAGAATGTTCCTAAACAAGAAGCTACACTTCATTTTAAAGTAACAGTGGGTCAAGAAATAAAAGTGCGGGAGGAAAACATGATGTGGCAGCTCCAGCTGCACTTTAGAATTTGCACTGTAATAACAAGAGTGCCCTGTATTTGATATCTGGGTTTTGTTGCAATGCTAGTGTTTTGCTTTATGCCTTATATTAAGCTGCTACGTTTGAATAGGAATTGTTGTTTTGACTCTGTATGATTTATGTTTTTGATCCCATTCAAGTTGAACTGTTTTGACTTTGATGTTTGTTGTGACTAACCCAGTCAAGTTAATATGTAACTTTATTTATTTATTCACAGATTATTAAAGTGAAACACAGCTAATACACCATTTTGAGTAGAAATGCGATTTTGTTTTTTACAACAATGTTGGCTGTACTAAGTTGAATGGAATAAGTTTGAGACATCTAGTAGTTATTCTGTTTACTTCAGTTATTTTTGTAAACAAAAACAATTGAAACTCTAATCTAAATAATTATGAATATCTGATCGGTACTGGGTATCGGCAGATATTCAATATTAAAAAACAGATCAAAATTGGAGGCCAAAAGTGCTAATCGGGATTAACCCTACTTATGATGAGAGCTGTGCCAGAGCAGAGACAAAGTCAGTTTTCTGGCTTAAATCTCTGTTATGATGCTTTAAATCTGGCGTTCTCAACTGGTCAGACATCAGGACTCACTACTGCCTCCTGAAGAGAAATCACGACCCAAAAGTCTTTAAAAATTTCCAGCCACTCATTTTTATCTAATAAAGAATTTGGCAGTTTGGAATCTAAATGGAACAAAACATAATTAATCAAAGAGCCAGGCCAAAATAAACATGTGTTAAAAGAACATCATTACAGAAGGAAATGCATGCATGCTTTTTATTTTGCCCCGTTTTCCCAAGACAGCATGAAAGTGTGGTAATTTCATAAGGAATTATTCAATATCTTTGCTTTTTATCCCAAGAAAATGAGATAAATAAGTGGAAATCTGGAGACAAACACTGAAGTTTACTCATCATCATATGTATGCATGTCCTCTTAGGGCTTTAATACAAAAATTTTTTTTTTTGGCACACATTTTGCAACCCACTTGAAAGACTTGCACAACCCGCTCTTTGGTCCTGACCCACCAGTTGAGAACCACTGCTTTAAATGATCCATAGACCACTGTGGCTGATAGATTTGGCAGATTTACCTCACAATGGACAAAAAAAAACAGCATTTAACTGGCTGTAACATTCAATAAAGGTAGTGACATCAGCTAACAACAGAGTATTGAGATGAACTGCTCGGTGATTTTATATCATTGTAATGTTATGGGGGGTGGGGTAATTCCCCATTGTGGACAGAGACATCACCAGTCCACATACTTGCCCCGCCCAAGTTAAACCCGGCCAGGAAAGAGGTGAAAAACTGTCTTACGATCTAGATCCTAAATTCAGCCACATGTAGACCTCAGTGTTTTCAGATTACAGCAACCATATTCCAACATATCTAGTGTATCCAGACACAAATTTTGAATTTCACTTTACCAGGTCTTTAAGTAAATGAAAAAAAAAATACCTGTGCTCTTCCTAGTTCTTCATGTGTCAGAGCCACTGTCAGAGATCTGGTCACAGTGCTTGATGAGAGAGCTTCGATTTTAAAACTGGCAGGGAAAAAGCTTGCAAGCTTTACATCAGCCCTGATCGTTTTCCTGGACAGAATTGTGCCGACCCACTTTCTAAGAATACAGCTACTCTCTTGACGAAGAAGATATGGTTGTCAGACGCAAACAGTAGAATATCTGCTGATCTATAGATTGAGTGTCAAGAAGTGCTGAAGCCTTGAAAACAGTTCATCTACATTGCACAAATGCGTTGGTGATTTCAAGACAGGATTGCTGTCTGGAAACTCAGTTATTTAAATACTCTAATGCCTCTATCATTCTAGTCTCGTCTCATTAGCAAAATACATTTCTTCAGCATTTTGATCATCAGAGATCTATGTTTTAGCTCATTATGGCCTTGTCTTTGTCATGGTTGCTAACATTTTGTCATGTTTTTGTTGATGCTTCTAAGACTGACTGCTGCATCGAGGCAGTAATACTTTTTCATCTTTATTTAGACTGTATAAGCATGTGTGCATGTTTACTACAGAGTAAAGCTTTCTTTGCTGTAGCAATGGGCCTAAATATAATGACCTGGTTTCCTCACTGGGTTAATTGGTACATGGGTACGGTGCAGAAAGATTTCTCACACAGCATCACCCACCAACTCCATGGTTACCATCAGAGCCTACATAGCAACTGGTGAAGCAGGGTTGGCCATGCTTTGTGAGAAAAAACAGAATCAACGAGGTTAGAGTCACTGTTTGTTCAGTCCGACGCTGTTCGTATGAGAAACCTGATAATTAGCTGGTTCTAAAAAAGGTGTCAGACTGATTTATATTCCTGAATGTCCGTTTGAAAAGATCAAATCAGCGGGATATTTGCAGGTGTTGCTAAAGTGATTTCACACATTTTAGTTCAGCATCGGTACAGATCAGAGCTGGCAAAATATGCATGTTTTGTTTTAGGAACAGTCATTATTTTCATTTTAATAAAGTGTAGGTGGAACCTGCAAGTGCTCCAACAAAACACAGAAAGCCTACATCTTTTACACATTTGGGTATTATAAAATAATTGTTTATGTTACATAAGGAAGGTGGGAAAAGAGGGTGGACTGTTTGTGGTGTTTTGTGGTTCTTGGCTGTCTACTGAACAACAGACGCAAATGTGTAATGTCTTCTATTTCACGTATATTATATTACATTGTCCTGTCACAAGGTTCAGTCTCTTTTTGTTTGTTTTTCCCTGAATTTCCTGCTTCAATCTGATTTATACAAGTCCTTCCTGTCCCAGTAAGGCTCTGAGTTTAAGGTTATCTTGAACATTTGTCTTTATAAAGTCTTTTTAGAGCACTCTTTTCAAAAGTTTTAGAAATAAATTCAGCTTGGCTCATTTTATCTTCATGCCTCATTATGTCGTGCCACACAGCTTGCAGCACAGCAGGAGGCTGCGTAGGAATGGGAGGAAAGCACTATGAACACTGTTTATTAGTGACAACCAAGGAGCAAGCTACGGGGGAGCCAAAGGGAGCTCGATTCTCCTCTGTAAGACATGAGTGCACCTAAAAAGGAGAATTTGTACAAATTCAGAGGGTTTAAAAATATTCACAGTTCACTGTTTTCTTTTTTACATGAATGTCTGTAGCCAAAAACACACCAGCGCCATCTGATGTGCATTGAAACAGTTGCCCCCGTTATTTTCTGTGAACAAAATCACACCAGATGCAATTTACTCCACTGCCCTATTCCCAGCACAGCTGGCCATGGCAAAGGGTTTTCACGGGAGAGCAACTGTTTTGTTTATCTCTGCTGATGAGCAGCAGCTCTGTTTGAGAGCACGGAAGAATAAATTTAGTGCCATCTTCTGTTTGGGGTGTAGAACAAGTGGGAGGCCTCAGCCGTTTGTGAAATACCACTGCTCCGTTTTCACTAAGGGTCAGCCCCACTGAACACATCCAAGTGGCGAGAATCGTGCTATACCCACTTCCACCTTTTACATTTTCTAAAAATTAGGTTGTCTTTTGGTGGAAGAATTTTACACATCAAGAGAGAAAAGATGCCTAATGTGCTGATGCCTTTCATGTTGGAATAGAAAAGGGCCTTCTCCAAACTAGTGCCACAAAGTTGGAAGCATAGCATTGTTCAAAATGTCCTGGTATGCTGAAGCATTAAAAGGAACCCTTCATGATCAGACAAGCTCATCTTGTTAGATAGATATTTGTATGTCTCAGATGTATACTGAACTGGAAAAACTCACTAGATATCTGCATTTTGAGTGAATTTGACCTTACAAACTCACCAGGATGCCGCCATATTTTGGTCTGCACTAGTCGTGCCGTATGAATGAACTGTTTTCCAGATGGTTTTTCTTCTTGCAGCTGTTGCTGCCATAACAGCTATCATACCAGACACAAGCTTGCTCTGTGTTGGTTTTGTTTCACCTCAATAAACCTCCCAACAAGTGACTGGATTCAGTGTATAGTGGAAGCGTGCCGCGAGCTGTTCAAAATTAAATTGTCGTGTATATACAAAGGGAGTTTCTCCAAAGAAATGCTAAAGTGGATTTTAACTTTGAAAAGTGCAAACCAGAAGTGCTTCGGTGTTTACCTTTACCTGAACCGTGTGGAAACTGAAAGCTTCATAAAGAGTCTACGTTTGGGAACAACTTTATTAAACAGACGCATTTTAGCTTGTGGCCTTTATCTGGTTCATCAAGAAACGGATTTCAAACATATTCACTGATGTGGACATAAATATTTGCTACAAGAAGGCAAATATGGCTCTGTATTCATCATTTTCCTGTCTAAATGGACAGATAACCACTCATGGTGCAAATAAAAAATAGAAGAGACCTCCAATTTTAAAATTCTCCGTGCGTGAGAGTTGCAGCATCTCTGAGATGCAGCTCTAACACTGGCTGCCATTCTGAAACAGTGATTACTGCATAGGAACAGCGAGGAGCGCTTCAGCACTGCAGCACAGCCAAAACATGGCGGCCTCCTGGTGAGTCTATTAACTCAAATTACTGAAAATTCAGATAGCCAGTGAGTTTTTTAGTTCAATATACAAAAAAGAGATAGAAAATCCTATCCAACAAGATGAACGTGTCTGATCATGCAGGGTTCCTTTTAAAACTTCTCTAAAAACAGCTCTATACTATTATCCCTCCTCCACCAAACTTCACCGTTGGCCCAATGCAGTAAGGCATGATTCAGACAAACCCAGACTCACCCATCTAACTGCTAAACAGAGAAGCATGATTTGTCACTCCACAGAACATCTCTCTACTTCTCCAAAGTCTAATGTCGGCGTGCTTCACACCACTCAGTTCTACACCTGCATGCAGCTGCTCGGCCATGAAAACCCGTTCCATAAAGTTCCTGCTTGCACAGTTTTTGTGCTAACATTAATGCCAGTGGAAGTTCAAAACTCTTCAGCTATGGAATAAGCAGAGCAGTGGCAACTTTTACGCAGCATGTGCCTCAGTTGTCATTGACCCCTCCCTGTGATTCTAAACAGTCCTCTGCTGTGTTGCTGAGTTGCTGTTGCTCCTAAACGCTTCCACTTTCTTATAATATCATTTATAGTTGACTGTGGAATATCCAGCAGGGATGAAATTTCATGAACAGTCTTGTTGCAAAGGTGGCATCCATCATAGTACCACAGCTGAAGTCACTGAGCTCTTCAGAACGACCCATTTTGTATCACGAATGTTTGTAAATGGAGACTGCATGGCTAGATGTTTGATTTTATACACCTGTGACAAGGGGTCTGAATTCCCCTGAAAATGGTGTAGTTTGCACACTGGCAGCTATCAGTACTCTCTGGAATTTAGTGTATTGTAGTCGTTAAGAGTGTGGAGAAAATTTTCCTCTACAGTTTGACTCAGGAGGAAACATAGATTAGTGTTGGGAGGTGCAGAATCATCACGAGCCGACATATGGCTCAGGAAAGACATCCCAGAGGAGAAAATATGTCTAGCTTGCTGAAAAAAAAAAAAAACAGATCCTCTCCGTGACGTTCCAGTATGGCATCCTCATTACGAGACATTTTAACCTGCGGCCTCTCTGCAGAGTCTGAACACCAGCTGATAAAGGCTGGGCTCGCATTCCCAGTGATCCTTGACATCAAAATTGCTATTCAGTACTTGAAATCTGTCTGACACATACCTGCACCTCCTCTCATCACACTTGAGAGCTGTCTGCATCATGACAGGACACTGAAACACCAAACACAGACAGGTGAACACCACTGGAGTTTCATAAAGCTGCAAAAGTAGATGCTTTGGAAAACCACTCTCTCATCAAGAAACAGAGAAATGATGAATCTCAAAGCCAGCAAAATAATTATTAGTACATTTTATGTTGAGTTTTTGGTTCACTGTGTATCATTCTGATGATAATATCCTACACTTAATAGAGGATGTCTTATTTAGGTGGCAGCTATCGCAAAGCTTCCCACCAACAATCCACTTACATGCAGCAGTCCTGCAGCTGCATTTAGAGATGGGATTAGGAGCAGCCGACATCTTCACAGCTTTAAGGATGTTCTTCTGCAGAAGGTGTTCTAATAAAAGACTTCCTGAGTAGAGTACAATTTAAAAAGGACTATCAAAAGTAATTTCCGGGGCACGCCAGTGGTCGAGTGGTTGGGGCGTGCGCCGTGTGCGCAGGCAACCCAGGTTCAGGTCTGGCCCGTGGCGCTATTTCCTGCATGTCTCTCCCCGCTCTCTTCTCTGTTTCCGACTCTATCCACTGTCCTCTCTCTAATAGAGGCACGAAAAAGCCCAAAAATAAATCTTAAAAAAAAAGTAATTTCCTGCACTACATACATGTGAGAGAAAAAATCTGGTCATCTGTAGACTGTATGTTAAATTAAAGGGTTGAAAAGTACAGCCAATTCCCTATATTCACTCAGAAACAATTTTCCTCCAATGACTCACTCATAGTGGGGAGCTGGCATGCCTGCGTATCATAATGATACCTGTAAAGATTTCTGACAGCCTTGTATTTTCCTTGTATGGCTTCAATACTTTATATTAATCAGCCCAGGAAAAGGGAATTGTAAGTGAGAAATTGGAGGGTAATATTTAAAAGGAAAAATCATATTTGATCATCTATAATCTACAGTTAGAAAACAGTATATTCTATTTAAAACTTCATATTTTCTAAACCAGACGTTATTAATCTTTCAGCCCACAACCCAAAAAATAACAGTGCCAGAGAGCAGGGACTCCACTGCACCTGAAGGTGGTGGACGCATAGTTGAACACAGCCTTGCAGTCATGAACATAGTATTGGCACCCCTGGAATTTTTCCAGAAAATACACTGTTTCTTCCAGAAAATGTTGCAATTACAAATGTTTTTCATATACTTATGTGTATTTCCTTTATGTGCATTGGAACAACACAAAAAAAGCAGAAGAAAAAAGACAAAATTGACACAATTTACACATAACTCAAAAATTGTTGGCCCCCTCATCTTGGTTGCACACCCTTGGGGAAAAATAACTGAAACCAATCACTTCCTATAACCATCAACAAGCTTCTTACACCTCTCAACTGGAATTTTGGACCACTCTTCTTTTGCAAACTGCTCCAGGTCTCTCAGATTTGAAGGGTGCTTCTTGCGACCTATCAGTTTTCAATGGGATTTAGATCCGGACTCATTGCTGGCGTCTTCGGAACTCTCCAGCTTTGTCTCCAACCATTTCTTGGTGCTCTCTGAGGTATGTTTGGGGTCATTGTCCTGCTGGACCACCCATGACCTCTGACGCAGACCCAGCTTTCTGACATTAGGCCCTACATTGCATCCCAAAATACTTTGATAGTCTCCAGATTTCATGATTCCTTGTACACAGTCAAGGCACCCAGTGCCAGAGGCAGCAAAACAACCCCAAAACATCCTTGACCCTCCACCATGTTTGACCGTAGGTACTGTGTTCTTTTATTTGTAGGCCTCATTCCATTTTCTGTAAACAGTAGAATGACGTGCTTTTCCAAAAAGCTCTACCTTAGTCTCATTTGTCCACAAAATGTTCTCCCAGAAGGATTATGGCTTACTCAGGTAAATCTTTGCATACACCAGTCTGGCTTTTTTATCTCTCTTTGTCAGCAGTGGGGTTCTCCTCGGTCTCCTGCCATAGCGCTTCATCTCATTCAGATTACGACGTATGGTCTGAGCTGACACTTTTGCACCCTGAGTCTGCAGGACAGCCTGAATTTGTGTGGAAGTTGACTGAAGATGTTTATCCACCATCCCAGCTGTCCAGCTTGAATCAATTTTTATACATTCTAACTGGCTTTAGCATCACATGCTTGAAATAAATGATTTATCCACAGTTTTAAAAGGGTGCCAATCATTTTGTCTGGCCCGTTCTTGAGTTTTGTGTAAAATTATGTCCATTTTGGCTTTTTTTTTCTGTTTTTTGTGTCTCTGTGTGTGTGTGTGTGTGTGTGTGTTGTTCCAATGCATATAAATGAAATAAACACACGTATACCCAAAACATTTGTAATTGCAACAATTTCTGGGAGAAATGGTGTATTTTCTGGAAAAATCCCAAGGGTGCCAATACTTTTGTCCATGACTGTAGTTGTTTGTCTTTAAAGGATTTTTTCAACATTATTTGATTTCAGCATAAATCTCACCAAATGATCATGTTTTTCTTTTACATTTAATTTATGCATATATTTTTGTAGAACCAGGTCGAATATATAATTTGAAATCATTTTGAATTTTCTTTGCTCTTTGGCAGGCATCTGCATTTGCACCTTTTGTGGTCAAATGTGTGCAATTTCTGAATTTAACCTTATTTCTTCTCAGTGATAAGATACAGCTTTTAAATTACACAAAAACATGTATTCTGAAAAAGAGACCATAATAAATTGCCTCTGAGTCCCTGGGTTGCTTCTAGAGACATATTTTTCCCAGAAGAGCTGCCACTCTCCTGCAGCCGCGCCCATTGTCGCTCTATGATTATCCCAGCAGCACATGTGGACCAACCTGAGGTGCTGCTGACGCCCGCAGCCTGACACCTATGGCCTCCACAGCAAAACAAAAATGTCCTCGCTGTCATGGCACAGCACCTCACTTTCCAAAGTCGGTATCCTCTCTGACATGTTTGCTGACGCTTAGCCTGTGAACTGCAGAGCAGACCCAGGACAGCTTGGTTGTTTTTGGCTGAATTTTTCAGTAAATCTGGTGCATTCTGACACTTTTTAAAATAACTCCAATAAGAAATTCTCAGCTGCTGTCTGTCTAGAAGATTTCTGAGCATTTGAAGGCGCTTCCTTGGAGAATCTAACCCAGTTCTCGGATTGAGAAAAGACTCGGGCAGGCAGGAAAGACAATGTGCCGAGGGGAAGTGCTATTCACGACCTATTTCCACCGAGGAAGAGGATGAAGATGCTGCATGTTAGATTATATCACTGCATCTCTGCATCTTCCCTCTGACAGAGGGTTCACCCTCAGATCAGTTTTTCACATCCTTCATCACATGTGAGAGTTTGCTGTGGTAATGTATGCTGTATTCGTTAACTCAAATGTACTCAGCAGAACATTCTAGAAGAATCTACATTAATTCTGTACATCCTAATTTCATTTGCTGTTAAACCGTGGACAACCTAGATTTCTGATCAGCTGTAGTAGTTTGACGATTTGCTGCTTTTCTTTGTACACAGCCAAATGAGAGCTTGCATCAATTATGGGTGAAAAACAAGTTATATCACATGTTATGCAACAATAAGTTTCAACAGAGCAATCTGACTGGACAAGATGCATGAGTCAGTAAATATTCAGAGTCAAGTGTGAGTCTGTGATAATCTATCTGGCACCTCTAAATCACAAAATAGACACTTATGTCACTCACTGCCTGATAAATTAAGAGTCTGTGTCCATAGCAGACATTTTTTCTGTACTGTCGACCTACAATCTCAGTTCAAGAGGCCAGGAGTTAAAAAATGTGAAAATTTCTGGATTTTTTCTTTTTAATCTTTTGTTTTTTTGTTTTTTTTTTTTTGTATGAGAAACTAAATATATTTGTAGTCAAAAGATTGGTTCACACTAGCTGGGGTTTTTATACTTTTTGTTTATCTTCCTCTATTCATCTGTTCTCTTCAAGTTATAAATGACCCAAAATTTGAAGCAATATCATGCTCATTTTAGATTTTAAGAATCTATATTAAATAAATACAATAACAATAAAGATCTAAAGAGTCTTTATGGCATGGTTTTTTTTATTAAAAATAGACTCTTGACTGAAATGTAGAAGCCATAAAAGCAGCAAATAAAGAGTTATAAAGACAAAGGAATCAATTTATTAGAAGAACAAAAGGCCCAAAGGTCACTGAAGCAACTGTCTGAAATGAGTCATCTAAAGAGAAATAAGCGTGTCTCTGAGTTTCACAGATGGTTGTTCTGTGTTTTTCTGTCTCCAGGTCCCAGTGAGCTGGACCTCAGTCTGCTGGGAGAAAGCAGCAGTCTGGCAGATGCTGCCTGCAAAAGCGATGAGGTAAGACTCAAACTCATTTCTGATTCCTGATTCTGGAGAGTCGCTCGAAATGCACTGCTAAGTTTTGCATCTTTTCTAAAGGCTGTGTCCACTCCTTCCTTTACTTCTTTGATAGGACCAGCAATCTTAGCGAGAGTCCATATTAAATCTTACATTATATCTAGTTTGTTAGTAACTTAGATGGTGTCATTGTTGGGGCCAGTGAGGGGTCACATGGTAGAGTGGATGTTATCAGCATTGTTGCCAGCTGTTTACATGAACAGAGCCTGAGTCAGTTAAAAATGGTGATGCTGTTTGGGTTGCAGTGGCAGCTAAGAGCCATATGTAAGGTCATTTAATTTATCAGTGGCATGTAAGGGCTTTATTGGTACTCTGAGTGTTTTTCCTTTAATTATGGCAAAAGTATTTAATGCTTATTTCAAATTGGAAATAAGCTTCAGCTTAACTAGTATAACATAACATCCAGACTGACCAAAATACTGTCACACAAATGGCATTTCAACTCCATAAGACGCAATGTGAAAAGATTTGTAATGTTATTTTTTATTAATGGAACTGTCTCGTATGTTTCTTTTGCATATTTGAAACACTTAAATGTTTCAAACAATCAAAAAAAATTTAATACTAGACAAGGATAACCTGAGTAAATATAGGATGTAGTTTTTAAAGATGGTTTTGAGGTAAAAAGCCGTCCAACCCTACCTGGCCTTAAGTAAAAAAGTGATTGCCTCCTAAACCTAATAACTGGTTGTGCCAGCCTGGGCGGCAACAACTGCAAGCAACATTTTTACTGGCAGAGTCTTATCTATCACTAAGGAGGAATTTTGGCCCACTCTTCTTTGCAGAATTGTTTTAACTCAGCCATATTGGCTTTTCAAGCATGAACGGCCTGCTTGAGGTCATGCTATGCATCTGGATCAGATTTCAGTCCAGACTTGAACTAAGCCACTCCAAACCTTCATTTTGTATTTTAAGCCATTCAGAGGTGAACTTGCTGGTGTGTGCTTGAGCTTGAGGACACAAACTGATGGACACATTCTTCAGGATTTTCTGGTAAAGAGTAGAATTCATGGTTTCATCAACTGCAGCAAGTCATCTGGATCCTGAAGCAGGAAAGCAGCCCCAGACCATCATACCACCACCATGAGGCTATTTTATTAAAAGTTCTGTTAGTTTTACACCAGATGTAACTGGATGCCACCTTCAAAACAGTTCAGCTTTTGTCTGGTCAGTCCACAGAAGATTTTCCCAAAAGTCTTGGGGAACATCAAGATGGTTTTTTTTGGCAAATATAAGATGAGCCTTAGTGTTCATTTTGGTCAGCAGTGGTTTTGGCCTTGGAACTCCCCCATGGATGTCCAATCTCTTTCTTATTGAAGAATCATAGACCCTGACCTTAACTGATTCAAGTGAGGCCTGCAGGTCTTTAGAGGTTGTTCTGGGTTCTTTTGTGACCTCCATGATGAGTCGTCGATGCGCTCTTGGAGGAATGTTGATTGGCTAGTCATTCCTTGGAAGGTTCACCACTCCATTTGTGGATAATGGTTCTCACAGTGGCTCACTCGAGTCTGAAAGCATTAGAAATGGCTTTGTAACCCTTTACGGACTGACTGATGTCAACCACAGCATGAGGTGTTGCTTTTTCAGATCTTTTAGCCTGTTTCACTTTGTCAGAGAGGTTATATTTAAGGGATTTCTTGGTTCAGCAAGTCCGGCAGTAATCAGGCCAGGGTGTTGGTAGAGAAATTGAACTTGGTTTTCCAACAAATATGGTTCATCCCAGTTAATTCATGATTTAATGGGGGTTAAAACTAACACTGTAAATGCAGTGCTGACACCAAACCACAGGTGAAACCCTGTGCTTCTCTCAAGGTCTGAAAACAGTTTGGCAGTTTACATCCTAAACCTTTAGGTTTAATACTATTGGCTGAAAGGTCAGTGTTAGACAAGATGGGCTATTATTTGCACCAAGCTGAAAATTCATACAATGTTTAGTATAATATAATCATAATGCCATCCATAAGCAGGCTATGGATATCATCTATGTCCTGTTGTAGTCATACAGAAAAAAATCAATGATAAGACCTTAAACTGAGAAATTATCTCCTCAACCAAATAACAGGAATGAAACCTCCCTATTTAGATTTTATTGCCACAACACTGAGAAAACTTGAACTCAACAGTATAAACAGCCATAGACTAATTTAATATAAAACAATGAGCTAAATGTCAAACATCTACATGCTGACTTTTCACCTCAATCACTGTGGTAATAAATCTATTCTAGTATTGGCATCTGCACTAACTTAATAACAATCTCATGTCCTTTCAGAGATGTTTTTATCATTCAACACAATCGAATCAATCAATTACATGGAGAAACATTTTCTCTCTCTCCCCGTTTCTGCTCCTGACTTCCCTCTGCTTAAATGACAATCTGCAGATTACCTTTTTCAAAAATGGCAAACGGTGAACTCATTTCAAAGGCCAGATGATTCACATGTACAGAGACAGAGACCGTTGTTGTTGTTGTGTAATGATGGTGAGGGTGCAGACAAGCATCGCTCCTCCACACAAACCTGCTGCTGAAGTGAGGTATAACCTTGACCCCATGTCTCGCTCCTATCCTGAGAGTCTGTGAACACATTACTCAGCTGTCTCTCTGCCTCTCTAACTTCAGCCTCTCTCTGTTCCCCCTGCTCTTCATTTATTAAACTCAAGGTTTGTTTTTTGTTTGCTTACAGTGCTGCTTTCTAATGGAAACTCTTGATTGCTCCTCAGCATCACTTTGTCGTTGTGTTTATGCTGTGCACCGAATTTGAAGCTGCACATCATTACTGTTCAGTTTGCTTGGAGAATTTGGCTTACAGTATGCAGGATACAAACTACAATTTTGGGCCTGATTTCCACCTTCTGATCAAAGTTGGCAAAGACCTAGTTATCAGATCCTAAAGATTATCTTAACAGATCTTCTTTTGCTTGAGATGTCTTAAGAGCAACTGTACCCTCCTGATCTACTCAGAAGATGATCGAGGCAACACCTGTTTAAAATCAGAAATCCTATTATGTGAAGGAACACTGAGGACAGTCAATCATACACTCTTTGGACTGTCACATGGAGCAGAATGAGAGCCAGTCAGGAAGCAAGCTGAGCACAGGAGGAAGCACAACAAACACAGCTATGGTAGAAATAGTAGATGTGAAGCATTAAGTTAAACGGACGACAAAATTTGAGGAGAACTTGTTGATATTCATACGGCATTTTAGTACATTATGTAAGATGACCAAAATAAGATGAATACTGTAGGCTGATTGGTAGGGTTAGTCAATTTCATATTGTCATTCTCAGTCATCTGCAACTGATTATCACTCAAAGTATTTGTTAAGGCTTTAATTAATGTAGGCCCACAATTCCAATTAATGAGCTTTAATGAAACCAACAGTCACAACCAGACTCCAAGTTTGTTTATTCATTCATCCATCATTGGGAACAGTGCACACTGACGAACATGGGCATCTACATGTGCCAGATCTAAGCCATAGGATAATTTCCATCTGTAGTTCACAGCAGGTTGGGATAACACATATAACTGTACATCAAGCATGTACACCTATATGGTTTTATGATGTGTTGCAAAGCACTGCTTTTAGATGTAGCACTTTTATTTTTGTTGTACTGCTCTTACAATGACAAAAAAAGGCATTCTTCTATTCAAACACTGTAGTTTGGCAGTTTTGATCCTGGAAATGGAGATACAGTTGTATGAAGATGTCTTTAGATTAAAGTGAAACACTGAAAATAGCAATGTGCATTCACATTTTGCACAGTGACGTTGCGGTCAACCTGCTAGGATGACAAAAGGCTGGTGGTGCTAATGCTAGCCACACTCAAGTAACCAACTTGCCATGTTTTATTGACAGATGCTGTGATTCTGTCTTCAACATGAAACAGCTCATCAAAACAGGAATCCACAAAATAGGCTTCACCTGTGCTCAACCTTGACAGTTTTGTCTTGAGTGTTTTCCTACCTTTAAATTAGTGAACTAGTCCTTTAAATCTACTGGGAGAGTGGTCCGTAGAAACATCTCTAAATTTAATCTTAGTGTTGTGCACTCAGTTATTTACTGAATGGTAGGTGCATCATCCTACTAACATGATCAGAGTTTAAATGTGCTCGGCCTTTACTGAAATGTGTTGTTTATTTTCCATGAAGCTGCTCACAGTGTGTCATCTCCATCAGTGTCCACAAACAGAATTACTCTCACAGTTGGGAGCACTATACCTGACAGACAACATCCTGCTGGGCGTCTCCAGAGCTTCATGTCCAGGCTCAGATTAATCGCATAAAACTCTCTTAGTCATGCCTGATGGGAGTGAACTTTACGCGAGACCGATCGATAATTTACCTGCTCTGCATTGCTCAGAGCCCGATGTATGACTACAATAGTGTGGAAATCCTTGTAGAGGAAACACAGAGCAGCTGGAGGACGGCGAGAGCTCAAACAGCGGGCTCCGTCCATGTTTGGCACTTCCTGTGGCAACCTGTGACACTGTTTTCTGTGAAGTGGAACGAGGACACCATGCAGCCTTGTCATACCACATTTGTGGCCTTGGATGTGACATGAAGATGGATTCTGAGCGCATGTTGATCTACCGGAGGGGGGGTGAAGGGCCACTACAGCTATTTTTAGGCGTGTGGTTTTAAGAGTTCTGGACATTTTAAACGATACTTTCATGCTTTTCACTGATTATATTTTTTTCTTTTAAGGAACCAAAATCTAATTACAATTAGCTTTGAATTTCTAAGGCATATTTGCTATTAGAAAATCTATTTTCTCATTCTGTAAAATACGAACTAATTTTCATTCAAACAAAAAAAAATCTTAACATGAATTTTTGAAACATCCGAATTAAAGATTCAAACGCTTCTGTCGTCTTTCAGCAAGGACACAAACAAGAAATTGGAGGGGGAGAAGAGAAAATCTGAGTGAAAACTTCAACTTGAGTGCCCGAAAATTGTTCATATTGGCCTAAAATGAGGCCCTGGAAATGGAAAACCTCTTGAAAAGCTTGAAACCACGTACAGCAGGAAAACAAAGTAATCTATTTGTTGATTTCCTCACAATTTCGTGTAATAAACCTCTTTCCTGTTATTTTCAGTCAGCAGTGGAAGTTGAAAACAGTAATCTAGCTCATAGTAAAATCTACCACTGACAGTCTGACACCCTCTCTTGCAGACCACTACTGTGATGCCACCTCTATCAGGGCGGAAATACGCACTACCAAAACACAATTCCAAAATAAAACCAGAATCAACTTTTGGTTAAGGTTAAGGTACCAGTTAGGATACCAAAAGTTAAAAGTCAAAAACCTGGCCTGCACAACCTAATGACAAAATGTTTAATAAAGCCACAGAATGCTAACAGGAAAAACCTTGTCCTCCATGAAAACACTCCAAACAGCTAAAGTAGCTATGGCTAAAAAAATCTACATTAGCTATTTAAGCTAGGCAAAATACATAAAAGCTTATGTCTTTAACAGTTTTGTAAATATAAACCCATAATTTGTTCATGTGAAATAGCTGCGAAAATAATGTAGCTAAAGCTAACAAACCTACATTAGCTTATAATACATTTGCTAAAGCTAACTAAGCTAAAATAGCTACATTAGCATAAGCTTATGTCGCTAAAGCTCACGCTGCTTAAGCGTACATTGTCAAGGCCAAAGCTGCATTAGCTACAGTTTTAGCAACGTGGGCTTAGGTATTTGTAGCTATGTGAACTGTGTAGCTACGTAAGCTATGTTGCTGCATATGCTATGTAGGTAATGCAGCTGAAGACTACACCTTTAAGGGTTTTGCAGATGTCATACACCCATATTTTATTTACATTAAATAGCTTCACAGCTAAGGTAGCTCAAGCTATGTTAGCTGTTTACTATGTAGCTATTTGACCTATATAGCGATCTTAGCGTTAGTGACATTCGCTAATGCTCATGTTGCTAAAGCTTTAGCTAACATAGCCAAGGCTAAAGCTTAAAAAAGCTATGGTAGCTACCTAAGCTTGTATGTTTGCCTAAGCCAACTAAGCTACATTTGATATGTAGCTATATTAGCTCTGTAGCTAACCTAGCTACATTATCATTTGCTATGTTTGCTGAAGCAAATATACGTAATTCAATCCTGGATTAGACCTCTAGCCTTTTGTTTGTTTGCTTGTTTTAATACTGAAATTCTGTTTATTCTGAAAGGTATGCACCCTGGTTATTTCATGAATGTAACTGCCAGACCTTATTACTGTATCAGGTTGAATTTGAAAAAATAAATCAAAAATAGGGAATATGTTGGACTGGCAAACTATGTCACTTCTTTCCTGATAGAGGCAGCAGTTGTTAGAGCATGAGCAGTAGCATGAAGAATTAGTGCTGCTTCCTTCATAATGACCCTACAGAACCTCCAGCCCACCACAGCGTCTCCATTCTCATTTTGACAGACATGTTGGTTTAATATCTCAGTCCTGAGCACTGAGAATAATGAGCTGTGGATGACAATCACAGATTATTTGATCGGCTCACACAGGTGACTCATAGGAGAGGCTTGTGTGTAGAAATGATTAGCTGTAATGAAAACTGAGCCACTTAAGTGCTGCTGCTGCTGTTATTAACATCATCATCTTCCTTCTTAGATGTCAAACAAGGGGCAGGACTCCAAACCTAATGAAATCCCACCAACTGTGCACGTGTTTGTTTCAGTCTCAACATCTTTAGAGGGTTGGTCATGCAGTCCTGTGTAGACATTCATAATCATTGAGGGATTCACTGCTAATCACAACATTTTTTATGTTCCCCTTGGCAGCCCTGAGGGCACTTGTTGTGGCTTTAGAAACTGTTCCTCATGAGTCATAACAATTAAAATATTCACTCACTGGACACTTATGAGGTACACCTGATCAACTGCCACGTTAGTCACTTTAATCATCTTTCTCCTCTGTTCTGATGCTTGGTTTGAACTTCAGCAGACTGTCTTGACTGTGGCTACATGCCTTAATAAACTGGGGGAGAAGTTTTTGTTTTAATGAGCAGTTAAACAAGTATATAAAACAAAGTGGCTGGTAAGTGTATATTGTAGTGAAAAACTGTTTTGCTGCTAGAAACCTTACTCAGATCCTCACAGTAGTTTGAAAAAATGCACAGAAATCTCCCGTTCCTAGAGATTTACAATATAATTGGGGCTGAGGTATTATGATGTGAAAGGAGCAGAAAAAATGTGGAGCTGATCAGCTCCATCTACTAGATAAAGCTGGTTTAAACAGGCTACAGCAAGGTCATGGACACATTTGGATTTTCTGGAAACTGGAGCTACAGTCAGGGAGTTATTACTCTGCTTATTGGTTTCCAGAAATACAATGACAGGCTCCCTCTTTTGTGTAGAACTGGGAGGCAGTACTTGCTTTATAAACAGGGATGTTCTGTGGTATTCAGAGAGATTTTTCCTTAAGAATCATTCAACTTTATTTGATTGAAAATACAAATGATTAATTAATATACACTGTGTTTCCTTATGAACGGACAGGTAAAGTTTTTTGTTACCTTGACATGTTTCAATTGCCATGTTCCTGCAGTCTTCCTCAGAAGTGTCTTATCAGCTGATCTTAAGCAGGCTAGGTCATCCTGTCTTCACTGACTGGAGAAGGGGGCAGGGTGGCACGAATCAAGCATGACACATGTAAACGCACATAAGAGTTACTTGGCAGCCAAGGTCAAGCTCAATGGCATCTTCTTAGTCCAGGCCTTTTCATTCCCGGTAAAAAAGCCCAAAGACCAACAGCAGTTTTCAGACCCTTTGGACATTCCCAAGCTGATCAGGGATTGTGGCAACCCTACTACCCACCCTGACTGTATACTAGGCCATGCTTACTTACCAACACCCCTTTACTCTGTCCTAAAGATGTGGACTTTATTTTTTCAACAGATCTTTTTCTAATGCCCCTGGTATGTAGGGACATCTAGAGCACAACCTGGGTTGTATCAATACTCTTTACTGTTCAATGGTACCCTAAGGTGGGTTTACTCGCAGTTATGCACCTTACTTTTATATATTTGTTGACTGCTTTGATATATTTGATAAACCAAACTTCAGTTATCTGCAGCACTTTCATCCATGTCTTTTTTTAAATCCAAAACTCCCACTGAAATATTTGCATTATCAGTATGTTTACATGCACAGTTAAGTCAAACTGATATAGCTCAATCAGGACTGCCATCCTTGTCCTAGGATTTATTTACAGGAGCATGTACGCCTACACCACAACAGATGATGATATGTCTCTTTTAAGCCAGCCAATGTGGACCATTTTCTTGTTGACCTAGCTAACAAGTTAGCAAGCAGCTAGTTGGATGTCAAATGGCGAAAAAATTTCACAACCCCATGAACATTTAACTTATTCAACCTCTAGCTTACCTAAAGGCAGACAAAAGGAGAGGGGTCAGACTGTAGACTGCAGATCTCAGACACCTCCCTTGCAGACCACTACTATGAGACACCACCCGTGTCAGAATGGAAGGGATGTAATTTGTAGGTAAAACGTTTTAGAAGATTTATTTTTTAATTCAACTTCATTCATAACCAACGTCTGGCAGTTGTATTCAGGAAATAACCACATTGCAAACATTACAAACTAGGCAGCATGTCATAAACAAAAACAGAAAAAGGTCTGCTGTCTAATTTGGGGTTAAATCATGTATTGACCCATTTTAGAAGTAGTGAAGTGAACAATGGCTCATTTTAGCTATGTAAGCTATAGCTTAGGCTAACATACCTTCAATTGCTATGCAAGTAATATAACTTTGTAAGCCAATGCAGCTACAGTAGTGCTAGCTAAAGCTAAGGTGAGCCACTTGCATAACTTCTACAATGGGTATAGCTTTAGCAAACTTAGCATAATCTAATGTAGCTAGCATAGCTTTGTTTGCTTTAGCTTTGCCTTTGTTAGATACGTAGCTTTGTCACCTACGTAGCATACTTGGAAAATGTAACTATGTTTGCTTTAGATTTAGCTACTTCAGCTACGTAACTATGTTATCTAGGTAGCTTACATAGCTTCATTAGTTTTAGCCTTAGTTATGTTAGCTGTGTTAGAGTGTTTACATTGAGGACTTTATCAAACATTTTTACTTTAAACTTTGGGCCTCCTAACCTTTACCCTAGCCCTAACCGGAAATGTAATCTGATTTTTTTTTTTTTTTTTAGAAAGTTTTAGGTTGTATTTCTGTTCTGACAGATATGCATCTCACCAAAGTTGTTTGCAAAGGGAGGAGGGCATCTGTGATCTGCGGTCTGTAACAAGATTGTTTTGGATAAAAGCACAACTCCTGCTATGCTCAGCATTTATGCTATTTGACTTTTGGCTAAAAGCCCAATACAGAGACTACAGAGCACGAGCAGTGCTCCTAGTCCAGAAACATTACATGAAACTTTTAGATAAAATACTGGAAAGAAGCAACAAGTGGATGAGTGCAGACTGCATGAAGAGACCAGTGAATGGACACAGCTGGGGCACACTTATTTCCACAGCTTGTGACGTTTTCAGTTGAAGTTTTCTGTAAAGAACATTTCATAAAAAGTTTAAGGTCAAGGCTCTCTGATGAGGTCTGCTTCTTGCAGCTGGGTCTTTGCTCTGAAGGAGTGCAAGCTTCTCAGGTGCCCGAGTTGATTCAAGTATCAGATTAGGATGCCTCCTTTTGGAGGTTTTCCAGACACACCCTAGAGCTCGTTATGGGTATTATATACCAATATGGCCTGGAAACACTTCAGCAACCCCTAGGAGGAGCTGGAAAACCGGAGAGAGGGACATACGGGTCAACTAGCTCCAATACCGCAGGTTGGCACCAGATAAGTGAAGGTTGTCTGACAATCTGAATGTGCTTAGCAGAGGACAACACTATCAAACAGAACTGTACTTGTAGTCTACCTGTGGAAAAATGGCCAAATATTAATGGAAAGTTGTTGTTGTTGTTGTTGTTGTATTTTTTAAGATTAGGAATATTTGCACATTTAGAGAAAAGATCTATAAGTTCAGAAAACTTTGAACAATGCAAGAGAGTTTGCAAAAAAAAAATCACCATGAAATACCTTCTCTATACAAATAAAAGCTATAAGGTAATTTGATGATTGAAGAACAAGCTGAACTACAAATATTGCAGAAATAAGACATGTTAAATTTTTCATGTTTAACAGATATGTTTGCATAAATGTAATTATTGAGGTATTTCCTCAAAAAAAGAAACAAAATATTCAGTTAATGACTGAGTTAGACTTAAAAAATGGACTTATAAAACTTTAAAAACTGTTGAAAATTAGTAGTAAACTCACTACTGAGTACACAAATCGGAGTTATTTCAAAATATCCTCAGAAAAATAAATCCTGTGAAGCATTTGTCCTGGTTGTGTTTTTCTTACTTGCGTCCCTTCTTAATGCTTCACATCAGTGTTTAGCCATTCGTATCTTTCTGATTCAGTGCACTGAGCCTCAGGGTCAACATAAAAACTTCCACAAGACTTATAAAAATCCACTGAAATTCATATTTATGTCAAGCAGAAGCTGAATCATAGAGATGTTGGTCACCATCAGACTCAGTCATTCGTTGAAAAGAAAAAAAAAAAACCCTAAAGGTCCTTTCTTTGAATCTTAATCATCCGGTTGTTCCACTGCCAGAAAGAATCTCATGATGTCTGCTGAAATTCATAAATTCATGCTTTGTCATGGAGGAAGCCTTTAACCACTGGAAATTTTTAACAGAAGATGAAAAAGAAGATGTACTTCTTTAATCCCTCAAGGGGGAATTCAGCTTATACTGTCTGTTACTGCACATGCCACACAAAGGCTGAAATACATGCACATTAATGAAAAGAATCCCATGGACACAGGGACTGTTTTAATTATTTGGAGGCTGCCAGAAAAGATCAATATGAGGGCCATATTTATTCAGCTCAAAGCAACAGCAAGGGAAGAATATATTATAAAGCATCTCTTTTCGGGTAACAAGGCTAGAAAAAAGCTGCAGGACAAACCTAAATGTGAATTATAAATACCCAACAGTACTCTAAGAATCTGGCGATGTGCTGAGTTTGAGTTCTGATGCTCTCCTAGCATTTCTCTAACCTGACACGCGAGATGGATGTGTTTCACACATCCATCTGGGAAACCTTCAACACAAAGTGTTTGGGAAAGGGCAGATGCTTTGAAAAAAACTCTGAGTGTGATTGGGTGAATGTTCTGTCTGTCACATCTTTACGGGCCAATCAGAGCAACAAAACACGGGACGTAGCCGCAACCGAGGTGCGCCTGTGCAGCTACCAAGGAATAACGCGAACCATGGCGACTATAGACATGTCAGTACACGACTTTTGTCATTTTTGAAAAGAAAAAAACTCACCGCTGTTCTTTGCTCTTCTTTTAACGAAGAAATGTCATCAAGTTCTGATAAAACTGGTGCTTTAGCAGCATCCACGCTAAGCTCTTTCACCACAATTGTACCGGCCTCTTGTTTTTGCTTGTTTACGTCACGACTCCGCCGTGCCTGAAAGTACTGGCCCTCGTTGATGATTGGTCCTGTCACTTTCTAACCAGGTCCACACTTTTCAGACGGGAGCTTTGCAAGATGGATTCGCCAGTGAGAAACAAGGAAACGGGTGCATCCATCTGCTTTGCCATGTTTGCATTTCTCTCAGACAGGAACTTTAAATTGTTGAAGTTATTTCCTGTCTTTTGGTCGAATACCCATTCTTCTGCCATAAAACATATTTCTTATGTATTGCATTCACGTTATTGCATCACACACAAGAATCCACCAATTCATTGTTTCAATATGTCTGCTGGGATCTTCCTAACTTTGTTTCTTAACTTGATATGAAGACATTTAGGACCTTTTAAAAGGCTTGGACCACGCTGTTATCCTGGACTATGGGTCCTACCAGGGGATTTCTTGGGACAACTTAAACGCAATTGTTTTTTTATTCCCTCTTGACAATTTCTTTGTACAAACCTAATTATATTAGGCCCAAAAGAAACAACTTCCAGACTTGTTCCAAACTGGACTTGAATTGTCCTCACCTGACCCTTACAGACTTAGATACCAAGCACCACATTTAGGAGATTTGGTTTATGCCTTTGTCTTCTAAAAGTGGTGCAATGAAACAACCTGTAAGGCTTGCATTGCCTTGCATTTAAATTTTTGAAAAATATTAACCCAGTTTGAATTTGATGGCAGCAACGCATCCCAAAAAAGTAAGGGCAGGGCAACAAAGGCTAGAACAGTGAGCGGTACTCATGAAAAAGAGCTGGAGGACCATTTTGCAAATAATTAGGTTTATTGGCAACACCTCAGTAATGACTGGATATAAAGGGAGCATTTTAGACAGGCAAAAAATTTTCCTTAATGCAAAGTTGTGAAGACTTTAAAAATCCCACCATCTACCAGTCTTGTAGTACTCGAGTCCCAGAGTCAGAGTCAAGTACTACAAGACTCCTGATTTGGAGGATTCGTGACTCGACTTGCACTCGAGTGTCAGGACTCAAGTATGAAGAGAAGGACTCGATAGGCATAGAGCTGGCACTTATTTCCCTCTGGACAACAATATAGAGGTTTTGGAGTCCTTCTGTTATCATTGGTACCCCTCCTATCTGCTCAGAAAACTAGTAAAACAGAAATAAGTCATGGCGAGTCAGGAACTCCAAATAATCCAGGTTACACGGTTGCTGGTTTAAGTTTAAGCTGCAGTTTAGTGAGGAGTCTCTCCATCAACGGCTGTGTCGTCATGTCTTGTTCGACAGAGACAGCAAAGAGTAGCAAAAGACAAAACAGGTTTTATGGTCAGTCATGTATTCTATGTATAAGAATAAACTACATGGGTGAGGTAACGGGCAATGTGTTGTAGAAATAAATAATAATAAATAGTTGCTTGTCTATTTTGCCAAACATCATGTGTTTTAGCTTGTTAGCTAAAACACGTGTTAGCTTCTGTTTGTCTCCCTGGCACAAATAAGCTAACCTAGCATTGGATAGCTAACTAAGTTCACAAGTTAAAGATATACAAACTAACATAAAAACCCAATTTAATAAAGTTTCTGACAACATGGTAACGGTATAATGCTAAACACAAACTACTTACATGTGGCTGTGGTGTAATATTTTGGTCTTGCTCTGAAGACACACTGTTGTCGGTAGATAACATCGTAATGTTTACGGGGTGGTTTCCCCTCCTTCTTTTTCTTCCTGGGTTATTAGAAGTAATTCCGGGATGCTGCAATCTAATTTGAGCCGAAACAACCAATCAGAGTTCAACACCCCCCGAGTTCTCGGATTGGTTGGTGTGAAACACATCCATCTCGCGTGTCAGGTTAGAGAAATGCTAGGAGAGCATCAGAACTCAAACTCAGCACATCGCCAGATTCTTAGAGTACTGTTGGGTATTTATAATTCACATTTAGGTTTGTCCTGCAGCTTTTTTCTAGTCTTGTTACCTGAAAAGAGATGCTTTATTATATATTCTTCCCTTGCTGTTGCTTTGAGCTGAATAAATATGGCCCTCATATTGATCTTTTCTGGCAGCCTCCAAATAATCAAAACAGCCCCTGTGTCCATGGGATTCTTTTCATTAATGTGCATGTATTTTGTGGCACATTTGTAACACTGTGCACAACTTGAGCAGGCGCAAAGGGGAAGTTGAGCACAGACACAGTAAGCAGATTGAGAGAGAGGGAGAGACGGTTTGAGCGAGCGGGCTGCTTTCTGCCTGTGCACAGAGGAAGAGTCTGTGAAAGAGCATAGAAAGAAACTGAGTGCAGAATAGGTTTTTTAATTGCTCAACATAAAGTTTCTCTTCGAGCAATTTTAATTTTTCCTTGAAATATGGTTAGTGTGCTCGCACAATTTATTTTCCTGCGCTCAAAGATTCCCATTGCTCGCTCAGAATTGAGGCACAAATATAACTCCATACAATGTACAAGAGCAACATTTGCTCCCATCCAGACTCAACTCTCTGAGTGACATAATGCTAAACCACAAAACACATCCATCACAACAGCATGGCTTTGCTGTAGAACAGTCTGGGTGCTGAACACATAGAAAACATTTGGCCAATTGGGGTTATAATTATGAACGTCATTTCAGTTTGCATGGACTGTTTTTCTTTTTTTTGTTTTGTTTTGTTTTGTTTTGTTTTTTGTTAGTGCCAGCCCTGAGTTGGTTAACCGTGAAAACTGTCATATTGATCGTGGCCTATCCTGTTGTCAGAGAGACGACTGATTAAGGGGTTGCATTACTCTGCAGGGAATTACAGTCACGTCAGGAGAAGTCAATTAGATTGGTCCTGATGAGGCTAATGAACTTAGCAGCACATAAGTGAAAGGACTTGATGAAATCAGCAATATGTTAGGGATATAACTTATGCACATTGAAATAGCCACTAGATATTAATCACTTTAATATGTCAAATATGAGCCTATTACAGATAAGCTTTACCTGTTTGAACTGCGTTCTTATATTTGTCTTTAAATTAATTTCTGAGCTGCTTTCACTTTTCTCCTTTTGAGTGAATTGTATGTTAATGAAAATGAATTCTAGGTTCAATGCCATTCCAGTTCCCCCCTGTATTACCATATCAGATTGAATATTGCTGCATGCCCCCATGAGGATTTCCAGTTCAAGAGGGTTAGAGTGGACCTCTTACCTGTTGCCATGGTGATTGATTTTATCGGGGCTCCATTAATGTTGGCTTTTTTTTTTTTGGTCATGGTGCACTTACTGATCTCCAAGTGAACCTTGATTGAAATAGCTCAAATCAGCTGCTCTGTGACTAGAAACCTTCTCATCTGAAACGGGGCCCTGAAGGCGAGGCTTGTGTCCGCGTCCATTCAAGAGTTTTGTTTCATGAGGGGATCACAGAGCCCATCGCACAGACTCTTGTCGCTATTTCTGAAGTTCACGTAGGAGTAGGTTCTTTAATACATGTCAACATGCATCACATACAACATAAAATAAGCATTCCCCAGGAATAACACCGACTTTTTGTGTGTTTATTCTACATATCTCATGTGCATCACATGTAAGAGTGCGTGCTATGCATGTGTTTCTCCCTCTGAGTCATCGGACCAGTTGGTGTACCCACATGCCAGCCTGGCTCGTCCTTGGCATCCAGCACTCCCCCACACTGACGGCATTATTCAACACTGACAGAGTTCGCCTTCACTTTATTCTGAGTCTCTGCTGCTCTCCTCCTGTCTGTTTCTGCAGCTCTGACCTCTCAGCACACTGCCTCATGTTGAAATCACAACCATTACAAGTCCATCTCAGAGCAACCAGAGGTCAGGAGCGACGGTAATGGATGGAAATGTCATGGGAGGTTGTTGCTTTCCTTCAGTCATCTGTAGATGAAGTGTAGCAGTTTCCTGATAGGTTGGTGGTCTTTTATTTGTTAAAAACAAAATAAAGTAACAAAACAGGAGTATTTTTAAGGCAAAATATGAAAATTAGAAGAGTTGTGCACAGCGTGCACATTAGCACTAAGTATGTTGTGGTTTGGTATAGAAAATCTGCTAGTAAACATCCCAATCATCACTTGTCTTCAAGTACAGATAAAAAAAAATGGGACCAAAATCATGTTGTTATTTCACTGATGTTATCATCAGTCCTTTTCAATGTTTGCTCATGTTTGGCACCAACTACATGAGCAGAAATGTGGCTCAGTGGAAGAACATGTTGTCCTAAAATTGTTAGACTGAAGTCCTCGATTCCTCAAGAGCACATGTTGAAGCATCCTTAGGCAAGACACTGCATCCCCATTTTTGGAAACCCTTGGCTAGCTTCTGAAAGAACAGCCTCTGAGAAGGACAGCTAACTCTCAGAGCTTTAAGACTCCTTTTCCATGCGCTACCTTTGTTAACAGTCCAACTACCAATTTGAGACATGAGTTAAAGTTGAGAAACAACATCTGAAAGTAGATATTTGCTTGTGCTTGTATGCTAATATTGTAGATGTTTATTACTGCCAATCATCATCAAACCAGTGCTTCGCAGTGCTCAGTCAGTGCTTTCAGTCATGGCATCATCTTCCTTTAAGCATACAGTTATGAATTTCAAAGTTGCCCAATCTGCTCACATTTAAGGGGCAGATTTTGTGACTTCCAAAAGTTTGGACCTCATCTTAGGAGAGCTTTAATACTTTCCATCTTACTGTACAGTCCATGGTGCTGATGGGCATCTTGTCACCTGGCATAGCAGTCACTACATTAGTGTACAGTAGAAGTGTGTGAAAAGGGGAACTTAGAAATGTAGTGGGAAGCACTTGAAGTGCTTGGAAGCACAATGGTACTTCAGAGGTGCCATGGCAATGTAAATCTGCTTCAGACTGAGAATATGGGTCACAAAGCTGTTTCCAGTGCATCTTGAATGTGCAGCAAAACCTTGTTGATGTAAGGAAGCTTTGCTTTTACTCTGAAGAACAGGTATTTTTGATATTTTTCTCAAATGTTAACCCTATTTATTTCCTTTTCTAAGGATATCAAAGCTGGTTGTCCGAAGTTTGTGATGCAGTTTCTCAAGAAATTACCAGAATTTTAATGCTATCTTGGGAAAATGGAGTCAGATCAAATGCATGCTTGCATGTCCTTCCATTGAAATGTGCTTTTTAAACATGTTTTGTCTCATTTCTTAAGCTTCAAACTGCAACATTTGTCATTAGGTAAACTGAGCGGATGATTTTGGTCATGATTTCTTTGTGGTGGGTCCTGATGCTCAGCCAGTTGAGAACCACTGTTTTAAACATCCTGATAGACATATCTACCTTTCTGATCAGACAACTCTATTTCTATTTTGAGTGTTTTTCAAAAAATTTATCTGCTGTAAATTAAGTTCATGGTGAGAGGAAGATCTTGCAATACACAAAAAAACTCATCAAAGGTTTGCAAGTAATGGAAGTGCCTTACATGTTGAAGACACTTAGTCGGCCCATCCATCCAGCCTCCTCTCTTAACAGACTCATTTGAACCTCGCCTGGTTTCCTTTTGTGCTCCCATCTTAATTGCTTCACCATCACTTCGGGGTAATTATATGTCATCTGAGGCACTTTCTGTCAGTCCTCTGTGATAACATTCTGCTGACTGATATGAATGCTTACAGTGTTCAGCTGTCAACATTGTTTCATGTGTACATGAAGACTAAACGATGAGAAGGCTCAACATCAGAACTACACCTGCACTGAAACCATCACAACACTTCAGCTCTAATGATTGTGCAGTGTGCAATCTCTGGCTTCACTGGACAATGTTCAAACCTTATTCGATTTGAAAAACAAGGGATAGTGCAGATGTAAGGGCACTGTTAACCACTTTCAACACATAGTCCTCTGAATATACACACTCAATGATTCAGCCAAACAATAACACCACGCTCCTGCAATGCCATCAGTGTTAAGTTGGTGATTCCACAGACATGAGATCTCACAGAAACTCATTATCAAACGTGCCTTAAGTGGAAAAAAACATAGAGGATGTTAAGCATCATCAGCTTGCATCCTGATGTATGCTGTGTTTTGCTGTGAAAAACAAATTAAAAGAAACAAACCCTTGCTGGAAGGATGATTTAGCTGTGTTTATGTTCACTGCCATGTTTATTGGTGGTAAAAGTATGCAAAGTATGGTTGTTGACACAGCCTGGTCTGTTTACTTGCACTGGCTATTTTGGGTATTCCATCAGAGGAAGCCATATAAGGAATTCTTGAGCCCAAAGTCTAGTTTGTTTAGGTCAGTATGAATGCAAATGAATGGCCCTCTTGGAGAGGTTGTCTCAGACCTGATTCAGGTGGACTCTGGCATGGTTCGGATGAGAATTGAATGCAGTCTCGCCTGGATACAGTGATGTCATCTATATGACGTCACCATAGAAACTAAACTTCTTTCCATAGCGTGGTAGTTTGTTCACATTTTTCCTCAATAAAAGACAGAAATTAGCAGAATCAAGTCAACAAATTTTGTAGACAGTGAGATGAGATGCAAAGGCAATAAATGTCTCCTGTCACCTCAAAAACCTGTGTATCCACGATGCATGAGCACATTCAATCCACAGTGGTTGCCATGGTAGCTTCTTCTTCTGTCTCCTCCTTGGCAAGTTTGTAAATCAGCTAAGTGCATACTGCCACCTGCTGTATCAGACTGATGCATACACATGTGGGCTCGGGCACAGATCAATGTTGCTAGTGTGAAAGCAAGTAGGAGCAGTAATATAATCATATTAACACCACATATTTGGAGATTATTTGGACAAGCGATCAGCTTTGACAAGTCTTGATCAGCTGACACATTACCGACTGTTAGGGGGAGTAAATGGGGCCAAAAATGGGGCTGTAGCCAGCCTCATGGAGATGTCTTTAGAAGCTAATATTGGTATAACTGAATTTGTATTCATCACAGTAAGGGGGTCATTGTTCAGCACTCGTCACACACAAAATACATTTGAACGGAGAAAAAAATGTAGTCACACATGGCGTTAAGTGCGCTGCTCAGGCTCCATTACAACGCCCCATAATGTGTTTACATAAGCTAGTTGAGGTTCTGCATTGACATTTACAAGTTGTAATTTTTCAAGTAGCCACTCTACCCGACTCTTTACCTAAAACTAGGTTTTTTATTTAATTTTTTTCAATCTCTGTTGCTTTTTATTTTGCATCTCTTTTTTGTCATTACAGTCTGCATTAACAATAACACTACCTGAAACAAACTTTAATCTGCACTACTTTCAGTAAAAAGTAATAAATGAGAAAAATCTAGAATCAAAATCTTGGAGTTGATTGTACTTAATTCTCAACTGACTAAACCTTTGCTGAACCAGAGGAATGAAATGAACCATGACCTCTGTGAACCATTACACCCCTCATATTGGATCATAGCTCCAGGATGTGTCTCCTTCTGTGAAATGCATAAACATTCAGTGAAATATCTTGTGTTTAGAAGGAGAACGAGGACCATTATGTCTTTCTCTCCACACTCAACAGGCAGATGGTCTTCTCACGCTCCATTTATGTGCATGTTGGATGTTTTTTTCTCAAATTTGAAGTTGGATGCTCAGTTTTCACACTTTGTTTCCTTTTGTGGTGGGAAGTGAAGTAAACATGGAGGTGGTGAGGCACATGATATATTCTGATCACTGCATAGCAGAGAAACCTGCCTGCAAAGACAAAAGAAGTCTGTTTCTTGTTCACAGCCAGAGATTTGTGAATGTGTTGCATGATTTGACTCATTTCAACAGTCAACAAAGATTGTGAGGCTGCAGAGAGTGTTAGATAATTCAGTTATATCATACTTAGATTAGCGTGCATTCATTTTAAATTTCAATCATCCTACTCTTTCGACCTTGTGCTCCCATGACAAGTCATTTTTTTATTCATTATTATCATTACATCATTATGCATTTGAGGGCAGCATATTCTATCAATCTTTTATAATCAAGTTACAACTCTACATCTCATATTTTTTTAAGGTACAGTGCCTGTAAAAGTATTCACTGGATGTTTTACCTAAAAAGGTAAAAAGGTAAAACATCCAGTGATTTACAGAGTCAGTAAAAATTGACTCTGTAAGTCATTAATGCTCAATACAGTTTGGCTTTTTTTGACAAAACAATTACAAAATAAACACTTTAATGTCAAAGTGAAAACACATTTCTATAAGGTAATGTCAGTCAATTAAAAAAATCTAATGTAAAATAAGTGACTGCATAAATATTCACCCCCTGTAAAGTCACTGACCTAATTCAACAGAGGTCTTGCCATTTAATGCTAATAGTCTCAGGATCAGTGAAATGGGGATCACCTGAGTGCAGTGAATGTCTCAAGTGATTTCAGTATTAAGACACCTTTGTCTTGAAGGTCTAGTCACTGGTTAATCAGTATTCCTGGCTACCATTACACCATGAAGACAAAGGATACTCCAAGAAACTCAGAAAAAGGTTATTGAAAAGTTGAGAGATGGATCCAGAAAAATTTCCGAGGCACTGATCATCCCCCGGAGTCCCCCAATCATCAAGAAATAAAAGGAATATGGTACGTGTGTAAGTCTACCTCCATCAGGCCATCCTCACGCTGAGAAGGTCAAGTGAGAGAGGTCACCAAGACACCTATGACTACTCTAAATGAGTTACAAGCTTCAGCAGCTTTATGGAAGAGCAGTGAAGAGAAATTCATTGTTACATAAAACCCATTAAAACTCGACTACAGTTCACCAAAAGGCATCTAGGAGACTCCGTGGTCAAGTGGAAGAGGGTCCTTTGGTCTGATGAGACCACAATGGTGCTTTTCGGCCATCAGACAAGACAGTATGTTTGGGGGACACCAAACACTGCACATCATCACAAGCACCAGATTCCCACTGCGAAGCATGGTGGTGACAGCACCATGCCGTTGGAATGCTTCTCAGCAGCCATCCCTGGAAGGCTTGTAAAGGTAGATGGTAAATTCAATGCGGCAAAATATAGGAAAATCCTGGAGGACAATCTAACTCAGTCTGCACGAGAACTATGGCTTGGGAGAAGATTTCTTTTCCAGCAAGACAATGACCTGAAGCGAAAGCTACACAGAAATGGTTTAAAGACAACAAGGTGAATGTTCTGTGGGGGGGGGCAGGTCCAGACCCTGACTGACTTAAAGGAGGTGAATAGTTATGCTATCACTTATTTTATCCAACATATTTTTGTTTAATTGACATTACTTTGTAGAAATATATTTTCACATTGACATTAAAGAGGTTTTTGTTTTTGTCAAAAAAAAAAAACACATTAAATTTACCATGATTAATTCATAAAATCATTAAAAAGGCGAAACATCCAAGGTGGTGAATACTTTTTAAAGGCACAGTAAAACATGCATTTTTCAGAGATGTTCAGTAGAGGTCCTACTTTGGCACCAGTCTTTCAAAACAAAAAAATGCTCTTCATTGGCAATCCCTCATTAAATGTTCTTAACAAGTGTAGCCATAACATTGATTTACATTCAGATATGCATCCAAAGACATTTCCTTTCATATATATTTTTTAATGTTGGAGACTGAAGATGTACAGTAGTAGTATATTTGATATATTTGATCAAATATAGCATATTAAACCTCTAAGTATGAATATGGTACCATTTCATCTTCCATTTATCACCTCTTTGGGTCCTAAAATACAATATTTAACACTAGTAGGGTTGAAGTCAGCATTTATATTACTTTATGAGTATGAAACTCTTTAATGAGGAAAAGTTGAATACAATTATTTTGAATTGATTAAAGACACTTTCATCTATTTCCTACTCTTTCCACTGTGTTGTCACTCCAGTTCAGGTATCAAAACCAGAGTGGGATTTTACACTACTTTCAGCACATCAGTATCTACATGCTGTTAAAAATGAGTACTCCTGGCGTGCCAGTAGTTGAGTGGTTAAGGCGCATGCCATGTACGCAGGCGACCCGTGTTTGAATCCGGCCCGTGGCACTATTTCCTGCATGTCTCTCCTCGCTTTCTCCCCTGTTTCCGACTCTATCCACTGTCCTATCAAATAAAGGCAAAAAGGCCAAAAATAAATCTTTAAAAAAAAAAAAAAAAAAAGAGTACTCCTGTACTCACCAATCATAATTACCGTAACAAAAAAAACAAAAGCTGCTGTTTTCTCACTATTTTTTTAATGCTTGCTGCTCATTAGCACTTCAAATCCCACTTGTGAATGAAATAACAAGAGGTGACAGCATAACTGAGGGTCATTAACCTTGTAATAAAAACATCAACATCAGTCACCATCAGTGAGATTGTCTAAACTTAATTCGGTCAACTCCTTCACATACCTCAACACACCACTCTGAGACAAAATAGCAAACAATAACATCATCTAATGGAGAAATCTGCCCATTTGTGTGTGGGAATAGTCACTTTATAGATGCTTCTCTGTCCCAGTACATGTGCTTCACTCTCGTAGCTTTATGAAGGCTTTCACCGGGCTCAGCAAACAGAATCAAGTCTTCTCCTTCCATTAAACCTAATGTGAACACATTTCTAGTCACCAGTATTGTTATTAACAGGCTAATCTTGTCCACTCTGGTATAATCAGAAATGGCATGTGCTAAGAGGTCCCTTTTGAGTCATATGTCCCTTGACAGTTACCGTAGCTGTTTAAGGCAGTTGCTGTTATCCATTTATCTGTTCTTATAAAGCCAGAGCCATGGCTGTAAAAGTTATACCTCTATACTGTTTATTTAATAAATTCTTATTAATTCTTAACAAGTTTATTCAGTTAGAAAAACACAGAAAGTTAGAGTACACATGTTTACATGTAAATCAGTGGAAATAAGGTAGCTCAAAACTGTGTGCAAAGTGCACAAGTAATCAGAAATTACTGGAATAATGATGGACACACTGAGTAAACATGAGTTCTTGAATAACAAGACACATCCCTACTACAATGCCCCAAATGTAGAAAAACTATAATGCTATTTACAAATGGATTAAGAAAGAAAATAGACACCTGATAGAGAGAGAAAAGGCTCATATTTTAGAACACAAAGCAAGACTTAAAAGACTCTGAAAGATGGGAAGCAATTTCAGTATCAATGTCAATTTTGAACATTTTCAGCTGTTGTGGATATCCTGTGTTTTATATTTGCCTGTCTCTGGTTTCCAAATCTGTAGATCAAAAGAAATTATGTTTTTTAACAGTCATCAGCAGGGCTTTTGTGCAGAAAGATGCTGAAGATACTTTGACAGAGACTCTTTATTGGCAGTGTCTTTGACTGCTTAAAGAATTAACTTGAATTGAAAGAATCGGATTTCCAGGAAAGATATACATATTGAATTTAGAAGAAAATTATTTTCTGCCAATTTCTATGCCCTGTCTAGACATGTGTCTGTAACTCTGAGCTGATGATTCAGAGATGAGGCTGCAGAGTTTCAGTCCTCCTCCAGGTTCAGAACATGAGTCTGCTCCAGGGACACCAGCTGAAGTTTCTCTTGGCTGTCTCTCTCTTGCTACAACACACTTTCCTTTTTTATTATCTTAGTCTCTGAAACTTTCCTGTTTTTTACCACGCACTCTGAACTGTTCCTTTGTGCTTTGTTTTACTATTGTGTCCCTTTTAGGTTGGTAAATATTTCCCTAACCTTACACATGTGGGCACGCCATGATTTCTGGTCTTAATACCACAGGAAGCCATTATATTTTACACAATAAAGCACCTTTAGTTTTGTGAAAACATTGTGGAGGAGGCCCTTTCCTGTTTTAATACAACTATGACCCTAAACACAAGCTAGGAGAGTGATAAAACAAAGATTCTCTGGACCAGCTGTACTGTACATTTGGTGAAGTCTATTTGGGTGTCACCAGACCTTTAAATGGCCTTTATCCATAGCAAACCAGTACTAATACAACGACCCAACATCCTGGGACCTTAAAAGGCCACACTAGGAAGTGAGAGGGAAGGGTGGTTAAATAAAACAAATGCAAAACTTCAACTAAGGAGCATGGACTAATATGAAACCATTGAGTTTGGAGGGCTCTAGTGTGGATTTCTCGACATCAAATTATGCAGTTTTAGTCATAAAAAAGTCCTCACATTTTAGTCACTCTCTCTTTCAGGTGCTCTGGGCGCTCTTTCTTTAAAGGGGCAATGCAGACTGAAATCTCTTTGTCCAAAATAATTACTATAACAAAGGGTCTTAAACAACCTTACCTCAGGAAATATCAAAACTTTCCTTTGCAGTCTGTGATGACTCAGTGTTAAAGCTTTAAGGTGAAGACTGAAATGAATCAATCAGCCCATGGATCAGCACATTGCCACCCTAGCAAGCTGTTTCAGTCAGGATCAGACCAATATCCCATTCCAGGATTATATCCCTGGTTCAGGGGTTGCAAATCCATGTGTAAGTAAATGATTATTTAACTAGAAAAGCACTCAGAGAGTGCAGACCTCCCTAATTAGCCCTATCTCCCAGTAGTGATCTTTTAAAAAACTTCCTGGATCCAGACAGTGATCCGAATCACTCCCAAAATCTAATCAGTTCTTCCTTATGCCATTTCTGACATTTCCTGAAAATGTCATCAAAATCCATCCCTAACTTTTTGAGTTATGTTGCTAACAAACAAACAAACAAACCCTGCCGATCACATAACCTCCTTGGCGGAGGTAACTAGGTACCCCTAACAGCTGTTGTGTCAACAGGCAATAATCCAACTCTACATTACATCTGCTGTGATTGGATGATAGTCTATTGGTGAGGGCATGGCGATGGAAAGCATGTACACGCACAAGTGTGGAATTTTAATCATTGTCTCTTTTGTTGCAGGTTGAAGAGGAGGAAGAAGAATTTGGTTTTGCTGAAGGAACAACAGAAAGTGAGTTTATGTAATGATTGATTTTGATTGATTTTCTGTACAAACAGCCAGACACACGCACACATAACACGCCTTATCACCAAAGCTTTATAAACAGTTACAAATTTTCCCCCTGGTGCCTTTTTTCATAAACTAGCAGCAGACTCCATTCATTTCATCACACACACACAAACACAGTGTTTCATCAAGGTAAATGTCACTCGTGTCATGCAACTGTTATTCATCAGGAGGCTCAATGAACTTCTCTCTGCAGCCGTAGGTGTGTGCCTCTGCTTGTGTGCTTTCATCAGTGTTGCTCTGCCTCAACAGTATTGATTGTGTAATAGAGGGGGAGGAAGGCTCATCTGTTGATTCACTGTTGCTGGTTGAATGTGATGGCTATCTCATCAGCTAGCTGTCGCGATGCTAATATCCCCCTGCAGCAACCGAAGGACAAAGAGGATGAGTAGGAGAACATCAGCCTGATGAAAGAACAAACCTTGGGACACTTTGGCATTTCATATCCCATGAAAAACTGTGATGGTTTGGGGGAGTGGTCGTTGCTTGTGCAGAATATTAAAAATATCTGCAGAAACAATGATGACCATCAAAAATTAATAATCACTCTCAGTGGCTAGATGCACAGCTGTGCAGTAGATGATGCTGTTGCCTCACAGCCAATAAGATTCCTGAGAGCAAGATGAGGATGATGGAGGAGAAGAAAGAAGGGACAGAGAGCAAGATGAGGCTAATAAACACATGAACTAATTTGAACAAAATAAAACAAGTAAATTAAATCCAACTATATTTAAAGTAATGCTCATTGATCTAGGGAAATAAATTTAAAAAATAAATTAAATTGCACTGATATTCATAAAACAACAGTTTTTGCTTGGCTAAGGGGGTCCCTGTGTAATTTTCTTTCCGAGTGCCCAAAATTCTTAGCTGTGCCCCTGCTTGGATCACTTCAAGTTAGGGCAGCTTATACACTGTAAAATAAATTTAACTTGATAGGTTCAAGTACAATCAGTGCATTCAAGGCAGCATGTAACAGCATACTTTCCCTCTCTATTTAGCTCTAGAGCCTGTATCAGACACCACTCATGTTACTTCACCCATGACTAGGTAAACAGAGATGGAGGTTAATCCACAGATGATCTTATATGGTGATCATGTAAAATAACACAGCTGTACTCAGCAAAAAAAAGAATGGTGTGAGGCCCACCATGGTGGGGAGGAGTGGATATCTCCTTCTTCATCTTAATCTTGGCTGCACTGCCTGTTTACTGCTAGCTTGGGTGAAATTTCAGGATCACATACAGCTGGGTGGAAAATGTCATCAGGCTTGTGGGAAGAATTTTAAAACAGAGTTGTGGCTTAAAGATGACAGTGTTGATCAGTGTTTTGAATTTCTATCAATTAGACCAATCAATCAGTGCACTAATCCTCATCCATGGATCGTTATACTCCTAATAGCTGCCCTGCTGACTGGTGACCAGTCCCGTGTGTACCCTGCCTTTTGCCGCATGAAAGGATTGGCTCCAGCTCCCTATGACCCTAAACAGGATTATCTGTATGAATATGATTATAATGAATGGATGGCTAAAGTACCCACAGCTGCTTCTACTCCTCCTGCCATCTTTGGCTGAACTTGCCCTTCTTACAGAATAATACAGAATATACTCTTTGAGACTTACTTTTACAATTACAACCCCAGTTCTGAAAAAGTGCAATGGTTCTCTCTGGGTACTCTGGCTCCCTCCAGACATGCTCATTGGGTTAATTGGTGACTCCAAATTGGCTGTAGGGGTGGGTGTGACAGTGCCTGGTTGTTTGTCTCTATATGTCAGCCCTGTGATTTACTGGTGACCAGTCTAGAGTGCACCCTGCCTCTTGCCCAGTGACAGCTGGGATTGTCTCCAGTCCCCTGCAACCCCAAACAGTATAGTGGTGTAGATAATGGATGAATAAACCCATAGTTTATTTCACAATAGAACATAAACAACATATCAGATGTTAGGCTTGAGATATTTTACCATTTTATTAAAAAACTATTAGCTTATTTTGAATTTGATGGCAGCAACACATCTCAAATAAGTAGGGACAAGGCAACAAAAGGTTGAAAAAGTAATATTGTAGAGAGGCAGAGTCTCTCAGGCATGATTCTGTTCAGGAAATCACTGCATGGACTCAGGAAATGAGAGGAAGGAAGAGTAAAGTTAAAGTTTGCTGTCTGAGTTGATCTCCTCCGTGTTTAACTCTGATCTTCTCTCTTTGTGTCCTCTGAAAGGTTATCGTACAGAACAGAAGAAACCAAAGGTCATCTTCGTGATTGGTACGTACATAAGGATGACATTCACACAGTCATAGTAAGTATAATAATGAGCAAAGGCTGAATGCTGGGCTGGCTGACAGCAGCTGTAAAACTAACACAGAGCTTTTTGGCACACACTCTCTCTCTCTCACACACATCTTTAAAAAATCAGAGGAGCCATTTTAGTTTTAGTTTTAGTTTGCATGTTTTAGTTCTATGTTATTTGACTGTTAGCAGGTACCACGCACATTAAAGTGATCTTTAAAAGATCACACTCCTTTATCAGTTTGAGGTTAATGTCTCTGGATCAGTGGAAGGATTACATGCTCCTACACAGAAAAACCCTAAAGCTCTTCTGATAATATCTGAGCTAAAACCGTCATGTCACCAAGCTTAAAGTAAAGCCATTTCAGAACTCTGAGTAGCTGATATTTAAGGTAAGTCATGATGAATCACAGTGATCACAATTTTCATATTTCAGTCCTTTTTTTAGGCTTTTCTAAAGCAGAAAATGTCAAACCCTCTGCAGAGATTGGCCCTTTTTCTGTTTTTCTGTGTGTTGGTGTAAATATACTTATGATCACTTTATTAGGTACACTCAAGGCCACCCATAAGGGGGGATAAAGGGGGGGCCTTCTGGGGCCCAGCCAAATGGGGGGGCTACGAAGACGTCAGCAAAATCATGGTCCATTTTAAAGTTAATCTGTGATATCCATATTTTTAATTAACTAAAATAGTAACACTAATAAAAGCAACAAAATTGAATTTTGATTATTATGTGGTAGTACAGTATAACCTTTATGAAATATAAAAAACCCTTTATTTGGTTATGCTGACAACATTAAGTAAATGATTAAGCAAGTATTGTCAGACTTCTTTGTTATAGTAGAAGGAACTCAGACGACTTTAAGGGGAAAATAAATTAATAGTAAAAATCGGTTAGAAGTGGCAAAAACTGAGTGTTGAAAAGGAGTTAACCCTTTAACTCCTGAGCTTTTGGACACGTTCTTATTTTAACTGTAAATGGCACAGAAAGTGTCTTGTAAGTGCTTTTGCCCATTATTCTTGAGTACTTTAATATCTGACAGTTGTGTACAATGTACTGCATGTTTAAAAAGTGTTTTGTTTTGTTTTTTTACTGTTTAAATTAAATCTGAGATTCTGGGCTCTTTTCTTATTTTAACCATAAAGGGGCCCAGAAAATGTCCTGTGGGTACGTGCTTTTGCCCATTTTTCCACAATACTTAGAACTTTTAATATATGGCATTTATTTACATATTATTGCATGTTAAGTGTTTTAACAGTTTAAAATGAAGAAACACAAAAAACGGGGAAACTTTACCCTCAAATCTTAGTGGGAAAAGGGGGGTAAAAAGAGGTGGGGTGGGTATCAAATAGGTTAATAGTTGAAAAAAGTTGCAAAAATGGCATGAAAAAAGGGGTGAAATGGGGTTTAAAAGTGTCAATTATTGGCAAAAAGTTGCAAAAATTGGATAAACGTTGCAAACATTTTTTTTAAAAATTGTTGTAAATGAATCAAACAATGGTGAAAAGGGGTTTAAAAAGTGGCAACAAATGGGTTTAAAGTGGCAAAATGGGTTAGAAGTAGAAAATTGACAGGGTAATCGGTAATAATCATGTAAGATTCGAAAAAATGGGTTTAAAGAATCAGAAATGTGATTAAAGTGGCAAAATGGGTTAGTTCAATGCAAAAATGGTCCAAAATGAGTCGAAAAATTGTTAAAATGGGTCAAAACAGGCGAAAATGTTGCAAAACTTGGCAGATAATGTTGTGAAAGAGTGGCAAAAATGAGACACAAGTAGCAAAACTGGGTTACTAAAATGGGAAGAAAGGTGCCAAAATGGGAGCAAAAAATGTGAAAAAAGGGGTAAAAAGGCAAAAAGGGTAAGAGTGGTTAGTCTGAAACTGCCAATCTGGTTTGTAATTTTAAGTGCAAGCAACAATTTTTATGCAATATAAAGTCAACATAAGATTAGAGCAGCTGGTGCTTTTAAAGATAGTCTCTTAAAGCTACCTGGCAGTCCAACCTGCTAAAAAGTCTTTTTTTAAATGTTTCATTCAGACTTTCCTATCTGAAAGTTAGGTTAAACTATCTTCAGCCTTTCACTTTGCTTTATTTATAGCATTTCAATTTTTCATGAGTGCTTCCAAAATGCAAGTGCCAAAAGGCTTCTCAACAAGGAGCAACTGCAGCGGCTAAATTATTTAGTTATAATACAAGTGCTTCAACTACACAATTGTCTGATGTTTCTTGGTACAAAAAGTGATATAGCTATTTTCTCGTGCATCATCTTTGCCTTGAAAACATGTAATCAGCAAAGTGCACTGAACAAAAAAAAAAAAAAATGTCCTGGTTGCATGATATTGTTTGTGTATCCCCAAAGTTCAAATGTCATTTATGACACAGCAGGAGGACTCCTCATCCCCCTATAAAACCTTAATGCCGCCCATCCTTCCTCCAGTCCCACCTCCTGTGGTTGCTCTTCTCTAACCTGCTCCACTGCTGCTGATGCTGCTCAACTGTCAGCTTTGCTCTCTGATCAAGTGTAGAACAGGCTCATAGTTGTCTGCCAGCTCTCTGAAATGCTGATGAGTATCAGCATTAAGGATAAAGTAATAAGAAGGAGAAAAAGAATAAAGGAGCATTATGTAAGAGTTTTAAAAAAGCACTGAATTAATGGGAAGGGGATAAATAACCCGGATGAAGTCAAGGGAATACTAAATAGTACTGGAAGAAGCCATGAGTTATGTGTCTGAGAGTAGCTGTTGCAGGCATATATGAAAGCAGAATCATTAAATATCAAACACATTAAACTATATCTTGCTTTTCACATCCCTTAGAGTTAATACATTTCATTCTGGGAGAATTATTATACAGACTATTTATTCTTAAACTGCTCTGATTTTCAAAATTGCATTAGTTTAACCATCCGAAACCTCCCCAGGTTTAAAAAATCATCAGGAATAGTCGATGCAGCATTGTGTGAAGGTGCTTAAGAAAGAAGAGATATTACTACCTGAAGGAAATGTGAGCTTTCCCTTCTTTACTCCTTCATTATTCATCCCGATGCTCCCCGTCTCTCTTTCTCTCTCTCATTTCTGTTTCCCCATGCTGTGCAGAAAATTACTATTTCTGAGGTCTCTCAGACTTATTCTTAAATAGGGAAAAACCTGCCGCTGATGTGCAGGGTAAAATCTTGGCTGACACGGAGTCAGTGTTTTGTCTAAGACTGCTGCTCATGAAAAGTATACACTATATGGACTTAAGTATTTGGCCACATCTGTTAACTGAATTCAGGTGTTTCAATCAGACTTGTTTCAACAGGTGTATAAATCAAGCACTTTAGGGGAGCAGAGTTGGAAATGCTAATGTTCATCCAGGAACACTCAGCACATATTTAATCATTTCATTGAAAAAGGGGAAAACTAGATACCCTCATATAGATAGTTACATATATGACAATGTGTATTGAATACAATAAAAGTAATTCAAAAGCAATTAATCCAAAGTAGCATGAATATGAATATAAGGCTGCAACAAGCTTTATGCTATAAAGGAGGAGGCTGAGGTGGAGGAGGTTAAGCTTTGCCAGCAGCAGCATCATGCTGCATCAGCATTAATACAGGGAGGGATTAGAGAGAAGTACGTCGTATTTAAATACACTGCTGTGCTGAGAGAAAGAGCTGTGATTGGCTGTGAAGCTGTGAGGCGATATGACTGCCATGCTTTGCATGAACCAACACTAAGCTTCATTTGCTTCAAGGCAATTAAGAGTTTTATATTTGATTTTAATTCAGATTTTTTAAAAATCAGAAAATATAAGTTCCAAAGTCAATTTACAGACACGATTTGATGTTAGATGTTTTAATTTATCATGTCTATTCCTAAATTGAATCCCTAACATCACTTCTCTATTCAAGATAACTGTTTTTGTTTACTTAACCAAAATGATGATGAAACTCTGAGCGATATAACAGCTCTATTTGATTGACGTGTCTGCTGCTGCTGGGTCCAAATATATAGCCCTGGCTGTCATTCGCACTCATCTCGATCCCATCTGTCATCCAAAATATGGAGAGAAAATGTAGAGTTTCTGGCTCAAAAACAACTCAAAGTATGACAGAGCACTCAAACCCAAACCTTGAGTGTCTGCAGAAGATAGCAGCTGAAATTCAGACAGCTCCACCTTCTACAGTATGTTTATCACTCCAAAACTCATTTATTTTGACATCAGCAAAGAAAAGCCCGCTAAGACTTTTCTAGGTGACATTGGGAGGAAAAATCTCTTCACAGTAAATTCAATCAATTCTCAGGAATCCAGCATTCAATAAATGCGTTTTTGCACTTTGCAGTTTCCTGCTGGCGACCGTCAGCAACATTGGAAATTGATGACTATAAGTGAAGCAGCTCAATTAGCAGAGGCGGGCAGATTGTCAAGTCTGTAGGCCATTTGTCATTTACATTGATTTGTTCTTACATAAAAGTATTACCTGCTGGAGCATTAAGGGGGAAGAATAATGTAGCACCAGTGGATTCATGAATTAAATTATTATATGTTCCTCTGTCCTACTTTTCCTTGTCTCATCTCTGTCTCCTGCTCCATCTCCTACTAATACAATCCGTCTGTCACTCCAGCTCTCACTGAGGATAATGCTGTGACAGAGCTGTTCACATATGGTAGCATGGTGTAGACTCCTCAAATATGAAGCTCCACCTGTCTGAGCCTCAGAAAAGAAACTAGCTGATGCAACAATTAGTTCCGACTTTTTCCAAGTCTATTATCCAAGCTTAGCTTTATGTCCTCAGCAAACCTTTGTAAACTTTCTGCAGAGCATGCTAGAAGGAATCTATCTTAAAATATGACTGACTTTAATTTGTTGTGTTACATAGGTTGTGTTCATTGCTTACTATTGCAACTAATTGATATACTCTTTATTATTTGGAGCTTAAAAACCCTAACATTTTTTGTAATGTCCAGACAGAACTCTGTAAATGAAGGTGTTTATTCAGGATGTACACAGTTAGCTATCACAATCCCATCAGATGCTCTGTCTAAACGATATCGCAGACACCTGCCATAATGTTCTTTAACCCAGATGTAAACAATAGTGGAGAGAGAGTGTCAGTCAGCCTGTACAGCAGTGTAGTGCCCTCTTGGTCCAAAAAAAGGGGGTAAAGTTGTATATTGGCTGTGCCAGGTTATACTTGTAACTAAAGCAAAATGTGAACAAATTGAGTGCATGCATGTGGAAATCAGAGAATTAAAGGCTAGCCGTGTTTGTGTTGATAACTTTAGCCACAATCCGCAAACAAAATTCACATTTTTGGCCTACTGACACCGTGATAATGTATCAAATAAATAGTTCCTAGGTTTGTCTTTCTTAGACGTTTGTTAACTTCAAACTAGTTGACTAAACACAATTAAAATTTGCATGTCACTGGATTTTAAATTGTTTGCCCGGAAACATCCCTAGCATTTATCAATATGGCTCAAGAACATAACCTTGCAACGCCAATGGGCTGGTGAGATTTCCTATCTGTCATAAGGCAGATTCATCTTGCAAAGCTTCTATCTGAAACGGTTGTGCCAGGTCTGAGAATGAATTAACCAATCAGCTACATCTGTGAACAAGGCGGTAACTACAGGTGGAGTTTAGTTTTTCTTCAAGCCAGTAAACAATAGTGACAATGGAGCTTATTGTGGTGTAGTGATAAGCTTTGATGTAGCTATAGTGGCAGTTTTATCAAAACTGGACCACAGTTCTTTATTACAAGAAGAGCAAAGAAGCAAACTGAAAGCTTTTCTTGGTAGAAAATGTTTTTGTTTCCCTCCTGGGTGGCTTTGGTATGAATTTAATTCACCAACTTACTCCACTGATGGTGAACACCGATAACTGTTGCCTGTCAAGCTTAGGTTATGTAGTTTACTCCCTAGGGCAGCAAACTCTTACTACATTATAGGTTTTGTTGCTCTGATTGGCCCATAATCATGACAATGGTAGACACACTCAAAGATTTTCTTTTTAAAGGTTCTCCCCTCCCCAAAAACAAACTATGGGCTGTGGGCTGTACGATTTTGGGGGGTTCTACAGGGTTGAATTGGCATGTAGAACTGTGTTTGATCATCATAGAAATAAACTTAAAAGCATAATTACAAACTATTTCACTTCATAGAAATATACAGAAAAGAAAGAGGAGCTAGGATAGAGCCTTGGGGTACACCATGTATATTTATTACCCACGCCGATGAAATCGTCAGGGGATTATGTAAAGCGTTCCATATCTTTGTTCATTTCTTGGTTGTTTGTTTGTTTGTTTGTATGTGTACAAGATAACTCAAGAACGGAAAGTTGGATCTTCACCAAACTTTCAGGGAATATTGGGATAGTGACAGGGAAGAATCTGCACACCCGTTCAGTTTTTCTCAGACTTCGAAATTTTGAAAATCATAGAAATCAATGGGAGCGTAAGTTCCTCGGTGGTGCTGCTTAGGCATGGGTCTGCCGCCTCAGACAGCCATTCAAGTTAAAATTGCATTGCAGTTTTAGAAACCACAAAGGTTTTTTTTTTTAATAAATCAGCATGAAGCAATGCTGAGGTTGATTTGCAGGTGCTGATCTCAAACTAATTGTGTTAATTGCTCTTCTAGCAATAACCACCTTTATGTCACCTACTCAGCATTAAGAAGCAGACAGACTGTTGGCTAACAGCTTATTGATACTTGTACAGTAAACTGCATAAACATCTCCAAAAGATGATGGAAACCAAATGTAGCTAGAAGACAATAATTATTGGATCAATATCCATCACTCCATTAATCCATTACTTGGTCATAAAACAAGACCACCAAGCTATGCAAATGCTTTTCTGTGACTTCTGGATGTTTAAATTTATATTTGCAAACATGTTTGCCTTCACACTAAAAAGATTCAGAGACAGCAGACGAAATCCCCTTGAAGCCAACGATGCACCAAATAAATAAAAAACATGACATTGATGGGAGAAAGAAATCAGGAAAGAATGCCATAAGCATTAGGTGTTTAATATGAATACAGCTCATTTTATCCATAGCACTGACTTTAAAGATGAGCTAAATTAAATTTTAAATGGTCTCAGAAAGGTAAACAGAGACATTTAATATGGCTGGTTTTAATTTGAGTGGATTAGCTATGCTAACAAGCTACTCTGGGCTTTCACTTTAGCCTTGGTGGGTCATTATTTCACTTCCTCGCGGAGGTGTCAAACAGCAGGGATGAATACTTCAGCCAGAGGGCGTTAGGGGAGGCTCTGCAGCATTTTAAAGCTGCTAAAATATATTAGGTCAGTGCATGTGTGTCGAATACACAGTGTCTGAATCCATATCTACCATGTCTCAGGATTTCTTACAGACCTTTCCTGACGTTTATGGCGTCCCTGGGTAAAATGCTTCCAGCTCATATCTGTCCGTGCTCTCTGAAGAAATGTTGATGAGGAGGTTTGTTTCAGGATGCCAGTGGAAGGTGGTGGTACTCGTGGAGAATACTGATGAATGTGAAGCACATCCCGAGTTTTATTAGTAAGCCCAAGGCTGGTTATGATAAATCTCCACTTCCTACTGGTGCTTCACACAGCCTCATGGTCGTGTAATACAGTTAACCTGCAATAAAACATTTCCAGGCATCACAGCAGAGCAGTGGAGCAGGAAGACCACTGAGATATTCTTAATTTCTTTTATGGAAATCTGTATAAATGTAATTGCTAAACAGTTGGTGATAAGTTTTCTTTCAAAGTTTAATCCAAAAGAAAAGTGGACTTAGTTGAAGCCCTTAGGCTTCAGTGGGAGCTCTTAAATTTCTTTTTGTACTGTTTTGAGGTAAACCAGTTTGAATTTTTAACCAGGGAAGTCAAGACATTATTACTGCAACTTATGTTAGAATGTTTTGCTGGTTACAAGGGTCATAATACGTTTTAGCAGAACTCTTGTTCTCCTTATCACACAAGTTATAACTAAGCCTCTTTTGTGCTTCTGCAACTCAGCATCCTTCCAGCTGACCCCTCTATGTGGCCGCCCCTGAGGTGGTTGTCCACAGCAATGCTGTCACCCACAACAGAGATTTCCTTCCACATGCGCTCTTTCTGGTTACCTGTAATGACATTTTTCAGGCTGAAAAACAACAAATGTTTGATTTCCATTTCTTCTCTGACCTGGAAATCAACACCTTAATAAAGGGAGTAGGTTTCTCTCCCATATTACATATCCATGGGCAAGGCCAGCTGAACCATCAACCATCATATACCATCAGCCTGCCGGGGACGGGCAGATGGAAATAAGCTATGGCTATAATCTGGCACATTTACATGTCCATGTTCATTAATGTAGACTGTCCCTTGTAACAAATAAATAAATAAATAAATAAATAAATAAAACCATAATTATACAGGTGCATGTTATCTAAATGAGGATTATTTGCTTGGATACCATGATCACCACACTGCCTCGCCCATTGAACCCCTTGCTCCATGCTTTTTAAAAGTAGCCTTCCTGGTTGTTGCTGTGAGAAATCCCATGATGCTTTGCGAGTAGCTCGTAGTATTGACCAGAAAGACCTGCTTTAATAGTTTTTCTTCTGCATTATAAGAAATCCTTTCACTTACCAATACCATAGTTAACTGTTTAGCAAATACACTTTATGGAAAAAAAAATCTGAAAAATTGTGGCATGTCTACTCGATTTGGAGATGTCTAGTAAGACCACAATGCCACAGGGGTCATGGTGTGAAGGGACAGTCGAATGAAGGTGGTCTTTTGCGCATAAGCAGCATAAATGAATGAGATTCAACAACAGAATAGCAGCCTCCAGTAGCAGTTCACACTTCCTTATGTAGTTATGTAGCAGACTATATTATCTATCATTTCAACTGCAACAATCAACTATCATGTCCTTAATGTATGCTCTGTCATGATAGTTACCTTAATATTACTAGAACCTCTGTAAGAATGATGACTTTTTCTGGCTTTATTCAGCAAAGTACTTAACTAAGCATATATAGCTACAACATAAGGGTTGTAAGTTTTCTATTAATGTAGACACTTCAGATCACAAACTCTACATATTGTACCATTAAGTACCATTATTTGGTGATATTGTGACTCTGATCCAGGTTTTTGTGCCAGAGATAATATTACTTTAACAGGGAAACCTTACATTTATAAAACTGCAGGCATCTCTCTGTGCATCTGTGTTATTATGTTGAACTGAGGATGGCAGATTCAGGCAGAGGAGGGAAGATAGTAGTCATTTGTTATAACCTGGCTCTCTGCCACTTTCAGTAAATCAGACCTGCACACACACAAGTCACCTACCCACCTGCAACCTGTTTCGTCTCTTATATCATCCTGTTCCTTTCTGTGTGTCCGTGTTGTCTCAGGTGGTCCAGGATCGGGTAAATCTGTGCAGTGCGAGCGGATGGAGGATAGGTTCAGCCTGCGTCGGGTCACTGTGGGTGACCTGCTGTGTACCGAGCTGCAGTCTCACAGCGACAGAGGACGACACCTGCGGGACGTTTTGGAGAGAGGAGAGCAGCTGCCAGAGGTCAGTGTGGCACGTTAGCTATGCTATCAGAGGACAAGAGCAGCAATTAGAGAGCTGGGAGGTGAAAGAGGGCGCAGGTGCTGGGATTGGTTCTTCCACATTGTGTGTCCCTGTTTAAATGAATTTTTAATCATTTTGCAATTATGTTGAAAAAGGAACACCTGAATTCCATGATTATCATTTTAATATCAGTTTGATAGTGTTATGGCCCACTAAATATTTTTTAAGATTAAATTCTGGGCTTTTATGCCTTTAATGTAGATAGGATGGTGTACAGAGCCAGAAACCAGAGAGAATGAGATTTATTATTATATGTATTTATTTATTATTATATTATTATATTATTATTTTCACTCTGTTCAAATGTTTTCTTATTTTTCAAGAATTTTGTTTGACTTTTAAGATAGGACAGCTAAGGAGAGAGAAAAAGTGGCAGGGTTTTGTACCATCAGAAATGCAGGAGATTTGGTCATCACTGCTCTCAGTAAAAAGTGAGTGAAAAGGGTCCGACTGCAGACTGCATCTCTCAGACACCCCTCTTGAAGACCACTACTGTGAGATGCTCCTATCGTTTTGATGGACTTGGCGTAATTCACCTGTACAATGTATTCCTCATTTTAGAAGTAGCTATGTAAACATAGGCTCACTTTACTTACGTTACCTTTAGCTACATAGTTTGCGCTATTGTTGTTACGCTAGCAACTTAGTAAAAGTTACAACAAAAGCTAATGTTGCTAGCTTTGGATTTAGCAGCGTTAGCTTGAGCAGACAGTCCTAAGGCTAACATAGCCTTGTTAGCTTAAAGCTAGTGCGGCTGCATTAGCTATAGCAAACATAACATAAGCTGACACAGATTTATTAGCTTTGGCTTTAGCCAAAGTAGCTGCATTAGAGAGTTTTTTTCTGATGGAAGAGCTTTTATTCTGTAAATAGACCACTTAGTCAGCTATATTTAACATTTTGTGATGAGTTTTGTTTTTATCTTTTAACTTTTGGTTTCCTAACACATACCCCAGGGGTGTCCACACTTTTTCCACTGAGGGCCACATACAGCTAGATATAAGGATGGTGGGGCCACTTTCATATATGACACCTTGAGGATATCAAAGTTAGTAAAACCAAACTAACCCAGGTTAAGCTATGCTTAATAATTGAGTATGCTCTGTTGGCTAACTAATGGCAGACAAAGCAAATTGCCAATCATTTTGAGGATTTTGGGGAGGCCGATTAGATTTCAAGGGGACCTAGCTACCACTGACTCAGCCTCTAGATACTATGGGCAATGTTATTTGCTGAGGTTATCAATCAGGGCATCATCATTCAAGACATCGTTAATATTTTGATTTCCAATGCGTTTACAATTTACAGTTTTGTCTCAAGTTAGTCGTGGAAAAACATTTGAAAAACTCTTCTTGTCAAAATGTTTGTTTACATAATTAGCATGGTAGCACCACCTTGTGCTGAAACAAAGAATTAAAATAAAGTCAAGCACAAGCTTCATGTTTTATCATGGGCCATATATAATTTTATTTTTCATAATTTGCAGTGAGCCAATCAAAAATGGGCTGAGGACTGCACTTGGTTCCTGAGCCATCATTTGGACACCCCTGCCATACTCTAATCCTGCATCCATCCTTATAGCGGTGGTGTCTGAGAGCAGTGTCAGACTAACAGTCTTGTGAAAATTCTACCTTGGGCAGACTGCTACATCTTTCTACACCATGTTATAAGTGGAATATTGTAACTGATTTATTCCCATTTAAACAGTGAAAGAACATCACTGAGGAATTGGTATATAGAAAGAAACATTGGATGCAAGTCCTTTTAAATCTTTGCACAAATGTACCATTTAAGCATGGGAAGATTGCTCTCACCTAGAAGCAACTGGAAAAGGAGAGCTCACCCAGGGAGGCAGCTCCAGATCTCTAGAGAGGTCGTTGAAGCAACTCTATAGCCCAACCTTATAATGTGGTCCATGGCTAGGTAGTCATCCTAGTAGAGTTCCCTGTCCTGAGAGGAGGGAGGTGGGCTGCACTGGAGAAGGACATGAACGAGCCGTCAGAGAGGAAGTAGGAAGGAAGACGGTGTATCTTGCATCTTCTGGTTGTATTCTGCCTGTAGTTTTTCAGTGAAGAGATGGGCTGAAATCAAAACCAAAGCTTTCTGAATATATTGTATGCCTTTCTGATGATTATCCTGGGATAAATGTTTGATTGGAATGGTAGAGGATCAGGATAAAGTATGAGCAGTGATTGCAGATCTGGCTGAATATCAATTTAAAGAATAAAGATGTCACAGAGCAACCCACACTGTTTGATCGACAGGTGACAGCAGTCACGACGCAGCAGCCTCGGACGACAAATAAAAAGCTTAAAGTCAATCACAGAATATTTTTAATAAAGACAGATGGATGAAGATATGCAGAGAGATCAATGCCTGTCAGTAAAAATGAAACACTCCCCACAGCTCTGAGACAGTTTTCTAATACGACAAAAATGAAATTCTTTCCTGCTTAGGGTCTAAAGCAATAAACCGAAGAGGTTGGACTGCCTCATTGAAGGGTGCTTGATGTTTTTAATGGAGATTGTACATCTATGCACAGTGTAGCAGACAGAGGCGATGCTGTCTGAGTAATACTGGAGCTGGAAACAAACAGGGTAAACCAGATAAATCATCTACAGCTCCAGACACCAGCAGAGGAAAACACATTTTCTGAGCAGACATAAACTCGTCACCGTTCAGCAGATAGCAAACAGTTTGTAGTTTGTTGAAGATGAACAGCAGGCCCTGTGCAAACACTGAAGATCATTAAAATTCACTCTCTCTTGGTTAACAAGCTCATGAAATACAGTGAAAACTGACAGTTAACCTTAATGATGACAATCTGTCTGAGCCACTAAAGTGATGCCATAAAGCTTGACGATTCTTTATCGTACGTCATTAATATGAGAGAGGTAGTTACTCTGATTAGACACAGAGGAGAGAGGGAGTCATTTATTCCTGGATAAAATTTAATTAAAACAGAAAGATAGCTTAACTTATAGGAAACGTAGGGGTGCTTCAAACACACTCAACAGGTAAAGGAAATAGATTAAGGTATAAAACTGAATGGTGACTATAGACGAGTTGTGTTATAATGAGTATTATCACACTACTGGATAACTTTTCTAATTTTTTAAGACTTATGTAGTAGTACTGTTAATTATTTAGGCTCCAAATTTGACTTTTGAGCACAAAGTGTTTAAATTCTGCATTTTACATTAGAAATATGCATAGCTACTGCCCTCTACAGGTTGAAACCCGACTGCTGCAACTGAAATTTTCTAGTTGCTGATCGGGTGGTAGATGACCATTGGTCGGGACGCTGGGACTCATTTTCAGCCCTGGAGATTCACAGCTTAAGTTAACTTAAGTTCACAGCCCTCCTTCTTAAAACCAAAATAAGGGAATTTTAAAAATGTTTTTTACCCCATACAGTGTACGTCCATGAAAGCATGAGCTATTCAAAAAAAAAAGTATTGCCAACAAGCCTGTGAGCACGTTTATTTTGGCTGTAAAATTCAACACTTTTCTATGGGGTATTTATGTGCCTTCTGATGCCTCTGCTGTCTGCCTCAAGTGGACGCTTCAGGAACTGCAGTATTTTGTCTTTCTGCATTTGCTTCTTTTTTTAACTGCGGAGGTCACCGCTTGTGAATAACTGTGGTGCCAGCTTTCATCCCCACAGAATTTAGCAGTGGCTGCCCAGTTTCAGCGGCTCTGGTTTCTGAAAGAAATTTCCCCTTTCAAATCATCAGGAGTGAAAAACTGCTATGAACTTTAAGAGCAACAGATAACAGCAGAACTTCGCTAGAAACAGCAGGTTCCACTAATCTGAGGTGTTGTTGTGGCTGCCCAAAATTGTGGATAGTGTTTCCTCATGTTTCCCCTGAGATTGTGAAAAAGAAACAGTTTTTTGTCAAATGAGGTTGATAAAAATCTGCAGGAGGATATATCACTGATTACCCATTCAAATCCTCTGTGGTTACAATACAAGCATGAATACTAACAGCTGCCAGGCAAACAGCAGCTGATCCACCAATCAGAGGTGTTGCTCTGACCCTCTAGAGTTGTGGGATGTGTTGTTCTTTTCACCCCAGATCACTAACAAACCATGTTTTCCTTAAAACTATGTTTATAACATACAACCTGGAAACTTTGATAATACGTTTTTTGGGGGGTTTTTTTAGGATAAACCCCGACTCTGAAGCCCTTTTCACACATGCACTACAACCCTGAAAGTTTCCCATAATTTTCTGACTGCTTGCATTCAGATGTGCAAGCAGCCAGGTTTTTTTCATCTTGACATTATTAGGACTTTTCCCCTGTAGTGAGTGAAGTCTGGTAAATTAGTTAAGGCAGACTCATGAAATCTTCCAGATATACTCAGGAGTGCATGTGGGCTTATGAATTATGTTTTAAAAGCATCAAGACTTCAGTTGTGTCCTACTCTGCTGCCATTTTAAGTGTTTGTGGGCTGAATATTCTTAACAATATTTGTGAAATTAGTACTGATCTTTACCTCAGATTTAAGGTGATAATACGAACATTTTAATCTCCAGCTGCTAATGTTAGAACAGCCCTTAAGCATGTTCATCATTAAATCTCAGGAAAGGTCAAATAGGTGGAGAAATGAAGAGCTACAACGAGATTATTCAGAGAGGTTGGTCCGCTGTGTAGTATAGCATAAATTATCATAATTATATATTTCCTGCCACAGCAACCGTGTGACTCTGGGGACAATAGCCTCAGAGTGTTTTTTCACGACTTTAAGGCAGTCAATAATCTTTACAACAAATGGATTTCCTTCCCATTTCCAGCACACTCTAGGGGACAGGTCCATATTTTAAAATCTGCAGTCAGAAAGAGGTCAAAATTTACACCAGGGAAAGAAACATTAAATTATCTGCAAGCTTATTTTGAGTGTAATTGATGCAGCAACACAGCGCCACGCACAAGCTTGGCATATATACTACAGCGTTGTCAGTCGTTTTCAGTGATTCCATGCTTACGTGGACATTTCCTGAAACGGCAAACTTTTTCAAAATAAAACGGAAATACAACGTGTGGGCGGGGCCTTAGTTAAAATGTAGGTACAATACACTGATAATAGTAGCAATGCAATAACATGACAAAAGACAGGTTAATAACTCTAGTTACCAACCCTAAATACCAAACTGTGTTTATGTACTGTGTTGCAACAAGATGGATCAACCACTAATTCTTTAAAACATTGGCACACACTGAGTGACATCATCCATAAGATTATGAAGAGACATTTTGAAGAACAGCGATTGCGGTCATCATAGTCGAAAACTAATTCCTGGCTAACTGAGAAGCAGGAAAAGAAGTGGAGTTGACTCTGGGAAATTGAATATCTTGGTTGCTGAAACCTGTTTATCTAGTTTGCAAACATGTTCCAAATGATGCAAACACAAACAAAGCAAACAGTTAAATGCCTATGACAGTGTTTAGCCAAAGTGAAGCCTTACCTGCTGGCAAACAGATACAAGACACCCACCTGTCTGTCAACCAAGCCATGCTTCTTATTTTTCTAAATGGGCCAAACCCAAAGCCTGAATATTTTTAAATGGGTGAGTTATAAAATAGATATAATCACTATATAGTTTTATAGAAAAACAATAAGCTATAAAAACTAGATTAAGAATTTTAATGTAGGTCACAATGGATTACCTGATAACCGAGAAAACCCATGCTAGATGGACTGTTTTATATTTTTACTGTTGAGTGGTCATCAGTGTACTGTGTTACTGTTCAGTTCATGAGATAATCCACATAACACTGATCAAAATAGGCCACTGTAGTTGAGTCTTGATGTGTTCCTGTCAAGAAGAGTCCAAAAGTTCTAAAGTCTGACTGGAATTCCTAATAAAGTTTAATTAAATTATTGATATAACATTAACTAGCAGGATGTGTTCCTTCTGTCTCTTCCTGTCTTCCTGTTCACTGAGGAGCAGACAGATATTTGACTACCTGCCTCACAGTGAAATATTTGAGGCTTATTATTGTGACTTAAATCTCATTAGAAATGCTCCGTGACAGGTAGAGGTGAGAAATAATAAACCTTCTGCTCTTACTTTCAGCTTGCACATCTCTGAAGCCCACAGCAGAGGCACATTTCACTGCTGATGATTTTAAGTCATCAATAACGTAACCTGTGGTTGTCATGGAGCGGTTTGATTGAACTTTTCACATCAGAAATAAACATTTTACACCCGTCACTCACGTATACCGTCATCCTCAGCTTCACACGTTCAAAGGTGAATATATGCCTGTGCACTTACGTCAGCTCAGCTAAATGTGTATGTGTGTGGATTAAGGGACATGGATGAGTCACAAATATTGATTGGACTTGACACCTGTCAAAGAAATCTACAGCAGCAGCGTGTCTGTTCATACTACCTGGTGTCTGGATTTTCAGCTCTTTATGTCTACAGGGAGCGTTTATAGGACTGTATGTTCCTGAATACACCACAGCCATTAGACAGTCTGCTGGTTACTAAGAAATTAAACCTCAAGTGGACAAAATAAAAACTAAGACTGAATCCCATTTCTCCCCTTAACCTTCAGTCTCAAAATGCGCGATCCCACGAAGTGCGAGGGCTGTCCCAATACTCCCGAGAGGTGAGCTTAAGGGGTGAGATTGAGGGCGTTAAGGGTTATTGCTCAAAGAAAGATGGCGGCGAACGCGGGGAAGAAATCAAGTTATAGATGTAAATTTCTGTGTTAATAGAGATCTTAAAATTATGAAAACCACTCCAATATCTTAGTTTAATGTTATTTTATGGATTATTTGCCTTTTTGTAACGTAACATTTACTTTTATTTTTAAAGTAAGCCGGTAACTGTGCACGGACAAGCCTACGAGGGTGTCCGCAAGAAGCACCCTTCAAATCTGAGAGACCTGGAGCAGTTTGCAAAAGAAGAGTGATCCAAAATTCCAGTTGACAGGTGTAAGAGGCTTGTCAATGGTTATAGGAAACCATTGGTTTCAGTTATTTTTTTCCGAGGTTGTGCAACCAAATATTAAGTTGAGGGTGTCAGTAATTATGTCTGGCCCTTTTTTTAAGTTTTGTGTAAAATTATGTCAATTTTGTCTTTTTTCTTCGGATTTTTTGTGTTGTTCCAATGCACATGAAGGAAATAAACACATGTATACCAAAAACATTTGTAATTGCAACAATTTCTGGGAGAAACTGTATTTTCTGGAAAAATTCTAGGCGTGCCAATATTTTCATCCATGACTGTATCCTTTAGTTATTTTAAGATACTTTTGAGTATTGTTCAGTGAGTATGTTTGGGCGATAGTGGGGGGCCTCATATCAGAGTCTGCTTAGGGCCTTTGGCCAGGGGTGGTCCTGGGTCAAATTGTCCTTCAATGAGTAGAGTATCTCAGAATCACTGTATCATGATATCATCAGTATCATGGACATAATTGTATAGTAGCGGGGAATACACTAGAGTCCTATTAGTTTTGACTATTCTTGTTTCACTAAGGGCTGCAGAGTGTCCTCCCTTCTGGTGCTGTGGAAATGGCCACCATAACTGGTGTTTGGCGTTAGCTAATGGCCGTATCATACAGCTGAACATGTCCATGGTTGTGGTTTTTATACATGTTATTTGGTTGAATATTAACATGTTCTCCGTCTTATTCTTCCTTTGAATCGACAGACTACACCGTTTTGGCACATTACTGCCCTCTACAGTGTAATCGTAACTGCTATTAAGGGGTGTCCCATTTCTAAGTCATGAGATGGCCCTTACACTTGGTTTTGAGGGGCAAGTTAAGACTGAGGGTTGAGCCTGAGGGTTAAGATTGAGGGTTAAGGGAAGAAATGGGATTGGGCCTAAAGCTCTTGTCTTAGATGACTGTGACAAGAATATTCTTCACTTTGCTTACTGGATACTAAAACATTTATATCAAGACATTTGATTGTTGATGAACATACAAAATATGGGCTAACAGTTATATTCACATTTATCTAGGAAACCCTCCATACAAAGTGTTTGGAAAGGGCAAGGCTTAAAAAAAAAATCTAAGACGCTGATTACAGGCCAATCAGAGCAACAAGACAAAATTAGGTGGTAGGCACACGCAGCTCAGGAAGTAACCTGAGCTTGACAGTAAGATGTTATAGATGTTATAGATGTGTAATTTCTGAACGGTGGAGCTTGTTTTGGATAAAACTCAAGCTGAGGCCGGTAGGGAGGAGTCCAAAAACATCTTCCCAGCCAAGAAAAGCTTTCCGTGTGGTTGTCTGCACCTCTTTCATTAACGAAATGTGGTCCAGATCTGATAAAAACTGTCGCTAAAGCTACATCTGAGCTAACAGCTTCACCGGCAGCAATCACTGCTACCGGCTTGCAATACAACCAAATCCCAAATGTAACAATCACATACTCATGCCAAAGCAAGTCCAGAGAAGAGCAAAAACACCTTTCCTGCCATAAAAAGCTTACTGTACAATCCTTTGGACTTCTTTGCTCTTGTTTTGATAAAGAAATGTGGCCCAATACTGATAAAACTGCCTTTATGGTTACATTCAAGCTAATCACTCCGCATGCAGCCATTCAATATACCGGCGCACGGTACAACTAAACCCTGACTGTGAGTACAGTCTCTTTCTCTTTTAATGACACTGATTGGTCAGGTTTGTTTTCAGTCCTGGTGATAACATTTCACATTGCAGCTTTGCAAGATGGATGTGGTGGACATGGAATCCGGACAGTCCATCTGCTTTGAAAAGTTAGATCGATTGTCCAGAAGCCATTTCTGTCAACGAGCAGATCCATCTTGCCATGCTCTAATCTGAAACGACTGTGTCAAGTCTGAGAATGGTACTGACCAATCAGTGTCATCTGAGGGGAATGAGGCGTTAGCTAAGCACAGGGTTTGGTTGTACTTGAAGCTGATGGCAATGGCTGTCGTAGTGTTTAGCTCAGATGTAGCCCGAGTATAGCGGCAGTCTTATCAGAACTGATACAATTTCTTACCAATCAAAGCTTTTCTTCCCCAAAGGGTGTTTTTTCTCTTTTCCTGCCCAGCTTCAGTATGACTTTGCTTCACCAACTGGCCAGAGTAATAATTGGCAATCGGTGCGACTACTGTGATTAATTCACCCTGGAGCTGCGCATGCCTGCGATGTCATTATGCTTTGACCTACTGAGTGGCTCGTCATGAATGAGACAGGCAGAATTTTCATCCAATCACCCTCCGAGATTTTTTCAGAAGTTCAAAAGGTAAGCTGGGCCAAGCCTTGGCTGAAGAGCTCAGACATCTGGAGAGAGCTCAGAGTCATGCAGCTGCTCCTTCACATTGAAAGGAGTCGGTTGAGGCGGCTTGGGATTCTCATCAAGAGCCCTCCTGGCTGCCTCCCCTTAGAGGTCTCCTAGGCATGTCCAACTGGGAGGACACCCCAGAGCAGACCCAGAACTCACTTAAGAGGTTATATATATCCCATCTGGTCTGGGAAGGCCTCGGAATCCCCAAGGAGGGGTTGGAAAACATTGCTTGGAGAGGGATTTCTGGGCTGACTTGTTTAGCCTTCTGCTACTGTGACAAGACCCTGGATAGAGGAAGAAAAATGGATGGATTAATAACCATTTACCCAAACAGCAGTAATGCAACATGAACTGATGGACAGAGATGCCGTTGCAGTATAAATATGACTGTCGCAAGTTGTAAAGATGGTAAAGATACCTTACGGCCCAATATTTAAAAAATACACTGTGAAAACACTAATTCAACAGCCATTACAAGACGAGGTTTTAGTAATAAAAAGTGTAAGTTGCAAGTTTGTCTTTGAATGCATTCACTAATTTCTTGCAGATTAAGTTACAACATCTGAGATAATCTACCTGCTGCTTTTAGTTTATTTCTACTAAACTAAAAACGTTTAATTCCATAGCATAGAATAAAAGATAAAAGATGGGTTTTTTCATTCCCTTATAGCTTTGGCTGCATTTAATCTCTCTCCTGAAGATATAAAACTTCAGAGATCTGTCACTGTCATAGTTTATCTGCAGCAAAGGTAAATAAAAGTCAGCAGTGATTTAAAGCCTCTGCGAGGCCACTCTGACAGCGGCTCTTCCTCATCCACCGTCTCTGTACAGTATTTCTGAGGTGATCTCTTGAACAGGCAATCTTCACGCCACCAAACTTCTTCTCACATTACAAATTTCTATCGATTGAACTGCAGTGCGGAGAGAAAACGCTCTGACAAATTGCCTCCACAGTCCATCTCAGTACTTTTTAAACTGTAGGGAATAAGGCAGGGAAGGCAAACACTGAGATATGAAGATGATGCAGCCTGCAGACTTTTCCAGAACTGAACAGAATAACAAAACAGAGGTTCAATGCACAGTATGACCAGCTTCATTTTAACCTGCAGCAGGTTTTGGATGGTCAGGTTGTGGGTAAAAAAAAAAAAAAAAAAAAAAAAAAAAAAAAACACTGCCTTAGAGAGAAGAAAATAAGATGAGCTGACAGCTGAAATCCCTGGATTGGAAAACTTACTGTTGAGCAGTGGAGGGATAAAAAATGGCAAGTCTGTGAATATTTCATTCTGTCCTCCAGGAAGAAGCTGTTTGCAGCAAAATGTTATTATTTCCCCTTGAATAAAGCCGTTTATTAAAGTTTGGAGCACAGAACAACAGAGATTGTAAAAAATTGTCTGACTTCTCTCTAAACTCCTCAATTTTTACTTTTTTGAAAGTTTTGGGATAACACAAACAGCAGAAGTAAGCTGCAACCAAATGATAGCTTTCATTTTAAAGAAAATTCACAAACAGTTGGTCCAGAATGTGCAGTGCCTACAAAAAGCATTCATCCCCTTGGATGCATGCAGAGTTTAGACTCCTGCCAGGAGAGCCAAACCTAACAGATGCCTGCGGTCATTTATATTAATAAAGATTGATCTTATCTTATCTTGGATGTTTTATCCTTTTATTGATTTTATAAAGCAATAATGGTCGATAACATTTTGCTTCTTGACCCCCCCAAAAAAAACATTTTTAATGTCAAAGTGAAACAGATTTCTACAAAGTAATGTCAATTAAATGAAAATATGTAATGTAAAATAAGTGAATATATAATATTCACCCCTTTCAAGTCAATATGCAGTAGATACACCTTTGGCTGCTATCACAGCACTCAGTCTGTGTGGCTAGGTCTCAGTCAGGCTTGCACAATCTGGACAATACAATTTTACTCCACTCGTCTTTGCAAAACTGCTCATGCTCTGTCAGGTTGCACAAGAATCATCTGTGAACAGCCCTTTTCAAGTCCAGCCACATACTCTCTTCTGGATTGAGGTCAGGGATTTCTTCTTGCAGACTGAATAAGAGTGTCCTCCAGGATTTTACTATATTTTGCCGCATTCATTTTACCCTCTACCTTTACAAGCCTTTCAGGACCGGCTGCCAAGAAGCATCCCAACAGCATGATGCTGCCACCACTGTGCTTCACAGTGAGTGTGTGCAGTGTTTGGTGTCTCCAAACATAGCATCTTGTCTGATGGCGAAAGAAAAGTGCCATTTTGGTCTCATCAGATCAAAGAGCATTCCCCCAATTGACCATGGAGTCTCCCACATGCCTTTTGGCGAGCTCTAGTCAAGATTTAATCTGAGTTTTCTTCAACAGTAGCTTTCTCTTTGCCACTATCCCATAAAGCTTTGACTGGTGAAGAACCCCGGCAACAACTCAGCTGCTGAAGCTTCAGATTAGTCATCGTTTTTTGTATCCATCCCCTAAATTTATATTTGTCAATAACATTTTCTTTAAGTTACTGGGAGGGTTCTTTTTGTCTTTGTGGTGTAATGGTAGCCAGGAATACTGATAAACTAGTGACTGGACTTTCCAGACACAGGTGTCTTTATGCTAAAATCACTTAAGACACATTCACTGCACTCAGGTGATCCCTGATCGCATTTCACCAGTTGTGAGACCACTACCATCGATTGGCTGGATCTCTGTTGAATTAGGTCAGTCACTTAAAAAGGCACATGCTAGCACATAATGGAAATTAACAGTAACATTCAGATTAGATCAATTTCACTTGACAATACAAAGCTGAATAGATTATTTAACTGATAACTTGCATAAAAATGTTCAGTGAAATAGACTGTTTATCAAGAGGTTAAGTTAGTTGCTTTTTTGGAAAGAAATACATATAGGCTAGATACTCATGCACAGATTTTAAATCTTCAAAGCTTTAAGCAAAGCTCGGCTGTCTTAAAACATTACATTTCATTACACGCAATCATTGTGAACTGTGTTCAAGCATAATTCCTCTTCCTTTCACCGCTTTCGGTCTGCTTTCACAGTAGTAACATCAGTCTGGGCCAAAGCAAACTATGATACAGTAGGTGGAAGTTTGCAGGTCACTGAGTTTCAAATCCCCAAAGTAGAAGAAAGAAGAAAGAGCGGCCATGGCAGCAACTCATGTTCAACTTTATCCACTTTGTGTCCACTGAGGAATCTAGATGTGCTGAGCTAAATGTGAGTAGCCCTTCACGCTAAAATTACATATATTTGATGGTTCAGGTTCATGTGGAACATGGACTGAGGTAGAGGAGTGGAAGTGCTACATTATTTTGTACTAACAACTGCTAGTCTGACATGAGTTTCTAAATCAGATTGTTTCTATAAGCATGCAATATTTTGTTCAAACATCTTAACAGATCAGCTGCCCTTATGCTCAAACCAATATGCAGTCAATTCAATACAGAACTAAAACACTGCAAGAAAATCAGGACTCATGTTATGTCTTCTACTGTTTCTTTGGGGATATTCTCTGGTGTTTTCATCAGAATGAGAGAGAAACTCACAGGGAAGAAGAGGAGGGAAATAGCCTCTAACATGACCTTGTCAAAATGCTCTCAACAAACTGAGTATTCATGAGACCCTGAGCGACATGAAATGTACTTAATCTTGTACAGCGCAGAGAGAAAAACAAGCAATACCATATTTTGGTAGTTTCACACATGAAATATTGATTTTTGGCTTCAGCTGAGGGTGAATTTCTTCCTCTGTGAAGGGTAATTCCACCTCTGCGCACCAACATCACACATTAGGGGAAGTATGACTCTGTTATGAGCCTGATACTCTTCTAGGCATGCTTTCCTCAAGGTTTTGGATTTTTCTGTGGGAATTTGTGCCGATTAAACCCAAAGAGAATTGTATTTATCTCAGACACATGCTGTATGTTAGAATCAGAGCAGACCAGCCGAGTTCACTGAAGCAGATATGAAGAAATTTCATTTTGGGCTGGAGTGGTAAGTGTTGAGGTTTTGCTAATCCTCCCCCTGTATGTGTGCAGTGTTTACTCAGGAAAAATCTCATTTGCCTCTTTTTAACTGTCCAATGTATCATTCACTGTGAGACTTTACCATAGGAGCTGAGTATAAAGGCTCTGTTAAGAGTGCTGTGAGTTGTTTTGTTAGATGGACATTTATAATGACCACAATGAGTTGGTCTTCTTGCTGAGTGCTTGTTTGCTTTTGTTAGACAAAAAGAGGTACCAGTATTAACTTAAGTCAGTACTTAATATGCTAAAAAGTCATGTTACTGTTGCTACAAAGGATCTTAGTCAGCTAAGAGCAAATCAACTGGAAAAGTCAAATGAATAAATGTGATCAGTTAAACAGTCCGTTTAAGTTAGTATTGTCAAGTCAAACTGATTGTTTCTTTCATCAAAATCAGCCAGAGCAGTGTTAAATATGTTAGCCTGTTAATGTAAATGTCCATTATGTACTAGCATTAAGCTAACTAACTCAGATGTTTATCCTGGTCCAACTGTTAAAAGTTTGAATTATCTTTGAATAATTGCAATGACTTTCAAAGAATAATTTTTGAAAGTTTTGGGATAACAAAAACAACTGAGATAAGCTGCAATCATACCACGTTTCATTTCAAGTGAAATTGCTTTGATGGCTCTCCCTATTAAAGCAAGTTAATGTGGGCTCAAGTGCACTCAGATCTGGGACCAGGCCCCTAGTTTAAAAGCACCCTTTAACATACAGGGTACAAACATCCTGAGACTAAAAACTCATTTTGAATGGTTGGGGATTTTAAGTTCCATTTTGCTAAGATTCATAGCTCCACCAGTGTTTCAAGACTCTTAAAAAACTACTTCCTGTTTCATGGCAAACAAAAAACTGCTACGACTACTTTTTTTTTTAATGAGACTTTAGTTTAAGCTGACTTGTATCATCTGGCAGTCGAAAAAGGCTACAACAACAACAGTGACCACAAACATTTAGTTTTCATGTTCATATTATATTTGGGGACAGTTATAACAATTTTTTAAAGCTGGAGTTTTTTCTAAAAAAAATCCCTGCAAATGCAATAATTATTATGTTTGTAAGAAATCTGTTGTTACATTTACAGTGGGCAACTGTTATTAAATTGTGGGAAGTTATTAGGTTTGCAGATGTAACAAAGCCAGCAGGGGGACTGTGAAGGGGGATAATGGTGCTTCAACATAGTATTGGCCCAGTGTGAGATCACCCTGAAGTTGCACACTGAACATGCGTCTCCAAGTTTAATGTGGATACAGAATTAGTGCTGATGCTTTATGCCATGTTTTATCATCATTGCAGCTACACAAACAGACAACGCTGAGTACACCATGTCAGCCAGGCAATGCTATACTGCTGCCTCCAAAAATCAAGATGATGATCAAACAGCTGCAGCCCTGGCCTTGCTCCACTTCTTTTTTTCTGTGTTGTCTGCATTGTTTTTGTTTTGTTCTTTAAGGTCAGGCTGAATAAATTTGACTGTAGCAGTCTCAGCCCAACTCTTTTAAAGTAGCTCCATTTGTAACAACCTCTGCATCCACATTGTAAAATACATTGCATAGTTTCGTGGCTTGTTTACCCTGCAGGTGAGGGCAGACTTTAATTTCCACGCGAACAGCCTGTCATTCTTTTTGGCTTACGCCGATAAAAAATGGAAAAACAAGCCAAGTTGCAGCCTTCTGCAGGTGTATTTCATACTGTTTTGCTTACACGGAATAGATAAGAGCTGAAATAAATCCAAAAAAGCAACAGTAAAATATAATCTTTACAAACATATTGTGCATTTTCTTTTCCTTATTTCTTTATCTTGCCTCATTACATTTTCAAACTCTTCAGTGTAGCAGCAGGATAAGCATCTTAAGCAACACTTCCTGCTCTTCCTCAGGCGTTCCCACGCCAGATGTGATGTTATTCTCCCAGTGTAGCATGAGTCTACCCTGAGATCTCTTACAAGTAAGTCGTGACCTGAAAACCTCCGGAGGAAGAGACCCGGAAGGGAGCCAGATCAGATGCCTGAAAAAACTCTATACTCTTAATATGCGAAGGAGCGACTGCTGATTGCTCCCTCAAGATGTGTGAGCTCCCAACAAGATCTCTGCCCTCAAATTAACATCACTCAGTTCTGCCGTCATATGTTCTTATTGAAGATTAACATGTTCACTTTTTGATTAGACTTTTCAGAGAGGTGTTGATTCAACTTTATGGTCATTTTGGAGCCCTGCAGGTTGTGGATCTGTTGAATTGAACATCATACGGATGATGTGTGTCTAATATCTAGCCCACTCTGATTTATGGAAATGGTTTGAGATAATTATTGCAACACATATTACCTTTATGAAGGAAGGATTTATTGCAGGGTTGTTGAAGGAGGCAGCACCAATTTTTCCTCTAACTATCCCCACAAAGCTTTCAACTGTACAAGCCAGTGAATTGACAAAGATAAATCTGAAGCTAGCAATCCACCTGCCATGCTGCAGACACACAAAGCAGCATAAAAGGCTGACAGAAGAGCAGGTCAATGTAGAAAGCTGTTACATAACTCATTGCTGTGAGTAGAATTATTATTATTCTGATGTCCGGCTGAATATAAACCGTGTAAACTGTCTACCTTGTGTGCAACAAAAGCAAAGCAGTTTCCTTTTGAGTGAGTATCACAAAGAAATAACTATCTGAACACTTATTACACCTCCCATGAACCAAAATAAAACATTATCCTCTACCAGAGACAAAAACATGAGCCTGAGCCAAAGGCAGACCACCAAAAACAGCAGCAACTACTACATAGCAATGAAGTGCATGAAAGAACAACAATAAACATAAAGCAATTAAAAGTTATAAAATGCTGCAGCATGTCAACTAAATTAGCATTATTAGCATAAAGCAGACACCAACATAAGACAAGACAGCTTCAGAAACCAAAGTTAATACACAAACAATGACTAAACTTTGCAGGGGAAAAAAGTAGACACATACCTGAACTTGTAAGGTGAGGCAGTGACTAAGCATTTTTGGCTAGCATAGCTTCAGGTGAAGTGAAGCTATCAGAGTGTCCTGGCAACACAGTGTAACAAAAAATATATATATATTATCAATGAAGTCCTCCTGTGGTCACTGTTAGCATTTTAGCTTGATAATAAAATGCTGAAAACCCACAAACAATGGTAAAATAAGTGGAGTTAGAAGTGCTAGCAGACTTAGCTTACTAGCATCTCACTGAAGGGGTAAAATGAAGCCTCATATCTTTATATACTGTAAGACGATCCATTGAAGAGGGTGCGCTTGATTTATTTTTCAGTGAGAAAAGGGTCAAATGTGTGACAGTGTTAATCTGAACTTGCAAGCTGTATATAATTAGAAGACATTCATTTAAAAATTCCAATCTTATATTTAGTCCAGGGTGTTTGATGACGCTCTTTATGAGGGTTTATGTGACTGCTTTGAACACTGCAAAGCACTCACAGCCAGTCGTTTTTCTTTTCGTCTGCCCACTTTTTTGGCTCGCTTCTTCTTCACAAAATTCCAATCCATGTGTTTCAACTTTCAGAGATATTCTGCGGTTTCCAAAAAAGTTGGGACAACTGATTTGTTGGCAGCACCTGAGAACTCCCATTCGAGGGAAGGTAGAGATTTCTGCATAGAGAAATGCTACCAAAATGCCCTGTTTTGAGCTGTTCATGACTATGCCAAGTATTCAAAGTCTGAAAATCTGAACATTCTTAATTCTTAAGTGGCTTTTGTGTTCCAAAAGTAGTGAAATATTCAGGCTTACGATAAAAAAATAGTTTAAAAAAACTCAAAGAGAAACTGCAGTAGGAAGGAATTTAAAAAGCTTCCACATGAAGCCTGGACGAGTGGTGTCACACAACACTCATGTATGGTCCTGAAGCGGTCCAGTGTGAATCTTACCCATGTTTCCTCAGCCCATGTCCATCCCACCAGCCTCCAGCCTCACTCATTGTGACAGGAAATCTTTGTAACAGTTGGTCTTTGTAAATGTGGATTAAATAACAATAGATGGAGGAATGTAAACTAGCACTCAAAGGGGAGCTAGCTACAAAGGCTCACATTAAAGAGTTGTTTGATGGAACAGGCTTGCTTGTGAATGGCACGTCATTACTCAGTCACTTACCCATAAGGTTTTTTCAGGTGACGGTACAACACTGTTTTAATTCAAAGCATGTTTGTGACAATAATGTGAGTTATTTATACTTTAAAGAGGCTTGGCTAGCCTCTTAGCTCAGAGAAAGACTCCTCAAGACTCCTGTCTCCTTTCATGTGGTTGGACGGCACAAGAAGGTCTGCAGGACTGAGTAAATTTTGGTATTTATCGACTCCACGCTTGGTAAATCAGTCAACTTTGGTCAAATCACTTCTTTATAAAATGTAAGGATTGTATTCTATGTATGTAGCAATGACTGGCGCCGGTGAAGCCATTAGCTCAGATACAGCTTTAGCAGCAGTTTTTATCAGATCTTGAGAGCATTTCTTTAAGCAAAGAATTACACTAATAGCTTCTCCATGCAGAGAAGATGTTTTTGCCCATCTGCTGACTGGCCCCAGCATGAGTTTGATCCCAACAGGCTCCATTGTTCATTAACTACAACAGCACCTGCCTGCCAAGCTCACCTACCAGAGCTGCACATGCCTGCTACTTTATTTTTTTCTTGTCGCTCTGGTTGGCCTGTAATAAATGTTACAGGCAGAACATTTGCCCAATCACCTTTTGAGCTTTTTTTTGGAAATTCCTTCCCTCCCCATATTGTATTTGAAGTTTCCCAGATGTATGTGAAATATATCCCATGTAATGCATGGATGAATCAGTCTATCCAGTGTGTCAGGTTATTGTTTACCATTCACTCTGTTGTCTTAAAGGGGACATATTTTACCCTTTTAAGACAAGTTTATATTGTCCTCAGAGGTCCCGAAAATATGCCTGTGAAGTTTGATCTTGAAAAAAACGCTCTAGTATAGGATTCTGTGTCTGTGGCTTTAATGTTAATGAGCTGTCTGACTCCACCCCTGAACACACTCCTCTCAGGAAATGGATGTGGCACTCCTAATGTTACAATTTTACAGACACTTTTATCCAAAGTTAAGGACCTGACTGGAATTTGAACCATCAATCTCCTGGATCAAACAGGGTAGGGCTATGCAGCATCTCAGCTGACAGCTGAGAGGAAGATCAGCAGAGGAGGGCGGAACTTTCTTCCAAGTGGGGAGGGCCAACCAAACCTGGGGGTGGGTGCTTACTCCCCACATGAGGTCATGAAGGTAAAATCAAAGAACAGCTTGTTTCAGCACACATTTTCTGAAAGGTGAAGAAAGAGAGGGTGGAAGGGAATGGATTTTTCTGGTACTTGAAGGGATTGTGGACAGGTCAGGGACACATATTTTTGTTAGAAAAGCCTGAAAAAGTGATTTTTGCATAATATGTCCCTTTTAATGTCACAAAAAAAGCACATCAACAAAATCTTCTTGTCAAGCGTTTGCTTACAAAATCAGCACAGCAACACCACCCTGTGTCAAAACTAAGAAGTACAATACAGTCAAACACAGGCTTCACGCTCTATTTCGGGTTGTTTTCTTTAATTTTCAGAATTTGCAGCTGTTTAAAATGAACCACAGACCATAGTTTGGACTAAATGTATTGATTCATGTTTTTTTCTGACATTTATCAGCAATTTATCACCATTTCTAACTGGTTAAACAAAAACCATATGTGGGAATGTATACATAAGTTCACAGCTAACACTTGGTGTTATGTGTTTATGCTTCATTTACAATTTTCTATGCATTTTCCACCATTTATCCAGGGAAGGTTGTATTAGCATACTTGTTCATTATTGCTTCTTTTACTAAAGGACAAAACTACGGTATATGAACAAGTGTTAGCAATTAAGTTTTCTAAAAATCCTCTTGTATGGCCCTCTTGAGTGTTAAGAGATGTCTTGTCAGATTTTGCTGCTAATATTGCACTGTAAAAAGACTTGATTTATTTTTAAGGCTTTTCTATTATTTGTAGGTGTTGTAAAATGTGCAGTTGTACAGATTAGTGGCCCCTGAGCAACATGTCTTGCGTATTCAGAGGGACTCTATTCAGTCTAACCCATTAGCATTCAGGCCTGCTTTTCACAGCAGCTTCAAGGGCTAAAAGACTTTAATTTAGCCTATAACTGCATAAAAACCTGCAGCTGCATACACTAGAATAATAGATGCCTGGTTTAATGAGTCACTCATGAGGGGAACTCCCATTGAAAGTGGATTCATTAAGTTTATTTCAAGTACTCCTTATAAGCAGTAAATCCTATTAAGTGCAAATGTAGAAGCTCATTTATACTACACAGAGCCCCAGATCTTACATTATCAAGCGTTATCAAGCAGAACATCAGAAAATAAGATATCGATATTTGTCTTGTTTTACACCTCATAATGTGAAGATTGTTCTTTTTTTTCTTGTAGTTTTTTCTTAAATTTTCTTCGATGCAAATCTTGTCCAATTTTTTGATGTTCAACATGTGTTCTTTATGGTCTGCACTAATTTGTATATTATATCCTATCATATCATATGTTATCACGAAATATTGTGTCACATGGCATTATATCATATCATATAATATCATTGTTTCTTATAATAATGTTTCATGTCAAATTGTATCGTATTATATTGTACCTTAAAGCATTGGTTCTTAACTGGTGGGTCGGGACCCAAAAGTGGGTCACAAAGCCCTTTACAGTGGGTCCCAGTGGTGTGCATGGGGAAAAAAATGTGCTAAATTGTCTATGAGACTCTATGAGAAATGGATTTTTTGTGTTTTCATTGTTTTTGTTACACCTTGTGTGCTGTCTTAGGCCTAAGCTCTACTATTTTTTATTAAATACATCTGATTGATTAAAAAATAAATAAATTGGGTCGCAATTGTCCTTGAGGAATTGATGGTGGGTCGCGTCACTCAACCAGTTGAGAACCGCTGCCTTAAAGTATTATATCATATCTATCATGTGCTTTATTGTATTGCAATGTATCATATTATATAGTATCTTATCCTCACATATCATATTGTATTGTTTCTGTTGTATCATATCATATCATATCATATAATGTCATGTATCATATTGTATTGTATTGTATCGTATTGTATTGTATCATACTGTATCATTTTACATTTTAATGTATCATATCATATTGTATTATATAGTATCATATTATATAGTATCATATTATATTGCGTCATGTCATGTTGTATCATTTTATGTCACATTGCATTTGCCATTTGCTGTTGACTTACACTCAATGAAGCTTTTTGGGCAGTCTGAATGAGCCCTTTCACAGTGACCCACCACTCAGCCCATGGTATTATGCTGACTAATGTTATGTGCTATTTGTGTGTCTGTTTTTCCTTCAATATCAGGACACAATTCTGGAGCTGTTGTGCGATGCAGTGGCATCGTCAGTGCGGCAGGGGAAAGGTCTGGTGATCAGTGGCTTCCCCAGAGACCTGAGACGGGCTGAGGAATACGAGGCCAAGGTTAGAAATGTGGCCAGGAACATGAACAAAAGCAAGGAAAGACAGTGGATAGACTACACACAGTTTCATTGGGCAGGAATATGAAATGAGTGATAAAGCCAGATAAATTCACATCGATTGGTGAATGGCACATTTACACAAAACAAAATTGAAGATGTAGCCTCACTTGTTGGACGTTGATCCGTTATTGATGATTCTGTTCTTTGTGTCAGATGGGGGAGCCCAGTGTAGTCCTCTTGCTGAGCTGCTCAGCAGACACCATGTCCAGCCGTCTGCAGTGCCGCCGCAGGTCCTCCTCCTCCTTCAGCTTCCAGGCAGCCTCAGACAGAGAGGATGCCCTGTACAGGAGAGCTGAGAGTTTCTTCAGTGACAGCCAGGAGGTGGCTGCTCACTACGAGTGCAAGAAGCTCCTGCACACGGTACAGTTGTTTTTCTAGCAATAAAGAATGTATTCTTTCCGATACAGCTCGATGAAGATAACCCCATTCATCCATCTGTTCATCCATAGCAATTGGATTTTTCTCGAGTCTTTCTTCACCCACCTAATTCAACATTAAATCCCCTCAAGAACACAGTCAAGCCTTCTTTGAAAGTACTGCTGAAATATTTTTCTCTATATCAACATTTAAAATGCATTCTTTAAAATATGTTTGGAGTGTCAAAGTCAGATAACTGCACCCTAGAGGCTAAAGTGCTTTACATTAAGTCAGTCATATCACATGTATTTCTTTATGCAAATGCAGCTTTTTCAACTCTTTTCTTCTGATTTTTGGAAAACCATTTCTATAATGAGATATGTGTGCATACACTCATCAGTCACTTTATTAGGTATACCTGATAGGGGATTTGAGTGACTTTGAATGCACCATGAGCATCTTTGGGTCAGTGGTAGTCAACCGTCTCTCAACCAAAGGGTTGGGGTTGCCATCCCCAGCTCTTTCAGCCACATGTTGATGTGTCTTTGGGCAAGACTCTCAACCCGGAAGTGCCTTCACTACATGCATATGAATGGGATTTGTTAATAGTATTTCACTAACTGCTGATCTGAGATTTTTGTGAACAACCATCTCCAGGTTGTACAGAGAATGGAATTTAGCAGGGTTTCAGAGAAAGCTATTTAACTTGAATTCAAAAAACAAAGATGTTTCAATGTCAGGGATGTGTTTAGTGGGGGTTCCCTCCACTGACACAAGCAAAAGAAAGTTGTTTATTAGAGTTCATGTTTAGAGTGGTGAATTTTCCTTTCAGATTAAGCTGCTTGGACATTTAAATGACACTACAGCTGCCTAATGTGGGTGTGTTTAAATAGTACAACACATGTAGAGGTTCTGCTGTGATATCACAGAGGTGCATAATGACCTTAGATCCTGAGTCTATCTCTCTTTCTGTCTGCAGATTGATGCTGAGAAGTCACCGGATGAAGTCTTCTCCCAGATCTGCCAGGCGATGGAGACCTTCTAATTTCTGCAACCACTCCTCCCTCCAACCCCGAATCTCTCCCATCCAGGAGCTCCACCTGTGAAGACTTCTCTCTTCCTCCACAAGGAGACTCACCCACCTCTTCTCTCACACACGTACACCACACACACACACGCAAACACACCCCCACGCACCCCCCCACACACACACACACACACACACAGACACACACTCATTTAACTCCAGTGATCTGCATGCCCCATATCGGTGAAACCTCTTCCTGCTTTTAACACTGGTGAAGCGCCTGGTTGTCACTTTCTGCTTCACCCACTCGCATCGTCTCTCTCTTGCATCAACCTCAATATATGCTGCCAACTGTCCGGCCGAGGCAGATAACTGTACTGAGAAACATGGCATTCCTGCTGTGACTGAGAGCATGTTTGTAGTGGAGTATGTGAAACTGCAGAGAGGGAGAGAGAGAGGGTTCCTGCCACGCTGCAAAGTGGAAATGTCAGTGTGTGTTCATGCTCTCATGCACAGCATTGTGTTTTATATTGTGACAAGCATGCAAGAATTACAATCAAAGCTTAACTGCCTTTTGTGCATTGAATAAAAAAGCAGAAAAATCTTTAAAAGTGTTGGAAAATATTGCATTTGTATGTTTCCGAAGCTCATCGTACAAGTGCTTGTTTTGAGTCTGGTATTTAACATTCAATAAAGCCAGTGCATTTGCTAAAAGAAGGATTTCTGAGTGTCTTTGGCGTCTGTGTGAGGAAGTGTTTGAATGGTCATACCTTATCTTAGAGCTCCATCTGCTGGTCAAAGGACAGAAACAAAAGGTGCCTATATTCTGGATTGAAACAGAGGGATAAAGAAGGTTTTGGATCCTCTTTAAAATGCATTAAAATATACAGAGAGCACGTTTAAGCTGATATAATGTATAGTTCAAAGGTCATCAAAATAACCTTTCACTGCAGCACTGTTCCAGTAAGCAGCTGTAGTGAGCTCCAAAAACAAGCAGTGTTTCATTGTTTTTAGAGGGTAGATAAAGCTCAAAGTGAGATTTTTTAAATAGTGGCTACAGAAGTCCTAAACTGACATGCATCAATGCATTTTATTTACTCAATTTTTCATGACTAGCCTCCAGTTTTTTTCTCAAAATTTCGACTTGTCCTGTATTCACATATGAGCAGAAACTCAAAACAAAAAGGATGCACAATAATGGATATTTGTTGATGTCCAATATGCTGATGCCTCCAACCCATTTTCACCAATACCAATACTGATACTGATACTGATCTATACACAACCTTCATCTATTATAAAGAACATCAAGCCTCTCCTGTAATGGAATTGACCTGACACTCTATCCTGACAGCCTAATTGTTTTAGAAACAAGCCCGCCTGAGGGCACCATCAGGTGGGAAGGATTGACACAATCCCAGTTATGCTTTGGATGCTTTGGATGCACGGTCTAGGGTACCATCTGGTCAATAAGGATGCCACAAGTCCCAGGTAGCACTATGGATGCCCCAAGGGACTGAAAACCACCATCAGTCTCCAGGTTTATCACCAGGGGTGAAAACACCCAGACAAAAGAGCTTGACCTTGGCTGCAGAGCGATACATGTGCCATCGTATCAAGCTAGACTCTGCCTTCCACCCCTTTCCAGCCCAAGTTGTGGTACACTGGGCTCAGTGATGAATCCTTAGGGCCCTGCATGACTAAATCATATGCACAGAACATAAATGATCAATTTCTTCTTTTTAAATATAGACATTTAGTAATAAAAAAAATCAGTTTGTATCGAACAGTAAAACTAGCTTTATCTGACTTTTTGAAAGCTCCAGACAGAACTGTAAGAACCTGCTGATGGACATTAAGCCTTGTAGTGCACCAGATGAAAGTGTGACCCTTTAATGGAGCTGATATTCTAAACTGAAATTATTGTCTGCGTGTAATGACAGTTTTGCAGGGTGGTTTGCTCACCAAATGCTTTGAATAACACAAAAAAACACATTCTTCTCAGTGTAAACTAACTGAAGTTCAGATCTAAAATGTTGGTCCCTAGTGCATGCTTAAAATTTGAAGGAATGAGGATGGAAAAAGAAAAAACGTCAGCTATGGTAGGTCCACTGACTCTTGCTTTATTCTCCACAACTTACACTTGCATTCTGCTGATATGTTTGGCCAATACATCAGCTGGAAATGTTGGCTGAAATTGAGGGAGGGAGTTTGAAGTAGAGATGCTGCTATTTTGCCTCTCAAAGTAGCCAGTTGAGGTGGTTTGTGCATCTGAGGATGCCTCATGTTCGCCTCCCTGTGGATGTCTTCCGGGCACATCCAACTGGAAGGAAACCCCATGGTAGACCCAGGACTTCCTAGAGGAATTATATATCTCATCTGAAATGAGAACACCTTGGAATCCCCGAGGAAGAACTGGAAAATATTTCTGTGGAGAGGGATGTATGGGTGGATGTGCCTGGCCTGCTGCCACCCCGATCCAGCCCCCGAGAAACAGGAGCAAATAGATGGATGGATGAAATAGTTTTTTTCTCTGAACTTATTTAATTTTGGCAAATTGTAAAAATAGGCTGCACGGCAGCGCAGGGGTTAGCACCGTTGCCTCACAACAAGAAGGTCTCTGATTCGCTTCCTGGTCAGGGCCTCTCTGTGTGGCGTTTTCATGTTCTCCCTGTGCATGCGTGGGTTCTCTCCGGGTACTCCGGCTTCCTCCCACCACCAAAAACATGCTCATTAGGTTAACTGGCGACTCTAAAATTGGCCGTAGGCGTGATTATGAGCAAGCCTGATTGTCTCTATATGTCAACCCTGCAATTGACCAGCAACCAGTCAAAGGTGTACCCCGCCCCTCGCCCTACTACAGCTGGGATAAGCCGAACGGGATAAGTGGAACAGAAAATGGATGTATGAAACACTCATAGTAATTTTAACCAAAGGCATCCATTTAAATTAGGGTGGAATGATTTTTTTTTTTTTTTTCTAAATCAATCACAAATTGGAAAATGGCATCTCAGCCAAAAAGATATGTTACAAAACATGTTCAGAACACAAACTCTATACAAAATATGTCTTAGCTATTCATTTATCTATATTCTTTTATGAATACTATATTTTTTTCCATTATTTCAGTTTCCCCCCTTTTTGTGTTTTTGCATTGACTATCTATAATGTCCTAAATATTGTTGGGTTGAAGATTCATGATTATGTCTTGTTTTTTTTACTAATAAAGGACAATATAATTTCCCAATTTTATGTAATTTTTTCAACAAATACAAGCAATAATTCATTCTATAAAATAACCAACTCAATATGATCAATGATCAATGATCTTGAAGAAAGTATCTGATGGGGATTATTTAATTCTTACTAAATATGAATTTCTGTACTGAAGAAAATTACAGATTTTTGTCACTCATTTGGATTCAAAAAATATAAACAAGTAGAATTTCTTGGTAGACTACTCTGAAAAAACAAATGTTGAGCATAAACTCTCTGCTGCATGAACTACAGTATTAAACCAGGGTTTTGACACAAATTTCGGATTAACAAAATATTGTGCCCTGTGTGATTTGAAAATTGCATCAGGCTATATTGCGATTGTCTACATTTCGACAATCAAAATTTTATTATCATTACTATTATCTTACTACTTTAATTGGTTGCATATCTGCCAGTATGTCTCGATTTGAACGCCACACTGTTGCTTCAATTGTCCTTTTCACCTCTCAAAAGACTTACTGGGTTTGCTGGCTCAAAACTGATGTAAAAAAAAAAATCAGATGTACAGATTTTCTATAAAATCTTAAAATGTCGCGCTGAATCATCTGTAGCAGCAGGAGGGACTACAGTACCCATAAAGCATGTACGACACACTTCCAGGTGACTGTGCGAAATGACCTGGAAGTATGTCAGCCATAAGAAAGGCTGTTCAAATTCTCTAAATGTTCAGAAAAAGAGCCTCGTTATTATTATAACTTCTATAAATTATCTCACATCTAAGTAAATTTAAAAACAGTTCAAATTACATTGCTATCATCAACTTTATATATTTTATACATCTTTCTCTTCACCACCATTATTTTCGCTAATGGTCTAGTCCTGCCCTCTTAGTAAGGTGTCTTGAAATAACTTTGGTCATGAATTGGAACTATACAAAGATTGATTGATTGACTGCCCAGCCTTCCTTTAAAGACCCCGTAAAGTGAAAACAGATCTGTATTTAGGTTTGTTATATGACAGGTCACAGTCCTACAAAGCCCCTGGTTAAACTTCAGTCAAAAACATCTCCAAGTTTATGAAATTAAGCTTCAAAATCACGAAAAATGAGGCAGTAAAATTTGCTCCAGGGTGGTGTGGGCGTATCTGAATGAGCTGAAGCCACGCCCACCCAGGAGAAATACAATCCTTTCAAATGATGCTTTAAATGATCCATAGGGCATTGTGGCTGATAGTTTGGTAAATTTACCTCACAGTGAACAAAAAAACTGCATTTAACTATCTGTTAACTTTCAATGAAGGCAGTGACATCAGCTAACAACAGACTGGACTGAGATGAACTGTTCTGTGATTTTATATTGTAGTGTTAGAGGGGCGGGGTAATTCTCCACTGTGGGCTCATGACATCATGAGCCCACAGTGGGGAATGGCCCCGCCCACATGAAACCAAGCCAGGAAAGAGGACACTTTCTAACAACCTAAACCCAGAATTCAGTCACATGTAGATCTTAGTGTTTTCACATGTTTACAGCAACCATATTCCAACATATCCAGTGTTAAGACTAGAACTTTGGATTTCACTTTACAGGATCTTTAGATATGGCGCTTGCTCCAGCATGCCACGGCATGACACCAGCTCACATTCTCTATTAGTGCAAAGTTTAAAGGAAATCCCTCAAAGCATTCCTGAAATATCCCGTTCACAAGAAAGTGCTTGTTGTCATTATGAAGCACTTTTGAAAATATTCAAAGAAAGTGAAAATCAGGTGATGTGTTTAATTGTCTAAAAAAAGTTAAAGTCCTAACATCAGACAGCTGAACCAGAAATTTCTAACTGCTTTTACTGATTTGAGTCAACTTATGAAGTAACTGGTGAATGTTGCAGCAATAAACAGCTTAACATCACACACAGCTTTTAACTCCAATAAGGCTGCAGGAACCACAGGTGTAGAAACACTATTTTCACATACTTTTATTTCCACGGTTCTCCTCTAGCATTTTTTTTACATTATTATTTTTTTTACATAAGAACAGACTGTTATACACAGATATTGAAGCAGGGCATGGGGGTGAGGGAAGGAGACGAAAACCATACAAAATGGTGTCTACTCAAGCACAACAAAATCTATGTGTATAAAATTGTTTTGGGTTATTCCACTGTGGAGGCACCGACCTCTACCTCAATTCTTTTTTAAATAGATTAATAAAAATACAATCTTTTAAATGGACCTTTTTTAAGTGAGCTGCTAAATTAAAGATCTAGAGGCATGATGACTTTGATCAATAATCGGGCGGGAAAATGTGGGTCGAGGGAGAAGCTGGGACCACGTTCAATGGTGGAACTCGCCTCCCCTGAAAAAATAAACAAATTCTCTTTTAAAAATGGCACACAGCAACTAGCGCTGGCTACTTTTCACCATATACTTTTACACTCAACATGATCAACAATGCCACACAATGGGGGAGGAGAAAAAAAAACAAAAACACAGTCTTGTGTACTTTTGCCATACGTTCCCATTCGCCTGCCTTCAGAAACATTTGCTCTCCATGCTGTAGTGCTTGTTGTTAGACATGTTTTAGTGGAGAGAGCAAAGGGAAAGGAAATACAGATGGTGTGAAAGATGAGGTGTTACAGAGCAGCGTTGTGTGACAGTGGGAGGGATGGTGCACCATCCATAGAACACATACAGGTCTGCAGAACGTCACATGGGTCAGCAGGACTTCCTACAGTCACCAACCTCGACGTCAAGTCCAACCAAACCTCCTTGTAATAGTCGCAACCTCTGTTAAGTAAGCCGCGACTCATAAATACTCAATCTACGGATACCTAGCTAGGACATTTTTCACTCTTGCATAACACGGAGACCACACGCACACACAAACACACAAACCACCTATGTGTATCTCATTTGATGACTTCACAGTCCACTATGACCACACATCTCCATTAGGTGGCGCTTCACCAGACGGGCTGTAAGGTCTCCAGTTTGAAGCAGCACAGGGAGGTCACTGGAGGATGAGGAGGGGGAAAGAGGAGGAGGCGGACCTCGTGGAGTCACAGAGCTCGGGAATGTCGGTGTGCCTTCAGTTTAGTTTGTTTTTTTAAAAATAGTGTATCATTTCTAATCACAGATCCATTGATTAACCTGGCTGAGGTGGAGTAAGGCCCCCTTGTTCTGAGGAACCAACATGGCCGCCCTTTGCTCGAGTCAGGGAGGCCAGTTAACCAACAGCCCCTCCCACCAGCAGCACGGTGGTCTGCTCTGAGGCCCCCTGGCTGTCTGCCTGCCTGCTGGCCTTCCTGCCTGGCGGCGGGTTAAGCGGTTATCTTGGACTTGGAGGATGGAGCCATGCACAGAGTGGCCTGTGGGATATGTGGAGAGAGCCTGGAGCTAAAGGCACCTGCGACCCTGTCATCTGTTGGCTGGAAAGTAGTTCGGGTCCAGGTAGTTGTAGCCCGTGCTCTGCGGCAGACAGTAGTCCCTGTCCAGGAAGGTTTCAGGCTGGTGCACCGGTTCTAAGTGATGGTTCGGCTTGTGCGTCTCTGTTTTAAACAAGCTGGAGAAAGAGAGAGAAAAATGTGTCAGTGTGTCAGTAGTCCAAAACATACTGCAGTCGAATTAATGCCCAACATAAAGGCAGAAAATCAATTCAACATCATCATCAGAACTTCAACAGAAAATTTAAACTGCAGCAGAGAGATAAGGGATTATGTTCTGTGCACATGATGCCATCTTTCAGTGAGGAACTCAGGATGGGAGGCAGGAAGTGATTTCTGCATAAAGAAGCGCAATTAAATGCTAAAGTTTTGTACTGTTTATGGCTGACTGATATGTTCAAATTGCTAACTCCGGCAACTTTTGAGTCACAAGAGCAGAGACACATTCTGGGGAAAAGGTCACAGAGAAACAGCCACAGACATGGATTGAAAGCCTCCATCCAAAGCCTAGGTAAGCGACGAGCAGACAACACAGTCCGTTTGGTTCAGTGTGGCTTGTCTGAGCTTAGCATGGTAAATCCTGATCTTGCTTCTGTTTTCACAGCTGATAGCTATCTAGCCTTGCTTGTTGCAACGGGAAAATCGGTCAAACACTCATTTAAAATTCTAGTTTATTTTCCTAGTTATGAAAAAAATCTCCCTGAAGAACCCCCCAAAGGAGAACCTCCTAAAAAAGATCAATGTAAAGTCATATACACACAAAAAGGCCCAAAAAGAGTCACTTGCCTATAAAGACCAACATGATTATCAATGTGCTTATTTCATGTGTATCAGAGGGAGCCTTCAGATTTTTTTTGCGTTAGTAATGTGCCTGGAAGAAATTGCGACAAAGTGTTCATGAGGCTCTTTCACATCTGTTGTTTTTCACACCTTTTGTACTGTCTAAGGTCCAAGCTCTACTTTTTTATGAAATAAATCTGATGAAAAAAACAATATTGAAAACTTGGGTCACAGTTCACCTTGAGGAGTTGAGGTTAAGTCCCATGGCTAGACTAGCTGAGAATTACAGGCCTTGTGGTTATGTCTGTGGGGGGGGGGCGGCACCTTTCCTGCAGCAACGTCTGTCTGAAATATGTCCACACAGTCGAGATGAGAGGATATCCTCTTTCCCTCAGCTGAAAACTTTAAGCCACTGCTGCTAGTTAGCTAGCTTGTTGAGGCACTGCCTGGGGCGGAAACTGCCCACAGGCGTGCGGGGGGGAATTTCAAACTAAAAGCGTAGCTTGAAGCATCAATTTAGATCAATGTTTTGACTGTCCATCGATCTGACTGGATCATCAACTGGCCAATTGATATACCGATATACACTGATCAGTTGTTACACCTCTACTCTGCATGTGAACAGTTTTACTGAATGGAAGCCTTAATATAATGGTTAAACCTTAACTTTATTTGCTGCAGCTAGATGAGGCTCAAGCTAGCTATCTGTTACACTTTAAAAATGATTGTGCGGAATTTATTTATCTTCCCAATTATTTTGGATTCAGAGGAGAAATGTTGCAAACAAGGTAAAACATCTTAACTATCACACTCCTTACTGATTTGAAAATATCAAGCCAATGTTCTTTTATCATGCAGGTCATACTTGGATTGTTCGGATCCACCATTACTCTACAATTTGTCCACCTCTGTATTTCTTCCTTTCTTGCAGCAATGATCTCATTTGTCACAGCAGGGCGCCGCGGTCTGAGTAAAAATAAATGTGTGGATGTGGAAATTGATTTGAGCAGAATTAATTATTTGTGACTCCAGGTTCACCAGAGGTAGCAGAACTAAGCTTAAACTGAGTTTTAACAAATCAGAAGTATCTCATTTTCACTTATCTGCAAACAGCAGGAAATAAATTATTCTGGTTATAATTTGCATCCTCTGCTTACACCATTTTTCCCGGCAACAGTGATAAATGTCAGTGACAGTGGGTCACACTAGCTGTCACAAATGAACTTTAATCTCACATTATCAAACCCAGACCCTCAGTGTTTGGGTCTCATTACCAAACCCATTTTTCAGTGTCACAGATACATATTTAATCCACAAATAAGTGATGCAGGCATCGGTCTATACCAACAGATTCCTATAATTACAGGACTCAGATAATTAACAGAGCTGAAATACTTTGATAGGGAAATAATAATTACAAAGCTTGAGGGAAGTTTACCAGAAAACAAGGTTATTCCAACAAGACAGGAATGTTTATTTTTGGAAATTCCAAGATATTCATTACTGGATACACAAATCTAAGATTCCTTACAGTCCCCTTATAAGGAATCTTAGATTAGAAATCTTCTTAAGGTGGAAAACTTAATATAATATTTGGATGTGAAGTGCCATATCAGTGTAGAACTAGAAAAGCACTTGGAGAGCGCAGACCTCCGCCATTAGCCCTATCTCCCAATAGTAAAGAATCTCTTAAAAAATTCCTGGATCCAGATGGTGATCCGGATCACTCCCAAAATCTAATCAGTTCTTCCTTATGCCATTTGTGTCATTTCTTGAAAATTTCATCAAAATCCGTACATAACTTTTTGAGTTATGTTGCTAACAAACAAACAAACTAACTAGCAAACAAACTAACAAACCCTGCCGATCACATAACCTCCTTGGCGGAGGTAATTAACAATCTCATGATAGAAATAGAGGAACTCACCAGTCTGAGCAGTTGGAGCAAAAATCCACCGAGTTGTCTTGTGGACAGTCCTGACAGTGCCACCGCACTCCTGTGATGGGCTCCATGCCACAGACATCACACTAAACAAAACACAGACAAACACCACTTCCTTACTGCACAATAATGAGACAGAATCAACCTAAATGTTAAAAACATCTTTACAGAGCTGGTGAATAACTGTCCAAAGTTAACAATGATTTCTGAAGACTCCAAAATTAAAGAGTCTTCAAAAGAAACACTAAGTGGCTCAACTTTCTATGTTTAAAGTGTCTCTGCTGATTTAACAAGGAAAACTTCATCTGCCTCAGATTTTATCATCTTTAATCCACAGAGAACAAGTGTTTTAAAAAAAGGAACTGTTTTAATGAGTTGTCTGAAGTCTTCACCTTGTAACCAACATGCCGCACACCGGCTTTGTCCTCCTGGATCTCCTGCAGCGTCTGTTTTTTTAGTCGCTTCAGCTGTAATAGCTCTTTGTACTCTGGCAAGTTTCTCAGCTCAACGGGTATTCCTTCATCGTCCTGCATGTGAAGGAAGGAAACAAAAGCACACTTTAACTTTCATTCTCAAAAAGAAAGAAACAGACTGGAGAGGACTGACAGACATCAGGACATGTTCAGATAAAGCTCAGATAAAGGACTCCAGGATGTGATCTGACTATTATCTTCTTTCGGTGGTTAATGCCACAATCAGCCAGCTTTCAATCAAAAGCTTTCTTCTGTTGAGTAGAAATGATGTAATACGCAGAGATTTCTTTTCAGCTGTAAAAGTGGGTGCAAACTTTTGAGTCTTTCTCACAAAACTTGTCCTGCTGCTTTAACACTAAGCAAAGTAGACTAACTTATTTTATGTCACCATACCTGAACTGTCCCAAGAAACATCTGCAGCCACTCTGAAGTGAATATAAAGTCAATCTGCAAGGAACAAACAAGCTCCAAGACTGATTTGATTAAAGGTGGTCTCAAGGGAAGATAAGATTTGTTAATGTTACTTTCTGAGGCTGGGGAGCAAACTATTTGTCTTTATACAACCATTGAAATAAGTAAAAACGGATGTGCTGTAATTTTAAAAATTATGTTGGCTTAATATTATATTATAACAGCACGTCATAGGACTGGGGGTTCAAACCTTGGTCGGGGCACAATGAGTATCCAGTGTGGGCCCTTAGGCAAGGTCCTTAACGTCATGAACACTTGTCCTAGATGTGCATCGCTCTTGACAAAAGCGTCTGCTAAATGACACTGTAGCATTATAAGCATGCTAGTTAGTGAGTTCAGTTTATGTTAGCAATGCTTGTTAGGCTGGAAAAAGCCTTTATGACATCGTAGATGATGCCATTTAGAAGGTTTGTTTTTCAGAGCAACTAGGTACATAAATCAACCACAGTGGAGATGTCAGATATTTAAAAGATAAAATAAAAACAATAGATTATATCAAGGTGGTGTGGCCCAAAACAACTCACTGGATCACCACCATTTGTTAACCTGAAAGTCGGGCTGCATGATTTTGTCCAAAACGATAGTCATAATTAATATGATCAGTGTTATCAATTAGAAATAGTTTTTATAGTTCAATTTAAAAACACCTATCACAAGGACGGACAACAACTAAAAATCTGCCCTGGAATTTTGAGAAACTGGCCAAAGACATACAGCAGCAGTCCCTAGATAAACACCTTATATGGAAAAAATACCCCAGCAAAAATAAGTAAGAATGAACGTTAGAGAAGATCTAGTGCGCAGTATTTATCCTCATCCAATTATTTCTTGTACTGAATAGTACTTTATAGGTGTATAACAGCTCACAGAGTTCACAGTTCAGTTAGTACCTCAGATTTGGGGTCACAGTTTGATATGGGTTTGGTTCATCAGGGAAAAAAATGCACTAAGTCCTGAATTTCAGCATTAATTTTGACAGCTATTTTTAAATTCACTGTATTTACACATAATTTCCAGGGATGGGGGGTGTAATAATGTCACTCTGGTAAATGATGACAAAAAGATAAAGAGCAAAAGCTCTCCTATTGGTAGGTGTCAAGATACATGTTGCTGACATCAGTGTGTCAAACTAGACAACGATACAAGAAAAATTCTGACATGCTAGTCTTGTTGCATTGTGGGCATCTTGAATGCATCATTAATCATATCACACTACAAAAGCGTTTGTCATTCTTGATACTTAAAATCGGTTTTGATGTTCAAAGATGAGCTGCGACATTGAAATTGGGCCAAAATCTGGCTTAATTTGTGTAGTCTGAGCCGGAATTTAATAACCACTTTTGTAGGCAACCCTGTTTATGTTAACAATTAGGTGGACAGACTTTCACAGCAAACAGTTCTTTGAATTGCTTTAACAGTGCTTTTGTACGGTCTTATTCTAATGAATCCGTGTATCATTCTTCAGTTGATATTTGATTGATAATCAATGACAAATAAATGAAAAACAGCTTGTGTTCATTTTTGAAACAAACAAGAAAGGATTTGTTTATGTTGGATATTTATGCTGTGATCAAAGAATGGAATTTGAAAAAAAAACAAAAAACAAAACAGCCATGAGCAGTCAGTTTGATTTCATTATTCATTTGCATAACTCGATGCAGGTGCATCACAAGAATCATGTGCCCATTACGTTGTTATAATCAATATTTCCAGTTATTCAGATTAGTTAGAGGTGGTTTATTCTAGTTATTCTCATTGGATGTAATGTGTGCTGCACATCTAGCTTACACATAATCAAATGTAGGGAGAAGTTTTAATGAGGATATTAATGTTTAGCCAAAAAAGTAAAAAAAGGGTATGAAAATGTTCTTATCTAGTTATACAAACACATTCTTGCACCCACATGATATAGAAACAGTAGCTGTAATCAGATCAGGATGATGATGCTGTTTTTCCCTATTAAAAGGGGCTGGCGTTTGAGCTCCGTATAGCAACAGGCACATGATTCTCTGAATGCTTTTCTGAGCACAACACCTACTATGAGTTATGCAAATGAGTAACGAAATCAAATTGACTGCTATTGGCCATTTTTTCATATTCCATTCTTTGATCCTAACATCATTTCAAAAAATCCTAAAAACAAACTGTTTCTTGTTTATTTGATTTTGTTTCAGAAATTAAAATGAGAAAACGAACTGTTTTTCATCCATTTGTTATTCATTTACCAATCAAATATACTGTTTGAAAAGCCTGCTTTTATTTTGAAAGAGAAAATGAACTTCTGGCTATTATGACAAACTGCTAAAAAAAAGGGAGAAAAAGGGAGAGATTTCTTTTAATGCCATCATTCAAATAGGATCGGAAATTGGGAAGAGAGAGAGTGACATGCGGGAAAGGAGCCAAGATTAAACAAGCAAGATTTAATCCTCGAAGGCCCATTTCAAGGACAAGACAAAACCGCTAGGCAACCAGCACTCCTGTTGCCAACTGGAATGGAAATTGTGAAACATTTTTTCAAAACAAGAACTGTTATTGGATGAATATTCAAAACACACTGCTGATGAATTTTGACAAAAAGAGCTACAACAACTAGTTAAGAGTGAAGGAGACAAAGGGTGGGAGACTGTAGTCTAAGATTTGCAGGCTGAGAGTGAGAATGAGAAAACTGAAAAAAAGCAAGAAGAACAAATGATCTTGGATAATTTTTACAAAGAAAAAAAATACATTAAATAAAACATTTAAATATGGTAATATAATTTTACAATTTTTTCAACTACATAGAACTGTCTACAGTCAGAGCACACATTTCAATCACTGTAAATCATGTTTCTATGATTAACAATACCCCAATCACAACCTTAATCTAGCCGACTGCACAGCCCTTCCTGAAAGTGACTGTTTCGGATGTGATGTCACCCTGAACCCCCACATTCATGTACCTCATTTAAAATTAAGTAGCAGTCCTGCTTCCAGGTATTGACCGGAAATGACTTTGTGAGCATCCTGCTGATCTGCAGGCATGTTTGCCCTTAGCAAACTTTCATTCCTTCTTGCAAACATGGCCCAAGTAAGGGGACAACCTGGTGAGGTGTGAAATTATTGTGGCCCATGCTGGCAACACCTTTGTGACTTTTCTTCGTATCGGCAGCGTCAGGGGTTTTGTTAATGCTCTGGTGGAGCCAGCAGCCTGTGTTCTCAGCAGGGCATGGCGACCCGGTTTTATTTAAAGGTTATTGCCATCAAAGGGAAAAAAAGAAAATGTCAGCTCATGGGTAACGGCGAGCGCCAGGAACAGGGCAGTTCAAATGAAAAGAAGGGCGAGGCTGGTCTAGCATCATGCTTCAATTTAGCTGTTTAATAGAGTATGCACAGCTATGATTGAAGTGGAGAAAAAAAGAGGTACGGATGTGCAAGGGACTTATTTCATTAAGAAGTGTTAAAGTGGTGTTAAGAGGGAGGGGGCAGTCTGTCATGTGAAAGCAGGCGTTAGCGACAAGGTGCAGAGGCTTACTTTTCCTCAACTGAAACAGATTTAGATATGTAATGTTTTAAAACAAGCTCTAAATGGCACCAAACATGAAGATCTTCCCTTTACTCTGTTATTGATGACATGTGGCATCCAGATCAGTTTTAAGATCATCTACCAGAACAGATAAACAGGAGTCAGATGTGAGATAAAACAAATGACACCAACATGAATGCCTTTAGTCCGTGATCACCACAGCTGATTACCTGAGATTATTATTTTGGCGTCTGTGGCTGAGAGAAGAACAATGTGTGCTGTAGTATCATTCCAAAGGGTTATTTTACTGCCAGTCAATACTTATTCAAGCACGTGAGCATTATGAATCAAATTAGACTGAAATGAAGCACCATGGACTGTAGGCAGCTGCTGTAAGAAAGTGATCCTCCTCAGTCAAAGCAGCCGTTGTAAAATCCCCCAAACTTTGTTGTGAGTCCTGTTAGAAATATTTATCTGATGTTGAAATATGTGTTTAAATTCATGTTGAAACTGGCAGAATAAAAGCTAATCAACCAACTAAACAGACTGACATCACATTTCATTAAGACATGGTAAAGTTTTGGCTGGTTGTAACTTCAAGAAAAGGAAATCTAGGTTTTGGTGAGAAACTTGAATAAAATAGTTTTTGAGGGGAAATTTGTTTGTTTGTTAGTGTTCTTAGACGTATAAAACAAGCGCTTCAGTTGTATGAAGATCAAAAAAAAACTCAGTGTGTGGTTTGCCAGACGACTGACCGAATCATCAGCAGAAGGATCCTGCATGCTGCTGTAATACGCCGAGCGCTCATCGTCTTCGTCCATGTAGACTGGAGGCTCATAGGAGGTCAGGAAGGTAGACGGCCGGTACAGGTGCTTATTGAGGTGATGCTGCCTCTTACTGGATGCCTAAGAAACAAAAGTATCAAGAAAAGAGGACATTTTTAGACATGTCCCCTCAAACATTTAACCTTTTAACCAGTGAATACTATATAAAGTATTTCTCCACTCAAAAGTGATTATATTAAGATAAGCTGGTTTTAACATTCTTTCCAATATCTGTGTATCGTCATAAGGCAAAGTTATAAAAAATTACACTGAAACCATGAAAACCATGTTTGACATTTATACAGCGGACAAAATGTTTTGACACTTAAAACAGAACACTTATTAATTTAGTCCCTGCATATAGTTGGATGAAGTTATCAAAATGTCATTTATATTCCTGCAATTACCTAATATTTCTTTTTCTCCCAGAGTGTTATATAAATGGATTCCAGTTGAAATTCAATCAATAAAAAACATTTTTGCACATTTTCCTTTTGTAATGTTTTGCAACCTATTCACAATTATTCCACTTCTTCTTACCTTCTTACTTTAAAGGAATGTTTCTTGGTTTATTTCCTTCCCACAGCTCTATTTGCGCACTAGGCTGTACTGACCATTTCATTTCTCACCTTATAAAAAAACAAAGTGCACTACTGAAGTGGGAGACCATTTGATCTTTTGAGTGGTTTTCTATACATCAGTGTAAATAAAACCTTAATTAATGGCACATGAACATGAAATGCTTGGATTAATTATGATATTTCAGAATTTTTACATTAAATTCTGCATATTTCATGTATAAGTAGAAAAGTTGATGTTATGAGCAAAAATGTACAGCTCCAGAACAAAATAAGCTTCATCTCTGCTTTTGAGATGAAATTAACCTTTTCTATGTACAAATTTGTCCCAACTTCCACAAAAAATATTACCATTTAAACTAAGGATGCACCACACTGGATTTCTGCCAACATGACCAGCATTAAGTTATTTTTATTATCATTATATATTGCAGTGAAGTAGTACTGCTCTTAGATTCAATGAAACTGTTCTAAAAATGGCTCCTATTCATAAAGGAATACTATTTCAAAATAAATTAGGTATAGTGTATTTTATTTCCAGAGTGAAACATATTTTTTTACAACTACTCAAATGAAATATTCAGTATCTGTTACACCCTGTAAAGTATCATCACAGATGCATTCCATTTAAAGTCAAAATGTAGCCTACTGAAATAACCTGTGTTACTTTAAAGGCACACATCATAATAAAAGCATTTTAAGATAAGTGACAGAGTATGGTTAAAGGGTTTGGTAATTACCTTTTTAGTGTACATGCACAGGTTGGGTGTTCTTCCAGGCACAGGGATACCAGCTTTTGTCAGTTTGATGAAGTACTTTTGAACCCGACTGGCAACCTGGAATGTTTTAGGCAGAAATGTCTGTGTTAATGATTTTCAACAGCTGCTTGAAGTAATTGAGGTCATACAAATGTATCCAGGATCCAGGTACTTAAAGGGGGCACAGTTATCACACGAGCCAGTCTTTGCCTTTCAGCTCTGCTAAGTGCTCACACTGTGCTCTCGTAATTTAACAGCCTGTTTCCATAGTGAGGACACAGATTCATCAATGTCAGGAGATGCTAATAGAAACACAGACAAGACGGCAGTACACACAGTTCAAAGACAAAGTGTAACATGCTGTTAAGCTGGCAATGCTCAATTCAACTACAGCCAGATTTTGCCATTTAAGTGTTTTAGATCAATTTTTTCTGCAGGCCTCACAAGCAAACCGCATTTGCTGTTTGGATCAATTTCAAATAGGCATAAAAACATAATCTTCAGCAAACAGGAGGAAAGTATGGTTCAAACAAGCATACATCGCTTCAGTTGATCTTCACTCCCACCCACCTGTTTTGCTGTTCGATTGCCGAGCTCATCTGCAATCTTCTGCCATCTCCTGGACTCCACTTCCTCTGGAGGGAACTTGACAAGAAGCTGTTCCAGTTTTTTCTGTCAAGAATCACAGGTAAAAAGTCATGAATGGGCTGTGATAGCTGCCAGTTAGAGCACTTACAACAGCATCAAAATTTCTTTAATTTCAATTCATGAATACAACATAAAACAAAGCAAATAGCTTGGTAATATAAAAAGCACATATTAAGTACATTAGAAAATAAACTGGCCCTCTATAAAAAGAATGAGAACAGAGGTGAAGACCAGACTCTGTATATCGAAGGTTTCAACTATAAACATTGACACTGGCTTTTGCGAATACAAGTCTGATTAATTTGTGTATTTTTTAACCATTGTCCTCATCTGTTTTGCATAAAAATACTGAAGATGGCCACACACTACATGATTTTAAGGTCAGATATGCTCCCCCTGAAAAGCAGGCAGGTGTGTCCCAAGTGAAGACTTTTAACAAGCAATTACAGGTGCATCTTAAAAAATTTAAATATCATGAAAAAGTTCAATATTTTTTGTCACTCTTTTCTGAAAGTGAAACCCATATATTATATAGACTAGGAAAGTCAAATTTATCACAGGGTTGTTGTGTCAATGGGTATATGATGTGAGGCTGTCGTGTTGAGTGGAATGTGGCTAAAGTTAGCCGCTAGCTCTATCAGTGTTTGCAGATTAATATCGTGCTTAATGTGATCACTCATCAGTGGTTATTAGTGACGTAACAGTATCATTCATTTTGTGGTAGAAGCATCTCAGTACTGTCGTGGACATGTGATGGTTTCTAACAATAGGTCTTAATCAGGGCAAAAAGTATTTTTCTCAGTGGAGCAGAGCAAAGGGAAGTGGGAACTAAAGCTACCATCTGCCCTTGCCTACCCATCATCCTTTGCACTCCACTCGCTGGCATGAACCAACAGCAGGAAAACAGTGGATGCTACAAGTGGCGAATGAGAACCTAGTGACCTAGTGAGAACCCTGTGGAAGGTCCAGCGACTTTTAAATCTGACATGTGGCAGTATTCGGTGACACACCTGATGGGGAATACGAGCAAAATAAGGAGCCACTTGGCAAATTATCACCCTGAAAGATCTGAGAAGATACGAGAGGCACAATTTAGCCAGGCCAAAACAGTCTAAATGAAGCAATTCCCCACCACAGTGCTAGAATTCAGCAGATCACAAGGTTTATCAGTGAAAGATGAGAAGGTTAGTAAACATGCTGGAGTCAAAATAGAAGTACTTATTTTAAGCCTAATGCATACCTACAGCATTTGTATGTGTTGTTGTTTCACGTCTTGATTTGTTGTTTTGTTTTGTTTTTAATCTCTGATACTGCAATAAATACTGTACAGTGGACTTGTTACCAAGGTATTATTGTACCGTAAGATTTTGTAGCGTTAATATCCCTAGTGGTTATACACAAGTATAACCTTCAACAGTCTACATACAACTTTATTTCCATTTTCTATTTTAAAACACTGCCATAGAGCACTAAGCGCTAAGCTTTTCATGTTTACATCTGTAAGAGTGGTGTAGGTAAAGCTCTGGCAGGAAGGCAGCAGCTATTAACTGAAGCTACAGTGGCTACTACTGGCCAGAGGCTTCATTACAGTTTTAAAAGAGTACATGACTGAGATCTCAGGCCAATGGGGTTTTCCCTAAAAGACTATCAGATAATTCATTTAGCCTACTCGTAATTCTTGCGCTGGCTAGTTTGATATTTGAATTCAGTTGTTTAGCCGGCTCACCTTGTACATCCCTAGTTTAAACTGATTTCTTAACATTGTAATCCTTGGAATGCTCACAGTAGATAATTCAGCAACTACTAGAAACACCTGCTGTTGTGGCAATTTTGAAGCGGATATCCAACAGACTCAAAGAAATGTATGAGGTCAACATGATTTCAGACAAAAAAAAAAAAAAAAAGAATGGAGGAAGATCTACACCCTTCACTGGCTGTTCTTAGGTGCATTCTGTTTTGCAAAAATACCTTTTAGTTATGTTCTACCTTTTTGAGCAGTGAAAGTCAGAGGGTAAAACTACCCAAACTGCTCTGCAAATGAGAGGGACTAAGGGTAGTCCAACCTGGAGCAGTTCATATCAAACATGTTAGACATTTATGATTCCTGATTATGGAGGCTACGACTTGTTCAGGTGCAGTAAAATGTTCATAATGGGTAGCGCCAAGCCCCAAAGCCAGTCACGCCCCACTGATCATTGAGGAGGGGGCTAAAACCATCTAATGTGTAGCCAACCTTAGAAACTACAGATAACCTATTTTTATTAAAAAGGATGTGATATCTTACACACATACTACCTACCTGTTCCTCCACAGTCCACAGCTGGTTAAATGTGTCAGGCTTGTTTGGGTGACAAATCCTCCCCCTGATCATCTGTCAAGAAAAACAAGAGTGACAGCCATGTTAAAAGACTTGCACGGTACAAAAATAATAGGCACGGCACCATTTGAAGAGATCTGTGCATATGAACTGCCTGGCACAGTGAATCTGTCAGATTGACAGACAGAGATGTGACTGGAGATGTGTCATGGGAAGTCGTGGAAAAACACTTTTTGACTGACAAACAAAAACCTGTTAGAATTCAGAGGGTGTAATCTGTGAGAATGCAAATGGGGCTTTACAAAATAAACAGGGAGGGCAACAAGAATGATCAAACAGTTGTTTGCTTAGTGCTAAACACTTGGCGCTGTCTAATCCCAACAATCAATTAAAACTGAAAGGGAAAGGGAGATGGCAAACATGTAGACACAGGCCAAAAATAAAACATAGTCACAGGTAGAGGAGAGCCAGACTCCCCATGTTTCCATAGATACCACCTGCATGCTTAACTCAAGAAGGGTGGGCAGACCAGGCAGTGTAGCTTGATAATAACGGGGTACAGTGTATGTGTAATGTTCTGCACTAATGACATCCTGGGAAACAATCACAACTGTCATGTCAGCAGCGATTGTCTGTAAATGTGTGAATGCTTTGCAGAATATCTATTAAGGAGATGTACCTGTGTTTGCCTGCCATTCTCTGGAGCATCACTTGTAGGCAGAGAGGTGTACATGGTAGAGCACTCGCCTTCCTTCTTGGATTCAACGGGACTTTTTGGTCGATCAGGCAAACCTGGTGGGAGGAAATGAGCAGAATTTAATATTTTATGAATCTTAATAAACCCATGATCCTGCACTGAGAATAAAATCCATACGTACCTTGGTCAAAGATCAGCTTTAGTCGCCTAGTTTTGCGTTTCTTGTCACAGAACTCCCGCTCAAAGTCACCAAGGCCTGAGGTGTACTGCTCCCATGCAACGTCAGGAAGCTGAACAACTCGCTGAGGACACGGCAAGCCCAAATTCACCTTAGGGAGGGTCAAAGGAATCACTGTCAGAATCCATTTAGGAACTAATAATGTCAGATATGTCACATCTTATAAAAGATCAGGCACAATAGAATGAATGCAGGATTTTGGCATGGTATATTATTACTCTACTTAACCGTACCACCATCATGCTCATACTGGTTCATTTTCTTCAAAATGATGAAGAACTGTCTGAGGCAAGCTGACATAAGAAAAGTGACAGAATACAAAAAAAGAGGCAGGGGATATGCCTTTGCAATTTTGAGGGGCTTCAAGTGAAGCTAGAAGATAATGATTTACTGAGACTTGCTTTCCCATGAACTACCATTATATACAGTCTGACTGGCAACTGAAGTTACCAGAATGGAGTTAGTGTTGAGGGGATTATGACTTCCTCTTACATGCAGATATCTGTTTTTAAGGATAAATTAAAGTTAAACTGTCATTACATCACTGCATGACAGCTACTGCATTGTGCTTCTTTGCTCTACACACAAATGATTTACTGCATTCTAGTGCGTTGCAATTCTAATGCTAAAGCATGCTAAAACAATAGTAGATATAACTACTTAGACTACAAACCAAAAATTTTCTGGTTTCAGAAAACAAGAACTTGCCCAATACCAAAATGAACACCCTAAGAATCTGCAGAATTTAAAAAACATTTACAACTAAGTAGTAATAATTTTTGACTTGGATAAACTTGCTTTTCAGTAGGGGTGTTCCAAGCCAAATAATTTCTTAGTCAGTCGGACAGTATTTTGAATTTTGAGGAACCAACTAATCTACAGTAAATGTAAAAAACACACACAAAGAACTGCTAATGTTAGCAGTGCTAGCGCCACCAGTTTTGGTCTTTCTTTAAAGTTAATGTTCACATGCCTATGTACTGCTCTTTATGTCAGTTTAACTTGGCACAGCCTTCATACATTTTTCAGCAGAGCCAAAAGCAAAGGCTCTCTTGACAGGGGCTGCAGACAGTCTATGCTAGCATAGACTGAACAATTAAAGAAGAATTAAAATGCCTTTATATGGGTGCCGATGTAGCTCAGTGGGTAGGGCAGGCGCCCATAAGCAGAGGATGTAGTCCTCAATGCACTGATAGTAGGATAGATTTCTGATCTTGGCGTATGTGTGGTGCATGTCTTCCCCCATTCTTCCTCCCAATATTTCCTGTCGTTTTTCATCTGTCCTATTAAAAAAAAGGCAAAATGCCCACAAAATAATCTTTAAAAATGACCTTATATGGCCTTAAAACACACATTGATGCATTTTTCATGCCACGAACGCTTGCAAAACTGCAAATGTACGATTTTTGTGTATTGAATAATGACATAAGCCCATCCATTAACTCCGACAGTGATGTGATTTTAGAAAAAGTCATATGAGACCATTTAATAGGGATAGCTAATACTCTTCATATCTTCATATTCATGATAATCTTAGCTGAATTTAAAGCACTTTGAAGATACCCCTGATGATGCCACAAGGAGCCTGGGGGTACCAAGGCCCCTTTGTTGAGAAAGGTTGATCTAAACAACAGTCCCAGATAGTGGCAGGTAGCTGCCTGCAGTCTGAGCATAACATTTGACCTACATTGAGTGTCAACATAAACACCTGTTAGTTGACTGTACGGCTCCATCCCTATTTTTCAGCCCAGTCATTTTTAATAAATGCAGGTCTTTTCTCATTATGAGTTGCACAAATTATTGATTAAGCAAAATTGAAGTACATCCGAAATATTTTAGGTAGATAGGATGGACAGTGTCCACATCCTGGCCCAGTTGTGAACGGGTGCAGAACCAAACTTGAGTCAGACAGCGGAGAAGTCTTCACACTGAATTTTACAAGCTCCCAAATATTTATTCCATTGGTGTTCCAGCCAGCAAGGTAACTCCTCAGGCAAAAAACTCAAGAACAAGATATTGCATGTCATTTCTCAAAAGGGTTGGACAACTTAACAGTCCTTCTATAGCATCTCTCTTTAGGAGGCTCATATTGTGAATTTTTAGAAGCATTATTGTGCATGTGTAACCAAAATTAGGGATGCACAATATCAGATTTTTTGCTTATCTCTGAAGTGCTAATTTTTCAAACTCATTACAGCAGATGCCAATACTGACTCTGATATACACACACCTTTTGTTTTTCATTGAAAAGAACATCAATCCCCTTCTGGAAATGACTTTCTTCACTCAGATCAGTACTGTCTATTCTTTTAGAAACGGACAAAAAAATCAGTAATGAAATACAAAAAAATCCTTTGTATTATATGCACATTATATGAAAAATGCAACTTAAACAGTATGACTCAAAACAAGCCAAGCTTCTTCTGTGTTTTTCAAAGCTACAAACATCACTGTAACAACGTGCTGACAGGCAGAGGGCTTAGTAGAGCAATAAATAAAAACTGTGAACCTCTTAAGTTTACCTTATACTTACACTTAAAATTGATTCTACTAAGTAAACAAGTAGGTGGTTTCCTGACAAAGAGCTTAAAGTAACACAAAAACAATTCTCAAGCGTAATAATAAAACCAACTGGAGCTCAGACCTAAAACTTCAGTCCTTAAAGTTCAAGGAATGAGGAAGAAAAAAGAAAAAAAACAGGTATGGTGGGTCAATTGATTCCGCTTCATACCGCACACCTTTACCTACACTGTGCTGATATTTCAATGGAAACTGTAATATCTGCCAAAAATGACAATGAACCCTTTTCAGCTATTATCCACCAATTTGGATACTGTGCTGATAATATTATCCATCCCTTAAAAATCTATCTTGTTTTGATGAGATTAAGAAGTTTTTCCATTTGGTTCAAAGCAATTAAAACAAATTCCATCATACCAATAGGCTTTCCTGCTAAAGACTTTAAGATTGCTTTAGGTTTATCTAGTGGATACTGGTCCTGGTCTGTATGTAAGTTACCCGTTTCTGGAGCTGCTCCACAAAGCTGATGGGATCATCAAGAGCCTCTTTCTGCTGACGCGCCAACGTCTCCAGGTCCAGGATGGCCTGCGTGCGCTGGGCCTCGAGAACTCCGATGGTCTGCAGCAGCCTCTGATAACTGACACGGAGGGAATACAGGTTAGACGACAGTGGGAGGGAGGGACTGCTTACATTATTTAACCTGACACTTGCAATGCTGCAATGCATCAAACTTTAAGACCCCAGACCATGCATTATTCAAGCACAGTGTTGGGAGCCTAAACACTTTAACAACACAAAAAACATGTTGCAGTATTTTTCACTAACTTGCAAATTCAAAGTTTAAACATGATTGTGTGTGTTAAGAACCTTGGCATTGACTGGGAGTTTAGCATCTCAAAACAGCTGCTTACATAAATATGTAACACCTTTATAAGTCACTTTGAAGAGATAAGAAGTGCAGCTGGTGAGCAAAGAATACATATGGTGAGAGAAAATACAATTCAAACACTAAGATTTTCTCTGTATTGTAAATGTGTAATCCCTTAGATTTCAAAGCAATATGTGAACCTTTTGCATGACAAACACTTGAACTTTGCAGTGCTTCAGGAGCATCTTGCATTGTAGAAACTTGACCTTTCCACTCACACCCTCTGGGGCAAGAGAGGAACTGCAAACTGAGCTGTCAGTGACTAAGTGTGGCACTGACTCAGAGGCCTTACTGTGTGAGCAGAGCTGGAAGAATTGACACAAACGTGACAGCATCCTTCGTGGCCATAACCTAATGCAGGTGCTCAGTGAAGCAGAGTGGATCAATCTCCTCTAACAGGACATGAATGAAAATCAATGCACAGGACACAATTTATTCCACCGCTGCTGGTGCTTTAAAAATCCAACAGGCAAAAACACTCAAAACATGTTACCTGTGTTTAACCTCATATCCTTTGATTAGCTACAACTCTGCACTATGTGAAGATCTGTTGACCTTGTACAGCATCAGTGAGGGCTGTGCTCCAGTGTAGAATAAATCTGTCTTGCAGCAGTGGCAAGAAACATAGTTCTGCACTGCTCTATATTTCCTGTTCAGAGAGGGAATCGGATTCACATGAAGAAAATCAGCAAGAAAAAGCAGCATGCATGCAAACAGATGATCTGTGTATTAATCTGTTGCAGGGAAACGAGGTGGACTTGGCTCTGATTTGTACCACTCTGAACTCCCGCCAGATATCGAGGGACAGGGTTTCATTGCCACCTACTGGGCCCAAGGTCCACTGACAAATCCTGGTGCCAAATTTAACACTTGCCAAAACAATACAACATTAATGCCTGATAAACAAGGAAAGAGAGTTTGTTTGTTGAAAGTCCTGCAAAGTGTACATGCGGGTAGCTTTCTCAAATAGGCAAAGCTGTGCTGCAAAAAACATTTTCTATACTCATATTATTAATCACATCACTGTCAATTCTCCATATTCAGCAACTCTGAAATGCCTAGTCATGCTTGCTTAAAAATGACTCCACGCTGTATTGATTTGAGCCTTCAAAAAATTCCCCTTACTCAGCACAACTTAAGACTTGGCATGTAAGGGAAACTCTATCGAATTACACTAAAGCCACTCTCTAAATCTGAAACATCAACCAATACTGGTGTCAAAGACAAAGACGTCCCAGCTCATAATAATCCACAAATCTCTCTTCCCCTGCTCATATGAAGATGCACCATGATTTGGCTGACCTGCCACTGTGCAGTTAGCAGTGCCTGACTGAGCACAGCACGGCACCTGTCCACCAATATAAACATCTCATCTTGCATGACAAATGACAAAGACAGAAAGAACAAGGCCACACAAAAATTACTTTCCTTAAAAACAACCCATCCTGCTGAAAAAAGAAAACAAAGGCAATCAGCAGGATAAATTCAACATCCAATCTCCAGTGGCTCCAAAGTCTGAGAATTGGCAGCCGATTCACACAATCACAGGACCAGACTGAAGGTGGAAATGAAAGCAGCAATGTATAAAACCTGAACAATAAGACAGGCACTATATTTAAGCGAACATATGCTGTCCCATCATTAGTGCAGAGAGACTACAAATAACTGATAATATAAAAACATCACAACAATGTGTTAGTGTTCTACCAAATTTGATCCCCCTCTTTTAATGACATATTCGATTTTACAACAGTCTTTAACAGTTATCTAACTCAACAGTCAGATGATGGTTTAGAGATGAAAATGGCCCTTCTGCGATCGCTGCTCTCAAGCATCTGTAATCTTGTACACACCCATCTCTGACCAGCATGTGTTTTGTCCTATTGTCCTGTGTCCAATTGTCTATGATGTGTGTTTTTTATGTACTTGACAGTGTCTGTGAGAACGAATATCCCCTTGGGGATAATAAAGGTCTATCTATCTATCTATCTATCTTGAACATATGAAACTTTTGAGGAAAGGTCAAAACTAGGGCTAGACTGAGAATCAGCCTGGCCGATTATTGATGCCAATATTTGGCATTTGGCCAATTATCTGCAGTGGCATTTTATCTTACCGATAATCGATAAAATTAATTACTAAAAAAGTTGTGCTACAGCAGCAGAGGACCACGCCAGGTGCCACTCCTGTCAGCTAAGAACAGGAAACTGAGGCTGAAATTCACACAGGCTCACCAAAATTGGACAACAGAAGATTGGAAAAACTCTGCCTGGTCTGATGAGTCTCAATTTCAGCTGCAACATTTAGATAGTAGGGTCAGAATTAGGTGTAAACAACATTAGAGCATGGATCCATCCTACCCTGTATCAACGGTTCAGGCTGGTGGTATAATGTTATGGGGGATGTTTTCTTGGCACAGTTTTGCCTCTTAGTATCAGTTGAACATCATTTGAATCCCACAGCCTACCTGAGTATTGTTGCTGACCATGTCTATCCCTTTATGAGCACAGTGTGCCCATCCTCTGATAGCTACGTCCAGCAGTATAATGCACTGTGTCACAAAGCTCAGATTATCTCAAACTGGTTTCTTGAAATTTATGCTAGGTTAATTGTAATCCAATGACCTCCACAGTCACCAGATCTTAATCTAATAGAGCACCTTTTGCATTTGGTGGAATGAAGATTTGTATCATGGATGTGCAGCCAACAAATCTGCAGCAACTACATGATGCCATCATATCAATATGGACCAAAATCTCAGGAATGTTTCCAACACCTTGATGAAACTATGCCACAAAGAATTAAAGCAGTTCTGAAGGCAAAGGGGGTCCAACCCAGTACTAGCAAGGTGTACCTAATAAAGTGGCCAGTGAGTGTATATCAGATGTAAATATCAGCAGAAATGTTGCACCTGTCAGTACCTGAAATTGACTTTTTAAGCTACTATACCAACATCATGTCAATAATATTGTGCATCCCCAGTAAAATGACCTTAGTATCAGTTTATTTGATTAGGATCCCCATTAGCTGCTTGCTCCTCAACCATCAGGTAAAAGTTTAAAACAGGTTTTCCTTGCTAGATGATGTTACACTGATCTGCTCCTTTTCTGATGTCATTTTGGAGGAGATTCCTTTGATATGGTAAAAACATGGGATCATTTATCGTTGTATGGATTCAAAGCATCATTTGTATGCAATAATTAATCAGCCCAAATTAAAAGGTGTTAACATACGTAACACTTAACACACACAAGCACTAAAAGCAAGTAACATGGTATCTGACTACCCAGTGTAGATGTTACAGCAAAATGTAAACAGGGTCTAAGTGCATTGTGTTTTCATAGCACCTGCTGTGTTTGCATGTAATGCCTCTCATTTTTTCCGCAACACCGCATTGCAATGTGAAATTACACATTGGGACACCAATATTACAGCATGCTGACACAATGTGTGGATACAAAGGCATAATGATGGCAGAACTTTGTTGTGCTGCTGTTGTGGAACAGTAATCTAAAGAGGCCTAGTGAGGTGTAAAAGTTAACCACACCATTAAAACTCTTTTAAAAATAGGTTCAGTAAGAAAAGGTGTTTAACAATAGAGCCAACCTGTAGCCTCTGTGACATATGTGAGGTTTTAAAACTATAAACAGAAAACCAATTTTTTAGCCCAATCTTCATTAACACAAACCATCTCTGATTGATTCGAATCCAAAGACCAGGAGTAACTTGATCACTACACCAACATGTGTGAGAGGTGCATCAACTAAACAAGAGTGGAATCCACTGGGAGCTCCTACATACTCTTTGTTGTGTTTAAGTGCCAGGTGGTCTGACTCAAAATAATACACGTCTGGCTCCTCCTCTTCCTCTTCTTCCTCCTCTGCAGCTTGGCTCTTTGTCAGCTCCTTGCTCTCCAAAAGTCCACCATCCTCACCACCTGCACTGTCCCCAGGATCCACAGAGGTTGGCTCCTCACTGGAGGGGTCAACACAGTCTGAATGAGCAGGTTCCTCTACCATAGGGCATTCCTCCTCCAGCCCAACTACCACCTCCCCCTCTTCCCTCAAGGGACCATTGTCTCTGGGAGGAGAGCTGGGCTTAGAGGAGGTCTTGCCACCACTGGCAGCCCTCCTAGGTGAAGTCCGTAGGGTGTATCTGTGTTCATAGAGCTCTGTGAAAGAGGGAGGCGTGCTGGATATTGAGGGGTTGCACACTGGCTCTGTGGGGGAGGGGGTTGTTGCTAGTGGGGGCGTTGTTTCTCCTGAGTTGTTGTTGTTGATTGGACTATTGTTCATGTTGGTGGTGATGGAGGAGGTGGAGGCAGCAGTTTCCTGCACCGGTGTTAGTGGCTGGCCGTTGGCATTGTTTTCCGTCTCCATCACCTGTTCCTCATGAGCCAGACATAACGAGTCACCCACAACATCAACCTCCACCTCCTCCACCTCCTGCTCCTTGGCCACTATCAACTCAGGGACAGGTTCCTCTAAAACAGCCTCTAAGGTAGGCGTAGGAGAGGCAGGCGAGTCCCCTGAGCCAGAGACCTCCATCTGCACAGGGACAGAGTTTCTACAAGGCACAGTGGGGTCAGGGGATGAGGGAGCCCCTGTCTGACTGCCATTGAGCAGTGACGGGCAGTTGCTGGCAGAGGAAGGATTTGCACTTAGCTCTTCAGTGAGTGTGCAAGGTTCCTCTGCTTTATTGTCTTTGAGTCCATTCGAGGCCTTGTGATTGTTCGGGGGCTGAGCTGCCCCATCACACTCCACAAGGCCATCCTCTGCCTGCCTCGTCAGCTCTTCTTCCTCTTTACTGAGGACAGGTGAGGCAAGAGAATTGTTTTCAGAGTTTTGGTGGGGAAATTCTTCACAACTGCTGTCCTTGCTGGGCTCTAAAACAGAGACCGGACTTTCAGATTTTAGGAGAACAGGGTCCTCCTCATGTCCCTGAGAATCTCCAGAGCGAGAGCACCGCTTGGCCCTTTTGATTTGAGGACAGGCATCATGTGCCCCTTTCCCTCTATCACAGTTCTCAGGACTAATGTCTTTGTCTAAACAGGCTATGCCACGCTTCCTTAAGCTGGTCCATTGCTCTGCCTCAGCAGAAGAGTCATTCAAGTCAGTTAACTTCCCCTGCAGCGAGGCCTGCTGCGTGTCTGGCTTTGTGTCCTCTTTGTTGTCCTGCTTTGACTCCTGTTTGACTTTGTGTTTGGTATCCTGTTTTGACTCCTGCTTGCTGTCCAGTTGTGTGCACTGCTTTGACTCCTCCGTTGACTCCTGCCTAACCCCTTGTGTGGTGTCCGGCTTATACTCCTGCTTTGACTGCTGCTGCCTGGTGTCCTGCTTTGACTCCTGCTCCTTTGCGTCCTGCTTTGACTCCTGCTGCTTAGTGTCCTGCTTAGACTCCGGCTGTGTGGCGTCCTGCTTAGGCTCCGGCTGCCTGGCGTCCTGCTTAGACTCCGGCTGCTTGGTGTCCTGCTTTGACTCCAGCTGCCTGGCGTCCTGCTTTGACTCCGGCTGCTTGGCGTCCTGCTTTGACTCCGGCTGCGTGGCGTCCTGCTTTGACTCCGGCTGCTTGGTGTCCTGCTTAGACTCCGGCTGCTTAGCGTCCTGCTTTGACTCCTGCTGCTTGGCGTCCTGCTTTGACTCCGGCTGCTTGGCGTCCTGCTTTGACTCCTGCTGCTTGCCGTCCTGCTTTGATTCCGGCTGCCTGGTGTCCTGCTTTGACTCCTGCGGCTTGGTGTCCTGCTTAGACTCCGGCTGCTTGGCGTCCTGCTTTGACTCCTGCTGCTTGGCGTCCTGTTTAGACTGCTGCTGCTTGGTGTCTTGCTTAGACTCCGGCTGCTTGGCGCCCTGCTTAGACTCCTGCTGCTTGGCGTCCTGTTTAGACGGCTGCTGCTTGGTGTCCTGCTTTGACTCCTGCTTGGCGTCCTGTTTCGACTCCTGCTTGCTTTCCTGTTTGGATTCCTGCTGTTTGGCGTCGTTTTTTGAATCTTGCTTGGAGTCCTGCCTTGACTCTTGCTGCTTGGTGTCCTGCTTCTTCTTAGGCGAGCGGGCCCTTGGTAGTGGAGACACTGAGGTCTCCTCTGGCTGGGCAATGCTGCGGTTCCTGAGGGTTCGGCCACAAAAGTTCTCATCCAATCCATTGAGCCCCACTGACGACCTTGTGACACGCGAGGATCGGGACGCGGCCATACTATGGCGTGTGCCTACAGTCTCCTCATCCTGGTGCTCACTCCTCTGCAGCAGAATGTGGACACCTGCAAACACACACAGGCAGAAGCACTTCATTAAGTCCAAATAATCACTGAAAACTGCAAACCTTTACAGCTCAATGATTACACCATATCACTACCTTTGGCACTGCCTCTGCTGTAGCTGTAAATTTGATTGGCTTTACTGCCCAGCAAAGCTAAAAATTAATGCATGAATAGCACCCTGGGGTGTTTGAAACAAAGCGTTCACCTAAAGGCCTCTGTTAACTACTGCTCGGATCATTTCTCAGCTCACACCAAAGGTATTGATTTCCCCTGTCATTGTAACTAAGCAACACCTTCTGTCCACAGGCAAAACTAGATGTCTTATCACAGGTCTACAAAGGTGGAAAATCTTTTGTAGGCAAAATACAATACCGGAAAATTAAGGTCAAATCTCCGATTCCCCTGTAACGAGTAATCACACAGCTTCTTCCTTTATATGCTTCACAAATGTCACAGCTTTAGCTCATTGGTATTTGCTTGGTAACTCAACCCATAAAGGTGACTACAAGGATTTTAAGTAAAGAAAAGCTCCCCTCAGGTGTCAGGCATTTGACTTATAAATGGTTAACTACATTCAGTAAAACCAGAATTAAATTAAGTTAAATATATTTAAATAAGCCCTCATACAGAATGTTTTCATGTTTCAGTGAAAGTATATCTATTTCTCCCCTGTGGAGATGACTGCATATTGTGTCAAACAAAGAATAAACATCACTGATTTCTGACACAGATGCTACAACTGAAATTCATACACCCAATTCTGAAGATAGCACAGCAACATAGGCTTGTCTTGGAACACTGTAGGCTGTTTATCTCTTTATAACAGGTGTGCCAGAGCACCAACAGGCTGCAACTTATTAGGACGTACAAAAAATGAAATTCTCCGACAACAAGAATCCTACACAGGGCTTAGAGGCTTAGAGTGAGGGCAACCATAGAGGCTTAGGACATGACAATTCACTTCCTGACACAATTTAAGGTACAACAAAAGCCTTCCCAGAATTGCTGTGTGCGTTGCCTTTATCCCATAGAAGAAGTACATTACTGCACATCTGAACAGAAATCGTGTTTTACAATGTGTACTGGAAAATAAACAGAATCTAAACACCACCAGGCACTGAGAGTCAGCTTAGTATATTTTACTCATTAATACATATTCCATTTCACAGCTGCAGTAACATCCTATATAATTTAGGCAGACAAAGCATAATAATTTTACTCACCTTTACCTGACTCACATATGGCTTTCTCACTTTGAGGTTCTTATTTGAACAAACATAACTTGATGGACAGTGTGGAGTACATCAGAATGTTCACTTTACAGCTGCTTTGAGAACCCATTGATGGGTTGAAGTAAATGTGCTTTTTCCAGACTTAAACAAATAATCTAGAGAGGGAGGTCTGTGCCAGTGAATGCAAAGTCTTAATCAAGGTTCAGTAAAAGCAATACAAGTTTTCTCTGTTCTTGTAGGCACGTATGTTGTGGGAAAATATAAGATTACATGCAGTGATGAAGAGAGATTTCTGTCCTGGTAAGAATGCACACATTCATTCCCTAATTCTCTGGAAAAATTCCCAACCATACCACACACACAAGTTGCCACTGAAGTCTCCTCTAGCTCACAGCTCCACATAAAAAAACATAACAGAGCACAATAAAAATGAGATGGATAAAGGTTATACTAAAGTGACATTCAAGGGGAAGCAATCTCACATGATGTCCTTTTGAAGAAGATGAGACATAGTCAAAGTCTCTCCTTGTAAGGGGGAGAAATTATTGCATCAATTAGCACTGTGGTCATGCTCATTTACATTAATTGCAAGTACATCAATCTGTTGGCCGACCTATGTCAAAACTGATTTAAAAGCTCCTTGTTGCCTTGCTTGGGACAATCCCTCCCTTGTCCTGCACTGTGATAATAAGAAAACAACAAAGCCAGAGGCTATCCTTGCTACAAACACACTGTGATCATTTTTCTTGAAGGGTAGGCATACTACCTACCTGGAAAGGCCACCACCACATGCACACATTACTCACACAAATTTTAAGACTCCAACTGAGAACACTAATGTGATTTGTCCAAGCAGAAAATAAGAGACAGAAAGAAAGGTGACAGAAGGGAGGTTATTCAGACTGAGCATTCACCCATTACCCTTGAATCAACAAAACTAATTAAGCCTGCTCATCTGACATGCCCTCAAAAAGGTAGAAAAGTAATCACCACTTCAGAATGATTAAGGCAACTTTTTTCAGCTGAATTACAAAATTAAAAGCTTTGCTCACACTTCAATATCCTAGTAATTGACAGATTTTTGGCAAACCTCAAAAGGCCTCAGTAATCAATAACCAACATTTAGTGCTTCCTTATGATACCTTTTGAAAATAAACAAATTAATACATATTATAAAATTAAAAATATTGCACCTATGAAGTGACAAAGACTTATTGGGATTACACTTGAGTTCAGGCTACCTTGTTAGCCTAAAATCAATAAATCTTGTGTGAAAAACACACCCACTCCTCTTGGCAACTGAAATGTAATAAACTGTAGTTCAAATGGTCAGAGATCGGAAGGGTGTGGGACTTCTTTCTTTGTACAGCCCATGCTGTTTCCAGGTACAACAACCAACCACTTTCTATCTGAAAGCCAATCATCAGCAAGCTTCTTAAACAATGGCAATCACAAGTGACAGCAAATGTTTAAGGAATTTGGAAATCACATAAAGCAACAATAGTCTTAATAAAGTACACAGGGGATCAACATACAGATTTACACTCTGTGCTACTTGTTCCTTATACTTTAAAAACTTCCTTGTGTTGTATAAAGCCTGGAAAAATATATCTACCATAAGATCTGGCATATAAGTGGCGCTTTTAATTCCTTTTCATTTTATGGAGGCATGATGTTGGATTTTTTTTTTTTTTTATATCCAATGTGCCAGTATTTCTAAACTCATTTTAGCCGATACCAACACCTATATACACACCTCGTTTAATGTAAAAAATTCCAAGTCTCTTGTGCAAAGAAAGGCTGAGCCAAGTAGAGCAGAGAGAGGAGCAGGGATGTACAAAGTGTGGTCGATATTTTACATCTAGGGCTTCATTCAAAAGTTCAGGGCTGAAGTGAAGATGGCCTAGCAGTTAGGTCATGCCCAATGTACACAGGCCACCCAGGTTCAAGTCCACTCTGCAGCTCATTTCCTGCATGTCTATTCCTCACTTTAATCCCTGTTTCTGACTCTACCCACTGTCGTTTCTGAATAAAGACATAACCATAACAAGCCCCAAATATATATCTAAAAAAAGGCAATGCAATATACCTGATGGTAAAGTTGTACCTTTTGCCAATATTTATGGCCGATATGATTTATACTGTTGATATGTGCATGCAATATATATATATATATATATATATATATATATATATATATATATATATATATATCAGCTCATACTTGCTGATAGGGATATTTAACTTTTTAAGCAAATACCAAAACCAGTATCAGGCCGATAATATAGTGCATCCCTACTTTTTACTTACTGGAAATCATCACACAGGAAGACAGTTTAAACCTTTTCCCCTGGGAGACCCCCCAATAAACAGATGATACCAGTGTGACTTATTTTACAGTACTAAGCAGACTAGCAGCTTCCCCTCAGGGTCCAAATCCATGCAGTTTAGATTAAAAGACTTTCAACCTTTTTTGGTGAGGATCCGTACAACTACTGTTCTCTTTTGTGTCATCCCTTACTTGACCGGTCACCTTGTAGGATTTTGATCCTCTCTGTTAGAGAATCAGCAGGGACTAGCCACAGCCTTTCAAAATCCACCAATAATAAACCATAATGCTAATGTATGGATGGAAGAAAGTTCTACTTTATGACCCTTATTATCCCTCATTACATTTTGCATGTTTCCAAGTTATCACAGCCGCAGTATGGTTAGAAATTAAAAATCTTATTTGTATCACTACTCTTTGGTCAAACTGGTAATAGATCATGTCAACAGTGGTGCCATAAAATATAATGGGAGGTCAGAGAGAAGCATTGCATTGCTTTATGGGGTCAAATGCCAAAGAGGGTGGAAGTACTGCTTTAGACCACAAATCACTACTTGATATATGTCGCTGCTCTATGGTTGGTGGGTGGGTACTGCTTTATGACAATGGGCAGTACTTGGTTCACTTTTAACAGAAAAATTACACACTTCAATTTCAACTACAGATTGTGTTTCAAATGTTGCTATGCACATATGTATAGATAAAATAGAAGCAAAAATAATGTTAGTCTATCTTTGCCAGTAATACCTCAGCAGCTTGAGTCCCAGTAAATATCACATGCACTACTTTCTCACGCTGCGGTGGAGTTCATTACAGTCACATAAATATACTGTCATATACAGACACTGATTCTGGCAAGCTTCTGAATAATAACAAGTTAACCTAACAGGACGAAGTTTAATCATCAGTTTTGGAAGTTTGTAGTGCAGGATATGTCAGCACAGATAACATAGACAGCACCCATGTGTGACTGTTTTCACAATCAAACCACTTCCTGTTCTTTACTAAAGCGCGTGTTTAGATGGATGTTAGGTTAACACGTGCTGGTTACATTAAGGTTATAATGACATGCCAAAACCTACTCATAGGCTAATAACCGTAATGTGAAATGCACGTGTTTCAGTCAGATTGGGAGGCTGATAGTTATAAGTAAACGCCGTACAAGTTAAGTGTGAAGGCTATTCTAAGCAAGCCAGCTAAGCTAAGCTAACGTCTCTAACAGATTTTAAAATGAAAAATTTGTTTTAAGACGAACTCACAAGCTTCGTTCCGTTAAACCTTCATGCTGGGCTGTTTATCTCGTTATCTGACCTGTAGTTCAATACTTCCACAGGGCCTACTGGCAAAAAAATCCACGGAGTATGTTTTGGTATACATACCGTCAAGAATCGCTCAAATCCCAACATCCCAGCTTATCGTACGCCGTGAGCACATTGTAGGCAAAGTTAGGAGCTAGAGGATGCTGTTACTCAGACACCACAAACCGTTGCAACTGCACGTGCCGCCGGCTAAGTTAACACTAGTTTGCAGCAGGTGAACTCAAAAGTTTAGGATTAAAACTCCGAGCACACATTCAGACATAACAGTCCTGGTGGTTCATGGACCTGACGAGCAAGCTAAACATTAGCATGGACCAACTTCCAAGCGATCGTTACTTGACCTAGCTTGCCGTTAAGCGGGCTAACCTCACCAAACTAACTTACCGTTAGCTTTCATGGCAGTGTCTAAAACATTAACGCTTAACACACCAAACTGCAGACTGTTGCGCCTGTGAAATTCAAACATTACCTCTAAGGTTATCTTTGACACCCGTTGAACAAGTGGGCTTCAATCGAACCCAGGCAGTTTAATCTGTTTCTTTGGAGCGACTAGTTAGCCAAGTTGGCTAATGTTGCCTTCGCTAGTTCTTCTTGGCTAGTTTTCCTGTTAACTGCATCGTGCAGAAAAGAACCGTGGCGATTTCAGCCGGAGTCCCCCTTGTAACGTTAGCTTGCTACACGTTAGCTAAACTGACACAACAACTGCTACTGAAACAAGTCCACTTCTACCTTATATGCTGATTACAGGATTTGCTTCTAACATTGTTTTTCGGCAAAGATTGTAATTCAACTCTTACGTGTACACACAAGTAGCATGTTAGCAACTAAACATTGCAACGGCAGATGGTAACCAGTTAGCAGCTATGGCTAGCCGCAGCAGCCTAGTATTAGCTAGCCAAGCTAGCTGATTGTTCCGCGCATAACTTTGCCGAGGTATTTGAGTACTTCCAGTTGTGCCGGTCAGAGTCATTATGGTGGACTTATAAATTCAGGCTTTGTCATTTGCTGAACTACAAGCTTCGAAATGCAGGTACACTTCTAAACAGCGTTAGTAGCTGAAGAATTACACATACCTCACTTCCGTAAATTTGCTGCACGTTCGGCCGCAGCCATGTTTCCAATCCAGTCAACTAGTCGGGGTGTGTGAGCCGACACAACCGCGCTCGTCAAAATGCAACACTATACAGTACATTTTTGCCCCTGCCAAGATTGCAGTCAGTTAAATACTGCCGAGATAACCTCTTTGGATCTTTGGCTGTTCATAGGCGCCTTTTAGAATAAAAAATACACCGCATTATTGACTTTTCTTAGAGAATTCACCCCTCCAATAACCACTTACAGACCAAGCACAATCCAGCAAATTGAGGCAAAATCACTGTGACAACAATGTTCAACATGTTTCCATCAAGTTTAATAGTGTCAGCCAGCAAAAGTCAGGATGGATCTTACTCAAGTGACATCCGTTTGCAAGAACTTACAGTACAGCATTCAGTTTTCCCCTTTCAGCCAACATATTAAGCAACACCATGCCCATACACAAAAATAATGCCTTTGATTAATTAGATTGCTGATACTGCTGAAACATACTGCCAAATGCTTTCTGTAGCTGTACAATTTAGTGAAGATAGATTCAGATTGTTTTTTCGTGCACAATTAATGAGCAGCTTTGCATTTACATGCAGTTACATGTGATGTTAAACTGGGATTGAGTGTTAAAGCATGCATCTTAACATAATCTGCCTGCCATATTTTCTACAAAAATCTATTAACATAAAATAGCAATCCCTTCTGTGATAAATATCCAAGTGCTGCGTCTTGACCAACATACTATCAGTACTGGTACATTCAAATACAAACCAGACATTTGCGTGAGCATGCCAATTTGTACTTCTATAGAGAACAGTGCAAAACACAAAATTCATTCCTGAGACTAGTCAGCATTAGTCCCTTCATAACCTCAGAATTTCAGTCATTTTAAGTGTCACATTTTCTCTCCCTACCATTCATTGGACAATATTCTCTAACAACAGGAAAAAATATGTGATATATCTACAGTGAGATGTATTTTAAATCTTCTAATATCAGCAACACATGACACATGGACATACAGTATGTGCTCATTTTGGTCAAGAAAGAAACAAAGTATGGCATTCAGTGGAATTTTTAGCTGCACATAATTTAAATGCTTGGTTCCCAAAACAACCTGACACATGGATACTACAGTGCTAATAGAAATTTAATAGCTCTTTATACAGGTTTGTACAACATGACAACCTTTTTTCAGACATGTTCATTCCCTCTGTCAGATGTCAAAGGCTGCCGTGTAGCTGTAAAGATGAGGTCCTTTACTTGAATGCTTTTCAAATAAAAAGTCAAGTGCAAAATAAAAGGCTTTTCATTTTGTTAAATGTTTTCCATTGGATTTTTTTTCTGCAGAGTGCTTCATTAAACAGAGCGCGTCTCCACCTCAATCTTCTCTTCTGACTGTGATGATTCTACTTCCTGGTGGCTGACGTTTGGCCTGACTGTCAGAAGTGGACCGCCACTATAAATTGAGTGGAGGAAGTTCCATGTCTCTTCAGAGATCTGTCCAGAATCAGCTCCTGCAAACAGTGAAAATATACACTCTTATATAACAATAAAAACGGCCTAGTTTCAGATACTACTATCTATATATACTCTGCTTTCTAGTTTCTTCTTTGGCAGCATTATCAAAGATTTAGAAAGCAAACAATTATAAAATTCTTACAGAAAAATTGACAGAGTAACAACAGTTGGTACCTTGTTTTAGTGTTAAATGGCCATTCTTGTTTACGGTAATCTTGGAGTTATCAATGGGTCCCGGAGGATCTAAAAGAGGAAGAAACATCAATATTTGTCATAATTACACACAGAGGTAGAATGTTTGGAGACGTATCATCAATACTAGTCGTTCAAAGAACAATGATGTCAAAATGTCGAATGTTTCTGTCACATTATGAAAAGCAATTTCTGCTCCCCACTTGCTACACAGAGAAAACAAATATTAGTGGAGCAGAAGTCATGGAGAAAAAAGACTTGTGCAGCCGTGCCAGATGTAAGCTGGTATAAATAGATATGACAATACAAAGCAAGGCAAGCAAATAAAAAATGAGAACGAGAGCAAGAAACTGAAATATTCTCTGACACTTCATTTTGCTGTAGCAGGAGGGAAACTTGACTCCGGGGACTGAAGCAAACTCTTTGAAGATAAACCAGGAGAAGAAATGGGACTTCCACGGTTTCTTTTGAACAAGAGCAGCTCTTTATAACAAGAGAATCTGGATGTTCCAAATAAAACTATTTATTTGCCATCTTCTATATAATTGTGTCAATATCACATATGACCCTAACGTGCCTATTGTTGTAAAAGCAAAAGAAGAAAAAAAGCAAAGGTACATTTATGATAAATCATCAGTAGTAATGATGTGTAATTATCAAAGGGGAAACATTTGGCCTTTACATGCAAGGGATAGAAAGAAAGAAAGGCATGAGTTCTGCCCAATTACCATTGTCTTTTCCTTTGACAAAGCCCTCCCACTCACGAAACCACTGCATGCTGATGCAGTATATGACCACTGGAGACTCCTCCTCCTGGAACGCCTTGTTCAGCTACAGAGCAGAGGAAGGATGGGGGGTGGTGGGTGGGGGAGGAGTGAGCAGTAGAGACAAGAGGGAGGAGGAAAGGACGCAAAGGGATGGGGAGGAGAAACAGAGGGTGGAGGATGGGGGGGGCAAAAAAATAATTAAGTGAGGATGAAAGGATTGAGAAGAGAGAAGATGGAAAACCTAATCAATTCTCTGTGGTGGTTATTCAAATTGAAAGAGTCTCAGCATCACACTGCAGCAATTTCATCTTTTCTTAGAAATGACACAATCTTTGTTCATCTTGTTAGCTAACCTTTCTCTCACATATACAATCATACACACACGTACCCCACCTATCTGTCCTTTTAAGAAGCCCATTGTGTGAGTGGGCAGACTGAGTGGACAATAACAGCTGCATCTGTCCCAATGCATTAATGATAAGGCTTTCATCAGACTCACACCTCTCATCTCCTGCTGGGGTGAAGAGCACCAACACATGCAGCCAATCAACTGGTTCAATAGACAGGGGAATAGACCTGCACACACCCTTGAACAGAGAGGACTACACAGATGCTCTCTGACACAAAATGCATTAATATCACTCAATCCCATTTACACTGTGTCTGATTAAAGCTGTGTTTTCTTATGGTTTTGAGGCTTACCCTGACAAACATGTCCAGCTCTGACTTTCGCCGTTTCTCTAGTTTCTCGATCTCGATCTGACACGTGTGGCAAACGTACAGGTGGTTGACAGCTGGTCCTCCTCCGTACCTGCAGGGAGCAGCCAAAATTATCTCACAAAAACAAAATTAACATCCACAAAGGAAATTATACTCTGAATATGAGCCCATCCTTTAGACAGTCACTGAGTCAGCCTGTCTGCTTCATGTACCTGCTGTAAAGGTGATCCCACACGTTCTGTGGCAGCATCACAACCAGGTCATCGATGAATGTTGCTTTATTGGGTGGCACACCTAATGAAACAAATGAAGGCATCTATCAGATAGATAAAGGATAATTTCACCAGTGTATGCAGGTTTAACTGCTGAATGATGCCTATCTACAGATTCACATCATTTGTGTTTGTTATTGTCTGTTGCTGTCTTTGCCAGGACTCCAATTGGGAATACTCCTGGTTAAAAAAGGTATAAATACTAAATCCAGCAAATTTCTTTTGTCCTCTTATTCTGAATATTATTCTTGCATTTCTTTTTTCAGTAACAAAAAAGAAGTACAAGAATAATACTTAGGGATAAATACATTTTTAAAAATATAATATTTGAAAGGTTAATGGTGGCTTTTTTTCAAGCTTAAAAGGCCTGAAAAACAGTCGTAAAATGCACCAAGTCTGTGCTCAATTTCTGTTACCCATACATCTAATATTCATATTTTCTACCCCCTTTATTTGCATTCCATTGTCCTGATTTTCAGAGCCACGTTTTCCAATCTAGTAGTAGGGAGCACCCTCAGTGGTCCTGTGACACATCAAATGGGTAAAAGATCTTCAAACGGATAAATACAACATTTTTTGACCCTATTGTCATTCTTTGAATAGTTTCACCCCTCTAAACCCTTTAAAACTTTCAAATGAAGCAATCTAAGAAGAAACGATCAATCTTGAATCCTAACTAAAGCCACAAGCTGCAGCTTTGAATCACAAGCACATATTACCTCCTTGCACAGGGTCACAAGTTGAAACGATGTTTTTTTTTTCATAACAGACCAAATGTTTAAAATCTTTATTCAATCCAGCTGTTTTGGTAGTCCTTTCCTTGTTCTCTAAGACATACTCCTTTTATCCCTTTTTTATTATAACCTGTTAATTATCAGAAGTTGTTAATAAGTTTTCCATATACATAACTTTATCAAAAAACAATGTATATGAGCATAAATGGCTTCTTGTGTTTTAGACAAAGGGTTTAAATACAGCAGCCAGCTTTGAGATGAACTCCCTTCGCTGCCACAGATACTGGACCGTGATTTTATGTAACAGATAGAGTAAGTTGTCCACTTTAATAACATTAGGCAGACTCGTTAAAATCATTCCACGTTAAGAGGGAAAAAATATATATATTTGGTAGCATTTATTTGTTTTTTAAATTTCTTAATTTCAATCTGATGTTTAAAAGATGATTTTTTTTTTCAGTCCCTCCAAACATGAAACATTTCACAGAAATAAACACCTGTGCTGTTTTCAAGATTTGACAAATAGATCCTGATGGTAACATGTTTTAATTTGCATCTGGATAATACCGCTTTTTTACTTATTTTAAGGCGTTAAAGTTTGTGCAGGTAATAATGTGGAACTCTAATGTACGGAGTGTCTTCCATGGCGAACAATGAAAGATTTTGCACCTGTTTCGTAAATCAGCAACAGTGAGACTCAGTCACTGAGGGTTTAACTATGCACTCAATGTGGCAGATCCTCCACACAAGTGGGAAAATGGAGTGGAAGAATGTAGGGAGTAGTTTGAGCAAGACTCACAGTCTCAGTGACATTACCCATTGGTTTCTGAAGCATTGTTGCAAGCTGCTACTGAAAACGCCACATTTCTTGAAGTGGGCATTCACAATAAAGCACTCCCACAAAAAAACAGCCACATATTTTTATCGTGAAGAACTTGTTGAAAAAAGTAAGTTTATCATTAAGTGCCTGTGAGTGTATGGAGCAACTGTGTTTACATCTGCTTTAAATCATCATGGATTTAAAACAAGACAGTAATCAGTTTAATCTCAACTTTAAAGAATTTTAAGCTATTAATCAACAAATCACTGCAGTATCAGGCTAAAGACAAAACAAGTCAATACATCACAGCTCACAGGCTGTTTTAAAGCCCCATTCAGGCCCACTTGCCGCATGTTGCTGTTATTACAAACATTAAACTTGGAGAGGATAGAGCACACATCGTAACTCATAGCTGTGCTTCACGTTAATTACGATAGCACAAACATGTGATGTTTGCCTTTTAACCTGGCTCCTCTTTTAGTTTAAGAGTAAAATATACTGACGACTTAACTCAGACTGAGCTGTTGTCTGTTAAATACTTCTGCTAAGGCAACAATGGCATTTGTTATGCCTTGTGTGTGCGCTACAACAGTGGGGTCCACCTTGTAACAAGATAAAGGGTGGAGGTAAGGCAGGCCTTAAAGAGGACATATTTTACCCTTTTAAGTCAAGTTTATATTGGTCTCAGAGGTCCCTAAAACATGCCCGTGAAGTTTGTTGCTGAAAAAACACTCAAGTATAGGATTTTTGCGCATCTAAAAGAAAAACCCTCTGTTTCAGCCCCTCTCAGAACAAGCTGTTTATGTGTCTGTAGCTTTAAATGTTAATGAGCTGTCTGACTCCGCCACTGACCACACCGCTCTCAGGAAATGGATGTGGCACTCCTGATGTTACAATGTTATGACTGGGATTTGAACCATCAAGTCCCAGACCAAAGTCAGCAGGGTAACCCACTGAGCTATCCAGCATCTCAGCTGGCAGCTATGTGGAAGATCAGGAGAACTTCAGAGGGCAGAACTTTCTTCCAAGTGGGTAGGGCCAACCAAATCTGGGGGCGGTGCTTACTCCCCACATGAGGTCATGAAGGGAAAATCTGAGAACGGCTTGTTTCAGCACACATTTTCTGAAAGGTGGAGAAAGAGAGGGTGGAAGGGAATGGATTTTTCTGGTATTTGAGGGGATTGTGGACAGGTCAGGGGGACATATTTTGTTAGAAAAGCCTTCAAAAGTGATTTTTGCATAATATGCCCCTTTTAAGCCCTAGCAAATAGCTAAAACCACTCCCTCAGCGTTCAGATCAGCCATGCCCTTATCATGTATTATAACCCCTATTTAGTGCATGCAAACCACAAATGCTTCTCTCGCCACACTAGGCTGTAAACAAGTGTATTTCTGCTGTAAAAATGGGCTTTTTAAAAAGGTTGTGTGTAGCACTGCATGATTTGGTAATACTGTGCAATTATTGTGCAATAAGTGTGATTTGAAATTGCAATTACGATATAACACATGAATGATATCAGGAGTCTACTTGCTTAAATATCAAAGAAAATGCAAAGAGTAATAATAATTTTGAAATGTGTATCGCTAAAATTAGAAAATAAATTAAGTTGCATAAAAAACACAAAAACTGGAGTTTTTACTGTACTGCTCTTAAAATAATATTAAAAAGGTTTTTTCTTTTTTGAAAATAAAGGTACTTCTATAAAGTGCAACAGTGGGACTATTGTAAACTTGAAGGGATTTCTGCAGCCATTTTTCTAAACCTTTCAAGCATTACTTAATTCAAAAATAACTGCAGTATTTTATCTATTTATGATATTGCACAGCCTGACATTGCTATTGCAATTTAAATGCTAAAACTAGTTTTTTTAATGACCTTCGAGGCTATTACAGGTAGCCTCATATGGACACTCACTGAAGTACAGTTTTGTCCTACTGGCTTCATTTTTCAACATCAGAGGTTGTTGCTTGGTTTTTAGTGAAGGGTGAACTTGGAAAAGGCTGAACTGTCATCTTCATCAGGAAATATGAGAAAGCTATAATCATGATGATATGTCTTTACAATTACTCAACCCACCTGAAATCTGAATTTAGTTCCATACATCATGCAAAATATGACACAAAACCCAACATTAAAGCACCAAGAAAAAACCTCAAAATTGTCTTGTTGGTGAGCATACCTAAAACTAAAAACAAGCCCAATTCATACAGAAAATCTTCTTAAAGTTGTACCATTGCATGTTTTTTTGCCCTACTTTCTCTTTTGCTGATCTCATGGGCATTAACAACTTAATAACTGATTATGAAACATCTCCCCTGACTTTCATTGCTAAATATACAGTTCTTACAGCACCCTGGCTATGAAAAGTAAACTGAAAATAAACTATGACCCTCATAATTGCTGTGAAAATAAACCAACAGGCCGCACTGCTGCAGCATAGTTCCTCTGCACTGATGTTGACTCCAGATACAATATGTACCTGAGGACCCTGTTGTTATGCACATGTAGGCACAAAGGAGGAGAAAGCGACCTTTCTCTGCTGCCTGGGTATTCTTACAGCTTTATCATATACATTCTCATTTTTTCATACTTTATTCTATAAATTCCATAATTCCCAGCGCTCTCTAAACAGATGGTTGAAAAGAAACAGCACTTGATTGGCGGAAAACCCTTTTAGAACCCTCCCCGCTTCTCTACTTAAACGAGAAAGCAGGATCATCTGCACAAAGAGAAGCAAAACCCCCCTTTGAAGTCTGTTGTGTTGCGAAGGGAATACTCTGCTTTGTCAGAGTCAAAAATCCACAGCTAAGATGAAAGCATGAGCTGTGTAAAGAGACGGTAGAGCACAATTTTTCCGCTAAATGCTTGTGCACAGAGGAAGAAAAAAAGGGATTGCTGCGCAGGGAAACTTTGACCTCTGAGGGTTTTTTTTTTTAGTAACAATGATGACTCAGTCACACGCACCTCCATGCAAACACAGGAAGTCGTCATTGGAGATGGGGCCAGGCTCTGCAAAGGTCTTGAACTTGTTTAGCCATTGGCGGGAGATGTAGAACTGCAGGAGGCTGGGCTCCATCATGTTGAATAGACCTGACACCCTCCTACGTTCTTTCAGTGCGTCCTCGTTACTTTTTCTGTGATGGGAACAGACCAAAGATTAATCACAACCGCAACTGAGTCATAAAAGTTAGGTTTATAAATTTTAAAGTAGCAAAGATAATCTAAAAATGTTATATGGGTCAGTGGTTTTTAGTATAACAAGCATTAGTTTCTTACTTATAGAAGAGCACATAAGCCTCAGCATTCTGGACGCAGGATTCAGACACTTCAGTCACACTTTGGTCATCAAATTCATACCACAGATTGTTGACATCATTCCTGCAGTACGCTATGTAGTGGCCACCTGGGATCAGACAAGCAGAAGTGTTAGAGCAGCAGTCGTAAACCTAACAAGAACATGTGAGATATTTCTGCAGGCTCTAATGAATGCAGGACACTCAGTTTGAGCACAAAGAGGAGCGACTCCTCTGCCCACTCACTGCTGGCAGTGCCGTGGTGACAGATGACTGACAGCAGGTCATAGTTGGTCGTCTGGGCGGAGCCATCTTTGGCCAAGAAAGGCTGCAGGTCCAGGCCCTCCAGCGGGAATGAGACATGGGTGCTTATCTTTGTGGAAAACATCAGTTCGTGCCTGAAGCGCTTCAAGTGGATACACAGGATCTGGCGCAGAGCAATGCACAAAGAAGTTTTATTTTTTAAATCCAGTCTCTGAAGGCATTAGGGGAAAGGATTTTTGATTATTCATGAAATGAGAGTTGTCTGTTTACCTCTGGCAAACTTTGCATTTTACAAAACTTTACTCCGTTTCTGAGTCTAAAAAGGAACAAGATGATGAAGAGGGAAATCATTACATTTCCACACATTTTCTTCTGTACATTCTTAATGAAACATTAATGAGTCTAGTTTCAGTATTCAGTCACTCACTTCTTGCATTTTTCACAGCTGTACATGTTGTCTCCTAGAAAAAATACAAACAGTTATCTAGACATCAACCTTTATGTTTATGCTGGTTAACAGATTTACGCCCACTTGCTCACCCTTTAGTTCATCTCTGGCAAAGAAAGCTGCAAGACAGTCTTGTAGTGTAACCACTGGACCCCAGAACCAACTGAGAAGAGAAACAAACAGAAATAGAGCTCATTAAAGAGCCGCCATTAGGAATAAATGTAAACGCAGCACTGAGCATCTTAAAACTCACCTCTTGATGTATTCCATAACAAACGCAATCCAGCCCTGTGGTGCGTAGGCTTCCCCACAGGAGCCGGCTTTTACCAATGATGTCTGGTGGGTGGAGGAGTGCAGTTTGGCAAGGTCTTCCTTCCCTGGGATGGGCAGTGAGATATCCTGGAAGTTCTCCAAGGTCACAGACACCTAACAGCAACACAACACAAAGACGGTGAAGCCCATGCTGTGACATAATTAAAGAGTTTTCACTGAATGGTTTTGTCAATAAGTGTCTTTTGTTGCAGAATATTTTCTATCCCTTTTACTCCTTTATACTCCTATACTTTATACAGTGCTCCTATATTTAACCCTATTTGCCCCAGTTGGCATCAGCCTTTGAGTTTAATTTTATTTTTATTTCAAACAGTCAATCACTCATAGCAAAAGAAAAAAATAAAATGCTCCCATGGAACAAAAAAGAATCTGTTCAAAAAGGAGCAGGAAGAAGCCAATTCTTATTTTGTCCTGCCCCTTTAAAGATACTGCTTTGTTGGTTAGTTAACCAATTATTGGTCTTATTTAAACAAGCAAGAGGTTGTGAGTACCAAATGGCAATACAAATATATACGTAAATTCCTCATAGTCTATACACTTTTAAAGAAACATCCTTAATCCTGGGTAATACTGAGAAATCTCATATGGCTTATTCATACAATGCAACATTTTGAATCAAGTCTAATTCAGAATAGAGTTAAGAGAACATGCTGTTTAACAAGTTTTAAAACACATTAATATTCAAAAAGTCCTAAATCATATGTAGAGATTATACAGAGTTTATGCTCCATATACTGTAAAATCCAGATTACAGGTCACACTGGTGCATAAGCCTCACAGAGGCAAAAAAGGTTGAAACTGTCTTTCTGATGTGTAAAAGGCCACAATGTGAAGCTGTCTAGCTCCATTAGTATCATCTGTTTTCACCTCCGAGATTTTGCATCTTAACTAGCTGAAATCCATTGAATGAGTGCTCAGCTTGCTGTGACTTTTGTGAAGTTCACTGTCAAACTGCAGGTCACCCTGTCCACCTCTGCTGGTCACTTGTTTTTAATTTTCACACTGAGTCCTTTCAGCAGTACACTAGGTTAAACACTAATCAGTTCACCCGTTTTCTTTACATGTAGGATCATGACCTAATGAGGGGAAAAAACGGCACCACTCTGGCCAGTCTGGTCTGTATTGCTGAGCAAGGGAGGTAAATTATTTATAGTGTCAGGTTGTGTCCAATCTGTGATACTGCAGTTGCAACTGCACTCCCCCAATAACTGCATGTCTCTGCACTTTCACTCAAATATTGTTTGCACCAACATAGAGACAACTTTTTAGATGAAAAATAGGTAATGAAAGTGGAACTTCTTCGTTGGATTTTATAACCTTCCACAAATCCATTACATAGGATGTATTTTACATCTATCTGGGCAACAGACCGTGTGGTAAATGACATTGTAACAATTGTAAATGTAAGTTTGACAGGCAGCCAATACCACTCTTCACTATCACTGGAGCCAGTTGGTAAATTGAATTCTTGCCAAAGAGCAAAAACATCTCTTCCTCCATGACAAGCTTTCAGTATGATTCCTTATTCATAAAGAAATGCTGTCTAGTTCGAATAAAACTACCGATATTGCTGCATCCACGCTAATCTCTTCACCAGCTGCCATTGTTTCCAGGCTTGCAGTACAACTAAACTACACTTGTAGCTACTGCCTCTCTGCAAATGATGCTAATTTTCTGGCCAGGAACAAGCCTTTCAGCTTGAAGCTTTGCAAAGTGGATTCACCACATGAATGACAGACATTGGACAAATGATCAGCTTTGCAAGATTATGAATTTTATGGTATATGGAAAAAAATTCTCCCAGAATACAGCAGGCCTTCTGGAAATTTGAGCTCTCAAATCAAGGCTGAAGACTGACCCATGTCCAGCAGTTTGGTGTTACCTTATTTCAATAAATGTACCCTAAACAATTCTCATAATGCACTGAAATTTCTAAAAGCTGTCTTATTGTATTTTGATTTCTATTTTAGCTCTTTTTCATAATTTTCCTTTGGTCTTTTATGGCTTGCTTTAATAATTTTAAAATGCTTTTGTAATGTGCTTCTTTCCGCATTTGTAATTCATTTTTCTGTCCTGTATTTACAGTGCTGTGCCTTTAGGACGGATTAAGGGGTGGATGTGGCAAGTACGCACAGCCTGGGGTACTGTCCGGGTGAATAGTAGGCTTGCCACTACCCCCTATTCCTGCTGTTTCAAGGGCCTGAAAACCGCTGGCGGTCTCCTTGACGCTGCCCTCCAAGTTCTGGCACATCGGGCCCCGTGATGAATCCTTAGCGCCCTACCTGCCTAAAACTTATGCACATGATTGTATGTACTTTGAGAGCCTTGTTGCTGAAATACACTTTCTAAAGAAATTTATTTTTACCCAACATGCTACAGTTCCCCTCATCCTATCAGAAAACAGGAACAACTGCATGTGTCCCCACTAACCCGATCACAGGTGAGGCACTGCACTGAGCTGACAATGGTCCCATCAAACACATCAGAGATGACACTGCGGTATTTCTTCTGTCGCTTGTTCTTTGGTGGGGAGAATGTGGTCACTGCTGTGGGAAGGCAGAGAGAGAAATTTGAGCCTGTTGTTTTTTCCTGTTTGTCAACACACAAAGAACCAGGACATGACTACCTCACTGAAACATTTTTGTTTTGATTCTGAACTCCATGTCATTATATAGAGGAACTATTCTTTTCATAATTTACAATATATTATTAACACAATAGAAAATATTTGGAAATATCCTCATCAGAAGTGTCAATAAAAAGTTGCAGAAGACCTTTCTTGTGTGCAGGGTTCAGGCTTGGCCAGCCTGACGACACTTTGGGCGGGCTGCTGGACAGTTTAGGAATGTGTCCCTCCATCGGGACTGGACTCTGTGGTCTTGTGGTGTTGGACATTTGGATGTCTGGGAAGGAATCTGGTTGAAAGCAGGCCAAATGATACAAACTTTAAATGCCACATATTTGATCATATATAATGAAAATATCAGTGTTAAAATAAGCACAGCATTTCTTTTGTGCTCATAACTACCTGATGCTCTGTTTTGAACCTTGATGGCTCCCTGGCTGCTGATTATGGGCGTGGCTTCAGTGGTGGTGTCAACGTCCTTATCTATGTCCACTCCAGTGCTTCCACCCATAACACCGTGAACTCCAGAGCGGTAAAAGTCATTTATCATGTTTTTCTCCTTTTGCCACTCCCTGTTAGCTTGGATCTCATCCTGCTCAGGGATCAGCATCTCAGCCTCGTTGGTGACATCCATTAGCACGCTCCCGCCTTGCACTTCGTTGTCAGCCCGCTCACTGCTGCCACAGGATTCGCATGACTGGAAGTCATTGTCTGACTGGCTGTGGTTGTCCTCCTCATGGCTGTCGTCCATGGTGATGCCGTTGGATTGGTCGCTGGGCTCAGCCAGCGGCTCCTTCAGCTCCTCATGAAGCTGATCCATCAAGCAGCGCAGAAACTCCTGGGAGTCCTTGAGGTGGAGTAGGGATAATCATGAGAAATATTAGTTAAGGCAGCAAATTTGTCCTAGGAAACATTTCAAAGAGTTCAGACACTTTCTATTTTGGTCACAGTCGTGAGTGAAAGTGGTTCATTTTCACTCTCTGACGCAGCACTAAAGCCAGTCTTCCTAAGGTTAATCAAGTTTGACACACACAGCCAAGCTTTCCCACAGCCAATTTTTTTCACATTATATACAACAACCAGTTTACGTCTTTGTTTACCCCAATTCTGCATTAAAACATCTGAGACCAAATGCTCATGAATGTGTAATCAAACTTAATGAGCCTCAGACATCTAATCTCCATCTCCAGCCAAATGAACTCTCCTCTCCCAGGGACCGGGAATGTTCACTTCATTCACAGTAATGCTAATTCCAAGGCTGTGCAGCCCAACATGGCGTGACGGATGAATATTCCTCGGCTAACTCTGCAGAACAAACACTGGCAAGCAAAGAGGAAAACAGGCCCTTTTATTATTTCACCACTCAGGCTTATAAATCCCTTATTTACAGACAATGGACAAAGACAAGACGTGCTCTAGTGGAATGACTTTTTAAATCGTCTATATTTATAGCACAAATCCTTTTCTTTTATTTTCTGGCCCCACCTGGAATCAAATCAAGCCAAATTCCTTAAGGTTTAATATGTGCATTTGAGTGTGAGTGAAAGTCAGACTCTCTGAGTTCATAATTGCAAAGGAAGAGGATTGGGTTTATCTGGCTGAGTGGTTTGAGATGAAGTTAATGTGATTTCTGTAAAGGAGAGAGCGTAGAGGGATATGGAGTTGAAGAGAAAAAAAAAAGGGAGAGGCTGTACTAGAAGTGGGACAACTTTATAGTCTGGGCGTTGGACCTATCCCAGCGTGACGGAAGAACATTTTAAAAAGACATCAAATTTAATGATAGACTTGTTTGCATCAACTCTATCAGTGTAAAGACAACCATTTATCATCAGCAGAGGAAAGTCATGCAGTACTAAAAGTAAGTCTGTCAAAATTTTTTGATACTCTGGTACTTTTTTTTTGTTGGAGCCTGGTCGATTATTAAGGATGGGCAAGATTGCCCATAAGGGGGGATAAAGGGGAGAGCTTTCCTGGGCCTTGCCAAACAGCATCTATTAGCATCTTATTGCTGAATCATTTACAATACTGAGACAGCTTTTATTCAGCTGCCGACTTTTAAAACTCTTTTAAATGCACTTTTTTTTTAAAGTATTGATTTAGTACTAGTATCAGAAAAAAAACAATACCCAAATTACCCTACCGATAATAGGGTCCAATATCCAGCATTTGGCAGATTATCTGTTTAAGTGTTTAATTTTATCAAAAGCCGATTAAATTCATTCATTAAAAAGGGCGCCACTTTGGCGAGATGTGTCTCCCCTTCTGGCTCAGGTTTCACTCCCCACAGCCTCATTCTGAATCAATCTGGCAGATAGTAATCTATCTTTACTATCTTTTTCTGACATTAAGTTATGTGCATTAAGTACATTTAGTTTCATAATTACATAATGCTAATGTCTTTAATTTTATTTATAAATCAGGGCTATTGGTCACTCTTTACATCTGTCCATGGGTTTTACCAATTTTAAACCAATAAAAAAGTCAAAAAGATGCTATCACTATTTAATTATTTAACCCTAACCCATTTTTTGTCATTCCCTGAACAGTGGTGACTTTGGAGACAAAAGATTATGGCAATAATAGGTAAGATTTTGAATGTAAGACTCGTACTTGTATCAGAGTATTTTTACATTGCGGTAATGCGACATAAAGCCTGGTACACATGTGGTGTTTTATGTGTCATTTCCCTCTCTGATTGCTCCAAAGACGATCAGAGCGGCTCTGACTTGAGATAATTTAAGCATATGCAATATTTATGTTCACAAATCCTGGTTGCCTGGGGAGCAGAGTACGCACAAGCAGGATTGTTATGTGACAGCCAATCAGGAAGCAAGCGGACTGAAGGAGAAAGCACAACAAACACAGCCATGGTAATGATAATAAAAGTGAAGCACAAAGTTTTTACACAGCTTGTACTGCAAAAAAATGCCTCAATCAAATTGACAAGCAAAGGAGCAGAACGCTGCACCACACTGCATAAACTGTATATTGTTAGGGTAAAGGGGGTATAGATTATAGGTTTATTATTACCATTTTACTTAAATTTTACCTCTTTAACAGGTTAGCATTATTTTTTTGTTTGAGAGAATGGAGCAGTTTGTTCATTTACATTATAAAGATCAGTCATGACCCAGTGTAATAGTGCAACACAGACGTACTTAAACTTTTTAAGGTTTTATTGCATGTTCTATAATGTCAGAAATATCTTTCTTGTTATCCTGAGTATCATTACTTTATATCAAGGCTGTCCAAAATGACAACTGTGGCCCATTGTGCATTTTTAATTAGACTTACTAGTTTTGACCAGGGATGCAAGATATTGCGTTTTGCTGATATTCTATATGCTACATTCTGAACTACATTCTGATGCATGTAGTTCAGACCTAAAACTTCACAAAGATAATGGCAGCAGACAGATGCACAAATGGCGCTCATTTGCTCCTCCATCTGCTCCGTCTCAAGGTCTGATTTCTAAATCATATTGTTTTACTTATTTTCTTCACAAACACTCCTATGTGTGGCAGCTTCCTGCACACATTATTCACTTACTAAGTACATTGTTAGGTCATCGTTTTTTTAAGAGATGTTAACATACAGCCCTGTCGGTCATATTTTTTTACTTAAAACTGTGGCAAATAAAAGAAACAGTTCATTGAATACACAAAGGTTTGATTTTGCCTGAAATTTTGGTAATCAAAAATACTCTGAACTTCAATTTTTTATTGCTGTTTCATCAATATAGGCATCCTTATTCTTTGATTGTTTACTTGTATCATATCCAAGTTTGAAATTTTAGTATTGTTACTAAATAATCATGCCCATCACTAACAAAAGCTGCAAAAGCCAGACTTAAAACGCCAAAAGTCAGCCTGTTTCAGTCTCAAAAGTTGATTAATTTTTCAACAAGTAAATCAACAAAAACTGCAAACACACCGTGAAATACTGTATGTCTCCGGCTGTAACGAGTGTCTGCATATTTTATTCATGTAATGGATGTGTCCTTGTGTCCTAAAGTTGCACATCCATTTCACCATCTGTAATAACCCACCTGCTGAGAATATCCTCTGAACATGGGGTTTATGGCTTTGATCCCCTGGAACAAGTTGGTCGGGACGACGTAGGAGGGTCTGCAATGAGTCAAAACACAGCCTGCTTATTAAGCGTTTGAGTACACAACAACACAACGAAGAATGGTGATGTTTCTCATGTTTATGCAAAATAAAGAGGTTGAATTTTGTTCAATTATATTTTGGTAACACGTAAATGCTATATTCATATCATAAATATAGATTTTTAAAAGTAACCCTAATTTTTGGAGCAAATACAAAGAACCCCTGTTAAAAGGCCACATTTCTGTGGTGTAAAAAACATTAGGAGAAACTGCATCAGAGCCCAGCCCTGAATCCTGCTGAAAATCCGTGGGGTGACTTTTAAGAGGGCTGTGCACAAAAATGTCCTCATAATCTGACAGATTTTAAGCACTTCTGAAATAAGGAGTGGACAAATTTTGCTGAGTTGAGATAGGCTACACAGATAGACTCTTACCCAAAGAGAGTGTCGAAATAAAATCAAAAGGTGCTTTAACAGAGAATTAGTCTAGGGTTGTGCATGTTTATGCAGCCAGGTTTGATTGAATTTTAATAACTCCTCCAGAAAGATTTTGGTTGTTTTTTAAATTGAATTGTATATATATTATAGGTTACATTAAAGGTAAAAAAAAAAAGTTTGCAAACTGATACTTATAAGAACTTACAACTGAGACACTGTTTGATGACACAACAGGATTTTATAAAAGGTAAAAATCCTTCTCACATACAGCTCTTTCTTCAAGAGTTACAATGCATAATATTAAGAGAGCAATCTCAAAAGTGTATAACATATTTTGTCTATGGATTCAAATAAACTTCACATATAAAGAACAAGTGGGAGACTGAAACTGGCACAACCATTTTCTGGAAACCTAGGGACAGGCATGTGAGGAAGCACAGTAGTTCTAGTATTTGGAGAAAGTTTAGGTGGGAAATTCTAATCAGATATTTTAGATACCACAAGTCACAGTTAAATGAAACCAAACAGGGTCGGATAAGTGCTGGAGAGCATGTGGACCGCATGTAAGCATTAATTCTCATATTCTGTGGGCATGCTCAAAACTAAGTGGATACTGAAGGGAAAAATTTGATGCTCTCAAATAAGTTTTCACCATGAGATAACCCAAAGACCCTGGAGTTGTTCTCCTTGGTGTAATCCTATCAGTGGCGTCCATAAAGTGTATCACAACTAGATGGCTAAACCTGGAACCCCCATCATATACTGTCTAGCACCAGAAGGTATTGGAGTTTTATGAAATGGAAAAAAAAAATTTACGCCGTATGGTCTCAGAGGCCAAAATTTATAAAGAGATTGTCATCTGTAATGCCTCTGCAATAATTTGGCAGTGTTTGCCTAATGTAATATAATCAAGAAATATTACACACTTATACTTGATTATTGTGTTTTTGGCTAGACTTTTCCCCCTCTTAAATACTTTTATATCAATTGTCTTTATTGGTTTGGTGTAATAAACTGTACTGTTCACTGAGCACAGAGTTTAGTAGACTTTATAGCCACTGTGTACAGTATGTCTGCTTGGAGTAATTTGTGAAATGTTCAATAGACTAAAAGCCTATTGTTACTTGAAAATGCTGAATAAAGACTAAAAATACCACAAACACAACAAAAATTAAATTTTTAGTAGAGCAGTGTTTCTCAGATGGTGTGGCAAGGCACACTGGTGTGCTGTAGGTTAATCTAGGTGTGCCATGGGAAATTGTACAACCATATGTTAATACAACTGTACAACTTAAGTACATTTTACATGTTTTAAATAGGCTATTTATTAAGATTAGTGTGCCTTGAGATTTTGGCTTGATCTCAGGTGTACCTTGGGCAAAAAAGGGTTGAAAACCACTGCTGTATCGCGTGTTGAAATCAAGATTACAGAAAAAAAGCAAAGTTGCAGTAAAATCTATTCTTAGTCATACTACAAACAATGAAAATACTGAGAGGAACCAACTGAATAAACTGTGAAGAAGCTTTTGTGTTATCTTTTGACCAACACCTACCTGTTCTTGTGCCACAGGTCTGACACTAGTTTCTGGTAGCTTTTACAGAGAGCAGGCTTCTTGTCCGTCCTCACCATGCCGCCACATTCAAGAAAGAACTGTGTCAAGGGTGGGCTGTAGTAGAGAGAGGGATAAAGATATCATAAGTGGGCACCAAAGAAACCTTTACTGGATATATGCCTGAAGAAAAAAATATGCACATAACTCTCATTTTTTCAAAGGGAAACAGGTAAATGTAAAATGACTTACATAATAACATAATCTTGTTATAATCAGTAAAGTCTAACTCAACTTCACCTGGACTTCCAGCCAGAAAGTAAAAATAAAACTTCAGTGTGTGAAGTAAGACTGATGGCCTGAGGCAATGTGGAAATGCAGCAGCTAAAAGTCAGAGAGGGGGTGATAACAAAAATTTCATGTGACTATGAGCAACTAATGTTGCTTCATACTCTTTCCTGCTGGAACCTGTTCCTATCCGCTTTAACTGCAGATATGTTCAATTACATGAAGCATTGATCTTGAGGTGAAAACTATGATTTCAGTGTCAGATCTTGTCATCTTAGATATCTTGATACATTACAACTGCAGAGCCTCTTTTTACATCATGCCTTGCCTCCTGTGACCACCCCCTCCTGTCAAACAGGGATACATTCCCCCAAAGGGACATGATTGAATAAGACTTTGAAAATTTTCCGGGGCAGGCTGTCCTGACATCTTTCAGGAGTACACATGTGAAAACAGCTGCAGAAGAGAAATTCTAGAAAGCTTTAAATTCAGAATTCCTACAAAAGCTGCCTCCTGTCAGTATTTTTGATTCATTTTGTTCCATTAGAGTCATATCTTACTCATGGAGAAATATTTCAAATTCCCAGAGGTACGAGCTCATGAGAGAAAGCGCCACATGCAGCTGAGAGTTGAAGGGCATCGGAAATAGCAGAAAAGAAAAAAAGCAGTTAAAGGGATTTTACTTGATGGATTCAGAGTGGACAGGAATTTGCAAGGCAGAGACAAACTGCAGAATGAATAAGGCATAGACTGTTCCCTTCCCTTGGCAAGAGAAAAGTCCTTGGAAGTGAATAATGACCCGACAGTAAAGTGAAAGAAGCAGTGCTCACACAAACAGACATCAAAGGAAAGTTGAGAAAAAAGGTCCTTCCTTCCTCAGCTACGTGACTCACTTCCTCCTATTTTTGGAGTGTGATTTAGATTGCAAATTTTGACCCACATCTTTTCCCTGATTTGACTTCTATCAAAACTAGGCATCATCAGTTTAATTTTAAAAATGTACAAGCCCCTGAGTACCTAGTAAGAGAAAAGAAAGAGGGCTTTGCTGTTCCATGAAAAATTAAATAACAAGTAAGAGGTAAAAAAAAATACGAAATATAATACAGCCTCAGGCTCTGCAGTGGAGCCTTCATTTAAGTGACCACACAAACAATCCAATCATAAAAAAAGAAACAGAGGGAAAGACAATTCAATAAACAATAAAAAATTCAGAAGATTGGCAGAGATGCAGTAAAAAGAGACGCATAATGAGACATTGTGGGAGAAGAAAAGGAGACGAGAAGGAGAAGAGATTGGGAAAGAGTTGGTGTTCGTTTGTAACCAAAGACCCTACAGGGAACTACAAAAGGCCATTTCTGCCATCTCAAATGGTGCACTGCAGCAATTTTCACTCAGCCGTCACTCTCCCAAATGAGCACAGTGATGGTTGTTTTTTCACATGCAACAAGAGTTGAGCATGCAGAGAACAAAACAGTTAGGAACTACTGGAAAAGGTGCATCAAAAGAAAGAGAAGTGATTACAAAGTAGTCCAAAGAGCAGGGAAAAAAGAAGGTAGGTGATGTGAGGAAGGCGATGTGGGGTAGGTGGGTGGATGTTAGGACAGAAAACAGGTAAACGGAGGTCTCACCAGTTGGACAGGGCCTGCAGGGCAGCGTTCATGTAGCAGGTGTTGCCGATGTTCTTCAGCCCCGTCAGGCCTGAGGAAGACACAGGACACCGGGGAAATTAAAACAAGTCACTCATCAAATGCTTGTAAATCCAGATTGCAGCCACAGAGCCTGTGCATGGCAAGAGAAACCTCCTTCAATTTCAAGATTAAAATTTCATGGCAGGAGAAAAGAAGGGGCGACCTGCCTGGTGTTTCATCACCTGCCATACTAAATAGTCTAAAAAGTTATTCATTGCCTTAAGCTGGTGTGATTCATTCATGTCATACAAATGTCTACAAGGACATGTTTTTAACACACAAAATCAAAATAACAGCTGAAAAAACCTCTGGATTTAGTCACTTTTATATTAATTACCTTCTTCTCTTTGCAATGCTATCAGAATCAGAAAGGTTTGAATTAATCCCCAGGGGTAAATTTGGTGGTTAAAGTTGTTCTTATACAGACCATAGTAGTAAAAATATGGACATATGGACTAAAGCAGAAATGGAAATAAGAAATAAGTACCAAAGTGCAGAATATCTAGAAAAAACTATAAGATATGGACAAAAGCACAAGAAATTGAAGATATAAACAATTATATCTACACACGTGGACAACATTTTTGGTACCCTTCCACTGAAGAAAGAAAAACCTACAATAGTCACTGAAATAACTTTAAACTGACAAAAATAATAATAAATAAACATTTACTGAAAATTAACTAATGAAAATCAGACATTGCTTTTGAAATGATTTAAACATGTCTTTTTCATAGACGATTAAAAATGTGAGTCACATTAAATCTAAAATATGTGAAGCAGCAGGTCAGTGTTTTCTGATTTATAACTGCAGGGAGTAGGCAAAAGTAGCTTAGTTGTCTCAGTGATCTGTGTCACAGTCACTGCTGCAACTCTATTGCCCTTACTAATGAAGAGAGGCAGGTCAGTGATTTTTTAAACCCATCTCCTTCACCTCATGCAGTACCCCCATCACCTCTCTCACTGTTTAAAAAATGTCTCATTTCATGTGAGCAGCAGTGTAATCTGTGGAGGACGTTAGTCAAACAAAGCTTGTTTACTCCACCTCTTGATCATATGATCTCTTTTGGTACAAAAATAACCACAGCAGTGAGTGGTGCCAATGCCTGAGCTGCACCGCATGAGGTTCATCATAACATATGTCATCTGTTGGAGCATCCCAGCACTGAGTGAACACATTGTTTGCATTGGAGAGCCTGAAGCTGACTCACTCAACTGAGCTACAAAGGAACTTCCCTGGTCCTGCTAAGTGATGGAGTCGCTTCATGTTGTAGGTGTCTTTGTGCTATTATAGATTTAAGGGCTAGGGTTTTTGTGTTGGTTTCTTTTGAATGATCTGTAGTTTTTATGGTTTGTTTGAAAACTATGTTTTTAGACTTGCAGTTTCTCTTACAAACCAGTTGGTGCCCCCCATATATAGCACTGTGAAACGCTATAACTGTTTAAGTCTTTTAAAATGCTGGTCTTTACTCACTCATTTACTGCTTTCAGTAATTCAAATCATACTTTTAACTACATAAACTGCTGGAAACTGTTTCAGAATTCATTCTACTTTGCAATACTACTGTGACTTTTCAACTTTATTACACTTGGATTAGGAGAAGTGGTGGAAATAGCAGGAAAGGATAAGAGAAGGGAGGGAAGGAGACAACAATATTATCACGATAGAGCAATTTGGCAGTAATTGATTTACTGTTTAACATTAAATAATGATACATCATAATATCTGATTAACTGAAGAATATATAATGCCAATAAAGCCAAATTCAGAAGATTTGGATGCAATGAGTCAATTTTAGAATGTGGCTAGCAACTTTTGCAGCTGTCTGACTTAAACCATTGCAGTTAAAATCTGGCTGCCTGATGGCGCTGCCTGCAATTCAGTTTGCACAATTACAAACGGCTGGTTTTTGAACATTGCAAGCAGATAACAAACATTCATTTAAAGCCTAATATTTTTTAAGACTAAATCATGCTGTGAATTTTAGAAGTGATAACAACTTTTTTACTCTCATATAGAAACTTCAGCCTGATAAACACTCCCGCTCCCTCCATCAGCTGTGCACATAAGCAGACATGTGGTACTGTACTTGCTAATGTATGAGAAATTCAAGGCTTTAGTTGCTAATTTTTGTCAATAAAAAGTATTACTCTCAGCAGATATCTTAGAGGAGACTATTCTAGCAAAGCATTGTTGTGTTTATATGCTGTAAAATTCAACTGCTACACTACAATGGTGATCAGAAAGGAGTTGGTGACAAGCAGGAATCATACAGTGGATTTTATTGATTCACAAAATGATTATTTTGAATTGAGGGACTATGAATGTTGCTATAAAAACAATTTAACAACTCCATCAGTTGCAGTTGTTCAAACTTTTAGGCTTTTATGTTTCAGAGCATTTTATATATATTTATATATTCATTCACTGAGGTTTAAAAATAATAAAAATAAAAAGACATGTTATTTATAAAGTGCTTTTAGGTACTCAAAGACACTGTACAGTAGTTAAAAGACCCAAAATAAGAAGGAGAAGAGTTTGGAAAAGAGTTGGCTCCTCTGGATGTGATGAAGGCGTGGCTTAGGGTTTCAGCTGCAGGGAAGGAGAATAGAGGATGGGTGTGGGCTGAGATTTTAAAGTGGAAGAAGGTGGCTTTTGTGAGTTGAGTGATGTGCTGAAAAAATGAGAGGTGATTGTCAAAAATAATACCGAGACTGTGGATGACCAATGATCAGGATTTCTGATTTATTGTAATTAAGGGAGAGGAAATTGTTGTTCATCCATGTTTTAATAGTAATAAGGCAGTTGGTTAACATGGAGACTGTTTCTGTGGTGATGGAGGTGGTGGAAGTGTAGAGTTGTACATCATAGGTATAACAGTGAAAATGGAGACAGAGGATGTCACCGAGGGGAGCAGATAAATTATGAACAGGAGAGGACCAAGCACAGAACCATAGGGGACACCTTTAGAGCTTTTCCATTACATTAAGCAGCTTAGCTCTACTTGGTGTGATTTGGCACGGCAGCCCAGCGTAGCAGGGGATTTGTTTTTCCACCACAACAGAGCTGCCTGTTTGAGGGTGTGACTAGAGTTGATGACGCAGTGTTTTGAGTCGATGATGTTAAATGGCTGCACTTCAGTAAGCATTTTTTTGTTCAAGAATTGGCCATTATTTCTACTTCAAAGTTTCTTCCTCTTCTATTGGTAATCCAGCAAGAGTTTCAAAGTTTGGTGCAGTGGTTGCCACTGAAACTCATCTGCAAGGCATCCCCAAATGATGACAGACTGCTGTGATATCACAGCGGCATGCTTGGAGGAAGGGTGGGCACACTTAGGCCCTGCTACAGAGCAGGACCATTCAGGGCAGGGTTTGATGATGCGCCGTGTGACTAAACTGGTGATGGAAAAGTAAATCAGCACTGCTTAGTTTGGATCAGTGTTGCCAAAAGTCATAATGGAAAAGCCCAACTTGTGTTAGAGGGGCTATGGAGGAGGAGCAGTTATTAATATGAATAAACTGTTGTCTGTCCGTGAGATAAAATTAGATCCATAAGATAGGGGTACCAGTGATAGAGAGGGAGTGTTTCAGATGAGAGAGCAGGATGGTGTGGCTGATGGTGTCAAAGAGCAGCAGTGAGGTCGAGGAGGATGAGGGTGTTCAGATGGCTGAAATCTGAGGAGAGAAGCAGGTCTTTGGCAACTATAAGGAGGGCTGATTCTGTGCTGTGTTGAGAACAGAAGCCGGACTGGAATGGTTCATACAGATTGTTATGGGTGAGGTGAGATCTGATTTGTGAGGTGATGACACACTCCAGGACTTTAGATAGAAAGGGGAGGCTGGAGATGGGCCGGTAGTTATACAGGTTTTTTTGAGGATGGGGGTAACAACTGCTGGTTTGAAGAATTGGAGACCTGTTTCTGCTTGAGCAACTGTTTAGTGTCTTTCATCTCTTGACTTCTGTCAGCTTCTTAAGTCAGTTCACCACCATTAACATTACTCTCATTGTTTTCATTGACGTCATTGTGAGGAGGCATAAAGTGGAGGCATGATGAGTCCAATAGCCAGGGATATCTGTTAGGGATGTATTTTTCCTAATTAAAGTATTGATATTTGGCTCCAGGGGTTTGATAGATGTATCACACAAGTCAGGACAAAGATATACTGGCATATCAATAATTTGTCCCTGCCCCAATTAAGAGCATATTAAATTTAATTACACTTGAGTCACCATGCGGACTTCTAAAGTCTTGATTTTAATAATGAAAAATACAATCTTGGCTGGAAACGTGCATCCATTTCAGCTGCACTGCAACTGCAGATGTGAAAATTGTGCCGGCAGCATTTTGGTTACATTAACACACTTACTTCCTAAAGTATTCATTGATCTTGTGGCTTATTTAATTCTCTAGGACTTTAATGTAAGTGTCAAATGAAATGAATCAAAGTGCTAATAATGAAACATCACTATGACAAACTAGTGTAACTGTTTATTGAGGTGAACCGACCTCTTGCTCGCAGCTCATCTTCTTCCTCTGTCTCCATGTCGAGGTCTTCGCAGCCTCCATTAGGGGGCACTCTCAGCGAGGTCGGGCTCCCAGGGGCCCTGCTGTTATCCTGGAGGAAGAGCACAGCACGCAGACCTCATCATAAAACTCTTATCTGGTAAATGAGTAACTACATTCCATCTGACAGTTCAGCTGTCACTTGAGGGGAACTGCTCAAATTGTTATCATCCAGCTCTGCCAGGAGAGCACACAGTTACATAACTGGGCAAATATGTAGTACATGCAATTTACATCTGTCTATAATAACACTGACTAATATTGCATTTAATCCAAACTACAGAGGTTGTCTGCATTTCTTCCTCTCTTATTAGGCTTGCTTTATGACTGTATGATATAAAACCATCACTGTGAGCTGTAAAGACAATAAAACATGATGATGGAGGTGTGATGGGAAACTGTTTCCTACCTGGCCAGTACTCTGTGGGGAGGGGAGGGGTTTAGTGTTGGCATGGGGAGAGCTGGGGCCTAGTTTACGCTCCAGGAAAACCTCCTTCCCGCAGGCGTAGCACCACACTCGAAGCGTAGTCAGGTTCACTGTGAGGTTGTGCCTTGTCTCCTACACATGGAGGAAACATGTTTAGTGAATGTCAGACTGCATAAACAAAGTGAAAAAATAAGGCACTGTTAATATTTACCAAAGAAAAGATGATAAAGTGCATGTGTATTTTCTTATCAACACAATGCTCTTAATCGTCACTACAATCAGCACTTCTTTCGACAGCGAACAAGTTGCTTCTATTGTTATGCAACAAATACCGGTGGGCCAAACACTGAGGTATGCAAGCTTTATCTCGACAATTTATTACTCTGGTTAAGTGTGCATATAATTGAAGACTGATGTTGTGCATTGTTACCATGACCAACGTCTTTTTTAAGCTTCTGTATCAAATCTACACCACAGTCACCTTCACTGTTTTGAGCACCATATACTTATACAGTGGTGGCTGGAATCAGAGTTGATAAATGTTGAGTCAGAGTTGATTAAACTGCAGTTGTTGCAAAGAAGAAAAGAGAGAAGACACTGTATGAGATACAAAGAATGGCCACTGAATCAGCTGAAGCAGCAGATGGGGGGGGTTTGTGATCATTCAGTCACTGAGAGAGACGTGATGAACAACAAATTGCTAGTCTGATATTTTCAAATGCTGGCAAGTACATTCAGCTAGTCGTATCATGATGTGTAATAATTTATCTCACACTAGAGTACACACAATCTGCCTGTAGATATTTTACTCAGAGACTTGCAGTCACTCAGTGCTACCCAGTGGATCAATCACAGGGCTTGTGCTCACATTTAAACATTTATGCAGAGGATCATGTTGGTTATGTGCATAGATCTCTGGATTCAGGGCTCTCAGGACTACACTGACCTGCAGCATAAATTACAGCGAAGATTCAGAACGGAAAAATTGGGATTAAGGTTTCAGCAATCTGCATGTTAAAGGTACAAAATAGGCCTTAAAATAACATTGCATTTGGCGTGCCGGTAGTCGAGTGGTTAAGGCGCATGGCATATACGCAGGCGACCCGGGTTCGAATCCGGCCCGTGGCACTATTTCCTGCATGTCTCTCCCCGCTCTCTCCCCTGTTTCCGACTCTATCCACTGTCCTATCAAATAAAGGCAAAAAGGCCAAAAATAAATCTAAAAAAAAATAAATAACATTGCATTTTACTTTTATCTAGGGCTGAAAAATTTGGGAAAATAACCTAATTGCGATTTTTTTCCTCAAAATATTGCGATTGTGATTTGATATGCGACTATTTCTTAAGTTCTTTATCGTACGTGTTTTCTATTATACAAAAGCAACAAATAACTCTACATTATAACTAACACAGTATTAGATTTAACAAGGGCTTATCAGTTTTCAAAAAATATCCAATTGTGATGATTTGGACTCGTATTGCAATTGGATATGCACTGTTGTATTAAAGAGAGTGATTTTTTTCCAAGTCATTCTCATATTTAATAAGAAAAAAGTACAAAAATAAAGAAAGTAGGATTTTTGTAGACAATTTTAAAGAACTGCCACTTGATTGATTGCATTACATGTAATGCATAATGTCTCTGCTGCAAAAAAAAAACTTTTAAACTGTTTTTTGACACAAATTTCAGGTTGAAGCAATATTGCACCTACTGCAATTTGAAAATTGCAGCAGGCCATACTACTTTAATTTAATTTTCGATCAATTGCCCCGCCCTACTTTTATCGCACACAAACTTTTTGAGAAAGTTAGTGCCGTTTCACCCCAACAGGGTCTAACTAAAGTTATAGTTACATTTTTTAGCCCCCAAATAGACCATTCTCGGGGGTCAAAATGTGGTCACTTTTCCATAGCTCAGAGGACTAATTTACCTAATCTATTCAGATCTTTAGATGACAACAATCAGAAGACCCTTAACCTGAAAGAGTAATTTCTAGAATTAAAGGCTGAAGGTTCAAGGTGGTCTTTATCATCCCTCTTATGGGAAATTTGATTTCCAGTCAGCATTAAGCATACTACATCCATCAGGTCAAAAACAAATATAAAATGAATGACAAATAAAAAAGTGTAATAGACAATGAAAACATTAAGTGATAAAATAGCAAAATCAGAAGTAATTTAGAAGCCAGGACAGCTGGGACAAATGAGTTTTTATGCCTTTGTCTGCTATGCTGGCAGACTATGTCCTGTAACTTTAAGCCTTTGCACAAAGGGTAACTTTGATCAGCCAGGACTAACTGTGCCTTCTTTGAAGTCCTTACTTTTTGAATGCAGGGTCAAGCCTGCAATTTTCTTGCACTTTAAAAGTTCTGAGTATCTTTTTTTGGAAGCCCAGTAGCAATCAGACTACAAGTAGGAATACTTTAACCTGATTCTTAAGTATCACATTCTTAAACTAAGCCAAACTTGCCATCTAGAACAATTCTAACAAATTTTTGAGGCTGCAATTTGCAGATATTTCATAAAATTGCTGGCTAATTCCTGTCAATTGATAACTTGGTTGCTGAAATCTCATGAAGAACTAAAAAAAATGTCTTTCAGTCTCATTTTTTTTAATTTCAATTTGCTTGTTTTCCCTAAACTAACTAAAAACAGAAAGATGTGCAGTTAATCATCACACAAGTCATGAGAAAAGCTCATCTCACAAATGAGAGCCAGGGTCTGCTGCAGTTTTGAAATTTGTGCTTGAAAATTATCTTCATGATACTTAATAGACAATAGTGGTTATTAACAGGATGATATCCATGCAAACAAAACCACCTCCTAATCCGTCCAAATAATAAAGAATAACACAGAACGCATCCCTGAGTATTCTCACGATCTTATGGTTTTCAGTGCTTCAGGCTACAGGTTTAGGCAGCGGCAAAATGAGCGAGATGTTGCGTTATAAGGGCCGTTTTTTCTGCTGCTGTGGAAACATGGCCGAGTTCTGCTGACCCACTGCTGCTCTGACAAACATGGGCAGCCTGGCAGGTCGACAGGAGACGGGAACGTGATCAGCAGCAGACCAGCAGAAGCTGCATTATTCATCAGGGCTGCATTAGCCTTCACACAGCAGGGCAGAGCAGAGCTGGCACAGGGGCAACGCCAGACTGAGCACGGCCATGAACAACTCCATAGCTTTAATAATTCATGAAGGAAAGTAAACCAGGTAGGGCATTAATAACAAGCTGGATTTATGGGGCTGGCAGTGTGTTTTCTCAAGCCTAAATAATGCATTGATTTACAATTAACTATCTTGTTTTTTCACACAGATTATGTATTACTTTGTTTTACTTTTTGCACCTTTGTTCGGTAAAAAAAATCTGCAAAATAAGTCAGCAGTGCTCCCTCTTCAAACAGAATAATACTTTTAGATGATGCGCAATGAGTCTGAGCATGTCAGCAATTCATGTCATGTTCGCATGCACTCCAAAGTAAACACATCAGAACATTTGCGGTTATTGCGGCACCAGTTAAGTATTAGATCTTCTGATTAAGAAACAGGTCAGATCTGAGTCTTTTCTAAGATAAAAAGCTGTCTAATCTCTCCTGTAGCCTTTAGCAGTTAATGCACCACTTATGTGAATTTACAAGGAACACACAAGGCCAGCAGCCATATTCATGCATGTATGAATGCATGGAAAGCTTCTCAATATCTCATTCAGATATGTTGTGTTTTCATATGAATGTTGGCAGCTCAAAGGCCAGTAAAAGGCTGGGCCAACTTCTACACTCTGTTTCTTCAATATGAACGATCCATTTTCAGAGTTTCAAATGTAATGGAAGTCATTTTTTTTCGCATAACGATGTTTGAAATATAATCTTCATGCAAATACTAATTATGCGCCCCAGTTTGCTGCTGTAAGTACAAACAGAAGTGAAGTTAAACTTTTGAAATGAGCTGATGTAGCTGTAACTTCCATCTTTGAAACAGTCACTCATGTTTACTCTCAGCATGAAGAGTCTCGTCTACTGCATCTGATGTGATCCAACAGCACTCTTTCCTCGTTGAATAGTCAAGAGATTAAAATGTTTGTCTCCCCGCGGGGCCCTCAAGCACTAATTAAGCATGGCCTTCATTCTTAGAAGATTTAAAGATGGCGTCACAAAAGGCAAACACAAAAGGCGGCTGGCAAGCTGCACAGACAGATGTCCTGGATAAGCGGACAAATATAAAAATCCACTAGCGATGGGATTTAAAATCAGCCGCTCATATCATTTTTTCTTTCCACGCACACTCTGTATCAAATATCCGCCTCTAGTCTCTGTGGAGATCCTTACTTTTAAAGAGGTTTGCACTTGAACAAGTCGTTTCTGGACAGTGGTTTGTGCAGCCATGCAGATACTAATCGGCAAAGCAAATCACATGTTTGCTTTCTTATTCCTCCCTCTCTTCTTCTAACCCTGGTTGGCCCTGCTGTGCTGCTGGAGGTAAAAGTCTTAGTCAACACTGCACAGCAGAGGCTGAGCCAGGACAGGCAGAGAGATACTGTAACCATAGAACTGACAGTATTATTGAATCTCCCCCACTTCCCAGAGGGATGCCAATTAATAATGGATGATCCACTGCTGAAATTGCACTGAATGTGGAGGTGTAGGCGGACAGAGTTGGCTTGATGGATTTTAACAATTCGTGCACTTGAAAAGCTGTAAAAACTCACGTGCAGGCTGTTAGAGAGAACAATGTTAAAAATAAAGCAGTGTGCAGGCAGTTTTTTCAAAGTCATGCCTCCTCCTGGGAAGCCAATGTGGTATTCCTGTCCTGTCCTGCCATATGTGCCTCCACTTCTTCTTACTGACACCTCCATTCCTATTTTAGTTACATCTTTTTTTTATTTGACGCTACATTTTTATCACATTTATTGTGATTAGAATCACTTAACAGATCTGCACTGAAAGTCATCAATGAGGTCTGAATTCTCTTACCTGTGAGTGCACAGTGCTGTGGTCAGTGTGGGATTCTCCACAGCCGACATATGAGCAGCCATTCTGGACAGAAAAATATAAAGCAATGCAGCAGTTTGATGAGAAAAAGGAAAAAAAAATATTTCAAATTGAGAAATATTGTGTAAGACAGTTGTTCTCAACTGGAGGATTCAGACTCAATAGTGGGTCACAGGCTGTTTTTTAGGGGTCGCAAATTTGTGCCTCAAACAAGTAAATTATGGTCTTTTTTCTCAAGATTTAAATTCATCTATATACTCTACTCTTCCAAACAAAGTTGCTTTTCCCAAAATTTCCATGCTATCTCATGATAATGGAGTAAATAAATAGCATGTCCTCATACAATAATGTGCTTTTAAACATTTGTTTAGTCCTCATTCCTTCTTCAGTCCTATTTTATTCCATCTAAGGTCCAAACTGAAACAATTTTCATTAATACATATGAGCTGTAGAAATCTTTAGAAATCTGGGTCGTGATTTCTCATGAGGAGGTGGTGGTGGGTCCAGATGTTCGACCAGCTGAGAACCACTGGTGTAAGAAGCTTGTACTTAAACTCTAAAAAGCCATCGCAGGAGAACTGTCCTACCTCCAGACATGCCCACAAATTTGGTCCTCCAACTTTACAGTCTTGACACTGGCCCTAAAAAAAAAGAAGGCAATCAGGTTAGAGTCACAAGTTCAAGAAAAAGGAAAGAAAAAACAAGAAAGCTACAAGAAGACATAAATTCATTTAAAAATCAGTAGCTTTTCTGCAGGATTAGAAGATGAACACATTTCAGCCTTTAAGACCTTCTTCTTTACCCCCAATCCAATGCAATTCAAAGCTATCAAGGAAACATTACTTATACAACTCATACAACCACACGCTGAAAAGCTCCTTTAGATGGGTAAACCTCTGGAACCTGTAGTTCTGCAGGTCTGATGGTGTTCATTCAGTACATTTTTATGCAGTTACAAAAAGTTTAATTATTGCGTTAGTCCGACTAAAACAGGATGTTAAAAATACATTTAAAACATGTCAGTCAAACTGAAATTGTACTAAATCAAACTTTTCAGAGTCAGACCAACATAGCTAGATGATGCAAAGGAGGTTATTTTACGCTTGCATGTGTACGCCTCAGCTGGACCAGACTGAACTCTGGCATGCTCCACCGTTTCCACGCTGGGCTTTGACCCAGCATGAATGCTAACCATAGCAGAATTCATGTTGTTGTCTGCATTCAGTTTTCAACGCAAGATAAAGAGGCAGCATGTAGTGCATTTGTGCCAAGAGCAAAGTGTAGATAAGTGGTTCCCGCATGGTGTGCCAAGGTGCATCTAGGTGTGCCATGGGAATTTATATGTTATTAGTGTAGCCATGCAACAACTAAAAATACTGTGACATATGTTAAACAGGCTATTTTGCGTGGATAAAAAATATGGTTTGCCTTGAGATTTTGGCTCAGTCTCTGGTGTGCCAATAACGTACAGTATTTTAGAAATGTATGGAGATGCAAGATTTGTCCATGCTGTCTTTTTTTTCAAACAGGCAAATAAACCCTTGCTAACTTGTTAGCAACCTTTTGGTAACTTGTTAGTAAGGTCGACAAGAAAGACAGAACAAATGCATTAAGACACGCACATCAGTAACAAAAATAGCACATTAAAAATGAAGAAAAGGGAAAAAAGTATGCACACTAGAAGGCTCCAATTTCAAGCATGTCTTAGCAACAGGTGCCATTTCAAGCTAACATGCTCTTCATGAGACTTGTGGTCTTGCAAGTCTAAAGAAGAGTACCTTGACTTGAAACGTCACATGTTGCTAAGACATGCTTGAAATGGAAGCTTCCTGGTGTGCTTACCTTTCAATTTTTTTAAACAAGGAAGATGGTCCATTGTAACTATTAGTAAGTATTTGCCTCCTTTCTGATTCCTGAGTTTTTTGCATATTAATCACACTTAAATGTTTTGGATCCTCAAATTAATTTCACAAAGACAACCAAAGTAAACACAAAATGCAGTGTTTGAATGATTATTTAATTTCTTAAGAGGGGGGGATCCAAACCTATCTGGCCCTATGTGAAAAAGTAATTGCCTCCTGAACCTAATAACTGGTTGTGCCACCCTTGGCAGCAATAACTGAATTCAAGCATTTTCAATAACTGATGATGAGTGTTTCTCATCACTGTGGAGAAATTTTGGCCCATTCTTCTTCGCAGAATTGTTTTAACTCAGCCATATTAGAGGGTTTTCCAGTATAAACTGCCCGTTTAAGGTCACACTACAGCATATCAATTGGATTTAAATCTGGACTTTGACCTGGCCACTCCAAAACCTTAATTTTGTTTTTTTTTGAGCTATTCGGAGGTGGACTTGCTGCAATGTTTCAGGTCTTTGTCCTGCTGCATAAACCAAGAGCACTTGAGCTTGAGGGCACGACCTGATGGTCGGACGTTGGCCTTCAGGATTTTCTGGTAGACAGCAGAATTCATTGTTCCATCAATCACAGCAAGTGGTCCAGGTCCTGAAGCAGCAAAGCTGCCCCAGACTATCACACAGCCGCCACCATGTTTGACCGTTGGCATGATGTTCTTTTAATCAAATGGTGTGTTATTTTTACTCCAGATGTAACGGGCCGCACACTTTCCGAAAAGTTCAAATTTTGTCCCATCAGTCCACAGAATATTTCTCCAAAAGTCTTGGGGATCATCAAGATGTTTTTTTGGCAAATATGAGACGAGCCTTTATGTTCTTTTTTGTCAGCAGTGGTTTTGGCCTTGGAACTCTCCCATGATGCCACTTTTGCCCAGTGTCTTTCTTATGGTTGAGTCATGAACTCTGACCTTAACTGAGGCCAGTGAGGCCTGCAGTTCTTTGGATGTCCTGGATGAGTCATCGTTGCTCTCTTGGAGTAATTCTGGTTGGCCCCCCACTCCTAGGGAGGTTCACCACTGTTCCCATTTTTTTCCATTTGTGGATAATGGCTCTGACTGTGGTTTGCTGGAGTCCCAAAGCCTTGGAAATGGCTTTGTAACCTTTCCACACTGATAGATTACAGATTTCAGTTTCTCATTTGCTCTTTAATTTCTTTGGATTGTAGCGTGATGTATTTCTTTCTGAGATCTTGTAGCCTACTTCACTTTGTCTGGCAGCTTCTATTTAAGTGCTTTCTTGTTTCAACAAATCTGGTGGTAATCAGGCCTGGGTGAGGCCAGTGAAATTGAATTCAGCTTTCCAAAAACTGTGGTTAATCACAGTATACTCATTATTTAACAAAGGGGGGGAGGATTACTTTTTCACATGGGGCCATAGGTTTGGATGTTTCTCCCCTTAAAAAAATCAAATAATCATTCAGACACTGCATTTTGTATTTACTTGGGTTGTCTTTGTGAAATATAAAAATTGGTTTGATGATCCGAAACATTTAAGTGTGATAAATACGCAAAAACAGGAATCAGAAAGGGGGCAAATACTTTTTCACTGCACTGTAGCTGAAAAGACACAGACTTCCATATGGCATAGCAGAGGCAGATATTTTCCCCTCGATAAATCAATTTAACTACTGCATGTATGAAGCATGTATCCTGTGAAAAGGACCAAAGTCAGTTATCTAACCTAAACAAGCTATAATGAAGCTTGATTTAAACTGTGCATGTAAACATACTGACTGATTCCTGCTTAAACATATCACTGACATAATAATGTAACTTTTTGGTTCATGTTTGCATAATGTCCTTGTACAGTCTGCAATCTGATACTGACACATTTCAGAGTTAACAGACTGCAAACAGACAAAAAGATTAATTATGAGAATTTTTTTAAATGAACTGAAACTAACTGGAACATTTCTTCAGGCCTTTTTTAGGAATTCAGAACCTTGTAATACTCTCAAAACTTTGCAGCGATTATGTCATGAAAAAAATGTAAAGAGAGTTGTTAGTAATGAGCAGGGCAAGGGATTGAGTCATGATAGAGTCACTCACATGGGATTTCTGGATGAGTTCTTCTTTGGTGATCTCCCCCACACAGTCCAGGTGGGGGCAGTCACAGCTGGACGCTGGTGGCATCACTCAGCTGCCACTGGTCTGAGAGAGAGAGAGAGAGAGAGAGAGAGAGAGAGAGAGAGAGAGAGAGAGAGAGAGAGAGAGAGGTGGAGGAGGACACATAACATTTATTACACATTCAGCATCGACTTCCTGATTTCCCTGCAAGAAATCAATGCAAGACTTGTTCTTTTAAAAGTTATTTTAATCGAGGCCACATGAGATACTTGCTAATAGGAGATAAAGGCAAAAAGCAGTACAGAGGACACAGAAATCAGCCAGTCTACTGTAACCTGATTGACCAGCACACGACGGAAGTTTTCCCATTCCTGTCTGCCTGATGAATTCCCCTTATTGTCATCCACACATCAGACATACCAGCAGCAAACCATGCCACAGCTGTCAGCAACTCAGCAGCCTCTGTTTCGATGACGCAGAAAACTGCAGACTCACAGGTTATATGATGTATGAATGAGCTAGAAAAAACACTTCTGCAAATAAAGTCCAGATTACTTAAATCTGCTAGCCACCAAAGCAAAACCACTGAATCTAAAATCTATATAAGCCTTGTGTTTTTATCCTAGTTCCCCTGACAGGATGGTCTACTCTGAGAAAAGCTCAGGAAACATGCACAAGTGCAGGTCATCATGTTCAGAATCGCCGACACTGACAGCCGCATTTACATGGGTGAAAGCTCTGCAGCAGGGGCGAACCTGTAGCTGCACAAGCAACAGAGAGAGGAGACCATGTAACAAGGCAAGGAGAGAAACAAGGAAGTGACACTGTGTTTATTTATGTGCATGAGGGTCTTGATTGTGCTTGTGAAATACAGAAGTGGTGATATGCATGAAACCAAAAGATTAACTCTTATTAGTTAGGGTTAAAGACAGTTCTTCATTATATATTTATATAAAAACAAGCACAGCAAAAATGCCTTGAATTACACCGAAAGCTGGAAGCTTTCTGGTGTGGTTACTAAGAATCAATATGTGCAAGCTTTTTCCTGTGATAAATTATGTTATCCCTCTATGACAGAGTTCAGTTTGTGTATCAAGAGGAAGACTGCAGGACTAACTGTGCACGCCCTGTTCAGTAGGATGACAGGAAACCTCTGGAAGTTTCTATCAACAGGCTTCTAGGGAGACTTTTATTGCAAGGACAGTTGTATAATAATAAAAGAAAAAATGTTAAGTCATTATACAAGCAAGCTTTGGACAATGATTTCAACCCACATCCTCTCAAAAACATCAAAAGATCTTTCAAAATCATGAACAAACGAGAGACGATGTGACGAAAGCAGACAGAGGAAGTTTCCTCTGTGCTGTAAATATATCCCACTTCTTATCTCTACTGTTTTGTACAAAAGAAAACACCAATAAAGGAACTGATCGTCATGAAAAGGCTTCCTCAGAATTCAAAGTAATAAACAGTCCCAGTGGATAACATTAATAAAAGTGTGACCATTTACCCTGTGGCAAGGCTAAGAAAAAGAAGGACCTTGTTAAATGTTGTACATTGACATTTAGACTTTCTAGGAATTTTTCAAACATCCATTAAAGTATCTAAGTATGATAACAACTCTGCCCAGCCCATATCAGATCGACATGCTGCACATGATTCAGCAAATTTATACCAAACACAGTAGACTTACTTAACACCACTTTCCCTAAACTTCAAGACACACAAGACCCTCTTGACAGAAAGTAAGATGCACATATTTGGTTTACCAGTAACCAACAAGACAGCTGACTATGAGAGGAAGAATGAGACATTTAACCACCAAGTATTTGCTACATTCAAAATTGACAAAATTACACATATTGAAGTAAATAAAATTGGTTGTAGCTACATTAGGGCTGCCCAATTATGGCTAAAATCATGATTATTTTGTTCCGTATTGAGATCAAGATTATTAAACCTGCTTACTTGTTGATATTGATGTACAACATCTGCATTACATGCACTTATCAAACCACACCACTCTTTTGAAAAAGGAAAACATAAATATGTACAAAAATGATTCACCATAAAAGTTAATAAAATATCAATAGGGCTGTACTATGGCAAAAATGTTGGGATTCACTCTTTTCATAATGTTTGTTATGATTCAGTGTATTACAAAACGGGGGATCTTATTGTATATATCCCATTTCCTATACAAATAAAAATTAGCGCTTCGCAATTTGGTAATGATGTGGGATTAAGATTATTCTGGATAATATTGCTATCGTAATAAGAATATAACAGATATAATAATGATAGAGTATCAGAAAATAGAACTTTAATTTAACAAGTATCTTAGCTCTGATCAAGAAAAAAACACCTGCACTGTCTTTTACATCTTAACTGTAGCTTCAAAACTGTTAAAAAGCTCACTATGGTGAAGTGCCTCACCTCATATGCAAGTTTGCAATTATTAATGCAAACTGCCTTAAAATATCTTATCCATCTCATATAAATCTGCCTTCATCCTTGCATATTTTATAGTTCTGATCATGTCTAGTCAGCATTCTTGTAACATCAGCACATCTTTCAATGGCACTATCAATGCACATAGACTTTTATATACTAGAAAAAAATACTTTGAGTACTTTTTTCAGTGTAGTTATTCATTTTTATATTTAATGTATAATTCCTGTACACTGAGAGCAAAGCTAACCAAAGTCAAGTTCCTTGTTGCAGAAGCATACCTGGCCAATATAGCTGATTCTGATTATTATACATTAATGGTATCATGAGTCTGCTTGCTTGGTTATCAACAAAAATGCACAGAATAGTGATAGTTCTGGCATGTGTATTTCTCAACTGAAAACACAAATATTAAGTTGCATTAAAAAAAAACACAAAACCTGAACTGAATATTTCCCAAAAACAAATCAAAGTTTTTCATTTTCTCTACACAAAGGTACTTCTACAATTGCAATAGTGGCAATGTTGTCAATTTAAAGGTCCTTTTGCAGGCATTATTGTAAACCTTTCAAGTACTACTTTCTAGTAATCATGTTATTGCACAGCCTGACATCTAGCATCAACATGAACTACCTTTTCTTGAGTCTGCACAAAGGAATTGACTTTTGAATTGTGAAATAAATTTAAATAAGGTATTACTTAAAAAGAGGATATTTTAGTACAATTAAAAATCATTAGTTAAGTACACTGGTATTCCTTGCACCCTTAGTGGCCCTACTTATTAAATAGTCAATAGGGAGATCAGCATTAAGACAGTAGGAGGCTGATGCTCAGTTAAGTTCATGTCGAGGCTTGTAACAGTCAATAGGCCTGTTTACTCACCTCATCAAAACACAGTAACAATATGATGGGACACATAGTCATCTTCAACTGTTACTGTGTCACAACTATTTTTATATCCCTAAGCATTTGTTCAAAGGCTGATATTAAGGCAAGATAACTGTCCATCAAACAGTTAACAGTCACTATACAGAGAAACCTAAAAAATGGTACACCCAAGGAAAATCGAATTAGCCGGTGGTTTTGCTAACTAGCCACTGGAGAATAAGCACAGCCAGCGAACTGGTCATGTCTGTCTCATGTATTTCGTGTTTAATCTCAAACCATTGTCATCCTATTACTGTCTTCCCATTCAATAAAATTATAATCCAGGAGATTAGATTCTGGACAAAGAGGAACTACAGTCAGGGTGGGGCGTTGACCCAAACCAGGCATTGTACAGACAAATGATGTTGTCAGGTCCTCTGTTACCCTTTGGGTAAACCAAGAGTTAAATAAATAATCATTAACACTCCAAAGCACAAAATTAGCTAACTAAAGTGCCTCAAATAGCATTAATAGAGATCTGTACAGGGCCAACATGTTCAAAACGTAACGTTGTCTGCTGTTAATGTTAGCTATCATAGTACAAAGCGCTCTGTCGTTGAATAACTAAACTTGTTTTGGACAGGTTTTTAAGTTAGATGAAGATGCTTGTCTATGAGAGTTAAAGACAGAGAAGTATTACATGCAGCGTCGTGTGGCTTTGGCCTTGTCCACTGCTCAAATTGAGCTGTCAAACCCAGGCGAGGCGATGACAGCGTCACAGGCTGACTAGCAACCTTTCGCGAATAGCATTAGCCTCTTAGCAATAACTGGCCCTCTGATTTAATTTTTTACTCGAGGAGCTAGAAATTATATTTTTAGATGACCAGAAGGTACTAGGTGGATAGATGTAGCACGATAAGATAACGCTGGAAGCAGGATGTTTTACTGTTGATAACCATCTCAGTAGTAATATGCTAAGTAATGTTAGCCAGCTAACGTTCCTGTATTACATGGCCATCGACAATCCCATAGTGACTACACCAGAGTCAGCAGCTAACAAGCACCAAGGTAAAAGGATACTTTCAGCCTTACCTGCACGTTTAAGAGGAAGGGGTGTTTCTCGGGTATATCCAACTTTAACTGGCGTCCAAGCAACACATTTAGTCTTTATACAGAGCCATATTTGAAAGAGCAATCCTTCACATTAACGACAACCGTTCCTGTCCCTCAGCGTGGTTGCTAACGTTACAGCTAAACCCGCCCCTTTTCCGGTTTAAAAAAAAATCTTGGAAACCCTCCCCATCCAACGTTTTACCTTTAAACATCAACTATGTTTACTGAACCCTTTAAAATATGGTTACATTTTATCAAACAGAGTCATTGGCATCATTGTAATAAAAACCCATGGGAATAAAATAATATAAAGCGTGAAAAACATTCATAGTAGATTTGTATTCACTTGCAGTCTGGCACAGGCATGAATAGGTTTAAATGCTTGAATAAAAAAATGCTTCCTCGGGAAAGGATAAGATGTTCTGCTGGGGTAAAAAAGTTATCATTTAGCCATAAAAATAGTCAATTCAATAGATGCAGAGTTCCCGACCCCTCTCCAGCGCCATCTAGTGTAACATACATACTGTGACAGTAAAGAAATATCCTCTGCAAATCCAGTGTCATCAAAATGTGTTTGTCGTGAGAGTTAGAAGCATTGCATGAGATCAGATCTTGCTCTAATTTTGTTTCTTTGCTTTAATCAAATATTCTGACGGGCTTGTCTGTAAGCTGATAAAATGAATGAAAAAAGAATGATAAAATGATAACCAAAAAAAGGCAAAGATGACTCATTGTGAGGTTCTGGGTTTAAAAGGACATCAACATAGCACATAAAAGGAAAGTACAATACATTCATGTTTATATAAAGGCACAATAAAACTCATATTTAAAATTTAGAATATGGCGTCAAACAGTCAGGACCAAAATAATTTAATTTCCCCGAGGAATTACATTACCATTTCATAACTGCATTGTTTTCAGTTCTTCTGTTGTTTCAGTAAACAGGGAGCAATTTTTGTTTACCTACAATTTGAGTTTCTTTTAATTATCACATGGATTGATTTATATATAGATAATTCCATCAACTTTTGAGTAAAAGCCATCATAATTTACAGTTGAACTGAACTACATGTGTTTGTAATCCTTCAGAAAGCCGAAGGAGGGCGCGCAAACTCCATAAGGATGAAAAGGTGGCATGCTTTTATTTTGAAAGCCAGCCACGCTGGATGGGCGCGTGCGGCCGCCGAGTCCTTCACTGGGCTGCAGCTGAGGTCAGTGCGAGGACCAGGTGATCTACCGGGAGCAAACTCTGTGGAGGACACCTACAAACTTACCGGTGACATATTTTATAAACCCACCTTGTCACATCTGGGTAATTATCACCTGAATTCTCGAGGTTGTCTCTTAGACTGTTGAGCACGAGCCAGTTTAACAACATTTTGCTAACATAGCTAGCCGTTATTAGCCTTGTTATGTGAGTTAGCCGTCTGCAGCTAAGCCAGGCCAACAACACTTGATTGGTGTAACATCCGAACCGTATGAAAGCACGATTAACTTCACTAACTGCTTCACAGCTTTGGAGCTGGTTTTAATTCTAGACAGACATGCTTGCCTTGTGAATGTTCTTTAAAGACTCTTAAATAAATAGCTAATATACTGAGACTGCTTTGGTATTGTGATGCATATTAAAGGTTGAACTTTGGTCTATTCTGTGTTATTCTGTTAAAACACATTAAAGAGGAGGATATTAGTAAGCGGGTTACAGTCTAGAATTTAACATTCAATGTTATTACAAACAAACTGCTAAAATACATTTCTTTAAATAAACTGTATATAGTGTACATGTAAAGTATATTAAAATGAGTGTGCCAAACTAGTTTAAATAGTGACTTTTCTAGTTATACCTTTTTCTTTACAGGAAAAGGGCCAATGCAATAACCTAGGATGTTTACATGTAAGGAATATATGCATTTTTTTAATCTTCCCACCTCTAAAAGATCCCAAACTACTCTTCCATGTTAATTTAAATGTAAAGTGAAAATCAGTCATCATATGTAAACAAAAGATAAACTCATTTGTTGGTTAATGTTAAAGGTCTGTGACAAAGAGTGACCTTTTGACAGTGTAAGACTTGCAATCAAATGGGATAATCATCCTTTCAGTGAGCCTTACGAGTCTCTTTAACAAACTTAAGTGGATGTTGCATGCTGTCTTGTTAGGGGCCTCGAGTTGTAGTTTAAAGTCAGTGACTTTGTTTAGAGAAAGATAAAGTCTCTAATTTTCTTTTTGGGAAACATTTTGTTCAGTCACGTATATTGTAAGGTTTAGAGTATTTTCATAGCTTTCATGGGTGTGCTTATTGTCAGTCTGTTAGTTTTCTATGCTATAATTACATGTTTTAATAAGGATTTTAATTGATAAAAGTGTTTTTAAGCATAACTCAACTCTGTTAAGGTAGGCCCGACCACTTGCACACATTGTATGTCAGAGGATTTATGTAATAACGTCATTTTATCCCCCCTGAGCCGTGAAGGTTAAATCCTTGCCTGCCACTAACTCCTGCCATCCTCCTCAGCTCCTGCAGAATGACGATGAGGATAAGAGAGCTGCCAAGTCATGGATAGATCGCAACAATGACACATGAGAACCTCGCAAGCTCCCAGCTGTCTGTCAAGGCTGCTGCCCTGCGCATGGTCCACTTACCTCTGTCCATGTACAGCTCTCTGACACAGGTGAGAATGTGTTTGAAAGCTTCTCCGTGGGGAATTCTTACTGTTTCTGTATCTGGTGCAGGTCCAGTACAGAGCCATTGGGAGTTTAGTTGGAATTTCAAGTTCTTTTCAACTTAAGTGTTTGGTAAACACTGGCTGTGTTTGTTTCATTTACCAATCTCTAAAAGTACTGCACAAGTAGTGTGGCATATAATGCATATGTATGTGCTTTGTGAAAGAATAGTCTGTCTGTAATTTCTACTTCATCTTAGGGAAAAATTAAAAAATTATTTTTTGTAGATATAAGTTGTCCTTAAATATCCTAGGAACAATGAGTATGGGTGTTTTACTCAAGACTTTACATACCATTTTCCTATTGCCCTTCTACCATAGAAATTACTGTAAAATATGATTAATATGATTTTTATGATATCATACTCTATAATTGTACAAAGTGTCTAGACTCATGTTATTGCCATTATTTAGCATAAGACATAGGGTGGAAAAAGGCTTATTTATAGCATATAAATTTGATTAAAAGCTGAGTTGTATTGATCATTTAAGAACAAGAATCTTTAGCCCTTCCCTTATTTTCTCACTTTTTCATCCACACCCCTGTGTTCAAGCTGGTAGAACATGCCTAACCAGAGGACCTGTTCATCAAATCTTTCACGTTCAACTAGTAGTCAAAACATCCACTGGCTTTCTTTGAATCAGTTTTGCGACATGATTTGTTCCTGTATGTTGCAGAGTGCATTCTCTGAAGGTCACTTCTGATTGAATTTGGCGTAGCATCTGACAGTGTTGGGGCTGCACGGTGGTGCAGTTGCTACTTGGCCTCACAGTAGGAAGGTTTGGTTCAAATCCAAGTTGGACAGGGCCTTTCTATGTGGAGTTTCTATTTGGAGTTTGCATGTTCTCCCCATCCATGCATGGCTTTTCTCCAGGTCTTCTGGCTTCCAAGGATGTTTCTTAGGTTAACTGGTGAGTCTAAATTGCCCGTAGGTATGTGTAAATGTTTTTCTGGTTCTGGATTGACTTGCGACCAGTCCAGGTTGTACCCCGCCTCTCACTCAATGACGGCCAGGATTGGCTCCAGCCTCCAGTGACCCCCAACAGGACAAACTGTTGGAAGAATGGATGAATGGAGTTCACAGTGTTCCTTTTGGCTGGTTGTTAAGCCTGTGGCTGCAAATATTTTAATGTAAAGTTATTTTGTTTCATCTGGTCAGATGATGTCATGGGTGATACCACTAAGCAATTGGACCTAATGCTTTTGACAGAGCTAAACTGTTATTTTGGTATGGGCTTAGAGCAGCAACAGCCAAGGACAAGGTCTTAGTCTGCTGAAGCATGAATAGTGTCTGTGCTGCTATATGAGTTCTGTAGTTCTAGTTTGTGAACTTTAACTTCAGTGGCATTCTAGCAATGCTCTTTTGAGGATGTAAGGATTTATTACTTACCAAAGGCCATCATGCAAATTTAAATCCATGTGGGGTTTTTTAAATGGTAGAATGATTTTAAAGGGCAAACATGTTTTCATCTAAGATGATCCTTTAACCTCTTTCACAAAAAAGAAAAGCAAACAAAGACATATTTATTGAGCATACAAATACATTACAATGTAACATAATTGGTTTTAAGTGCACCGAAATAAACAAAACCCCCTTGATAACATGTATTTATGAAAAACTTAGTGTATGTGAATATTTTGGTGTTCTGTTGTCAGATATTACCCAGTTCTTTCTCTTGTTGACCCTAGAGTTTTAATGTTTACAAGCAGAGCTTGAGGAGACAGTGTGTGTGGCCTGAGTCACGTAGCAGATCTGATTTCTTCCAGGGTCCAGTATCAGAAGGATCTGGTAGGAACATGCCTGACATGTGTTGGTAGCATGAAAACACTGCTGGACTTTAGCACTTTATCATGCCAGCCCATCAAGTGGCTTTCAAAGACATTAGTCAATGTTACAGCCGTTGTCATAGCTCCAAACTCAATGTTTATGTAATCATCAGTTGTTGGGGATATGCTGCAGTGCTGTCTGTGTGGATTATCTCCCCTGTCAGTCAGTGTTTCTATCTATAGACCGAGGGGGCTACGCACGCCATCTGAAATTGACATTTTAAAATCTAAAAGACAGGCTGGTAGCTGATTTTCAGTGCTCTGTTACATAATAAGTATCCATTATCATTTGTTGTATGCATCCTCGGATTAAGTCGCATCAAATGAAATGCTTCTTAAAATTTTCTCTGCCCTTTTTTTTACCTTATGAACTCTTTGCTCAGTGCAAACCTTTTTCTGAAACGGAAAAATGAAATCTCAGTTGCAGAACTTTAGGATAAATCCAAGCTATAACCCTGATAACTACATTATAATCCCCTTATTTTCATTCATGCCCTGTGTTGGCTGCAGTTCTTTCATTCTGCAGCCTCAGGGTTTTTTCTGCTGTCAATCTTTTTCACCACTAAGATATTGTTGCTTAGCCAGTTCTATCATTTTAAAGACATGTCATAGCCCTTACAAGGCTTTTTCTATCGATAATCTTGTGTTAAATGTGTTTATGTGCAATACTATGCATTGATAGTTTATTTGTTTTTATTTTTGTTATGTATTGGCCATTCTGCTTTTAATGTAAATCATCAATTAGATTGAGTGGTACTTTATTATAAGAGAGATGAAGGGGACTGAATAAGAATACCTTCTTAATACTAATTGTAAACCTATCTGCTTTTTTCTCTGCTATTTGCTGCAACAACCATCAGGAAATGGGTTATATTTCATCAACAGAGTGCCAAAATATATCCATTTTATTCTGGGGCACATTTATTGTGTTCATGACAGTCTAGTAAAAAAGAAATCAATTTGCTGCATTGACTTCTTGTTTTTAAAACTCCTTTTTCTTCTACCTGTCCTCAGGTGAGTATAAGCACAGGAACCAAGAAGCTGGTAGCGGCCACTGCCTTCGGTGCCTTCTCGCTCCTGTTCCTTGCACGCCGCTTCCAGAGGAGGAAGGGCAGAAAGAAGGCCCAGTCTCTTCAGTGGGAGAAGGCTGGGTTTGAATTTTTCCCACCAGTCTCAGCAGATAATGGTAAAATTATTAGATAATTGTTCCTTTCAAAAAGCTGCTCACCTTTGCTTTGATATTGGTGTGTTTGCCCCATTTGCTTTTCTGTGATGTAGTCAGAGGTTAGACTGCTCCAGTGTTACCTTGGATTGTTAACAGCCTGCTTTATATAAAAGCTTGAACTCATTAAAGCTCTCCTAAGAAGAATTATTGATATTAGACACTTAAACAGAGATTTCAAAAAAGGGATTAGATTTGATCAAATAAAACATCAGTCAGAGGTAAGAACTTTTTTCTTTTATTGAAAATGTCCAAATTTTGTGAATATTACTGGATAAGAGGAAAGAATTTCATGTTTGTGTTTTCAAAGTAGCAATAATAATTATTGAAAATTAAAAGGTAATTTATAGCTGTAGTATCAGTCAAACCAAAGGTAGTGCAATGTAGTGCTGTGTTGAGTAAGACAAGGTTTAAATATTTCAAGATTTGAATCGTTTTATCAGTGAATGTAGATACTGTGATGCAACAGAAATCCTTTACAATAATCATGACAACAACAGTCCCATATTTTCATATGTAATTGTCCCAGTTTCTTACAGTGTTTTGATTGTGACCCAGTAGAGATTTTCACATGACTACTTTTTTCAATTTGGTTTGAGTTGCACTCTGTTTTTTGCATAATGACATTAAAGATAATTTTCCTCAACAAGGATCAACATGTAATACAGCATGCATATTGTTCAAATGAAGACACGGGGACTCAGAAATCAATATTTACTGAACACCAGTGTGCTGATTCAGTGGTATATACTGTATGTGTAAAATGGGTTTGCAGTATTTTACTGTTATTTTTGCTCAAATTAACTTTGGTGTATTCCCTAACTGAGAGCAAATTCAAGCAATAATGATCTGGTAAAAAATGCCAAGTCAGCTGTTAAAACATTATGTTACTTATTCTTACTTAACTGAGTTTGTATCCTAGAACAAGCTCCTCTTGGTCTTGGTGTAACGGCCATCAGTTAGGAAATGTGGATCATCCATTGTGTAATCCTGTTATATGCTCATTTAGATAGGCCGTTAGATAGATGGGCTTGTCATTGCAGTGCAGGAGTACAGTACTGGATGACTGCCCTTACCGCTGCAGATGTAACATGATCACTGTGTTCTTATCTCCCTATCAAATATTACCTCTGAACTCTGGTGTTTATTTCCCCAGATAACACCAGCCAAAATATCACCCTCTCCCTCAACTCCAAGAATGGCCTCTCGACTGGTCTGCTCCTCCCGACAGGAGACTACAAAAGACTGTCTGGGTCTCTCCTGAGCCTGGCCTCGGTACGATGAACACAATTATCTGATTTATTCTCATTATATTTCTTTCTTTCTTTCTTTCTTTCTTTCTTTCTTTCTTTCTTTCTTTCTTTCTATTAGTTTGAAACCAAATGGAATAAATTGAAATATCTTGATGTAAGACTCTAAGGAGGATGATAAATCTCTAACTGTAACTAGAAGGTTGGTGTTGTCTGCAAAAAGCACTGGAAATGTAGCATTTGATACTTGATACAAGGATCCTTGTGGAACACCATAATGGAAAATGTTTTGCTTGAATTCATGACCATTAAAATAATTTACAAAAATATTATCAAGATGTATCATCCATCACCATTAAGTTAAAAATTATCGTTGTATTTTTTTAAAAACTATGTCAACCACACCTAGTAAGAGATAAGAAATATTTTGTTTGCTATGATGCTGCTTCCCCTGCTTCATATTAAATGGTCTTTTTTTTTTGTGTGTTATGACAGGTAAAAAGCATGAACTCATCCAGCAGCAGCACCTGCGCCAATGAATCCTCTTGTTGGGATCGGACAGGGGAGGCTGATATCTGCGCTGTTGTCAACATACCTGTGACCACACCTGAAAACCTGTACCTTATGGGTAAAGATACTTACCACTTTACTTAGTGCTTCAGAGAATATTCTGTACTTAAAGTGCATCAAAAATCAGGCTGTTATAATCCCTTAAAGTCTTGTAATAACCCATTTTTGTGAAGTTGCTGCTGTTGTTAAAATTGAGTGTTTAAGTTATTGATTGTTTGATGTGACTCAGAGTGTTTTGTGTTTCTGGCCTGCAGGTATGGATTTATTCGAGGAGGCTCTAAGGCGGTGGGAGGAAGCCTTGACATTTAGGAGCAGGCAGGGAGACGATGATGCCAGCTGTGCTGCTGTCAAAACAGGAGCTGGAGACGCCATCGCGGAGCAGGGCATGGAGGTGATGAACACATGGAAACTCACTCAAATTGAAAGGATAAATCCCATGAGTTTGTTCACCACTCTGCCATGTTTAACACCAACTCAGTAACACATTTAATTCAGTGTAATACCGCTCTAATCTGGGATAGAAGTTAAGTAGGATGATGCTTGTAAGATCTGTTTTTTGATTAAATGTTTACAAATAGCTTATGCAGGATTTACCAGCTCTAATTATTAAAGCTTTTGTCTGATTTTGAAACCAGCAGAAGATACTGCCCACATCACGGCACTATAGGTCACATGTATGAATAACCTGCACTCTGACAACCCACCAGTGTCACAGAGTGTGGATTGTATAACAGCTAACTCATAGGCTCTTTAACCTGGATGGGAGGATTTTGGATTAGTGCAGGTCAAATGATTAAATCTGCTGCTCAGTCTTCTTTGAAGGATATCCAATGTGCAATTTTCCCTCATTGGGAAGCTTATTAAATATCCAGTCTCTGGGGAATCTCAAGAAAAATGTGTGAAAGTTTGAAGGAGATTTTCACACTGAGTTTTCTGTACATAAATAATGCTTTATACATCTACTGTTGGTGTTAAGATCAAGTTAACATAAATCAGGCTGGGATTATTTACACCTGATTTGCACTTGATAAAACTGGCTCCAGAGTATCTTTGCCTGAACACTATGAAAAATTAAGACCTAGTCAACATAGAGATGAAAACGATATATTTCCATTTTGTTTTGAGAAAGTTTTCTGTAGACACGGGATCATTTCAGGAAATGTCCGTGCACTGAAAACGCTGTAGTATATATGCCAAGCCTGTAAGTAGCACTGTAACGCTGCCACAGAAATGCACCAAAAGAGAGAAGAAGGTTACAGAAAACTGCCACAAACTTTCTCCTGGTTGCCCTTATGGTTGTTCTCCGTGGTGGATTTAAGAACATCTGATATATGCTGTTTGTGGTGGTGTTAAGCTCAATAGCTTCTGCAGCATGAACACAGCCCTGTTATCCACCATAGTTGTTTTGGTTGTTGCTATGTGTGAAGTAATCATTTCAAGAAAGATGCAGTCGGCTGTCCACATGGAGATAAAACGGTAAGCGTTTACAGATTTGTTCACTCTGGGACCCTGTTTCAAAAAATAGCGTTTACAGCCTCCCAAAACACTGTTTCCGTGTGAATGACACGCCGGTACGACCAAAAAAAAAGCCCCTTTTGTATATACTCTTAAATTTGTCACCATGTGGACGGGGCCTAATAGTTGAACGTTATTATAGAGAATACACTTAATCCACAATTACTAATCTCCAGTAAAAGGCTGGGAACTAAAGTGGGCATGTCTGAGCCATGAAATAACACCTTCAACAGACCCAGGCTCCGTACATGCAAGCTCCAGGTAGTGACAGTGTTGATACTACCTTCCCGAACACTACTCATGATTACAACTACAGAAAGTACTGGTACAAACATTGCACAGGAAACTTCCAAAAGAAAACAAGTACAGTAATAGTACATTTGAACTACAACTCATTTTTTATGTCCACCTGCCTTTTTCATGTTTGCAACAAGTCCTTCTTAAAGGTGACATATTTTACCCTTTTAAGACAAGTTGATATTGTTCTCAGAGGTCCCTAAAACATGCATTTGAAGTTTGTCGCTGTAAAAAACACTCCAGTATTGGATTTCTGCATGTCTATAAACCCCTCTGTTTCAGCCCTGCTCAGAACGAGCCGTTTCTGTTTCTGTGCCTGTTACTTTAAATGGTAACAAGCTGTCTGACTCCGCCCCTGACCACACCCCTCTCAGGAAATAGATGCAGCACTCCTGATGTTACAGACACTTTTATCCAAAGTTAAAGACCTGACTGAGATTTTAACCATCAATCTCGGGGATTGTGGAGATGCCAGAGGCGCATATTTGTGTTAGAAAAGCCTGAAAAAGTGATTGTGCATAATATGCCCCCTTAAAATCCACAATAACTCCAAAGAATCACTTGTTTTCATCACTAATTTAGCAGAGATTGATCTGATAGTGTGTAATAGATAGCTCGGTCTCATCTGACTACTGAAGGATGTTGTACAAGCTCGGCAGTCACAGTTCAGTAGGGCTGGGTATTGCTATTCATTAAAAAAAAAAAAAAAAAAAAGATTTTCCAATCATTTATTATGTATCATTTTTATTTAAATTTTTATTTGCATTTAAATATCCCTGAAAATTCAACCATCAATTGGGAACAGTGGTTGATGACTAAATTCATCTGTTAATCAGAAAAGACTGATAAATTGTTAAGCTCAGTTACAGATCAAATCCCTTATGAAATGAAGCCAAAGCCCTCCAAGCAGCAGCTCCAGGATTGACTCCCACCCTGGCTAGTTACTGCATGCTCACACTGATCCTTTTTCCGACTCCACTTTCCTGTCCTCTTACAAAAAAATTTAAAAGCCCCCTTTTAAAAACTCTTTTAAAAACAGTTTTTGATTACTAAAGGTCTGTGTTTGGGATTTTTTGGGCCTCCTTTAAGTCGTTGAACTTGATTATTTGTTTGTTCAGGACGTCATCAGTGCAGAATTCATCCATCGGCTGAAATCTCTGCTCCAGAGGGCCTACAGCCTTCAGGAGGAGTTTGAAGGAGTGTTATGCATGTCAGAGCCTTCCTCCCACCAGGGTGAGTCACTCATACAAGGTTATACAGTATACAGGTGTTAATTTTGGCAGCTATTTTTAATTTTAGTCTTAGTTTTAGTCTTTAGATGAAATGTTTTTTAGTTTTAGTCACATTTTAGTCATTTCAGTCCTTTTTAGTTTTAGTTTAGTTTTAGTCGACGAAAACTCAAAACATTTTAATCTAGTTTTAGTCCATAAAAGTCCTCAGGTTTTACTTTCAGTCCAAGCATTTATTTTCTCGCCTAAATCTGGTACCAAACCATGGTAGTGTGTTCTCCACACTCTGCTAAACCTGGGGTCCCTGCTTTCTACAGCTGAGAGGCAGAATAGATACAGATGTATTGTTTTTTTGACAGATTTACCCACAGTGGAGAAATATCAGGATTTTGAATGTTCGACGAAAACTAAAATATATTTTAGTCTTGTTTTAGTCATCTTGACAAAAACTAAACTTACATTTTTTCCGTTTTAGTCATCACATCATCTTTGGTTAGTCTTAGTCTAGTTGTTGTCATGGAAAAAAGGCTGTCGACGAGCATTATTAGTCATAGTTTAATTTGGCAAAATTAACACCGTGGTATACGCTAACAATATATGATATACTCAGTCCTATAAACATGTTCATTGCAGTAGCAGGTTATAATGATTATTCTCCATCACAGATAAAATCTTGGAAATTTTGTCCAGAGAGGAGCTGGAGGATGTTTGTTTGAGAGACACCATGAGCATCGCGAGCACCGACTCATTTGTGTCTGCTGCTGAGGTAAGACAGAAGGTTGTGTGATTAGAAGTCACAGATAGTTTTTGTCTGCAGTACAATACAGTACAATACAGAATAAAACAGTGTGGTAAATTTTATTGTACTCTTTGGAAAATTTGTCTTGAACTTTTAAATAGTGCAGCACAGACATCAGGTGCTGCATACATCTACCTGCCACCATCGGAATAAATAATAACAAGAAAGGTATAAACCGTTGCATGTAAACACACAATACAAGTTGAGTAGCATAGTCCATTTTGTTATTAATTTTGTGAATTTTGGTTAACATGAAATAACCGTATGAAGACCACCAATTTGTTTATATTAAAACTATATATTTAGATATGTTAATATTTGCTTTTCACATTGTTTTCTGATTAAAAATATTCAGATTTATGAAAATTTGTGTACAGTTAACAAAGGATGCGAGGTGCGCATTTTCCAAAAATTAAAACAATTGAAAAAGGTAATTTCATATTACATGGAATTATTTTCAAATAAACTAAATTTCTTATAGTTTATTATACTGCTCCATTTATAAATACCTTTTTGCAAACTCTCATTAAGGTAGCGTAAGATATATATATTTAAAAGTGTATTGTGATGCCGATAGCTTAGTCGTTATGTCTGCATCCTGCATGCACCCCTCTACAGAGGCTGTTGTCCTCAAAGTAGGCCGCCCAGGTTCAAATCCAGCCTGTGGCTCCTTTGCCACACGTCATTAGCCACTCTCTCTCTCTTTCTCCTCAGTTTCCGACTCTCTTCACTTTTATATCTGAAAAGGCATAAAAGCCCAAAAATAAAATGTACATAGAGTGAAAGGGAAATGACAAAGAGAGAGTAAAAAATAATAAAGTGGAGTACTGTTAAACGTGATTCTGGGTCATTGGTGTAGAGAGACAGTGGGAGTGGCCTGTGAGGACACGTCTGCAGTATAATTGGCAGAGTTCTCTGGGCTGGAGTCCCCCTCTTTAAAATAACCTACAGCAGTATAACCTTACAAAATGCAGTGTTAGTAATCCTGTAAATAAGATGCTTCCTGATCCCCAGTGTGACAACCTGAGGTGTAGCTGATGAGTAAAAAAGCAGACATCTAAATCTTGAGCGTCTCAGGCGTCAAATGGAACAAACAGCTCTCAGCGGGAGTTTAATTCAGTTAGCTTTGATCCTTGGCTAAGTTCAACACCTGCTGTTTACTAGCGCTCAACTTATCTCATTAAGTCTCAGTGGGTTCCTGAGCTGACGTCCAAAGCTACTGGTGCACTTGACCCACAAAGAATGGAGACAAACACGTTTTTCAGAATGACTGGTTCATTTACCGAAGCTTTATTGCTTCAAATGAAGGTAAAATGTGCAGGTGAAGGTCACACAATTATGTACTGCTGGAATTTAAAGGCACTATGTATCTCTAACGGCATTGCATATTACAATGACAGGCCACATCATTAAATTCATAAAGATGTAAAGATCCAGACTTAAAGTTTGAAGATTTTAAAAGCCAGCAGAGCATTAAGTGTTGAAGAGAAGAGCTCATCAGTGGTGAATCTAGGTCACTCATAGTGAGTCACTGTAAAGAGACCTTTACATTCCTCTGTATGTTTCATACAGCTCACTCTTACTCGGCAGCTTTCTTCACTATCACATTTACAACACAAACATGGAGAGCTCTCTGACTAGTTTAACAGTGTTTTCTTTTCTGTATAAGAAGCCCAGCCCAGTTTAATATTTGATGCTGTTAAAGCACAGAGGCAGACTTGACCTCAGAAGAACCTTGGTAATCCAGGACATCCTAAATAACTTCCTGCACCTATTTAGAAAGAACTAGAAAGTCCAAGTTCAACCTTCTGGACCAAGTTAACACCTTAATGTTAAAAAAGATTATTTTAACCCTTAAATGGGCAGATATTTAAACATATTTTGAAAAAAAAAAAAAAGTCTTCTAATGAATCTAGGCGAGAATAATACCATTTCAAAACTTTTTTTGAAAATATGAGATGTATTTACCAGTTTAAAGTCTACATCTCCCAGAATATGTTGACTAATTCAGGTTTACATTAAACATTTTTAACTTTATTTTAACTGATTATATGGCAGCTTTCACCGCATTTTATAAACAACTTACTGGCTTCTTTCATTCAATTTTGTGCACATTTTAATGAAACAAAACTTGGCCATAGCTAACAGTTCGTTATAAACAAAACTAATTCAATCTTTGAATAAAAAACTACTTGCTAAACCAAAAAAACTTCTTACAAAAAAATGGAGGTCTGTCCGTGGAACATGAGAACACCGGCGAATTAATCAATAAAACACAGTTCCAAGTACAATGCATAGTGATTAATATTTCAGGCTCTTATATAATTGATTGTCTCTGGATTGTAACGCCATAAAACAGTGATAATAAATCCTTAACCCTTGGTCCAAGTGTTTGTTGTTGAATGCTGCCATTAGGGATTTTGATCAGTCATCTATATGGATGTTGGCATGGCATGACCTACGGAGATATTTGACCTGGATTCCCCATCAGTAACCTGACTGGCCGGATAGACTGTCTGCATAACCATAGCATGGGATATATATTTAACATCTTTGAGGGCAACAGTCAGTATGCAGTGTTGGGGAAGGTCAGAACCTTTTTAAAGAAACTCGGAGGCCGACAGAAGGAACATTGCGTTTGTCACATTCTTTACAGGCCAATCAGAGTTGCAAAGCATACGGAATAAACTACCTTACCCAAGCATTCAGTGCCATAAATTCTATTCTGACAGTGAAGTATTGCTGCTGTTCTGATAAAACCACTGCTATAGCTGCGTTCACACTAATCTCTTCATTGACCATCGGTGTTTACAGGCTTGCAGTCGCATCAGCTGAACCACACCTGTAGCTACTGCCTCTTCAAATGACATTGATTGGTTGGTTCAGTTATATCTGAGCGGGTACAGATGTTTCAGACTGACGCTTTGCTATAAGGACCCACCTGATGACAGATGTGGAATCTAGCCAATCCATTGGTTTGTGAAGTTACCTCATCAGTGTTTTTCGTGATAAGTGTTCCCACTTAATACCGTCTCTCCACTATCTGTCAAACATCCATGTTCCTCAGGACTGGGTCAAGCATAGTTTCTCTGTTACCTTTTAAAGCATTTCAGGAATTTTAAAGCAGTTTAAAACAAAAAACAAAAGTATGAGGATTTACTTCTGTCCCCTTTGAACTAGTTGTTTTGTCTGTAAACTTACTAAACAGTAACAAAATGTTAATCATGAGTTGATAAACTAATATGTTGGTTAGCCCCAAAATTTAATGGAATCATAGATGCTATGCTTTATAGCTTCTTTTTATCTTCAACAGTTTGTCTCACAACTACAAGACTTTAAATTTACCAATATCTATTAAGCCTTTATATAACCAGGAGTATTCGTATTGAGATACAGGAAAAATACTTTAATAGTCCTGGCCAAGACATCGACATGAGAAGTTCCACATATATGACATATAACAGCTCATAAAAATGTTAAATAAATCCACAACTCAGCAATGAAATACTAAAATTCTATATATTTTTGTGAAAGATGGACATGAAAATGTTTGATAATCTTTCTTTCAAAAGCAGTTATGAGAATAAGTATCAAAATCGTTTGCAAACTTAGATGCATCAAATAAGGTGGTGCAAGCCTCCACATCTGGAGGGATTTAGTGTCAGCTCTCAAAAGCTTTGTGTTTTTGTGTAGTTGTCCAGGAATCGTCAGATGACAGAAAAAACAGCTGTATTATGGAAAAAAAAATCAGTAGATGTACTTACTTGATCCCTTATTGTAACAACACCTCAAAGTAAAGGATACAAGTCATCAGTGATGACAAAAAAGCCTTCTCTGTGAAGGGACTGATGCTGAAATGATCATTATTAAGACCATTATAACCTGTTAGGTCTGTCTCCGTTTCAGCTGTCGGAGCACAGAGAGCTGAGGAGCGTCCTCGCTCTTGGTCATCATCCTTTCTATGAAGAGGCGCTGCAGATGGCTGAGGAGGGAAAGATCTCCTGCAGGGTGCTACGGTAATTACACTGATTTACACACAAGGCATGAAGCACAGGCAGTCTGGTTTCCTGAAGGATGCTGCAAGAATTAAACCCTTCTCGATACTCCAGTTGCTTTCCAACATATTGACCTGGTCTTTTTATTTTTTTCTGTCACCAGGACTGAAATGCTGGACTGCCTTGGAGATTTAGATTTTCTGGCCAAGTTGCACTGTGTGCGGCAGGCGAGTCAGGTACAGTAGACTTTATGAAGATAGTCAAAGATGTTAAAACATCAGATATGGAGTGCAGACCACATAACAGTTTGATTGATTACAAGGAGATGTTTGAGTTAAATCTTTTTTTTTTCTCCAGCTCATACTTTGTGAGAGAAAGACGAGGATGTTTCTGGCCGACACTGGAAAGAAAATCCTGTCCTCCATTATTGTAAAAGCTCAGAAGGTAACCTTTACTCCAGTGAAAAACATAATGAAAGTCTTCAGTGGTGGCATTACGCACTAACAGTAATCATTTTCTGTTCAGAGCCCAAAGAGATTCGAAGAGGTGTTTGAGGAGATGATTTCCTTCCTTGAGCACACGGAGCACTGGGAAAACACAGAGGTGGAGCTAGCCACACGAGGGGTAAAAGTGCACCGATGAAACAACAAATCTTCTCTGTTTAATGTCTGACTAATGCTCTGATATCACCCTTTTCCTTTTAAAATAACACCTTAAACTCCTCTTCTCAGGTAAAGCACTTAAATTTCTATGACATAGTGTTGGATTTCATCCTGATGGACTCATTTGAGGATCTTGAGAATCCGCCCATCTCCATCCAGAATGTGATCAACAACCGCTGGCTCAACAGCTCCTTCAAGGAAACAGTGAGTAAACAGAGGAGTTTTTTTTAAATCTGTGGATCATTAAAAGTTTGCTAGTACTAATCAGAGTCAAAGATGCTGGGAAAATTTCATACCACAAAAGTCATTTTTAACATGGGCTACAAGGTACAGACATTCAGAATAAGAAATCCTACAATTCTTTTTTTTTTCTTCTGAAAGTGAAGGTAGTCAATGCTACAATATTAAGTTTAAAATTCTTGAACCGATGTTTACATTTAAAGATTATTTTCTAATGAAAAAGAATCACAATTGATCACTAAAATGAGCGCTCAAGATGTCAGCACTGTTTATAAGCTCTAGTGTACTGTCAGAGTTTACATTCTTTTTTTTTTTTTTTTTTGTTCCTTTTTAATTTCAAGTTTTTGGGATTTAAGAGTCAAATCTGCTTCATTTTCCAGGCGGTTGCATCAAGCTGTTGGTCAGTGATGAAGCAGAAAAGACAGCACATGAAGGTATGTGTCAAATAGTTTTATGTCTCCCTTCTTTACCTGTTATAGAGCACCTTTGTCAAAGAAAGAATAGTTGTATTTTTTTATTTGATTTAATCACCTTTAGTAGTTTTTAGACCATCAACAATCTTTTTGCTAAACATTTCCAGAGTCCTATCACCTCATTATCCTCTTCTGTCCCAGGTTCCTGACGGCTTCATTGCACATTTCTATGCCGTGTGTGAACAGATCAGTCCCGTCCTGGCCTGGGGCTTCCTGGGGCCAAAGAGCTCCCTGCACGACCTCTGCTGCTTCTTCAAGGTCAGTCTCAGCAACGCAGAACAACACGATTACACATGAGCAAGGCACATAATTCCAGCTAAGAAGTAATCCTTGTACTTTAATTGGAAACAGTTTTAGTGGTGCAGATAATTTCTATGAAAAAGTTAGCAGAATATTGAGTAGCTTCAAATGATAGTAAAACCGATATGCACAGAGATTTGAAATATTTCATTTTGTATGTGATAAGTCTGGAATAAATGCAAGTTTTACCTTTTTAATTCAATTATGGGGGAAAAAAGAAAATTATCATGATATTCCAATTTTTTGAGATGCGCCTGTACCAGCATACATATGAGCTTTAAAAAAGACAGAAAAGGGTATTATTGGCTTCGGTATTTCACGCCATAAAAAAGTGTCTTGTTCCCACAAAGAACGTATAAATTTTCATCTGGGAGTAACATAAATACTAGCAAGTTCTCCCATAGCCATTACAAAGTCCTGAAAACTGTGGTTATCTTAGATGAAAACTAAAACTGGTTGTTAAATTTTAAAGAATATTCAAAAAGACGATGTTGATGTAGGCTAAAAGATGTTGACTCCTAAATTATTCTTTATCTTTCAGGATCAGGTGCTGTTCTTCCTCAAAGACATTTTTGATCTGGATAAAGTGCGTTACTCCTCCGTGGAGACTCTAGCAGAGGACATGCTCCACCTGCTACACCGGCGCTCTGAGCTGCTGCTGGCCTACCTGGGAGCTGACTCCCTTCGGCACATCAACAACTGCAGCTTGACGCAGGTGCAGCTGCTGCCCAACAGCGCCCTGCTGGAGGCAAAGGTCCAGTGAAGGCGTGAACTTCTCTCTGAACAGACCCGGGTTAAGAAAACTACACACGGATCTCAGCTTTTAATGTGGGGGAGGGGTTCACTACAATTGTGAGGGCAAAGACCAAGAAGACCTACCACACTGGAACTGAACAGCTGTAATGTAAACACGATTTCACTGAGGTCTGGAATCCACTCATATCTCCCATCATGCTTTGTGCTGTCATGATCCATATGAACTGTACCAGCTGTCTGCCTTCACATTTTATCATCCTCGCCTCGCCCCACTCACAGTGCCAGTATCACAGTATCATAGCAGTAACATCTCTATTAAACGTTGCAGTAGATATTTAACAGTGTAATGTAGAGCTATATGTAATGCTGCTAAAACGATGTGTGAACATGAAGAGGGAATTTTATAGTATTTATTTTGCTATAGAAGTATATTATGCAGGGGTTATTTTTAAGAAGCTGTAGTTTTATCTGTATGCATCAATGATATTGTGATCAGCTTCAAATGTGAGTAGTTTAAGAACAATGTTGTAAAGTAAACTTTATCAAATGAAGATTTATTATCTGTATTTTCACATCCTTCTGAGCATCAGCAATGCAAACCATTAAATAAATGTACTGTGTTTTTGTAACATGCACAGAAGTGAAATATTAAATGTGATGGGACATTCTTGCATTGTCATTATATTAAAGATGAATAAAAGGGAAAGCATTTTTGGAACTCAAAAGGCTTGATGTGGTATTTCAATGAAGCCAGAACAAGCAGCCTACATGGACTTTAATCCCAACAGGGCATCGGCTACAGGAAATAAAAGATTACATCTCACTATTGCATAATTGTACAGCTGTCTGACAACATGTGTGACTTGCAGTTTTTGTGACCAACACACGAGAAGCCTTACTAGCAACACATTTTCTGGCTTCATCACTGAGGTTTAATTTTTCTCAGTTACTCCTTTTCGACCGAGCTGGTGCTAGTGCTAGTGATGGAAAAAGGGTAATTTTTCTCAGTATCGTGCTCTAGTAGACCTGAAAGCTTTGAGTGGTGGACTCACTGAAGGATTAACCCTGTGGTAAGATTTTAAGAGTGAGTGTTTTTGTCTTTCTGCAGAATTGTCTTCAGGGAAAAATGCATTTTATTTCTTAAGGTCTATCTTAAAAACACCCATCTCTTAGTACCAGGAGACTGTAGGCAATCACTGCTCCTCCTGTCAATAATTTTAAAGAACATTCACCCCTGCACCAAATTTCAGTGTTCATTATTTTCAAATCAGTTGCTTAAGTCCAGAGAAAACAAGATTTTTAAATTGTTAGGGTCAAACATCTTCAGTTTTGATTTGTCTCTTGGATTTTTTAAAAAGGCTTCACACCTCACCTTATTCCCATTTGTCCAAAAAGAGAACCCATGTTTTCTGTATTTAGTGTCACATGTACAACACAATTTGGACTGCCAGCATTAAATCAAACTTGACACATCTTTGTCCTTCCAGGTTTCCTACACATGTTTAACAATCAAATCTAAGACTTTTAAAGACCTTTTTGAAGACCTGAGTTGAGAAAAATTAATACCATTTTTTTGTGCGGCATACTACCAAAAATAAAAAAGGCGCTTTAGATGTCTTTGCATACTGGACTGAGCTAAATTATCTGCTATGATTAACTGTAAATCAAGTTTTTTACATTTTGTGCTTTGAAAGAGTTGCAGACATCTTGTTTTTATCTCTCAAATTTATGATAAAGAAAACTAAAATTAAATTTATGGTCTTGGTTTTGTCTCAGTCTTGACCCCTAGAAGTCTCAGTCTTGTCTTGGTCTCGGTTTTACTTTGGGCTCGTGCAAGTCTTTGTCTCAGATAGTGTGGTCTTGAGTACAACACTATTAACTACCTCACCACTCCACCGAAATCTAGACTTCTTTAGACTTCTCTGTTCTTGTTTCCAAGCACGCATCTGCAACACTCCTTGAGAACCATGGAATGAGACCTTTTAATTTACTTCTTATGATCTTCAATTGACTGGTCTAATGTTCATGCATTAATTACCAATGATTGATCGCATTATCAATGCAACTGCGTTTTGTTGCAATACTTATTTTGTGATGGTTATATTTCTGTGAGGTAAGACAGATTTAAACAAACACAGGCTTCAGCCTACCTTGTAAAATTGTTGATTCCCACTAAGTGACCCAGTTGTTTGGTTCCATAAAATATGCAAGTATTTTTAATCAAGGGTTGGTGAAGGTTGCAAGATAACCATACTGTACCCATAGTGTCCTACTTTTTCTGCACCATTCTGTTGGAGTACCAACGCTGCATCTCCATTAACCACTCCAGTTTGGTTCACACAACCCTCATCTGATCAGTCCCAATTAACCCCTTGCACCTTCTTGACCCTTCCCAAACACTTTGTGCATTCATGTCCAGTTAGGGTAATCCCAATTCTTGTTGGTTCATTCCTTTGGTTCATGCCCCTTCAAATTTGGATTTTTTAGAGGAACACACCAGAATTTTCATGGAAAGAGATTCTACTACTACCCCTTCTAACTGTATTTGAAGAGGCAAGGGGACACGGGTACTTGGAATTGGGACTGAGCAATCTGGCTTGCATTTCCAGAGCCAGCAGTACTCTTGATTGGAAGGTGGGGTCAAAGCCTGCAGTGAGTCTAGCTCAGCCCTTTAAGGCCTGATCAGCACACTAGTACTCCAACAGAATGTACAAAAAAAAGAGGGATGGCATTGATCGGTTGTTTCTGTAACTTTCCCAACCATTGACAGTGGAAAGAAATAATTGTGTACCATGTCGCCCAAATTGAACCATACTGCTTTGTGGAACTGCGCCGCAGGCTAATCTAAACCAATTTTTTTGTTCATCTTTAAAAATGTAAATCAAATACTAGGGGGAATAATGCACAACTGTTTTAGCTGTTATTTTGGCAACATTTGTACTGCATCAAGCATTAAGTAAAGACTGGTGCAACTGTATTTTTTCATACATATCATATTGGTGAAGTATTTCTCTTTAGCATGAAATAACACAAGTTGATCAGTCCAGTTTATGTTACAACTTTATTAATGAACATGGCAACATTTCAAAAGTCAGAACAGCTGATTCAAAAAACAAAAACCAATATATTGGAGAATATACACAGCACATGAAACCTTTTTACCTCTAAAGGCATGCTCCTTTTGTCTTACACCCCTCTGAACAGTGAACAGCCCCAAACACTATGTGACCCTTAACTACAGAAGAGTGATCTTAAAGTGAAAACCCCCAAACTTTACTGTTGATAAAAGTGCATGTGTAATTGAAAAGTACTAGTTCCTGTCCTCATCCAACTTTCTAAAGCACATTCCTACTGACTATCAGGTTATTTATGAAGGCATTCAAGCAAGTTTAAAGAAACAACCATCAGACAACTCTACACACTATGGCATCATGTTGAATACAAAACAATCAATCCGAGCTTGAAAAACATGTATCTGACCAACACTTTGCACAGAATTTAAATTCATTGCGTTGCTGTTTTTTTTTTTTTTTGTTTGTTTTGTTTTTACCTTATCAGTGGAGCTCTTGAACGGTCTACGTTCAGCAGTGGCATTGACTCAAAGGATTCCTCCTTTTGGGGACAAACTACGACAGGGCCTGATTCTATGACCTAAGCTTGCAGCATCATCCTCCAACACTGTGAGCAAGAAGTGAAGGCAGCAGCATTTCAATAAGAGATTTGCACTGCACTTTGAGGGCAGATTCACACCACGACAGAGAAATAAATCATGTATTTCAATGTCTTTTTGACCTAGCCGGTTGAGCACATTACTAACTTCTGACATGGCATGCAGTTTATAATTAACCAATCATCTTAAAGACTTACCCAGGTGCAAACATTAAGGCTATTACCAAATAAAAAATACAAGACAATGTTTCCTCAGTGAGCCTATGCAAGATATTCTTGGTAGTAATTTAACGTCATGTATTAAGTCATATCATGCATATCATTCATAAAATCATTTCAGCTTTAAAGGGATATTTTTATGTCCTGAACATTTCTTTTGGCATAAATGCATTGAGGGCATATTAGAGACACAGGTAAGCATTTCTTTGCATGTAATATTTGTCATGTCACTGGACAAAAACACTTGTTTCCTTAGGTTTAGCTTACCTGTGTAATTGCAGCAGAACCTAAGGTGCAAGGTCTGGGACGACACTGCAAAGATCAGATATATAATCGCACTGTTTGCCATCAGTGAACAAGCAGTCAAAGATTTGTTTCCTTCTTTTGATGTATCAATTACAGCCTCATTCAGAAAATGTCATAATCAATACTGAGCTATTCAAAAGCACTTCAACTTCTAGCATTCAACATGCTCATATAAAGGACATTAAAGTAATAAGAGCAGAAACCTAGGCATGCTACACTGGAGATAAATGCAGAACTTTTATGCAATAAATGGCAGTTTAAAACAGAACAGTATCACCTAGGCAATGGCACTTAGAAGATCAGATAACGAAAAAACCACATGGACATCCTTGAAAACAGTTCCTACCAACATTATAACAGTGCTCACATTCCTCAGTTCAGAAATCCATCTGACACAAATGCTACCTACTCAGAGACTATGAGAATCTACAAAAGCATCAACATAGTGTGAAGATTCAAAGTCTGAATGTTGTGCAGTCACACAAGGGGAGATCAATCTCAGAAACATGTGGTACAAGAATCTAAAGTACTATTCCTTTCCTCTGAACATTTCATACTTACCCAGAGACAAAGGGAAAATATGTGCAATATTTGACAAAAAAACACTACGTTTGCAGTTGAAAAAGCATAAAAAAGGCGAGTATTTTCTCATAAGTCAATCACAGTTTTGTACTTACAGTATAGGAGGGCTCAATTGATGGATGAGGACTGCTTAGCCACCCCCGACCCTATAACATCTATGTTCTTAAACTGGATAAACACTAACAGAATGGGCACAGCAAAAACGACTTTTTGCAGCAATGTTTTTATATTAAAAAAACATTCTTTAAAAAAACATTTTCATACATGTTAGTTCGCAATTCGAAAAAAAGGGCATGACAAACTTTTCAATGCATTTTCGATACAGAGACAAATTTACCTGACTGTCCTGGAAAAAGAATAGCACAAAAAATGTATAACACTAAAAACATTTCTTGCAACCACGTTTTTCTGAGGAACATTTCAAGGAAAAGTACGTGCTTACCGCTTTTCTAAACTTGCCTGTGGAGGAGGAAGTGTCTATCAAGGCAAAATACAGTGCATACTACCTCAACAATGTCAGCAAACCAAGCAAATTTTAAAAAGAGGGCCACAGCAACGCAGTTAATGCATGAGATACCAAACAAAGACACCTGTCGACTTTCTAATGACAAACATCTGTCTACTGCTAAATCAGAGCAATGTCAGGAAACATAGGTGTAAAAAAATTGCCTTAACGAGGACGTTTTGTTGATCTGAACCATTCAGGATCACTGCACGCACATAACGTTTCTAAAGAGCCTTATAGACAGTTGGAGAGAGACAGGACAGCACAACCTTTTTGGACATTAAACCCACACATGGCCTGCATTTCAAACTTTCTTCCCCCCTTTAAACAAAAACATACAGAACTCATCTCCACCCTTTTGGTTTGAAAACCACCCCAACTTACCAACACAGGAGGTTTCAGTTTGTTTTATTGCAAAAACACAACAGGCAAATAGCATTTAAAACTGAGATGATTTACATGGTAATGTCTACAGTTTAATAAACATGAGTTCTAACCACAGTTAATGTAGATACAGGGCTGGAATGACCATATGTATAATTACCTCACTAAAAACAAAGCATTTACAAGAAACAGAAAAACAAAAAAAGAAAATGAAAGAGGACGTGTTCGCCGGGTAATCTGCCATCTATGTGAAACTTTTCAAACCAAGGAAATTTAAGATCTTCATCAAGGCGTCTGCATCCAAACATTTAACAAAGGATTTTGTTTCGACAATGTAGCATTTACTTTATGTCCACTTCACATTACTGGCCCTGTGCAAAGAAATACATAGAAGATACATTGCATGTTAACAGCAGAAACAGTGGACTCAGCTTCCCAAAATAAAAAGTTAAAAGCCTGTTATAGGAGGAAAAGGTTTTGGTTAAGTGTGTGAAGCTGCTGCAGTCACTGGAACGCCTGTAAAAACCTGAGGGGGGAAGGGGGGTTATGGCAGAACAAAGATCTGAGTATTCAGTGGATGTTGAAGACAGATTCTTAATGGGGGTGTACCTGAGGGGCTTGTGGGGCTCCACCCATCCCCTGAGGGTTGGCTGTGCCGTAGTAAGCAGCCTGCTGACGGTAGTACTCCGCCCAGGCAGCACTGTAGTCTGGTTGGCCCCCGGGCTGGGAGGCTGCCGCTGCTGTGGCCTGAGGGGCCGCTTGACCTGGGGGGGGGGGCAAAATAGATCTGGTTGGTTAATTGCCCCGTACCTCAGTGTCAAACTTATGTCAGGACCACAGATTGAATGCTTTCTGACTGCAACCTTACAAAACATCTTAAAAGTTCTGGTTTTGTAAGATGGTTTCATTTATCAGAAAGCAAACAAACTAACAACCAGTTTCTCAAAGTTGCGTAAGTGTTTACTTTGTCAGCTGTAACTATGACAAAAATTGTCAACTAACTTTTGTCTAAGATGAAGACGAGGCAAAGACTAGCTAAAAATAGGCCTTTGGTGATTAAAAATGACAAGGAGTAAGTTTAGTTTTCATCAGGAAGACTAAAATGACACTGAAATGTTAGTGCTGGGCTGCTGAACATTCAAAATCCATGATATTGGACTGTGCATATACAGTATGTCAGTATCTTTATGAATTTTGAATTAGTTAATATATTTTAGTGCATTAATATCAGTTTCATATTTCTATTAACTTTTACAACTTAGCCGAATAAATCAGTTCAAGGACAATGAATGCTTTGACTAATGGTAAAGACTGAAATCTAATGACATTTTTTCCTAAAACTGAACTACAGTTCTTCTTATGAGTTTTCCATCAGTAAAACTGGACGAGAACATAAAAGGTTAAAAAGGCTAAAATGGGAACAAAACTGGAAAGCATTTTAATCCAAAGACTGACAAAATTTAAACAGCTGCCTAAATTAAGACTGAGTAGCATCATATCACAAAACAGTACATGTATCACAACATTTAAAACAAAAACTACGGCCTAGACTGGCGACAATCTGCCTTTAAAATGCAGCCAATTCAAATCACAAGTTGAAAGTCTGTTCATGGTTGGACTATTTCATTTATAGGAAGGGGAACGAACCCACCACCTGTTTCTCAAAATGGTGGGACAGAAACCTTCTGCCTTTTTCTCGGGTGTCTGGGAAAGCAGCCACTCTACTACAGAGGGTCGCAAGATGAGCACAGCCACCCTTGCATATTTAAAACATTCACTGCATTAAAAAAGTATTCGGTACAATTTAACACCATCATTGATAAGGAACAGTGGCTTGGATGCCAACATTAAAAGTGACTGACTACTGCTGTGTGTTTCACAGTCATAAATAAATAAACATCCATAACTAGTTTCCCCACATTCCTTCTCAGGTAAGTCTACCTACCTGTTACTGCTCAACTATCCCTTTGAACGGGTGAGAAACTTTGCTGTCAGCACTGGCCTTAAAACACCAGCTGTTACTCAACTTAAATGTCTAATCCTGTTTGTCATATATATTATTTGAGGGGGAAGTACATCTTTAATCTGACACATTATTGATCAAAAATTACGTTAGTTTTTAGATTCTGTTCATTCCAGTTTAAGAAAAAAATCCCCCTGATTCTGGGTTTCATAGTTATTTGGAGCATGCCACTTAATTCAAGAATATTCGTGAGTAAATTTAGATTCTAAAGATTGAAATTATGAGCTCAATTTTACACCTGCACCTTCCCAATAAGAGCACAGGACTGGTCAGATGTTTAACTGCATTAACAGTTGCACCAGCAGAATTAAGTCCAATCTACAAGAGGTCTCAAGCCTACCTCTCCACCTCTTTAACTGTAGTCTAGTAATCATAAGCAATGAAGACTTCTTTACTATTTAATGAGTTAAATGTAACTGCAGCAAAATAACTAACCTTGTTTCTTGTAATACTCTTCCCAGGCTTTTGTGTAGTCCTGAGGTTGTTGACTCTGTTGACCTGCAAAAAAAAAAAAGAAAAAATCTGTCAGTGCATCTCAGGGCTTAGTACAGAAACACATTTACAACATTGATTCTGAATAGCATCATTTAGCTCTACACACATTCAGTGACAGTAACACATTCATGACACATCCATCAGTGTTGATAAAGCCCTAAGATAATCTGAAAAATAAGCTACTCTAAGCTCATTATAGGTGGTTCTGTGTCCACAGCTCAGTCCTGTAGATAATCAAAGTGTTGCAGTCTAAACAGCACAAGGGTCAATTGTTAAAACAAGTGGAGGCAAACAGAAAAGGCTCCACAGCAGGCCAGCAAAAAACCCAGACCTGAAAAAGAAACTGATTCAACACCCAGCGGCTGTTTAGACTGTCTTGTGTTAATAGGTGTACACTGAAGCTACGTTCGTATACCCATTTTCTTGTAATACTCCTCCCAGGCCTTGGAGTAATCTGCCTGTCCACTCTGACCTGCAGCCTGTGGGTCACCTGTTAAAAAGAACGGTACTTGTAATTAGTGAAGTAGTAGCAGCAGTTTGTCCTCCACCTGCCTGGGTCGAGCTGTCAGCCTAGGGATGGTGGAGGAAAACTATCCTGTTCCTGTGGTAATATAAAAAAAATGTTTGAAGAAGCTTCTCTGCAAAAATAAAGTCATTTAAAAAGGTTAAACCAAGCCAATTTGTCTCCTGTTAGTGACAGCAGGGAGACGAGCACAGAACACAACTACAGTAAAGCTAGTTAGCTACTCTGCCCTATGCTTCTCTAATCAGTTTCTTCTAAAAACACAGACACACTGCTGAAAGAGAAACACGCCAGTTACCTTGGCCGTTGGTTTGATTCGTGCCAGGAGCTCCACTTGTCGGGGTCATAGGAGCCTGAGGCTGCTGGCTGTACTGAGCGTAGTAGGCTGCCCACGCCGCTGCGTTGGCATCAGCAGCCGCTTTATCTGGACACAAACAAGATTTTTTTTTTTTTAGATCAAAAGCCAAGCTGTAAACACGCAGTCATAGATGTCCTTTACATAACATGTTGTGGATTTCCTCACTTAGAAGAGAATGATACTGTTTGATGTGTTAAACATCAAATGTATTAGTGTGCCAAGGCACTCACTTGGATCAGGTTGTCCCTGTTGCCAGTGTGGGTAGCCATTGCCCCATCCCTGAGGCTGATAAGGCGCAGGTGGACCGCTGATGAAAGAAAACATAATCAAGTCTCCTGTCTTCACTGCTGTTTTTGTTCCAAATAATTTAATACCCTCTTAGAACTGCCTATACAGCAAAAATAAAATCTGAAGGAGAACTAGTGACAATAATAGATCATATAGTGTTAACTTGTCTTAAATTTTAGCATGCACGCTTGCATTGTTGTTATAGCAAGCGTGATGCAATTAACTTGTATAAAAAGCATGAAATGAAAGGATGGATTTTCAAGACTAAATTTAAAACCTTATACTTCAACAGCCCGTAATATAAGACACAAACACCAATTTGAGTAAGTTAACTGACAAAATTGAGAGGAATATCTAATACTTGATGACTTCCTAGGCATTATCCAACCTGCAGATGGCAAATTACTTACTGTGGTCCTGGAGGTCCCTGGTTGTATGGTCCGGGGTTGTATGGGCCCATTGGAGCCCCTGGGGGTCCAGGTGGCCCAGGAGGACCATGTGGGCCTGGACCTCCATGAGGACCAGGGGGGCCATGAGGTCCTCCCATTGGAGTGACTGGACCCTGAAAAATATAAAACATTGGCACCAGTAAAAAATTTATTACAGAAAAAATCTGAACATATGAAAGTATATAAATAAAGTTTAACAACTCACCCCAATCTTCTCCTCTACCAGCTGCCTGGCGTAGTCGATCTGTTGCGGGGAGCCCCGGACTGTGAACATTTTGATATTGGGATCAGCATTGGGTGGAGGATTCCTCTGAAGTTCGATCCTGGCTCCTGACTGCTGGCTGATGCCCTTAATTGTCTCACCACCTGAGGAGTCAAATAACAAACATTAACAACAACAAAATTTATTTACCTCCAATCAAATTACCGGCTTTAAAAAACATATTCGATTGCCTTATGACTTTAAAGAGTATGCAATACTATCAAAATATATATCAATTTTTAAGAAAATTCTGTTTGTACAAAAACCTCTGCAAGCTGAACACATTCACACTAATTCTGGCAAAAACCTGGTTTATCTCTCCGTGTTGCATCTATGCCACAACAACACTGTAGTGGCCTACACTGTCTTAACACTTGCAAAGGTTTTTCAGCATCATTGCTGTAATATGGATATGAGCAGTGCAATGTCACTTCCAGCTTTCCAATGTGAACACATCCCCATTTGGGGGAAAAGAGTGTACTCACACTGATCAAACATTAGGACTTTAGGCCCAAACATGCCATGGCACCGTACAGACTGCCTAGTGAGAGTGCTCTTAGTCGATTTATGCACAGAAAACTCTGGCAACTGATTTCAAGTGTATCATGTTCGGGCTGGTAAATATAGAGCAGTGATTGCAATTGCTGCAAGGATAAGAGAAGACATCCGAGGAGGTGAAATGTGCAGCCACCGACACAGCTGACCAATATGTAGACCTTACTCACAGACTTGCAGTCACCCCTTACTATACCCAGCACACCAATCACTAGATCAATGGTCTGAGTCGTTTTAGTGCAGTTGCATTTTTTGAAGGGGTGCATGTTAATTAGGGATGTTCCGATACCATTTCTTTCCTTCCCGATATGATACCGTTGGGTATCTGCCGATACCGAGAACTGATCCGACACTAGTGTGAACTTTCTGGACTGACTGTGCAGACTAGTAAATTATTTCAGACCTATATTTGATACAGTACATGGCTCAACAAATCAAATCATAATGTTCAGCATCTCTGTGACCCCAAAGTTGCTTCTCTGCTGGTTACTGAGTTTTACTGCTAAATATTAAAATAATTATACAAGGGGCTGCATCGTAGGCTCTCTCTCTCTCTCTTGTTCTACTCAGGCACCATGACTTGATTACAGAATAGTCTGTAACTGGCTGACAGACCCAAACAAATGTGGCGGTTTGCAATTGAGTTAGCATTTGGACTAGCGGTAATAAACGATGGTAATTCAATTAAAGTGGATAAAAAGATGATCAATATTGGTTTTACTGGTGCGGATTTAATCATTAAAGTCCCCAAAAGTCACACAAGTTCGAGGCTCACTGAAAATGCTGCCTCAAGGGATTCAAAGGCATCAATAGAGTCAATGGGACAACACAATGGCTAGCTTCAGGAGGAAAAACAAGTAATAGGTTGTTTCCACCGAGCAGTTCGGTTCAGTTTGGTGAGGGACGGCATGCTTTTTTTGTCGTTTCCATAGAGAAAGGGTCTCAAAAAAGCAAACCGTACCGTCCCACTTTTCGGCACCCTTCCGTAGGGGTGCCAATCTTACCTAACCGTACCAAAAAAGCGGAGCTACACACACAACAATAGGGGCTGCACTGACATCACATCAGCGCACGACTCAGCTGCTCGCCTCCGGGCTTCAAAGACAGAAGTCTGCTGTGAGAAGTGGGCGAAAACGGGAGAAAAATGGACCAATATCTGCCTAAATGGGAAATATTTGGACTCGACGGAGATCTAAACTGTTCCCTAGTCTATGGATATTGGTATCTGGCCACAAATCAAGTTTCCTGACGTTTATCTGGATGATTTTAAGAACACAAAGCAGAACCTGAAGGCTCACATCAGCCTGATCCATCCGCGATGGATGAGAAACTAAATTAATGCCTAAGTTTTGTGAATACGAAGCCTTTAAACAGTTCATTCTCATCTGTAACTAGTTATTTATCTACGTCTTACGTTAGATAAACTGTGAAAACATTGCTCTGTGGTTGTTGAACGGGCCTGTAAAACTTCAGGCTGCAGACTATTTTTAAACGAGATCAGCGCACCCCGGTTTTCTGACTTAATCTAGTTTGATTTTAACACCAGCTGAACTTTAACTTTATTTTGAATGCGGCGAATTCTCACAGTACAGCTACGTGTTACGACTCAAACCGTCTCTATACACGTATTCCATCAGCTGAGGATCTGTACTGACAGCAGTTAACATCATTAAGATGCAGTTATTTTTTTTAAAGCACTTTCAGAAATAAAGCTGTTTACTGCTTATTCTCTACTGATTTCTGTCACTCATCCTTTCTATAACTCTGCAGCTGGAACAGCTGACTCGCACTGTCTGTGACTTCACATACATGCTTTTACAGCCCCACCCACCCAAGTGAGAGCATGGGTGTCTGTGGAAACGCAAAGTGTTTTGGGGTTTAGCGTACCAAACCATACTAAACCGAACTGAATCAAACCAGACCCCCTGATGGAAACACGGCTTAAGAGGCAAAGATCTATGGTTCAAAAGTTATTTAACTTTCGATAAACACTTTCTTTTGAGTATGACAGCACCGATCTGGAAGGCGTTCTAATGATCAAATTCAGAGAAAAACTGTCACGCAGCCACTGATCCTTTCTGCTGCAGTGTGTCCTCTGGTTCTTCTACGCTGCTCTGAAAACTGTAGCCCCTGCATGACGTGCTTTCCATCAGCGAAGAAGAGCTGATTTCCGGTTTAAAGCACTAACATTTAGCAGAGCTAAACAAAGCAAAATATAAAGCTAACCCAAACGGTAACAGATCGATGCATAAACTTGTGTACTCGCTGATATCAATACCTGCATTTTAAGCAGGATCGGACATATTTCCGATACTGGTATCGGAACAACCCTAATGTTAATCAATGTGTGTAGACTGTATATAAACAGAGCTACACGAATCTATGGTTTATCCCAAAGAATAAATCAGGCCTGCGGCACGACTGTCTGGGAGCAAGGTAAAGGTAACTCAGGCAAGACAGTTTTTCACAAAAGGTGTGATGTGGTTGCTACACCAATTCTTTTTCATCTCACGGTATTCATTTAACGATTTATTGCTTAAGTATTCACGTAGCCCAATTTCTCCATCTCTTGACCTCAAGTATTGTTCGGTATATTTCAGTAAACTGTCATGTTATCAAGTTTCTTCCAAATTTTGAGTGCCACTTTCTTCGAACACTTGCCTTTCCCAATGATCAGGCCAGTCTTCATGGTTGGGACGGTGAATGTAAATTCCTGCAGGCCACCAGGGGGGCCCATGTTCCAGTTTCCCTGGCCCCGACCACGACCTCTACCGCCGCCATGTCCTGGAGGACCACCAGCCTGCACGCTCCTCAGCAAGTCAGAAATAATCTCTGCTGCATGCTGAGCCTGGTCAGGGGGGCCCATGATCTGTGCTATCCTGTCAGGTGTGCTGCCATCATCTAGAAGGGAAAATAAGAGATGTGTTTTTTTCATTCATTTTAGGTTGTCTCACCTTGGTTGCTTACAATTCTGCATCTAAAACTCTATACTCTTTCCATATGTTCAGGTCTCAGATAAAATTGGGTTAGGGTTATACATCAGCTCTTCAGCGTGGTGCATGAGTTTTCATCACAGACCATACATACATCTACCTTTGCAGATTTTTTTTGCTTTTGGTCATGTTGTCCTTATTTTCAAAGAGCTAATAAAATTAAAGGGCATATTACCTGGTTTAAACTGAATCCTAACACCCGTGTCATTCTGGATTTTCTTGATCATCTCTCCATTTCTGCCTATAACAATTCCTACTGCAAACCGGGGGACTGGGACCTTTATGACAGAGAAAATAAAGTCAGCAGACAAAATTCAAATCTTCCACTGCATAAACACTAAAAAGTAAATAAGCCACAGTATACTCACATCTAAGCTATCGCCTCCACCTCCCACTCGTGAACCATACTCTCCCCGCTGCTCCCTGAAACCCTGATCTCTGATCAGCTCCATCACCATCTCTTTGGCTTGCTAATGAGAACAGAAAACAGAACATTACACCACAAACCCTCTGGTCTCAATGGAAAAATAACGGCTGTAAATAGACATCATTGCACTTGATCTTAATCCCTTAATGGAAATGAAAGGCAACTTTGAAAGTAAAAAGGTACATCTCACTGACCTGGACTTTAAAGGGTTCTCCCGAAATACGAAGTGGCTTGTCAGCACCTGTGTTTTGGGGTCCATCTTGGATCATGACCATCTTTACTCCAGCTCTTTCCTGTAGGTTTACAGAAGAACAAGATCATAACATCAGTGCTTAAGTGTTATTTGTCAGATAAAGTTAGGGGTCACCTTTCAAACACCAACTTGCTGCTCACTTGAAGGCTTTTGATGGTTTCTCCTCCCTTTCCAATGACGAGCCCGGCTTTGGAGGCAGGGACCATAATCTCCTGGACAGTCATTCCTGGGCCGTCATTGTGGTTGAATGCAGGAGCCGGACGCCCCTTCTCTACTATCTCTGTTAACAACCTTTTTGCAGTCCTGATGACAAGAAAAAGTATAAACAAATACAGCCAGGCAATTTTGAGGAATAAACATACACAGTCAATGGAAATTTATTAGCAGTGTTATACATCGGTTGTTATTTGCTTTGGCTTTAATTCTCAAGTGTAATTGAAGATAATTAAACTATTCAAGCTTTTTTGGAGGAAAAAGCCTTTATCCAAAGAGATTCATATGCTTTGCAATCCTTAGGATTTCCCCTATTAGGAGCCATTTAATGACAGAGTTTACTTACTGGATGGATTCTGGTGCCCCTGTTAACGTCACTGATCTGTCTGGCATTCCTCCGCTGTCTAAAACACAAGAATGGATTGGTAAATTAGAGAGCAACTGCCACAGATGAAACTCAAAATTCTATCATTTAAACCATAACTTACCTGGTGCAATCTGTATTTTACACCCAGACTCCTGCTGCAGACGTGAAATCTGTTCACCTCCTCTGCCGATAACTAGAAGGGGAAAAAAAAATTGTGTTACCTCCTAAACAAACCAAGAAAACCTTGATGTTTTTCCCAGTTGAAATACTTACTGAAACCAACCATTCCATCTGGTACTTTAAATTCCTCTGATATAGACCTAAAAAAAAGAAAAAGAAAAAAGAAAAAAAAAGTAAAAAAAAGTAAAAATCATGCAAACCTTGTGCCATCTTTCAAATGTATATGCAAAAAATTATTATTCACTACTAATCATGTATCACCTTGCTGGGCCACCCATTCCACTCATTGCTGAAAAGGCTGGTGGTAAAAAAAAAAAATTAACAGACATCATAGTACATTAGGGGAAATAACACGTCACCAAATTTGAACTCGTGCTAACTACTGAAAAGGTACGTTAAGGGGAAAAAAATCAAAAAGTACAGGCACATTATCTGGTTTAACTTCTAAGAAACCACTCAACTTACCATCATTTGTTGCCACTTTCTTGGTCTCTGGCTGGTCTGTGAAAGCATGGCATAATAACCAAAATAATTACTCGTCATAAAAATACCCACATATTATCCTTAGTTATGCTCTTACACACCATGATTCCCTGTGAGCAATAAAGGAAGGCTAGATAGTAAGAGAGTGTAATACTCCCCATTTCAACCTGCAGAATTTTAGTATGCAAAGCCTTGAGTGCGGTTGTGCCGCTGGAACTTTCCTAAGCAAAAACCTTCAATACTACATCCTGGGACAACATCTAAAAACCACCGAAATCTAACCGGTTCAATACAGTCTGCGTACATAGACAAATCCTTTCATCCTCAGCAAACATCAAATTTAAGGATGTACAACATTGGATTTTTGTTGATGTTCAATATGCCAATATATACATAGGAATGCTACAGATATCGCTACCAATAGTCAAAAGAAGTTTTGACCTAAAACTTCCGTCATTAAGACACACAATTTAAAGTTTATGATAAACACATTTCAGTACTTCAAACCCAGTGTAAAACATAAGGAATAAGGACGAATAAAGGAAAACACGTCAGCTGATTTAGGTCTGATTGTCCAAAAATGTGTTTGTACAGTCAATACTTACTGCTAATATGACAGATTTATTACAGTAAAAATACTGTTTGTGAACATCAGCAGAAACTGTCATAACTGCAGATATTTGACTTTTTAAGCTTCTATCTGCCAATACCAATATTGTGAGGATTATTGGGCATCCCTAATCAAAATCACTATGTCTACTCATTAATCTTGACCTGGCTTTACTTAGTTACCTGATGCGAAACATCATTGGGTCCCTAAAACGACAAACGCTCAAGCAACACTAAGTTTTATCATCAAACCCGTCATTTTTCAGCATCCCTACAACTTCCTACTCTTAAGGCTGTAATCCTCATCTATTATAATTCTAAATTAGTCAAAAACAGACTCCAGGATCCTATTCTAACTATACTCTTAAGGTAACTTCTCTTGTAAGCATAACTTTAACCAACAAGGATTTAATTTTTATATCATTTCATCAAAAAACAAATCACCTGCCAGAATTCAAAATATTGTATTTGTCAATAATTACATCACACAAAGTAACATTTTTAACAGCAGACACTAATCTGAAAAAGCTGTGAAGAGACCATCAAAATGTCAGTTATTTGAACATGCAACTAGTTTTGTGAATTGACAAATATTCAATAAATCCAGAATGTTAATGTTTGTTACTGTTAGTAGCAAATACTCGAATAAAAAGCATCGTTAATATAGCTTTGCTTCATTACAAAGAAAAGCTGCATTCTTATATTTATTTACTTTGTGCATTTTAAGGAGAGTTTAGTTTCGTATCTACTAAACATTCAGGCAAGCAAACTATTGAGACTTGCATTGAATCGATTTGAGCCACTGACCGATATTCAGGTTAGGCATGGGAAAATACCCACCAGCGTCCTCCAGGGGCCTTTTCTGGCCTCCGTAGCCAAATTCATTTGAAGGGGGTGCAGCAACGCCGTCTCCACCGATCTTCGCTGCGATCTAAAACACAAAAATCAAACATTTAAACCTTAATTTGAAAACAACTTCGCTATTAGTGATGTCTAAATTAGGACACAGGCACGCGGTCCTTGGCCTACACTTCTGTCCGGAAGTCCAAACCAACAAAGGAAAGCGAATACTTCCACTTTAGTTCGTCGATTACCATATGCAGACACGATAAGGCACCTGAGAACTTATAGTATTTAAATAATTTAGATGTAACACCCCACTGTGGGGTCCTATTTTTGCACTTCTGTGTGTTTTTCCTGTGTGGCGTAACCGTTATCGTTAAAGTTAGCTAGTCATCGTTCCCTAGCTTAGCCTGCAGTGTTGCAGTATGCAACAGAAAGCCGTCAAACCGGCGTTTTCTTCCATTTCCAATTCGATTTTTTACTTTTGTGGCGTAGAGGACTTCGTTACCTGTCGTGCTCGTTGAAGAGCGTCTTTGAAAGCGTCGTTCATTCCGCCACCAGCGTTAGAGGACGGGGGAGCCACGCTGCTGTAGTCAGCCATATCTGCTGCTGTTCTCCTCCTGAGCGCGACAAGATGGCGGGTTTCATTCACGAGATGCTGACGCCAAAACTCGCGCTCGACTGTGGTCTCGCGATAATGATTGCGACAAACGGTGGTTTCTACAGTTTCAACTTTCAGTTGCTATTTAGAAAATTTCATCAAGTTTAGAGGAATGTTTTGTGAGCTTTCTTTCTTCTTGTTGTGTTAACCTTATATTTGTTTCAAATAGATTTTAGCTGGAACATAGGCCTTAAAACAGAAGTTTATTTTTATATAAATACCAATTGTTAATTTGTCTCCCATTGCTTAAGTTGAAATAAGGAAAAAACTGAAGTCCTTAATTGTTGAGACATATAGCATGTTCTGTTTTAAAATCCACTTTTTTGGAATGGTAAGGCATTGCTAGGGTAGAGTACTGGCTATTCCCCTCTAGAAAGAAGCCCCTACTGCTAAAGTGGCATTGATATGTAAAAGTAAAGACAGACAAAAGAAGTCAGTTTACGAAAAAGCCATAACAACTTTTGTAGAAGTCACATTTTGTTCAAACTCATCACAAACAGGGCCTTTCAAAAAACATATCTGAACTTTGTAATGAAATAAGATTTTATTAAACAGCTCACATTTTTAACAAATACTCTGATTTACACCACCCAGGATCAAAAGGACAATAGATACACCATGTTTTATTCTTCTAGTCAGTCATAAACCATTAACTTAAATGTATCCCAGGTTTGGTCAATTTATATTATTATGCATGTTTAACAGACTTCCTAGCAATTCCAACCAATTTAACAGATTCCAGTTTTTGTTAAATAATAATTAAATACCTTTTTGCAATTTCCTGATCACCCTTAACAAAATTTTAATGCAGCAATTCAACACAAAACAATTAATTTTTTTTGCTTTATCTCAAGACTCAATAGAGGAAAACAGATTTTCAAATTTTCTAGTTAAAGTGTAGTTCATCAGAGCACATGGAATAGCCCTGATGAAGCTGGCTCCCATCCCATTATAATATCCTCTGATTCCATTTCTCTCATATATGCCAAAAAGTCCTTGTAACACACCTGAAGCTTGACGTGAATCTGAACTGAAAGCTGGAAAACAAAGAAAAAGCAATGAGGTAATATCTTATAATGTTTTGAATGGTTTCAGATGTTTCCAGAGCTTTACCTTGCGCTTGCTGCTGAGTCCGGATCACTGCCAGTGGGTAACTCGTCATCTGTCCAGAAGCAAAGGCCACAAAACTGAAGAAGAACAGCTTGGAGTCACTGTTGTAGGCCGGATCTCTCTTTGCCCAACTCATGATTGACTGCAACCAGAAGCAATCTGTCAGACATAGTTTCTTTAAGAAAAACACATCCTGTAACATTTCAAGTGTTGCACGGTCTCACCTGATGAACCGCACACTCCACACCTGCGTAAGGTATCATGCATAGGATGCTGGGCTTGAATCCTCTGTAAAAAGAGGACATAGACTCATGCCTGTAAATAGAGCGGGCACATGCCACAACACCGTTGTAGGTGCCAGCTTGTTGTAGGTTCAACCTCACCTTCAGCACCTGTGAGGGAGATGAGAGGGAAAAAAGCATTTAAAGATTTCCCCATTATTCTAATTTTTTTAATAATAAAACAAGACAATAGGGTTCATCTGTACCTTGTAAGTATTTCTGATGTGCTAAACCGAAATCATATAATTTATTTGGTTAATACCCTAAGATATAAAGGTGGAAAAAAAAACAATTCTCAGAGGAAAAAGTTGTGCAACCTCAATTGCACCTTCTTAAAAGGCTAGTCAGCACTGGCAATAAACCAAGGCATACTATTCATTCCATTATGGACACACTGTCATTAAACATAGTCACTTATTTATACATACAAACAATGTTATAACAAGATGAAGGACAGTGCTCAGACCTGCCACTGATATCTGATACCTCTAAAGGGTAGAAAGCAGCGTGAGCTACAGCGCCGGACACACAACCCAAACCGAAACGCTGCTGCACCGTCAGAGTCTCCTGAGTTCTGTTCTGGGTGTACACCTTCATCTGGACAGAGTTGAAACGCTGTGAGTGAGCTTGTTGAGTAGAAACAAGAAACTGGAGCATCAATTATTCACAGCACAGAGGCTGTCTGCTTTTACAGCCTCACCTGAGCATAGATTAGACACTGCAGCGTGGACTGTGGTGTTCCCTTCAGCACATTCACAGCATTTCCTTGCCACATCGAACGTAGACCACCTGCCTTCATCTCCTGAAAGCCCTGAGAGAATGCCTTGGATCCATGAACCTACAGGGCACAAAGAAATGTAATTCATTTATATATTAATTTATATTTTTAATGAGGTTTGATAAGTCACTTGCAATATGAGACCTCCTGAAGGGCAACAACACACAGCATGAAGCCTCTACAATGAAAATGACACACAGTAAGCTGAATGCTCTTCCAGAATAGGCTTTCAAAGAAAAAGTACAGGATAGAAAGCTTTTTCCTGCTTTGCATAAAATAGTGTCTCGTGAGAACTAATGTGAAATCAAATGTAAATTTCTCCTCTAAGACACAAAATCACTTAATGTGAAATCAAGCTAACTTTATATTTGTCCTCACAGTCTTATTTAACCAAAAAGTGTGTCCTAACAGTTACATACAGTACATATGAGTACGTACCGTACATTAGGACCATCTGCTTGTTTATTTTAGAGAAAAACATACATTGTTTGATGTTTTAGTAGAGACTAAAACCTTTTCTAACTTTTCTAATTCTAAGTTACAGCAGTTTAGCCAGTGCCATTCATGTTGTGGTATTTGAGTGTGGTATTTTTTATACTTTAGTACAGTGTAATCAAGCCTAGTAAACTACAGATCCAAAAACAAATGTTTGAATTTGCATACTGTAGTAGAAGTTTAATACTTAAAAGATTGGATCAAATGAATCCATCCTCACTTCTGTTAAGATGTTGTTCCAGTTATGAAAAGATTACTTTACTGGTCAAATGGGTCCAGAGGCTACTTGTCTAGAGCCTCTACACAGACACACACTAGTATCATTAGAAAGTGGAAGCGTTTAGGAACAACAGCAACTCAGCCACAAAGCAGAAAACCACATAAAAACAGAGCAGAGTCAATGACTGCTAAGGTGCATGGTGTGTAAAAGCCACTAACGCTCTTTTCTATTCCAACATGACTTTGCCTCAGTGCACAAAGCAAGGACTATTAAGACATGATTTGGTGAGTTTGGACTGGAGGAACCTGACTGGCCTGTACAGAGCCCTGACCTCAACCTCATCAGGCACCACTGGGATGAACTGGAACAGAGACTGTGAGCCAGGCCTTCTCATCCAACATCAGTATCTGACCTCATAAATGCGCTACAGAATGAATGGGCGCAAATTCCAAGCAAACACTCCACAATCTTGTGAAATATTAACAAAATTTAAGGACAAACTGCCTCTGAAATCCTCCTGATTTTCATTAATATTTCTTGCTGTGTTCACACATTAGTTTACCCCCCATAGTACATAGGAACCCTGCAAGCAGGCTGGCAAGAAAAAGACCATGTAAAGTTGAGGTTTAATGTAGTGATAAGGGCTAAAGAGCCTGTTAACATTTTTCTTACACAACCCTGCCATGACTAAAGCAGACAAAAACCACACAGGGACATTTATAATGGCTATTCAACAGAAATTCATGTGATCCAAAGGGTTTTAACATTTATTCACTATGAGTTGATAATGACTTTGTGCACCTAAATATCATGCTTTACAGCTTGTGGTTTTAATGTAATCTAATTTTATTCATTCATTCATTTCCGCCATCATGTATCAGCTCCATAAATACCATTGTGCCTGTTAGTGCAGCTGACCTGAAGTTGCGTCTTCAGGCGGTCGATGGGTGCTGTCACACTCCTGGACACAGCATCAGCCATTCCTGCTGCCAGCACAAATGTCCTCCAGGCACCAAATCCAGACGCCTCCTCAGGGAACTCAATGGGCATCGCACGGCTCTCACCCACATCAAAAACCTGCAGACAGACCAAATGAACAATAACATTTGTCATCCTTCAATCACTGTGGGATTACTCACACTCGAGTGGACACTTGATGTGTCACAGTTTGTGCTTGCACCTCTGCCTGGCTGAAGTATCAACTGTAATGAGTGTGATCATGCCTGATGAGCTCACCAGACTGTGTTTCCATGAGGACACCAGCTCACTGATGTTGTCCACGGGGTTGAGGATGACATGATGCAGGAATTCTCCCCAGTCTACTGTCATGGAGCTGTCCTTATCCATCCTGGGTATCACAAATACAACAGACACAGAAACATTTGTTGGTCTGTTTTAACACATGAAGAAGTGAAGAATTATAATGAGCAGCTGTTCAGTTGTCATCTAACTGTCATCTATTCTATCACTTCACAAAAAGGCAAACTAGTTAGGGTTTTAAAAGTTTATGGTAGTGTGTAAATGAGCCAGTATTTCACAGCAATACACATATGCGTCATTAAAAACTCTGGACTAAATCCCCATTTGACTTTGCAGCTTTTGGGCTAGGAACTACTTTTCTCTTTGGATCAAAGGCTCAGTGGCTTTTTAGTGGAGAAATGTGACTTAAGGCTTTTTAAGATCAAATTTTATATATGTTATGATACTATGGAAGACCTTAGCAGACATGAATCCAAATATTTGTGCCATTTGAGCAATTTTTGCCTGTTTTCTCAAGATCTTGGCTTACTTATCTCATTTCTCTAGAGTTAAAAAAGCACAAAACAAACATGGAAGCATCTTAATTACTCCATAAGTATGAGCAAAGTCAGCATGGCATGTCCAGGCCTGGCCTATCACAGTTACCTACATGTATTGTTTCCTGAATGATCAGAAATTGTCTCATCATGATTAAAAAAAAACTTTATTTGAAATAATGAGAAAAAATAATCTGTTATTAAGGAGAAACCAGCTTTGTTGGGGTTGTGAGGTGGATAAAGCCTATTCAAGCTGTCTTAAAGTGCGAGGCAGGGTTTCACTCCAGACTGGTGGCTAGTCAAGCACAGGGCTGACATACAGAGACAAATAAGCAGTCACATTTACACCTACTAAGGTGGGAGTACCTGGAGAGAACTCACACATGCACAGGAAACATGTAAACTAGTGATAGAAATTACAGAGGATCCTTTAAGTGATTCAGATCATTTGGCTCGGCTCAGCAAGAAGAGCTGGTTCTTTTGGCTCCAAAACGGCTCTTCATTTGGTACCATTTTGGCTTCCAGAGATCAGTATTTTACTCTAACTGTGCTCAATTTTCAAACTAATAAAAATCTAAGGTAATTTTCTGAAATACCTCCTTGCAAACACCTTGCAGGCCAGATAAAACCCACCACTGGCACAGGTTTATGACACCCCTGTTATGTCAGGGGTAATGTCCAACGAGGTGTCCAATTATCAGGGAATGGACGACACGCAGGAAAACAGTGTAAAGATTTTTAGACTGGAACTGCTTGAGAAGTTCCATAGTTACAGAATAGACCAAGACCATGGTATAAAAAACATTAATGTTACACTATCAGGCATGAATCCTTGAGCCAGGTGTACACTGTGCGATTTCAACCCCTCTCTATAACATTCATAATAGAAAGTCAGCTCACACTGCGTAACTGAATTGCTGCCTCTTCCATCATGCAAGATTCATGCGCTCACACTGCATGAGTGAAGTTGGGATGGACTGTGACAAACTTCAGGGAAGTTTCCTTTGAAAAGTTCCACACACAAAGGTTAAAAGTCAGATCTACTGTCTTGTTATTAATGCTTCAAATAGCTACTACCAGCAACAAAACAGCTCTCATCATCTCTCCCACACACATAAACAACATTGTCGGCAACACAACTAGTAGTTCAATAATAACAAATATTCTGTGTCAGCTGGAGGTCAACAGGTAGGCCTATTTCCTCTTTGTTTATTTCCTTAATCATTGCCTTAATGAGCCTGAAAAGAGCAGGAATGCCTTTTTGATGTGTCTTCCACGACTTGGGGAAACTGCTGAGCATATTAACCTACACCCACAGAAAAGTCCTGTCTGATGGGACATGAACCAGGAACACTCTTGCAGTGAGGTGACTGTGCATCGCCATTTGACCCAGCTTTGTTAACCCAAGAAACATTAGTCAAGATCTTGAGAAAACGACCAGAAATTAGTTATCAATTGTGTCTAAAATGGAATATTTTCATTGTACACACTTAGTGTAGATTAATCAAACATATGTGCCAAGTGTATGTGCCGAGTATGTATACTATATTGACCAGAATTTTTCAGTATGACAAAGGAGCAAACTTGTAATGCATTGCAGACCTTCAGCCTACAAGTAGCATGGAAACAGTTTATATGTGGTCAGATAATATTCAAATAACCATGTAGCTGTCTTAGTGATAAGCGGATGTAAACCTGCTTTGTCACACAAGCTTAATATTGTAGCAAGGACTGTACTGCCAAGTGGATGAGCAATAGTGTAGCATAAACGGCATGCTAACAGTCTTGTTAGAATGCAGTGTATACTGTTGAGTATATGTTGGGGAGTGCTTATGTATGCATAAGATTTCAGACACAGCTATTATGGTTGGAAAATTGATTAAATAAACTGTATTGGTGCATGTCCACTTAGGGCTTCCATATGATACATGAAAGTTGTCTAAGGGTAACAACAGTTGAACAACGATAATATCAAAGCACTCTGTGATAACTTATCACTGTTAGACACTTTGTTATAGAGTGATATCATGACCTCTAAAACCTAGCAACTGTAAGGATAGATTTAAGCTTGTCTAAACTCAACAGTTGAAGGTTTTAATAGCCTACATCATAGGTGAATAACAACAATAACTCAATAAAGTAGAGTGGATTGGGCAGAAAAAAATCTTACATTTGAATAATTTGTTTTGCATTCGGCTTTGATAAGACCACTCCTAAATCCTTAAACAAACTTATGATGTCCTCCTGGTCAATCACCCCTGATCAGAGAAGAAATGCACAAAATTACAAAACACATATGAGCACTGCTCTTCTGGTTATCATGTTTCTGGGAAGTGATACTGTAAACTCAAAAAGTGCAAGGGTCATACAGTGCAGTGTCTTCTGTGTACAATAAACAAATCCTGCATGTTTGCCTTACCTGGCTGACCTTGTAAATGCACTTTATTTTAAAAGAGTTAACTGTGAGGTTAGTTTATAAGAATATGAATGGATAGAGGTCAGTATAAAACTAAGCATACTGTAATACAGGAAATCAAACTCTCAAAAAAAAGTTATTAAAACGTCTCTACATAGTGTGTTTATTGTGTGTTTAGCTAGGTTATTGAGCAATTTCTCATGTCTTCATGACATCAGTAAACATTTTGAAAAGGCAAGGCCTCTGAAACTCACCACATTTGTTCTTGTCAAGTTCATGAAAGTGAATTTTCCATGTCCTCTCTCTGTCCATCATGTAGCTGAGAAACTCTTTATAATCCAGCAGGCCATCTTTGTCTTTGTCATAAGAGTCAATGATATTCTAGAGAGGGGAATAAGACTCGTCTATAAGCAGGCCTCTGGTGCATGAATACATGAAATTTAGCTTTGCACTTAGAGTAAATGATTTAAAAATAAATAGTATGTTAAGGTTATTAGGCTACCTGGGCTTTGCCATCTGCTGAAATGATCCCATGCTTCTTCATCTCATTGTGCAGCTCCGCCACCGATATGAACCCATCCTTGTTTTGGTCCAGTTTTACAAATAAACCGCGAAACTGATCCATGACTCGTTTAAATTAGCGTCAGATTAAAAATTAAGACGTTAGAAGTGCAGTCTGCTTGCTGTGCTGCAGGTCGTTTTAAGGAGTGTATTTTGCATTGATAATAATCAGAGGTTATTGATCTGCAGCTCTGACGCTGACTCATTGGTAGAGAACAGAGTCGCTGCAGTGTAAGCGGTTTTAACATTAGCTGAAAGGGCTGCAGTTTCTCTGTGGTGCAGCAGGGGGTGCTGTGGCTGCAAGAGAGAGCCGATAAGAGCTCATAAAATAATGATCTTTAATTAATCATTGTGTCCTGCGTCTAGTGTTAAGACAGGGGGGTCGGGGTTAAAATAATCAAATTTAAAGATAAAGGCTTTGCAATTTTTTTAAACTGAGCAAAAACGTATGATGTTTGCCGTGTTTAGGAGGATGGATACAATAGGACGGATCTGGAAAGTAGGCTGCATTCTCGTGTAAGAGTTGGTGGCACAAAAATCCTTCCTGAAGTGATAACAGGAAAATTAGTCGAACAAACAAAAACCCAGTACTACTATAACCCACCTAGTGTTGCATTCAAAAACATGGGCAAACAGAATACAAAAGACTACAACATTTAAATCAACATTTAAAAATAAAATATCTAAGGAAATATCTGTGCAGTCAAAATCAACCCTGTTAGAGTTAATACTGACACTTTCATAGTGTGTTGATTTGACTCTTTTTGGCGAGTAAGTACCTTTACACTGATTGTCATTATTACTGAAGTAAAAACAGACTCTTCTTAACATTAACCAGCGCTACTTTGCACAGCAAAATCGACAGTGTAAAACAATTCCCAAAGCATAATTAAGGGTCTATTTAATAAAACGTGTGGAGCACAAGTATAGACCTTTAAATATATATATTTTTAAAATATTTTAAAACAGTTTTCTGCACCAAAAAAAAAAAAAAGAAAGAAAGAAAGAAAGGAAGAAAAAAAAGAAATCCCTTTGACCATTGAAAATTCATCAGAAGTCACCTGCTTTATATGATTTCTCCAGTTCAGCTCACAGACCTCAGTCATTGGTTCACATTTTTTTACTTGGTTGCCCCCTGGTGGCTTTACGTAACGACTAAGAAGACATGGCTCCTAACTTTGTCTTTCTTTTGGCCCAAAATGCTCTGAGAATAATTTCTTCTGGGGTCCAAGTGTTTACATTAATTTTCGCTTGCAAAAACCAAATTAAAAAAATAAATCTGAGAGAAACTAGAAAATAAACACCAGAAGTGTGCTGACTTATAGATGAGCTGTTATCAGTGATACACTGGTTAATATGATGTATTTATTCACTGGCACAACAGAAATATTTCTGTTGCAGCTGCCCTCTCAGAGAGCTTGTCAGACTTCTTAATTTTATTTAAAAATATTTTTTCTCCTCTTTAGTTGAGATATAGAAATAACTTTACAAAAGTACACAGGCCTAAATGTTTCTTACATTAAAAGATTACGAGAATAATTCATGTGATCTCTGAGTTAGGGACAGAAGGTGTATGACTTACTCTATTTTAGATCATCTAAAGAGGGATGTAATATTTTAGATTAGTGATATGAGACCTTGGATTTTGAAATTTGATAATGTGTTTCTGGCTGTGGAGAGGAGGGAAATAAGTCAGTAACAAATGTTAAAAGTTCTCCTCACTATGTGGTGCAAGCACACCACCATCATGCATTTGAAGGAGCTGTGAACACGTATTTGTTTACCTGAGAAAGAAGGAGAATCCACATGGTAAGACAAGCAAAGTATCAGGCTTTTGTGTTGTAGAGTGCTTACTGAATGACTGCACTCACTTTTAACTTCCTGATGTATTCACCCATGTTAGAAGCAGAAAAAAGTCCTGAATAATATCAAAGAGACCAGAAAATTAACTTCATTAAGGGCAAACTAATGCATTTTCTACAGTGCTACTCCTGAGTGAACTTGTAGGTCTGTGATCTTGTGATCTCCTGTCTCCAGCTGCTCAGGGCTGCGCTATGCTGCGTGTTACTCCAGAAATGCATCCAGTGAGGTGAGGGCAGGTGTTGTCTTTTGATGGGTGAATGTTGCACAGATGAAGTATGTGTAATTTTAGGGTAATGAACCAAAATACCCATCCCTGCTTCAAACACCTCTTTCGTGAAATGCTGCTTGACCTACATAAAGTCCCAACTAAAATCTATTTTTATATTTCAGTACAGACTAGTGTTAATTTTGGCAGCTATTTTTAATTTTAGTCTTAGTCTTTAGATGAAACGTCTCTTAGTTTTAGTCACATTTTAGTCATTCTACCCTTTTTAGTTTTAGTCGAGTTTAAGTCAATGAAAACTCAAAACACTTTACTCTAGTTTTAGTCCATAGAAAGTCCTCACGTTTTAGTCTATACTTTTAGTCTAAGCAGATTCTCTTGCCTAAATCTGGTATCAAATCATGGTAGTGTGTTCTCTGCACTCTGCCAAACCTGGGGTCCCTGCTTTCTACAGCTCAGAGGCAGAAGAGCTACATACACATTGTCTGACAGATTTACCCACAGTGGAGAAATGTCATGGATTTTGAATGTCCAGCAAAAACGACATTATATTTTAGTCTAGTTTTAATAATCTTGACGATAACTAAACTTACTTTTTGTCAGTTTTAGTCATCACCAATCTATTTTTGTAAGTCTTAGTCTAGTTTTTGTCATGGGAAAAAAAACGGCGAAGAACAGTTTTAGTCATAGCTTTAGTAGATGAAATTAACACTGATACAGACAGAGGTTCAATTTTGATTATTTTTTTTATTAAGTCGTCATGACTTCCTAAGAACTCAGTTCAATTGATATTGCAGAAAAGATATTTTTGTTGTTTTTAATGATACTTTTTCTAAAACATTAGTTAATTACAAATGGAATAACCTTATTAATTGCTGTCAATCTTTATTAACTCCTTTATTAATCTATCAACAATTAATTAATTAATACAACTATATGTATAATCTGTATACATTCTTTTATCTATATATTTGTGTATATAGGTGTACATATAAATATCTCCACCACACCCAATCGGTAATATACCCAACCTGTACATAACTGTTTGTAAATACTATCTATATTTTGTAAGTTGACGTTTTTACATTACATATTTTGTATTTTTGTTAGTGCTCTTAAAAACTGCTTTTATTTGTCCTCTATTTCTATTGTGTTTCTGTTGCCAATGGCCTGCTTTGTCTAAGACACTTTTTTGCTGCTGTAAATTTGAATTTCCCCTTGTGTGACTAATAAAGGAATATCTTATCTTATTAACAAAGTGCACTATGTGATTTGTGCCAGTTAACCTTTCATGATTTTTTAAAATGATCTAATAGTTTTGTTTTACGTATTTTAAAGGTATTGATTTATTTATTTATAATCTTTTCTTTCTATTCTTCGGCGGGGGCTTATTACGTAAAAAATCATTTCAGCTCGTGCACATAATTTATCCATGTCATATCAAAGTATATTAGGAGTATTAATATTTCAAGAAATTTGTGATGTAAAAAAATGACACACTTTCTCCCGGTCTCCCCTTTTTTGTCAAATTCAAAAATGCGGATACTTTATCCTCTTTTCCTTCCAACATAAGATACGTTCACCGTAATCTCGTTATTTTTACCGCTAAAAAAGGCTGAGCTCACAGGAAGTAGATTGATTTAACTGATTTAAACTTGACGTTGGCGCTGTGGATGCTGGAGAGGGAGCTGTGTCTATTTAAAGAGGGTCATCCAGTCACGGATAAATAGCAGAAGGTCCACTGTGTTGACGAGCAGCCTCTAAATGGTTTTCATCCTGCACTCTGTATCTGCCTGCGGCTTCTTACCTTTTATAAGTCCAGACTGAGGCCGACTATCTGCTGTGACAGCCAGCCGTCGACCAGATCCGTCCTGCTCCCCTCCTCTAAGGGCTAGTCTACTATTTTTTTTTTATTAATAATTCATCCTCGGGAATACCTTTAAAATGGGAAAAGATTACTACAAAACGCTGGGCATCTCTAAAGGAGCCACAGAAGAGGACATAAAGAAAGCGTACAGAAAACAGGCGCTGAAATGGCACCCGGACAAAAACAAGTCTGCAGCCGCCGAGGAGAAATTTAAGGAAATCGCCGAGGCTTATGAAGTCCTCAGTGATCCGAAGAAAAGAGAAGTTTACGATCAGTATGGAGAGGAAGGTAATGTGTGCTTTATTATCATTCATCCATCAATTGTTCTGCTCCAAATCCACCTTGAATCCACCCATATAAATCCGTTATAAAGCCTCTATGGTTGGGCATAAAACACAGCTGGCTTTAGTTCAAGTCACACACTGTTACCAGAAGGAGGTCAGGAAACAGCTGTTCAGTACATCACACTCTCACTGTTCTGTACATTTTCTATAAAGTGTGATCTGTGTCACCAAATATGCAGCTAGAAGCCAAGATTTGGGAGAGACACAGGCCTGTCACCATTGTAACCACACATTTGATAAAAAAGAGAGATAGAATTGAAATAAGATGGCATTTTAGTCTAGTCAGAGCTGTTATGTAGCAGTATGTCCAGCTAGAATGCAGGAAAGTGACATTTTCTGCAATGATATACATAGATGTATGTGTAGCAAAGACTACATATACACTTACATCTTTATATTAAAGATAAAATAAGTCTCATAAAGCTTATAATGCATATTTTAATCCAGCAAATCTGCCGAAGTCTTCTAAAATGCTTGTAGACTTAAAAATATGTATATTTCAGTTCAAAAGCATGCAAGTGTATGCTATGGTTAAGCATAAGATGTATGTGTCTGCACATGTGTGCAACATGGCTTCCTTTAAGTCTAACTCAAGCTAGCAAACAGAGCATTTGCATGTATGATTCATCACTGATAAAAGATCTGTGACCTCAGATTTGCAATCTATCATTTGTGTGGGTTATATGATGCAAATTCTCTAAAAATGGAAGATATTTGGTGGGAAAAGTGCCAAAGTTGACTTAAAAAAATCTGACCCAGTTTTATATGATAGTTTAATGCTGAAGGGGCAGATATCTAATCTTATAATATCTTGCTTTAATCACAAGTTTATATTTTAGATGCAGGATATGAGTTATTGGGGTTTAAACTTGGATAAATCTACTTAAATTTGAGTTCTAGCACATCCAATTTTAACCATGTAGTCCAAGCAATAATCATGTTTCATTTCTGCAGCCAAATTTAACTACATTTTGATTTTTTGTGTGTGTATTGAATAGTAATAGACCAGGAAATATTCAGTGTCTGAATTGACAGCTGTTTTAATGAACCTGTCATAATGCTTAAAAATGAGAAAACTAATAGATCAGTCAGAATTCAAGATCTCTATAGAGCTTCATTTTGCAAAATTGAAAATCTGTCAGGACAATTTTCTGGGAACTAATTGGGATCGTTTTAATGTCTGATGCTAAAGGTTGCTATGGTGCTCTGAAATCAGACGGTGGGCTGTCGTGACTGAATTAATTTCAGACAAAACACTGAATCTTTTAGTGACACTGACTTATAATCTGCTGAGCTGCAACTACAGATTATTAATACAGTCATATAAATGTAAAATCATATCGTATGGTCATAGAATATATATTTCATTGCACATGGGGATGTCTTCTAAAATTCTCCCATTTAAGAAGCAGCCCAATGATTGCTTGAAATTGCATCAGATATTACTGTATAGTTATATTTTTGGTGGGTTTCTGCAGCTCTAATAAGATGCAATTTCATGTGCATTAGTCTCATCATGTCTATTACTTGATCAGTGGATTAGATTGTGCTCCCTTTTGTCAAAGTAGCTCTCTTGTAGCAGACAGCTCCCCTGCTGCTGAGTATAAAAGTCAAGATGACTCATGACTCATTTCTGCTGCCCTTCAGGTCTCAAAGGAGGAAATGGCCCCACGGCTGATGGACAAGGCAGCACCTTCACCTACACCTTCCACGGCGACCCTCACGCCACATTTGCCACTTTCTTTGGTGGTTCAAACCCTTTTGAGATGTTTTTCGGGCGCAAAGCAAACGGCAGAGATGATGAGGACATGGAGGTAGATGGAAATGACCCCTTTGGCTCCTTCACCAGCTTCAACCTGAACGGATTCCCCCGGGATGGGCACATCGGCCCCGGAGGGCCTCAGCGCCGGAAGCAGGACCCGGCTATCATCCACGAACTGAGGGTCACCCTGGAGGAGGTCTTCCACGGCTGCACCAAGAGGATGAAAATCTCTCGCAAACGGCTAAATCCAGATGGCAGGACCATGCGCACAGAAGATAAGATTCTCACAATCGAGATCAAGCGAGGCTGGAAGGAGGGAACCAAGATCACATTTCCTCGGGAAGGAGATGAATCGCCCAATACAATCCCTGCTGACATTGTTTTCGTCATCAAGGATAAGCCGCACCCACACTTTAGACGGGAGGGCTCAAACATTGTCTATCCTGTGCGTGTGAGCTTGCGACAGGTGAGGTGTTTTTTTTTTCTATTTTGGCTCCCACTTTGACTGAGTGTATCAGTATTAATAGAGTGTGATGGATGGATTAGTCACACATAGGGCAGAGTCAGAACAAGCTCACATGTAAGTTTAGAGTGCTGCTTTAAAGCTTGGACGCTCTAAAAGCTGCTCTCAATCAATAAGCTGTAGGTAGACTCCTTTAAAGCCATTTCCTCTGGAACATACAGCTGTACTGAATGAACATAGTACTGAACTACAAGCACATACTTATGTAACCTTAATCATCAACATTAAGAAACAAGAGTTCTATCAAGGGTGGGCAGAGAGGCGTCGCCCACCCACACATTCTTTTCAAGATGTACTGATATGGTTCCTCCTACTCCCAGCCTCTGCCTTATCTCAGAATTTTAATTGAAATTAGTGTATCAAATCAATATTTGCATTGTTAAGCAGATTAGTCATACATCAGTCCTTTCTGACTTTGGTTACAGCATTTTAATCTGATCAATTAACACCCAAAGAACTTGAGTTTTCTGCAGCATTTTAGCGCCTTGAAAGAAAAAAAGGGAGAAAAAAATAAAAGAAAGAAAGTTAAAAGATCTCAATCAATTCCATCACTGCACAGAGAGATCAGGACCACCTGTTGTCACCTGATGACAACTGAGCCGTCTCTACCACAACAGCTGAGCAAACTCAGAGGACAGAGGGCTGCTCTTGCTTGTAGTGAGTGAAAGCTCTAGAAGAGCAATGTAATGCAGCCATAGTTGCAATCATTCTGTCAAAATATCCACGATCCATATAAAGATCCACATGATCCACACTCAGATGTGTTTGGACTACCGGTACAGTGCAGCAAACCTTTTCACTGTCCTCAAAGAAGCACAAGCTGCAGAGGTATTTATGGCTTAAAACTGTAGATATTCACATGGTTGGTTTGGATGCATTGGTTGAGGAAAGCATTGTGCAACAACTCAAGCAATTCGGCACAATGCCTGCTTAAGCTGCTCCAATGTATCAGCTTATATAAGCTCACTGCATACGTACAGAGTTTATATAAAGGTTTGTCATTTTTAACATACATTTCTTTATGGACTATTATGCCTTTATTGGACTGATCATTTTTGAATTGATTAGTCTATGTGATATCAATATTCCTTAGAGGTCCTATTTTTATATTAAGCTGTCATATTAGTTTGTTGGTGGGTTGTTGGAACTGAATTGTACTAAGCTGAATTGAACTAAACTGAACTGTAATTTAGGCTACAAAAGTCTGGGATACAAAAATGGGAAAATGAAACTAACTGTTGCAAAATTATGAAAATATTGTAAATTATAATTGTTAGGTGAAAGTTTTCTGCAAAGTAAATATCTTAGTCACATTTCTTATGGAGACTAAATTAAAACGGTCAAAAACATGTTTTTATCATGAATATGCAATAATATTTCATTATTAGAGATAAAACAAAGTATCAGTGCGGTGATATATCATCACCCTGGCCTGTGGGATACAGTTATAGAAACACTGGTGCCAAATAGATATTTTGATTTAGAAAACATTCAGGATTTAAATATATTAAATCTGCCGTTTACCATTATTATTCAACACTAATGATATAATGTGTCGTTACATTCATTATGCCTGAATAGCTGTATTGATAATATTGTTATGATGAACCATGCAATGTGTATCATATAAGCTTTATTCCAATCAAATAGAATTGAACCGTATTGCATTGTCTTATTCCGAACCAAACAGAATATGTATCATGTTGTACCATATTATACCATATCGTACCGTATCGTACACAAAGATATGTTATCAAACTATAATGTTGCACAGTACCATAACAACACATCATGATAACGTATCATTTTGTATCATATCAAGCTGTATCATATCTTATCGTATCCCATCATACTGTACTTATTTCTTATCTATCATATTATATCTCATTGTATCATATTGCATCCTATCCTGTCCTAATCATATCATACTGCAAGATAACATATCAAATCATATAATATTGTATTGTATTTTGCTGCAATTATATTGCAGCACATTAGTGTCCACTAATTAGTGCCTTTCTGTGTGCAGTTTGCATGCTCTTCCCATACATGTTGGGTTCTCCCGGGTATTCTGGTTTCCTCCCACCATCAAAAACATGCTCATTAGGCTAATTGGTGACTCTAAACTGGCTGTAGGTGTGTCAGTTTAGTAGTTGTGTTTGTCTCTATGTCAGCCTTGTGATTGGCTGGTGACCAGTCTGAGGTGTACCCCGTCATTCACTGAATTACAACTGGGATAGACTCCAGCCCCTCAACAACCCCAAACAAGATAAGTGGTGAAGAAAATCAGTAGATGGATGGATATATTGTACCATACCGTATCGTATCGTTTCGCATCGTATCGTATAGTGTCATACTGTATCGTATAGTGTTGTATCGTATAGTGCCGTATCACATTGTATCGTATAGCATCGTATCGCATCGTATAATGCCATATCGCATTGTATCGTATAGTGTCGTATCGTATCACATCGGATCATATATTGTCATATTGTATCGCACCGTATCGTGTCATATTGTATAGTACCGTATCGTATTGTATCATATAGTGTCGTATTGTATCACATCGTATTGTATTGTGTTGCATTGTATCGTATAGCGTCATATCGTATAGTATCGTATTGTATAGTGTCGTATCGCATCATATAGTATCGTATTGCATCATATCATATAGTGTTGTATCGTATCGTAGCTATCGTATTGATCGTATCGTATTATACTATATTGTTCCATTTCATATCGTATCATATCAAGTGGTATTGTATTATATTGTATACTATCTTATTGCATCCTATCTTGTTGTTCCTAATTATATCGAATCATATCGTGTTGCATTGTAGCTTGCTGTGTTTTATCCTATTGTAATATTTAGCACCCAGTTGTGTTCTACAGCGTTATATTGATTGTACCTTATCACATTATATCATTTGTATCAACAATATCGTCAATATGTATCCGACCATGTCACGTCATGTCGTGTCACGCCATGCTTTGTTGCATCCCATTGCATTGCACCATGAGTTACCCCTGCTGCCACCGCTAATAATAACAGAATTTTTGATGCTGTGGAGTATAAACATTACTGTTGATTTAAAAAATACAATTTTTGGAAGAATGTCTGTGTTGGGAGACTTTGCACCACAAGATTGGGTTATGGGTGTCTAAAATGTAATTGCAGTTTAACAAGGTTGTAGTTATCCTTTAAAAACATCAGCTGACATTGCTGTTAATTTACTACAGCTATCTGTTTGTAATAGCTAGCAAGCTGTTAGTTACACTTATATAATTATTAATTTATCTTTTTAATGTACCCACTCACAACTTTGGCTTCACGTTATGAATAGCAGTGGATCATTAATGGTTGATTTGGATGTTTGTTTGGTTAATTTATGAATTTTCATAATCATATGTAATATACAGATAACATAACAAATTCTCAGCAATGTAATTATATTCTCCTTGTCAGTGCTGCCCAGCTCTATACTGCACAACGGATTCTTGTGTTATTTTTGCACACAGTAGACTGTGTGTGGGTTGCTGCTTTCCAGATTCTCACTGACTTCCTTGTGGTTTTTTTTTTTTTTTTTTGTCTTTTCAGTCATTGTGCGGATGCTCGGTCACCGTGTCAACGATAGATGGGAAGACATGCAACATGAAGATCACGGATGTCATCAAGCCTGGCATGAGAAAGACTGTGGCTGGGCAGGGTCTCCCTTTCCCCAAAAACCCAGAGCAGAGAGGAGACCTGGTGGTGGAGTTTGATGTGAACTTTCCCGACACGTTGCCCGGGAATGCCAAGGATGTCCTGAAACGGCATTTACCAACCTAGGAGGAAAAAACAAAACAGCCACGTGACAGAGCTTGTTACTGACCACACTTACACTAACACACACAAGGACAGTTCTGACAGTTCACAGATGGACCCCTTGCTGACGAATGTGCAATCTCTATTTTTGAGCTATGTGGTGTTTTTATAAATACCATGCATGCTGCCAAGTTGATATAAGTGAAAGACTGTCTGGGTTGTTCATAACATTTCATGTTTGTGGGCCTTTGCTACAATCACTTTATCTTTTTGTCTGTGCAAATATTTTGTAGTGAGTGAGTCTGCGATTGCCAAAAAACAAGCAGTAATCCTTGGGAAATATTACTGTGCCAGAGAAGTTCACTTTATAGCTTTCATTTCAATTCAATCGGATTTATTAGCAAGATTTTTTATGTCATTCATGTTATTTTTTCTGTCATGAATAATGAACTACAAGCCTCCGCCAGGTTAGAGGCTTTCTTAAAATGTATGTACTGGTTACTAAAGAGGATGAATGAAGTGAATTGTCACTTGTGCATTTTAAGAAACTGATATGTGAATTATTGAACTTGACTTTTAAAATAAATATTTCCACATGAAGTGATCCAGAACTGTTTTAGTCATGTTGCGACATTTGATGATAAACCTCTGGGAGATTGTAACACACTTATAATCATCAGTCTGATACTTAAATGCAGCTCAGGCTTATTTATAACCAGAGAACAGTCTGCACTACATAACTGAAGAACAAAGTGAGCAACAGAAAAAGGTACTTCACACTTATATTTGAATAATCAAATGTGCAAAGATAGTGTGACTAAAAATATGCCAACTGAATTTAAATGCTTACTAACAGGAACATTATGAATGTTTAATTATAGATGTCTGGACTCAGCTGCCAGTCGTCAGCTGCCAACACTAAGACCTTTACATTTTCCCACCAGGGGACGCCACATCACTCATCATGGCTAAGGGCCCCAGGAGGCGTAATATGTGTTAGCTCACATTTAACAGAACGAAGCATCTATAGATAGAAATCTATTGTTGTGAAGTACAAGTCTTTTTTTTTTCAAAGTCAGGAAATGAGACCCCTGGGTGCACAGATGGTTCCCTGTTCTAGTAAAAATGTGTATTACTAACATGTGTTAGAGATTTGTACAGATGATGAGTCACTATTATCCAAGGAGGGTGCAAGGAGAGTAAACACACCTGCTCCTTTTCAACGTGCGAGTTTGCCTGCCTTATGGTGTTCTTTATTTTATCAGTTATTGTCTCCTCATAGAAAAAAGATTTATCTGTTCAGTTGGGAGAAAAACAATATTGCTTAACCAAAAATACTTTTATATCTGAGGACAATGATCCATCAGATATAGTTATTTTTATTGCACTTGTTATTGCTAAAAATTTCTTTCATATAGAATACAACGGTAAAGTAGTTTTCCAATAAAACAGGAAATGCATATTAAAAATTAATTTGCAGCACTTTGCTTATTTACAGAACAAATATTAAGTGCTGTAAGTTGTATAAACCTGAATGCACTGATTCAAAAATTTTTCAGCTATTTTAAATTACATCCATGTAATTCCATCTTTTATTTATATATTCCTTGAAATACTTGAGATGTTAATAAATACACACCAAAAACACTAAATTGCCATATTCGATAATTAATTACTTGTTAGATTAACTTCTAAATGGCCAAATTATGGAAGCCCTTACAGGACATGTAGCCAACATTTTCTCTTAATTTGCTTTTTTTTCTGAGAAAACAAGCAAGCTTTGGGTTTTTTTTCCACTCTTGACTTCTCCACTTTTATTATCTCACAGAATAATACTGGTTTTCCTGGATGAGGAGTTAATGTTAGGCTTTATCATGAAAAAACAGTTTGTGTGACCTTAAACAATTAAGTTTAGACATTGAAAAAACAACAAAAATTTAATCACTATCATTGAAACATGGAGTTAAATGATATGTACAATTAAAAAAAGCTATGTTACAGCATATTATGTTACTTTATGCTATGTTTTATGTTATGTTGTGTTATGTTACATTGTACTACCTTATGTTACGCTGCCTTATATTGTGCTAACTTACATTACACTGTTACATTATGCTACGTTACTTTACATTACATTACATTACATCTCATTATGTTATGCTTCATTATGTTACGTTACATGTGACGTTATGTTACATTATGCTACGTTATGTTAAACTGACTTATGTTACGCTAGCTGACTTTACGCTACGTTACATTATGCTACGTTACTTTGAATTACATAACGTTTCATTATTCTATGCTACGTTTTGTTACGCTACATTACATTACTGATGTTACAGTATGGATATGATACACCTTATTGTCCCTTTGGGGAAATTTGTCTCGGTCTTTAGGTACTTCAAAACTTAAGTTGCTAGGGAACCAGTCCAGCAAGGTTGGTGGAGCAGGCACCCATATACAGATGCTATAATGCTCAATACACAGGATCAATTCCTGGAGTGCTGTTTGCTGCATGTTTTCATCCACTCTCTCCCCATATATCTTTTTTCAACAATCCTATCATATTTAAGGCAAAAAGCCCAAAATATCATCTTAACAAACTTTCAGCCACGATCAAAATAATTAATTAGAGCAATAGAAGAAATAACATCAATCAATATGCAAAAACATCATCTTTAGTTGCGAACGACTATCTCATACCAATGTAAAACCAACATAAAAATTGTATTGCACATTAGCTATTTTGCACAATATAGGTAATGTGAAATATATGAATGGATGCATGTACATTGAAGACTTTCATACCATGTGGCCTTTAAAAAAAAGATTTAGCTGTAGAGCAGAATTCTAGATATTACAATTTTTATTTTGATAATTATAGCAATGCCACTAATATAAAAACAGAACTGATGATTAACAGTATCAAAATATTCTTTATTTCTACCACTGTAGAGTATATTTATATGATCACATATTAGGCTATATTTTTAAAGAGGTACAAATTTGGATGCATGTTTTAAAAAAAAGATGTCTTTTTCCAATGTCCCTTGTCCATTTTTCCCTTTATAATTATTCTCCTTAAGACCAAGATGCCTGCTTGACTCAACCAATTTTAATTTTGAAGTGAGACTTGATAATTAAAGACAATAGAACATGGTCTATATAGGGCCCTTGAGATTCAGCAGCACCCTTTAATTTTACAAATGAATGACTTAAATCCAGGCCATAAAACGGGTTTTTCAAGATCTCTTAGGCCATTTTCACTTGTTTTGACTCACAGCATATTTGTGAAAATTCCTGTGTAACTGTTTCAAAGTGCTGATCCCCTCCCCCGTTGATGGAGCACAGGTGCACCGTGTTCAGCCCGGGTTCGTCCCACTGCGCCTGCGTCCCGCGGCACGCGAGACAAACAGAGTGGCTATTGTTAGCCAGCAGGTTGTGTCAGAGTTTATCCCGTAGCCTACTCGCCACCTACCTGTTGAATATTCACACCATTTATTTGCAAGCGAGGGTCAAGGCACTGTCGAAGAACTAAAGTCCACTCAAAACTGCTGCCAGGTGAGGATAGGAAAAGTGTCGTGGGACAGAGGGAAGGAAGAAACTGAGGAAAGCTCGGAGGAAACGAGGAAGTAAATAAGGACAAGTCGACCGTTGGGCTTGGAACTCAACAGGTTAGCTACTTCAATGTTATAGCAGCGGCTCGGACTTTTTTACTTTTCCACGTCGAGAAACAAATCAAGACAATTAAAAAAAATGCCGTTGGGACCATGGAGGAAGAAAAACAAATCGACGAAGGAGCATTTGGTGGACAACGAGGAGGTCAGCGGTGGACACGCAGGTGCCGGGAGCTTGGCTAAATCCGCCGTGAACGGAGCAGGGCTCCCGCCTCCACCTGCCAACCTGCGGCCCAAACTGGTCTTTCACACGCAGCTCGCTCACGGAAGTCCCACCGGCAGGATCGAAGGATTTACCAATGTAAAGGAGCTGTATGGGAAGATAGCAGAGGCTTTTAATATTAGTCCACCAGAGGTAAGAGCTCACCTGTTGTTCAGGAAATAAACATTAGGGATTTCGTGTTGCGTCAAGTGTTTAGGCTTGATTTAACAGAAAATAGTAAGTATTATAACACATACCCGCCTTGGCACTGGTGAAATGATACTTAATACGTTATTACTTTTTTTAAAGTTAAAAACTTGTTGCAACTTGTTTGTATCAAAATGAAGGTCATATAATTCTGAATCCTAAATCTACAGTCAAACTTCAGGCACCCCAAGTAGGGCTGGGCAATTTATCACGTTTTTTTTTGATACAATAACATATTTTCAAACGAGATATGGTGGAAGGAATATTGTTTATTTTGAGAAATGTAAGATATTAGGCTTAAGGCTGAGTTAAAAGATTGGTTACAGTAAGAGACAGGAACAAATATACAAGATAATCTCTTTGACATGTTTAGTCTAAATTGGGACTTCGCATTTTATTTTAGTAACATTTTATCTTGATTTTTTACGAATGTATTTGTTTTTTTTTTCATTTGTAATGCACAAGGGCCATGATTATTATCACATGAATGGCGATTTATAAAGATCCACAATCAGTGCACAACTTTATAAAAATCACGAGTAATCATATAATTTATTTTCCCTTTTGACACACCTCACAGACAGCTCAGTGAACAAGTCAAAAGTCATCTGCATCTTGTCTGATTCAAGAATTACCTTTTTACTGTCCCCTTATTTCCTTTTCAATCCATAACAAGTTCCTTTTTTCAGGTTAAATTCATGTTAAAGGTGCAGTATGTAAAAGTGGGAATATTAACAAAGTCTAACAGTCAATTCTAGATTGTGATGCTCATTTCTTTGGTGGAAACCGAAGCAACCAGTGGAATAAAAAAAACGTGCATCTGTTATTTGGTTACTTCTATGGTACCAAAGAAACATACTAAATGCACAAATCCATGATGGCAGCGTAAGGAGGGGACCCTCCCTATGTATGAATAGAAGGCTTATTCTGAGCTGATTTGGAGATGAAGTTTTTTAGTGTTTACGTGATTAAACACTAACTTAGATAGACCTTATTAGAAATATTATGTTTCATTTTTCCAAGCTTGTTCTGCTAAATGCTTCTAGGCTAAATATTACACACTTTGCCTTAAAAATTGTCGTCCTGGGGCACAGATGACCCACTGGTTAGGCCACCCATCATGATGACCGTCCTTGCATAACATCCCCCTCTCTTTTATCCCTATTTCTGATTCTAGCCACTGTCCTATCTCTTAGATAAAGGAACAAAAGCCAAAAAATAAATCTTCAAAAAAACAAAACAACTTTGATCTGCCTATAGAAGCAGGTCAGTATCCAAACAAGGAAGTCAACTACCCTTAGTCTAAGACAGTAGAAAAATCCAAAACAACACACAAACTGTTTTGAATGCAAAAAAGTGTTTAATTTAAAATAGGTGGTGGTTAATAAAAGCGCCTGTTTGATATTTGCCATAAGATCAGTGTGAATTGGACTTACAACTTTAAAGCAAAAGCAAGATTTTGGTACAGCCCTACTGAAAATCTCATTGTGATTTTTAAACTTTAAGCAACTTGTTACGTTCAAGATATACAATATCATTTTGTTACAAACCTTATCCTAGCAATCAAACTTCAAGGGCTTTGAAAGTGACTAGCTAAGGCTCCTTGTTCATTTACAGACGTCTGCAAGGTATCAGCACTTCTAGTCATCATTGCAGTTGCCCTTTAAACCTCTAAGCTGGTTTCACTGAGATAACTGCGTCCCAAATAGATCAAATTATCAGCTGTTTGTCAAGAAAATCTAAGATTACATAGAAGTCAAAATGATGAATGCAGCTTTTTGTAGTTGAACTTTGATTTCCCCCTTTTCTACACTTTTAATCACAATGAGATTATTGGCAAAGCATGTGTACACATGGGAGAAATGTGACTGGTTTTTCATAGCCTCCTTTATGGCTCAGAAGCTCCGCAAGGTGCAGAAATGTTATAACTAGATTCATCTCATAGCCGACCGTAAAACTTAAAATAACAGGTTGGGCTTTTACTTCCCTCAGTCTATAAACTATACTGTCTTTATTCGGGACAGGCGTCACTACATATGGGTCTTTAATTATTTCAAACAAAACTTGTGTATCTGACTCTTATATCTAAATGTGTATAGAATTAGGACATTGGTAAACACATTATATTACAATTGACTAACTAAATCTTACTTTGTATCTGACCTGCTGTGGCTGGTATTTGTATACCAGTGTTATTGTTTTTGTTGGACAGATGCTGAAGTTCATCTTAATGTTAATGTGCTTCTCTGCTTTTTGTCCTTAGTTTTGATCTGCAGATTATTTGAACACTAAATGCATGGGGCCTTTATTGAGACCTGTCTCTATTTGTCAATACCAGGCTTGTAAAGGGAAGTGGACCTTCAACTGGGATGGGCTTTTACTTAAAATTTAAAGTTATCATAGGGGCCCTTATCCCTAAATTTGGAAGCTGTGAATTAAACCTTATGATATTCTTAAAGCTTTTGAAAGTGGCTTTAAATAAGCCATTAAGTGTAGTAAAATTATATGATTACTTATAGATACAACAATATTAAAAATCAAGTATTGTCATCATCTATTGTCATTATCATTTATAGATACAAGTCCTGAGTAAGCATATTGAGGGACCACACTCATTTTTCAGTGGTACAGGTAACAGAGCTGATACAGATACGATCAAGCAGATATGAATGAAACAGGAACATGAAGATTGAATGGGAAATTTTAGAAAAAGAGGGTAAGAATTGATAGTGAAATTGTAAATGACACATTAGACCTTTAAAACTGTAGAAAAAAGGGGTACAGATGGCCTAATGGTTTAAGGTGTGTTTAATATATGGTTCGAATCCGGCCTGGTGCACTTTCCTGCATGTCTCTCCCCAGCTCTCTCTCTGTCTCTCTCTAAAGGCATAAAAATCCCCAAAATAATTCTTTAAAAAAAACTGTAGGAAAAATAAAAACAGACCTACAATAAATGATGATGATATTTTTATGGCAGCTGCCTTTTTCTGCTAAACAAGTACTCTCATTACTTGTTTCTTAAGTAAATTGAGTCTATCACCTTAATATTGCTATGAGTAACCTTATAAATACTTATTGCAGAGTATTTTGGCTTGGTAGTAATGGGTTTTTTTTTCCAAAGTAAAGAACCTTAAATCCTTTCTCCACAAATGCAAAGTGAACACTTGCTGTAAAAGTAAACAGTTTATAAGCAGCTTGCTGAAGAGATTAGCTGTGTGCTGACCATTAAACGTCAACTTTGATTGTCTCGCATCAAAGCAAGGTGTTGTTTGTAAAGGCACGCCCAGCCAGCTTGCTACCTGTCTGCATACCTTCAATCCAGGATCAAGAGAGATCTGTGACTTAATTTCATTGGATACGGGGCTAATTACTTTCACCTTTGGACCCATCTGGCACCATCAGGACTCAGGAGCAAAGTCTGCATGCCCGTCTGAGTTGAGGTCATGCAAACAAAAACAGTTTCTGTATCCTCCTCTCAGCCCAGACTGCTTAAGCCTGTCTTTTCAAAGAAAAGTGTGAGTGGCATGTTTGGCTTTTGTCAGTCTGAATATGACTAGATAGGCCAGCAGGGCAGCCTGTTATCAGCCTGCTGTGCTGTAAGAGAAGGAGACAGAGACTTCCTTCCCCTTCTGAAGCTCCGTCATTCAACAAGTGTCATTAATGAAAAGGAATTTATGTCAGGAGCACTGGTGCTGAGTGAAGCACACCATACAGGACTTCGCTTATAGATATGTGATAAGTAAAGGGCTGCTTTCATGAAAACAGCCACACTATTAAGGATTTTATAAGGAATAATTTCAATAAAACCTCAAATCTGCAGTTCTCTCTCTCTCTCTCTGAAACACCAGCCAATTTGCTATGGGTATCTGTCTAATCTTGTCTATCAATAACATTCATTGGGTCGCTCTGTATCTGTCTAGACTTGTTTAAGTACAGAAACTGCTTCACAGTCTGTTCTTGCACCAACACAAAAAGCTCAGTACACATGAGGAGTTAAAGAGATTTGGGATTTTAGCTGATTTTCAGCAGCGTGCATGGACTGACCCGTTGCTAACCTCAGTTTTTGAAAGCATAACCCTTCCTTGCCATTTTTGTGAAATGTATTGATCTCTTACCAGCTTTTGTTGTACTGTTTTGTAGTAGATCTTGACCTTCAACATCTCTGAAGGGAGGAAAATAGAGCATCAGTGCCCCAGGGATCAATAAATATTCACATCAGTGCTTTTTTTGTAGCACCACATCATGAGAAAAAAAGTACTCTGCTGAAATAATGTCTCGAAGCTTGCAAAGCATGTAGCAAAAGGGAAATAACAACCCAAATGGCAGCACATCAGTCTGCTCTTTTAAGCAGTTATCTCACAGTGTATGTGGTGTGGATTTAACTGAGGATTCTGGCTTTTATCAGAAATGTTGCTGAGATGTAGCACAGCAAAAAATCAAATAAAGACAGAGACAGACAGAATATGGAGTCAAATATGGTAATGTTAGTTGTCGGACTCCACCATTTTTACCACAGGAAGTCCCCCACGTCCGGATCAGTGGGCATAGCCTCAAATCTAAGCAGATAACTCGTCCCAGCTACAGTCAGACCAAGTCCCAGAGGACCCAGCAGAGCGGCTCTGCCCAGGGCCTCCTCCCTCAATAAACAGCACAGAGCCACACTGTGAAGGTGGTGCCCATGCTGAAAGGATGTGACCCGTGTCAAACAGGACAAAAGGTATCAGCACAGCAAAGCTGTAATACACCCACCAAAGAAAGGCAACATGTCTGAGAACATGAAGTTTAATTTTTGATACGTTGATACCTGTATGTAACACTTGATCACAGTGTCTCATCAAACATGTAAACATGATAGTAGTTACATGGGTGATATGAATTAGAATCTTCTATGCCTTTCATTCAAACTTTAAGTGGCTGATCTGACTCTTTAAAGTGGAAAGATTTTTGCCAGTACTCAGGGTCATATATGCAAGCATCTAATGAAGGAGCATGTCAAAGGCCCATTGCTCATACGTTATTCATGCAAAACTGTCAAACACAGTCTGCCCTTTAAATGTGCTCAAGATGAATAAATTTCCCACTGAGCATCAGACATATTTTGAATGTGCCATCTGCTTTAGCTCTTGCTAGGCCTTGAATTTTCCTTTTTTCCTAACTACACTGTAGGTAACTTGGGTGTGTGTAGTCACATATAAAACAACTCTCAAATGTGGCTGCTTTCCATTACTCATACTTCAAACTTAGTCTGCCAGAATCCAATATACTCCAGTACAAACATGTGACACAAATGAAAGAAATAAAAATAAATCTTAATATATCTGGTTGCATTTAAGAGAAAGTAAGACAGCATGCTCTTTGGCTGTCCTCACCAGCAATCTTACAGTCAGGAGAATAGTCACATTAATTAGCCTATTTGGCGAATAGTGTTTGATGAATGCTTATAAAGCAATGTCCAAATTTTGTGCTATTGACTGAGACTGAGATATATGCCAAAGTTTCTCAGTCAAGGGGAGAAAAAATTGAAGCACACATTAGTAAGGCAATGCATGCAATTTATCAACTACTGTATTAGTTACCCCAGTTCAGCTACTCATTGACAGGAATGTCTTATCAACTAATCTTATAGCAGCAACCAGTGCATTTAATCATGCAGTCCTGGTCAAGATGATCTGCTGAAGTTAAAACAGGGCATCAGAATAAAGAAGAAAGGTGATTTAAGTGACTTTGAACATCATGTAGTTGTTGATATTCTGGCAGGTTTTCATGTTGACAGCCCTCAGGAAACATCTTTCACATTTTCTGTTGTGCAGTTTTGGTGAGCGTGCAGTTGTAGCCCCAGTTTCCAGTGACAGGAGATTGCGGTCTTTTGCTGCTGTAGCCTGCAGAAGACCTCTGCTCTAAGGTTTGGTGTGTTGTGCGTTCAGAGATGCTCCTCTGTATTCCTCTGTTGTAGCATAACAAGTGATTGTTTTAGTTATTGTTGCCTTTCTATCAGATTAAACCAGCCTGGCGATTCTCCTCTGATCCCTCCGACCAGAAGTCATTTTGGCCCAGAGCCACCGCTCACTGGATATTTTGTCTTTTTTGGATCCCTCTGTAAATTATAGAGATAATTATATTTGAAAATCACAGTAGATCAGCAGTTTTTGTCTGGCATCAGTAAACATTGCACATTTAAAGTCACTCAAATCACCTTTCATACCTGTTCTGATACTTCTACATTATGACCATGTCTACATGCCTACATGCATTGGTTGCTGTCATGTAATTGTCTGATTAGATATTTGCATTAATGAGCAGTTGAACAGGTGTGCCTAATGATGTTGATGGTGAGTGTACTTTATAAAGGCAGCTGCAGGATGCACCACAAGAAAAATAAGTATATGACATGGAAAGCAGAGGGAAATCTAAGATGGATTTCACTCATTGCCAAACCTATGTGCCTTCCTTTAGATCTGTAGTAAGTCACAGCTGAGAGGATTTCTAAGCATATTATTAGGGATGCACAATATTGGATTTTTGCTGATATTTACAGATTCATTTTAGCCGATACCGATATTGATATTTCAATATGCTTTTCGGACAAGAAAACAAACTTTAGCCCTTAAAAACACTTTAAAGTTTAAAGTGGGGGTATTGTGCCTTTTTTCAAGGCTTCACACCATCTCTCTGATACCCACGTAGTAGCATTACATGGTTTACAGCTCATAAAACTCCTCATGTTTCTCACATTGGCGTCCTGAAAACCCTTATTTTAACCTCTGTCTGAAAAGCTTCATTTTCACTGCTGTCTCTTTAACATCCCCCACTCCACGGACCTGCTTTCCTCCGATTGGCCGATTTTCTGGAGGCTGGCCGGCGGCAGGACTCAATGTTTTTTGCCCGCCCCCTCCAATATGGCTAATGTTGTTATGCTAGTAGTTGAATGAACTGGCCCGACTGAGTGAAATATGGTGAATTTTGATATACGTCCGTATGTGTTAGACCCAGAGTCTGACACTGATAGTTTGGAGAGAGGGGGGAAGAAAACCAGCAGCAACGAAGGATAGAGCAGGACGTATCTGTTTGGTAAATGTTTAATTACTGTGTCGCTAAATGGCTAAATGGCTAAAAGGACTTGTGGGGGTGGTCTGTTCCGCTTTGCCGGCAGCACGGACGAACCACAAACCAGTCAGGAGATATTATTGTGATGACCTCATCAGTTTGCTCCATCGAAATCTCATCTCAGGAGAATCTCAGAGAGATTTTCAATGAACCGTTTTCATCAGTTTACATGCTTATTCAAAGATTACTGCCGCATACGTTTATCTTGCGGTTTGAAAATTTGCATATGTGGAGTATGGACAACCAACATTGTGAATTTATGTTTCAAAAACCTGAAAAGTATAATACCCCCTCTTTAAAGAATGAGGATAAATAAGAAAAAGACCTCAATGGACATAGGTCTGTTGGTTCAGCCTAAACTCCACTAATTTATTTGTATATATGGACAAAATTTACAGTTGATATATGCTGAAATATAGAGGCAAAATATCAGATGTAAATATCTGCAGAAATTTTGATATCTGCTGATACCAATAATTGCATTTTTAAGCTAATACCTGCCGATACCAATACCAGACTGATAATATCGTGCATCCCTACATACCATCATTGTAAATTAGCTCATTTAAAATTTCCAAAACCACACTTTTGTAAATTTTGTTTTGTAATGAAAATGCTGTATGTAAAGTTTGAGAAATATATACACAGCTGATGTCATGATACCAATGGAAACAGAAAAATCTCTACTGTTCAGATCTAAGATGTAAGCTGTGAAAACACAAACCATTAACACCCACGGAGCACCGTACTGTAGATGTGGCTGTTTGTGAGCTATTGGCTCTGTTACGCTGAGGTTGCTTAGGGGCCTGGCAGAGCCTGATATGAGTTATGCAATGGAAAAGGCTGTTTCTTCCTTGCACTTATTGCTCCTCACAGTTTGGATGTGTCTTTCCAAGCAGACCTAACACTGCATTGAAGCATGTCAAGATCTATCTTCAGCATCTGTTGTTGTACCTTTGAATTAACTAAGTCCCTGTGTAGCACTGAAGCTAAGGGTTAAATTCTTTAGTTAAGAAGCATAACTGATGGAAAGGAATTTGTCTGATTGCAATAGCTGGCAACTCAAACATAATAACAGCATAGGCACTAAAATTAAAGTACAGTAGATGCACATATTTTTGTCATTAACTCTAGCAGCAGGAGCTTTGCCCAGAGGCAAGAGCCTTTTTCGAAAATGGCTTAGTATTTTCCATCACAGGGATCAAGGACTGAACTGAATCTTGGGGACTTACCCAACTAAAGAAAAGAGACTAAAGGAAATGTCATGAACATGCTGACTGGTTGAGTACTTGCACCACTCAGTTGACAAAGTGACTGCGCCACACTCTGAGAAAGTAGTGGCTGTCAGTTGCATTATACACCAGAAGGCTCAGTGTCTACTACAGGCAAAGTGATAGAGTAAGGAAACATCATAAATAAGGATACCCCAACTGACCGCCAACCAATCATTATTGACTAATATTCATTAAAAAATACATGATCAAAATATCAGATATTATGCTTGGAGTCACTGATCCAGTCATCTATGGTTAATACTCTGGTGTCTGCGACTGAGAGAAGCACTGTGTGCAGTGTAGTGTAAATTTAAGGCTAATGAAATTGCTAGACATTAGATATTTCACACATCAGCATTTTGAATCAAATTATATTGAAACATCACCTTCAACAATCTGCTTGACTCTGTAAGCTCATCTACTGCTGCTTCTGCTCTAATTGCCACTGCTCAATCAGTCCATTGAAGCAGCTGAGTTTAATACCCCGAACTTTGGTCAAGTATCATAAGTTAAAAGATAATAATCAAATGTTGAAATCTGCATTGAAATCTGTCTTGAAACCAGCAGATTAAAGCCTGTTAGCTGAACTTGCTGTTCATTGTTAGCTGATATAATGTAAGTCATAGTTGGACCTCGTCAATGTCAGCAGCAATGGGATGCAGGATATTGGATTTTTGCCAATATCAAATATGCCAATATTTACAAATTCATTTAATTAAATACCAATACAGATATATTAATATAGTTCAGACCTTAAGTGTCTGTCCTTAAAGCACAGTGAAGTTTTAAGGAATGAGGATGAACTGAGAAAAAGACCTCAGCTGAGGTAGTTCTATTGGTTCAGCCTAAAACTCTGCAAATTCATTTGTACGTACGACCAATAACCACAGCCATAATATCATAGTAAATATCTGGAGAAATGCTCTTATCTGCTGATAATTAACTTTTCAAGTTATTATTATTATATGTGCCACTGCTCATATCATGCTGACAATATTGTGCATTCCTTCAAATTTTAAACTCATGTGAGATACGAGTAAAATCAAATAATATCCATGCCTATCATGATACTCACAGCAACAAAAAAAGAAGTCATAGCAACCTGATACTGGAAAACTTCGACACATTGTCTCACAAAGTATACTATATTTTGGCACTGACTTGCACAGAAACATTGGTTAACATTTTATTATCGTCAGTATTTTGCCATTGTTTTTGCTCAACTAAGAAAGTGTGCAGGAGGTTAATTTTATTTGTTGATGGAGTCATTACACTCCTAGACACCTATCATTGCAAAAAGATGTAGATTTGGATAAATTTCAGCACTTTTTGTTGCTATTGATCATTAAAATAACAGCTTGTATAGTTTCAAAACACATGGCATTAAAAAGTATTAAAGTATGTCAGTTTTGACAGCTATTGTTTGAAAGCCTTTTAGAGCCAGTAGGAACTAGAGTCCCAGTTACTTTGGAAACAAAGCTTAATGTTGGCCTCTGTGTCAGTTTGAAAGATGTGAATGTAATGTTCCACTCTTCAGAGGGATAATGGGATCTTTTATGTGCTCCCTCTGCTCAGGTCAAAGTCTGCTTGTTGGGCCTACAGCTGTGCAGGTAAAGGTGTGGCTCTGTGACTTGGTCTCTTGTCCACCTGCTGCTCTCAGATCGCTCTCTGAAAAGTACACAATACATTTGCCTGCAGTTTGAATATCTGGGCTGTGGTCATGTGACAATACCACATATGTTGTTTTGTTTTTGCAGGTAGTTTTGCTTCTATGTTTGCAGGGAGAGGAAGGTGATGAGAAAAAAGCTGTGTCTATGAATGCTCTAGTCCAGTGGTTTTCAAACTTTTTTTGCCCAAGGCACACCTAAGGTTAAGCCAGAATCTCAAGGCACACCATATTTAAATCGATACAAAATAAACTTTTTAAATAATGTTACAGTCAAGGTGGCCTTAAAGGGGAGATAAAGGGGAGAGCTTTCTGGGGCCCAGACAACTGGGGGATCATGGAGATGGCAAAAGGTGGCAGAAATGGGCAAAAATTGGTAAAAGGTGGCCAACCAATGGGTTGAAATTGGCCAAAACTTGTTAAAAGTGTCAAAATAGTGGCAAAAATGGGTTATAAATGGCCTAAAAGGATTAACTGTGTAAAAAGGTAGTAAAAATGGGATAAAAGTGATAAGAAAAAAAGGGCAAAAGTCAGCAAAAAATGGCCAAAAATGGCCAAACAATAGCTAACTTGTGTGAAAAGTGGCAAAAAAGGTAGCAAAACTTTAACTTGGGTTAAATGTGGCAAAAAGTTCCAAAAAAGTGGCAAAAATGGGTCAAAAGTAGTAAGAAGTGGCAAAAAAGCAGTCAAAAGAATTGGGAAAAATGGGTAGAAAAATTGTTTAACTTGGTTAAAAATAGCAAGAATTAATAACTTTAACACCATTTAAACCCAATAATAGCTTGCCATGCTTTTCAGCTCTTAATAAGGTAACTGTTAGCCAGGATGCTAGCACCAATGCTACTGATCCAACACACATGCACTGATATCATCAATAAATCCCAACTGGGGTGTTTCAGGGGTCCAGCCAGATCTGTGGGCAGGCCTGGTTACAGTTCTTGCCATAAAGTTGTAGTAATAACATATGGTACAAATTCCCACGGCACACCTAGATTTGCCTTAAGGCACACTAGTGTGCCTTGGCACACCATTTGAGAGCCACTGCTCTAGTCCGTGTTATCTGGGCTTTTGTACTCATCTTCCTCTCCTAGGTGTAAAAAAGGAGCAATAAAACATACAGTTATGGCTTCTCATTTACACAACATTTGCAACTTATTTAAAAAGAGTAGCTTTTCCTCATTTCTTCATGGTCAATCGTGCCAGATCTACTGTATTTGCTTTTGGTATGTAGTCATAATAAATGATTACTAGTGAGCGCTTTTCTCACCTGCCATAATATGAGCACGAGACATTGCTTATGAGAGTCGTAAATTCATGCTGAACTCAGGTTGGAAACACCCAGTTCAAAGTAGCATGTAAGGATGACATAATTTCTTAGGTGGAGAAGGAAGTTAATTTTGTTTTATAGTTTTACTAAACTGTATTGTAATGGAATTTTGTTTTTGTTTTAGAAAGAATGAACAATGTGGAAAATATAATTAGATTAAGATTGTCCTGATGTGTATTACAATCATCATATCATTGGTACCATGTATAAATATTTTAATTAAAAAAAATACTGTGATCAGATTTCCCTGTCACTTTGACTCAGAGTATAATTACTCTATACAGTGGCACTTGTAACATAAAATCTAATAAATAGAAATTAATTAGTCAGGAAAGGAGTTGAAAGAGGGATTCAAGAGGAGGATAATGTCAGACAGCTGTGATAAGAAAATAAGAGATGAGGCACTAAGAGGTGGAACTGGCACCAAATTTAATGTTATCGTTTTCCTTTATGTAGCATTTGCATTCTTCATTTTAGATGTTGTGTTTCACGATTGTCTCAAAATAAATCAGTTATTGGTGTATCAAGATCAGTGTGAATTGGAGTTTCAGCATCAGAAATACTTCATAATCCCAGGGGAAGTTGTGTCATTACAGTTGCTCTCAAACACAGTATAGCATAGTGCTTCTCACAAAATGACACTGTGTTTGGGCAGTAGCCAGTAGCCCTTTAAAGTGTTTCTCTCAATAGGCTTATTGTTGACAGGGTAGGATGTTGCTGCCATCATCCCAGAGTACAGGATGATCTAGGCAGTAAGAGGCTGATAGAATGGTTGGAACAGCAGCATAGATTGCATCATTTTTAATGTGAGATGTGGCACCTCAATCGTACTTGGGTGGCTGTAAATATACCCGGGTGGCCCACCCAAGTATTATCTTTGTGTGGGAAACAGTGTTACAGTTTGAAATACAGAAATAGCACTAGATATATAGAATGAAAATATATACATATATAGTTATAAGATATACAAAAGAGTCAAGTTCAAAGTAATGAAGAAATATTACCAAGGTAATGGTGTTATCACTATCAAAGGCTATGTAGATAGATAGATGGATGAATGGATGGATAGATGCTTTAGTGATCCCGAAGGAAATTTAAGATGTGTGTATTGTATCTTGAGTTACACTGAGATTCCTATCCCTATGATTCACAGAAAGTGGGATCAATCAACTTGCATCATCACTGCCAGTGAAAATCATAATGATTTCACTGTTGGGACCCAGCTCAACTTTTCTTATGTCCATAGAGCAAGAGTCTTAGTCAGAGTGTATTCGCAGGAATGCTAAACTGCATTGTCGTGCTGCTTTGTCACATAATGTGTATAACCATCATTTCTTTTTCCATTAGTTCTGCCATCATTTATTCTACTTCTACCAACTATGTAAGCTAAGTTTTCAAGACTTTGAGTGTAAGTTATCTAAGACAGTCAGGGTTTTCAATGAGGATTTATAAAGTAACTTTAATGTCAACTAGAATTTTTTTGTTTTGTTGTAGGAAGTTCTCCAAATAAAAAGTAAACATTACTAACTAATTAGCCAGTTTATCCATAAGATGTACAAAAGTCATCCTTTATGTTTTTGAGAGGGGAAGTAATCCCACAGCAGTTAAATCTACAGACATTAACCATTTTAATCACTTTCTTTGAATCAAGTGGTTCTTTTCTTTTTTGTGTCCTGTGTAATACTTTAATGTTATGTTTAATCTTTTTAAAAAGTGAGTTGGACCAGCTATATATATATTAATTGTACCATTTCTCAATATTTTAAGTTATTGTGCTCCATTACACATGAGAAAAGCTTCTAAGTATGAGCTGTTCCTTTGTGACTGGTTGATCACCTCGAGGTTTAAATGTGATGCTAAAGAGGGGTGTGTGAGGCTGTAGCGTCAGACCTCAGGTGTGTGTGTGACTGACTAGACTGGATATGGATTAATGGAGGGCTAAGTGGTTGTTTACCATAGGGAATAAAAATGTTGCCATGGCACCTACAGAACAACAACAATCCCTCAGAGGATTGATGTGATAGTAAAATTGAAACAGCAAGTGGGCCATTATTTAGGCTTATATCCCTTGTCGAGTAATTTGGTTGTTACATAGATGCTGACTTTACCTGAAATGTCTTTCAATGTAATTTTTTTTTTTTTTTTTTTTCATTTTTTTCGGTTGATGCATCAAAAGTAATTGTAGCCTTTTAAACCAGGCTTGAGCTGGTTATGTGGGTTAATTTTTATGCATTCCTGTTTTGTAAAGAATTTTTTAAAATGTGGCCTATTTTTCTGTCAAAACAAGACACACTGGCTGGCCCTGGTCAGGTTAGTTTTCAGCAGCAGACACCTCAGGCTGGGACAGTGTTGCAGGTCAGAGTAAAACACTCAGAGTTTGCTGCTTCTCTGGGATCATGAGTGAAATGGCAGTACAAATAAAGTCTGTTACATTTGACACAAGCCAATGTTTTGTTTGCTTTCTGGTCTGAAAAAAATGCTTAACATTATAGTCCTGCTTGTGATACATTATACACAGATTAAATAGGGTATGCTTCAGCATTTGGCTCATTTACTTGTTTTATTCATTATGCTGCTATTATGGCAACCTCTCAGTCAGAGTAGGGGGACAGCAATCAACAACCCTTGACCAAATGTGGTCACACAAACACCAAGACAGGAAGGCCTTAATATCACAATCAAGCTTCAGAAAGGAAGTCCACAAACCACAGTTGCGTTTTCACCAGGGGGTCCAGTTTGAATGAGTATAATTTGGTATGGTTCTGTATGGTAAACCCCAAAATAGTTTCAGTTTCCACCGACACCCATACCCTCACTTGGTGGGTGGACTGTAGGGGAATGCATGTGATGTCAAACTGTTGTTAAATTGCCCTGCAGTTACAATAAAGGCAGTCTTCCATTTTCTAATTTCAAGTTCATACTAAGTAAAAGCTTAATAGTTAAGATCCAGTCACAGAAATGTTTCTAAAAAATTAAGACGTAGAGGCTCTACTAGTTTGTTGCAGTAATAATGTAAAGATGCTCTTTGGCTGCCTTGAGTTTAATCTACTTAATTTTTTATTTTGAAGGGATAATTTTATGGGTAAAAAAATATTTGATCAGAGAAGTATGAACTGAAGATGGCCTTCAAGATTTGGGCAGAGTAAAATCCTTTTTATTAGGGATGCAAGTAGCCTGGTAGTTATGTTTCTGTGCCCAATGGACAGGCTTGTGGCTCCTTTCAGGCATGTCATTACTAACTCTTTCTCTCCCCCGTTTCCGACACTATCCATCGTCCTATCTCCCAAATAAATCTTTTAAAAAAGCCTTCATTATACATGGCAAAATAAATTTAAAAACAACCTTTGCATTGTGATCAACCCAGGTCTTCGTATTGTCTTTATTGTCATCATGGACCTGATGAAGACCATTTTACCCTTTCAATTATCCCTTCACATGAGGAACTAAACGTAGAGATGTCTGTTTAAATAAGGAAAGGAGTGAGAGAAATCTTTTTGACTGTAGGTTCTTCAATGTCACACTGCATCTTACATATCTTGTACTTTAATGTTTTTGTTTCATGATTTTAAAAAAATGTGGCACTCACGTAGCACTTAATCTCTGATACATGTAGGAGGCTTTAACAATGTGAGCTAAAAACATGCTAGAAATTTTACTTTGCTGTTTTTTACTGCCTTAGGATTGTTGTTTTTTGTTTTTGTCTTCCACTTTTTATTTTTTATATTTTGTCCATGCTGCTCAGTAGTCTTGACCATCACAGTCTCATATTTATATGTTTATTTATTCTTCTCATCATAAGCTCTCCACAGCCATCAGTCATGTTTCTACAGAATCTCACATCCGCAGTTAGGTAAATGATTACACCGGCTTTAATGCTGATGACTGTGATATCCTGTTAAACACTGAGCCACGCCGCAAAACACACAGCTGACATCAGCACTGCTGTTAACTGCATAAAAACACACACAGGTATTGCAGTAGATGAAGAAAGGGAAGAGGTAAACATAGTTTTGTATGATTATAACTCCCTCTACAAGCCATTATATATGTTTAATTGGGCCTACCTTCTTTCCTGCCATTTAGTATCTGTTCAAGAAACCCTAAAAGGATGGATTGCTTTGGTTGCCAAAGAAGGTTTCTGAAGGTTTTAGTCAACACCTTTTCAGTGTGTGGCATAATTCAGAAGGGTTTCTTTCAAATTAGAGGCTGGATTTATCAAGCTTTAACTTATTTAGAAAATCCAAGAGAAGGGATCTCTATAGAGAATATGTAGGTGGAGGTTTCAAGGATTCAGTATCAGCACTTGTATTATTACAATATCTTACAATGCCTGCTTGAGAAATATTTCCTATAAGGCTGACAGTGTTGTTCATTGAATAATTTTTTAGTGGGCGGGAAAGCTCAAAGGAATTATTTCAAATAAATATGAAGCTTTTTCCCTTGGTCAGAAAGACTGAAAATTTAGTTCTCCTATTATTCTTCTAATATTTATTTGTCAGCTTGTATTCCTTTATTTGGAGGATAGGACAGTGAATAGATTCATAAAGAGAGAAATGACATGGAAAAGGAGCCACAGGTCGGATTTGAACACAGGCCATCCGCTTTGAGGACAACAGCCTCGGCACACAGGGCATGGATATGACCAGTAGACTACCATCGCCCTAGATTTGCCATATTATTCTCCAAAACCCTTGTTCAAGGGTTTGAATATCATGTTCTGTCTGAAGAACAAGTCAAACAAAGAGATGATTAAGAGTCTGATTTGGATAAGTGTTTAATAGACTTAATGTTTTGTAATAATAAATCCAAGAAAGATCAAGGAATAATGGATTTAAAATGAGCAAACAAATACAAAGTGCTGCTCTAACATTAGTGAAAGTTGTATCTTTCTGTATAAAAGTAGAACAGGTTGGTTTTAAGTCATATTCTTGGCCTGCATATGTACAGTTACATACATTTATGTCCTGGAGTGAAGATTTCAAGAGCTAACTCTTTTATGTTGTGAAGCAGAAGTATTTCACTGGATAAAATATAGTACTTACAGTTGCAGAAATGGTTTGTACGTGAAAGTACTAAGTGTCATTTTAACGCATTGTTTTGATGAATAACTCTGATGTGAGTGTAATGTGATTAATCCAACAATCATCTGCTCAGCTGAGTCAGACAGATCGTGACACATCTCATCCCATTACCAGAGTAGTTACCAAATGACAGGTTAAACAGTCACCTCATATGTTGAACATTTGGCCTTTGTTTGTGTGAAGTTAAAACTACTGATGATGAAAGTCCCCTTCCTCTGAAAACAGACTTTGAGTTGCAGCAGAGACTATTGTGTTCATCACTTTTATTAGGAATTTTAAGAAGGGAGAAGAGAGAAGGTTCGGCCCAGCATGTATGTTTGGCTCTAGACAGTTGCAGCTGTAAAAACCACTAGAGTTTGTGGTAGAGACTTTGTAAATTACCAGTATTTTTATAAATCCCCACTCTACAGTAAAATCAAGGCATAAAGGATCTTTTATGTATGCTGACAAAAGCAGTGTGTGTCCTTCAGAGCGTGGACAGACTGTGCTCTTGAGAAAAGACCCATGATTGTGTTTTTATGGTCTGTATAACAATGACTCTTGTGGTGTTGAGAATTATTTCCATATTCAAATGTTCTCTTCTTTTACATGTGAAATTTTCGTTTTTAGAAATGAATACTGCAGCATTTGGCAGCTTTTATGTTTTGTTAGGTAGAGCAGGCACAAAAATTTGCAGAGGCTACAGTTTTCATTGTACAGGTGGTAGTTTGACTAATGATCCTTACATTGTTTTGTGCATAGCATCCACCAAATCTCTCCGTGTCTATCCTATCAAATAAATCCTATCAATTGCCCAAAAATGTATAGCAAAATTTTCTTACTTTGTGAAAAAGAAAAAAAACAGAATTATCAGTTATCAACTATTAACTGTCTACTTTTAATTGGCGTGCAGTAAATTTAAAAAATGAAAGGAAACGTGGCCTTCATTAGAATATAAGGCTTGGGCTTGACTGTATTGTACTTCTTAGTTTGGATACTAGACGATGCTGCTGTTTCAATTGTGTAAACGAACACTTTGATCAGTCTTGTCAGGCATTAATGGAAAGTTGTGATGGAAGCTGTTTTAATTTCTTTAACCATATTTAGTTTCTAACCACCAGTTAGGCACAATGACACTTGTACTTTTTTGAGTATACTTTTTTGAAATCAGTACTTTTACTTGAACCTAAGTAATTTTTAACCAGAGTAATGGTACTTTTACTTGAGTACAATACTGTTGTACTTTTTTCACCTCCGTTGACTATACAGTAGCACATAACGAGAGAAAGATTCCACATCACATCCAAAAACAGCTGTTGTACACAGCAATGAAAAAAAATCAGTGTTGATACCTCAGAGTTAAGCATTTTAGAGTTGATTTTAACTCCAAAGAAATGTATTTTATATCCATTCTGAGTTAAATGGTTTTCATTGTTGAAGTTATTTGACAGGGTTGATCCAGTGTTAATTCAACTCTGTAAAGAGTCAACTGATCTAAGCTGTGCCTACTGGGCTCAGGCTATTGTAGCTATTCAGTACTATATGTGAACTTATAATTTAATACTTTTCACTTTTAATTGGTTAGATTTATAGAACAGTACTTCTACTTTTACATAGACTTTAACCAAAGTAACTGTACTTTTACTCAAGTGCAAGAGTCGTGTACTTTTTTCACCTCTGATAATAACCTACATTGAATTAGGTTCATTACTTTAATACACTAAAGGTGAGCCACATCAAACTGGTACCAGCAGTCTATACATTTATGTGTTAGCAGTAGGATTGCAAATCACCAGTGGCCCCACAATACAATATCTCATGATACTTTGGACATGATTCAATATTATTGTGATTTTTAACATTTTGCAAGACAGTGAGTATTGTGATACCATATATTACGATATATCATGATCTATACCGTTTTTTCAGATATTTAGCTGATTTAGCATTAGTCTTGCCCTCATGTTTGTCATATTTCTGCAGTATTTTATTTTCATGTAGCACTTCTTGCACACCTTGTGTCATGTACATCTCATTCGTGTCCTGCTTGCATTCCTAATGCCCTTCCCCTGGTGCTGCCATGTTTGTTGTACTAACTTTCTCCTGCTCTATGACCCTCACCTCTGCTGACTACACTGGACAAACAACTGTCCAAACAATTGATTTCATTTTCCTATTGTCAGACTTCACTTCATATTAGCAATTAATTTGAAAAAAAACGATACCTGGTGGATGAGACAATATGATGTATCATCAGACCAAATATCGCAATACTATGCTGTATCGATTTTTCACCCACCCCTAGTTAGCAGTGTTAATGTGTCAAAAATCTTGTCCTAATTTAATAAGAAATGTGTCAAAATCTTTGCAGTTGAAAATGTGGAAAAAGGCTGTTTTGGCAGCATGCAGTCAATCACTGCATCTAATTCCTCCGTGCACTGTGACATGGGTTTCACGTATTAAAATAACCACATAGAAATCGTCGGTCTTAATGCTGATAATCTTGTTTGCTTTTGTAGCTGGTTAGGGCATTACTATTTATTTTTGTCTCTCTCAAAACCAGCTCAGAACTCATCACTGTAGTTTAAATTAAGTGTATACACTAAGTTTTGTTAGAAAAGAATGTCTAAAATAATATAGAAAGAAAAAAGTACTTGCTTGTTATTATATGCCTTTCTTATTCCTATATTAGAAAAACTTGCAAAGTTTTTTTGTTAATATAACCAGAAAGCTGTGTTTAATGGTTCTTATAATACATCACAATATTTTCACAAAGTTTAACTTTAGTTAGCAAAAGGTGTCTGAATATGAAGTAGTGCGATATGAAGCCTATCCTTCTCCCTTTATTGGGTGCATCTAATATTAACTTTCAGTGTTTGTTTATTGATTCATTTTCTAGTAATAAGTGAATGAGATGCATTTGAAATCAGTGAAACCTTCCCATCACTTTTTTTAGCTCTCTGATCATGTCTGATATTCCGTCATAAACATTAATTAATGTATTTTGTCACTAACAGAAGTGCCTCTCCTTTAAGAGAAGACTCTGTCCCCCCATTATGAAATGTTAGAGGTACCACCCCCCCTAAGTAATTGAACATCTGACCGAGTTTGTACTTCCATCATTTCTATTTAAAAGCATCACCCCATGAATAACTCTGTCTTGGGTGATGCTGAACAGATTGTAGACCTCCCCACTTTTCTCCTGCCCTTTCCCATGCAGTTATCAAGGTTTTGGAAAGTGTGGCGCAGGCTGTGGGAGGTGAAGTATCTGCTGTTGTGAGTCAGGTCGTGGAGAATAGATGAGATGTGTGTGACGATGCTTTTTCCCCCGGTGGCGTGAACACGCTGCGGCTGTCAGCCCAGCAGGAGGAGAGGAGTGCTGAGAGCTGCCTGTGTCGCACACAAGCAGCTTAATGTAGTCAGCAGCCTTGGTAACCGGGTGTAGGCGTCCACTGCTGTTCTTCCCACTCACTCTTGGGTAATGCCTTGGCCTGGGGGGGTGGGGATGAGGCAAGGGAGGAGGTGAAGGTAGAGGGGTCTGTGTTGGAAAAAGCGTGGAAAAGAGCCATCAATTCAACTACAGTACACCCCTCCCTTACCTCCTCTTTTACTTCATACTCCCTTTCTCTCTTTGCCCTGCTCCTCTAGCGGCCTCCCTCTATTAGAATCCCATTCTTTTCTAGTCTGGTAACCCACGGCAACGCATGAGGCCTCGTCTGCTAATGTGTGTGAGCAGCGCCTATTGGTACACAAAGAAAAAAGGCCCAAACAAGGCCGGCCTTCGCTGCCAGAGCCTGATTGGTGCACAAAGGTCATCCTCCTGATGGACCAGCACCAATCAATCCCGGAAGTCAGCGGGTAAATCCTAGCTCCGGATTTCTCAAAGCCTTAATAGAAAGCTCATTCCACATATGATGCAGAGCTAATGCACAAAACTCTGAGTAAATGAGAATCATAAAGGAGTTAATAATAGCTCCTCTGTTTGTCGAGGTGAGTTAGATAGGGATGAATGATTCACATCCTCCTGTCTCCTCCTTCTCTTCCTGGGTTTCACTGTCCTGTCTCTGTTTAAAGCTCCGTTAAATCAGGCTGCTTGTGTATCATGTTCCCGCTGATCACATTTCCCTCACTCTAAGCTGCCAAGAGGAGGCAGGCACCACAAGGTGTGAGGCCAGATTTTAGAATCTCTGGCACAGGAGGAAAAGTAATTTACCCCCCTCCTTGCCTGCTTCATCACAGACTGGTCCTTCCTCTCTTCGATGCACCGACTCATCTCACTCTGATGACACTGCAGGGGTGGAAGAGGGTATAACTACATATCTGCTGCCAAGACAGATCTTCTTGATACTTCCTGGGTTTTATATACGGAGGCAGTGCTCTATCATCTTCACTCAAACTGTTTTATTTTTGGATCTGGATCATTTTTAGGCTGTTACTAAAAACAGGGATTCCGTTTTGATTGTGTTTCAAACATGTAGTAATTCCTGGCATTTTCCTTTACTGTAAATCTGAATGTATTACTTTTCCAAAAGACAAATAGTTTCCAACATGCAGTAGTTGTATTAAGTGCTTGTTATGAACTATTTACAAAGCCAACAGTGTTTTAAATTTCTTTGTTAGCTTCTTTTGGAGCATTCATCTTCATGTGTGCACATTTCTTTTGTAGTAATTTGTCCTGTTCCTCACCATGGGTGTTTACAGATCCTGTTCTGCACTCTCAACACCCACAAGATTGACATGGAAAAGCTGCTGGGGGGCCAGATCGGCCTAGAGGATTTTATATTCGCCCACATTAAAGGGATCAAGAAGGAGGTGGAGGTTTACAAATCAGAAGATGCTCTGGGCCTGACCATCACGGACAACGGCGCAGGATACGCTTTCATAAAGGTAAGAAGAAAAGATGCCTCTTACTCCATACACATTAAGAATATGATTTATTTATTAATTTTCTAAATACAACTTTGTAGTTATTTTTTAGAGTTAAGATTTTACCTGCATAAGACATGAATAAGTACTTATCAAATAAAAGTCTTTATAACCAATCCTTAAGAAACATGTAAAGAAAATAAAAACTTCTCTTACTTTAACATTTGATTTTCAGTGAAATTTAAAGAAAATACCTGTTGTCAGGATTATTACTAGCAAAAATTTGTTTTTCTTCTGTTTTTACAATGCATAACAAAATTTCACCGAAGTTTCAGTTCAGTCATAAAAAGGTACTATTGACTTTTCCAATATTAGCTGCATTTAATTTATATTTTCAGTATTTACAGATCCATTTTCAGTTTATCAGAACAGGAATTTGAATGTATTGAGAAATCATGCAGCCTTACCATCAGATGTTTGTGTATTTTGTTTAACCCCCCTCTTAAAAATCATAATTGCTGAAAACTCCTACAAAATAATGCACTGGCCCTCTTGTACAGTAAAAGATGCTTGATGTTGTACAAGCTAAATTTTGGCTTACATTTAATCACATATTTTTCCCTCTATTTTATCTGTCTTTAGTTTCGCATGTGCCCTTGACTGATGTGCATAGCACACCTGAGAAGAAGATAGGTCATAGTGTAGGGGTCATTGACAACAGGCTAAATGTTTAGATGCCTCAACATTTATATATTTTAAATCGGGACATTAAAACATAAGCATATATGTTTAAATCAATATGTGTTTGTATTTATTCATTTATTTATTTCATATTTACTTTTCTGTAAACCATAGTCAACTTTGAATATCTATTATCCCTTACTGGATTTATTTATTTATTTTCATCAAAAGTCTACAATTGTAGGGGCCTATCCTAGCCAAAAGGAATGAAACCCAAAATCTTTAGAAACTCTTTAGTAAAGAGAAAACATCAGGAAGTGGTCTTTTATATATTTAAAAATCCTTAAACCCATACACAGTAGAGATTAAGCATTTCTGGCCTCTGGCTCCTTTCCCGCATGTCTCTTCCCCACTCTTTCATCTGACTATCCACTGTCCTTCTCTCTAAATAAAGGCATTAAAGCCCCAAAACATATCTTAAAAGAAGTCTACAATTGTGGACAGCTTTTTCATGTGGTTAAACTTAAAGATGTTGGAGGAAAGTTTATATGACAAACCTATTTCTTGCCTTTTCACAACTTTAGATGCTACATATGAACTTTAACCTATAATTTTTCAAACTTGCTACCTATTGATCCTCTGTTGTTTTAATTAATCAAAAAATATGGTGGTTCTTTTAACTTTCTGTCAACATTAAACAAATTGTAGTACATAAGTGAACTCATACATGAATCTCAGGTTCAATAACTGTTTACGGCTTCAGAGGAACTTTCTGATCTCATTACAAAACGGCAGTTGGTAAATAGACTGCCATATTCAAAGTATTTATACAAAGCTGCTTTCATAATAGAAAAAATAATAACTCGACCTGGTATGTTGCCTCTGTGGATGCAGACGGGTCTAATGAGCTTATTCAGTCTCAGTCATCTTTCTTCAGCAAAACAAAGTGCTCACGTGTGCCATCATGTGATGCCCAAACAGCACTGCATCCAGATAACCTGACACCATTTGTGACACACTAAAGCTTCTACATCAGCGTTTTTGATGCTGTTGGATAATATGAACTGTTAAAAAAAATGCTGCTACTTTAAACTCAAAATAAAAAGTCATATAAACTGGCCAACAGTTACAGAATAATAACTGTGCCAAAAGAATAACCTACTATACCTCTCCTCTTCCCATATTTTATGTAGAGACATTTAAGAAGCACAATGGCAACAAATAATAGAGAGAAAAAGAAGGGGAAGCTAGTTTTAAAAAGGTCATAGGTTGATGTGAACATGAAGGCAAAAATGGCCTCATTTGAGTGAGTTATTACATGAAAGGATAAGTGTATTGTTAAACATCTGATTTACATATACGCTGGAATTTATTAGCAATAAATATAAAATACATAGCAATTTTTTCCACAGTTTTCCCCCCACTTCTTTTTATATATTAACTATTGCTATAGAGCAGGCCATCTGTTTTAAAGATGCATTTTTTTACAGTAACTATGAAGAGGCCAGCAGTAGGGTTTTTTTCTGAAGTTTGATGGCCATTTTGTTTGATGCCAGAAAAAATCTTGGAGAGGTTATCATCCACTTTCATCAGTCCATCAGGGGTATGTCCAAGACAGAGGGAAGAAAATTTTGTAGGACAGTAAAGCACAGAGGTTTTTTTTTCTTAATTAAGTATTGCTGCTTTGCCCCAGAGAGGCTAAATGAAGGGACAGGACCAGAGCCATACCTCTACCCTATGTCTTATTATGAACTTCTTCAACTCTTTGAACATCTTGCAAGGATAATCCAGTTGGTCTACTATGTCTGGACAACAAATTCTGACTTTTTATGCTGCGATATTTCCTCCAGAAAGGCTTATAGAGAAAAATGTAATACATTTACAAGGAAAACTGAGTATGATTCAGCTTTTAGATAATTTGTTTTCTCTTGACTAGGGTTGAAACGATACCAGAATTTTAGCTTTGATATGATGCTGTTAAAATTCAAATTATATTGACACCTGTTTTGATACCATAGCAACAAAAAGGAGTCCTTGGCACCCCAAATTTTGTTTTTAATAACCAAAAATTGCAGGCAGACATGTGCACACTGTCTGAATTGGCAACGCTTTGGTACTGAAACATTGCCAAAGTATTTGTGCAATTTCAACAGTGATCTCTGTTTTTTATTCTTGGCAGCCTTTGATTAAAATACGACTGAAGAGCTGGCCTGTTTTTTCAAAGCTTGAGTACTTTTCAGTTCTACCCATCAGTAAATTAAAGGATGTATTGTTTTCAAACATATTGTTTCAAAGAGTATCAGAGTATCAAGTGCTTGTGAAGCAGCCACCCTCATACAGAGACTAAAGTACTCGACGCACTGGCCGCATGTCGCTTTTTGGTGCATGTATTAGGGCTGGGCAGTTAATCAAAAATTTGATTCAATCGCAGTATGGCCTTGTGCAATTTACAAATCGCAGAAGGTGCGATTTTTTAGAATATCAACAAAAATCCTACTTTTTTTGTACGTTTTTCTTACTAAATATTAGAATGACATAAAAAATTATGACTCTTCAGCAGTGGTTCTCAAATGGTGTGCCAAGGCACACTAGTGTGCCTTAAGGCAAATCTAGGTGTGCCGTGGGAATTGTGTTGGATCAGTAGCATTGGTGCTAGCATCCTGGCTAACAGTTACCTCATTAAGAGCTGAAAAGCATGGCAAGCTATTATTGGGTTGAATTGGTGTTAAAGTTATTAATTCTTGCTATTTTTAACCAAGTTAAACAATTTTTCTACCCATTTTTCCCAATTCTTTTGACTGCTTTTTTGCCACTTCTTACTACTTTTGACCCATTTTTGCCACTTTTTTGGAACCTTTAACCAAATTTAACCCATTTTGCTACCTTTTTTTGGAACTTTCTGCCACATTTAACCCATTTTTGCTACCTTTTTGCCACTTTTCACACAATTTTGCTATTGTTTGGCCATTTTTATCCCACTTTTGCCCCTTTTTCTTATCATTTTTATCCCATTTTTACCACCTTCTTACACAGTTAATCCTTTTAGGCCATTTATAACCCATTTTTGCCACTATTTTGATACTTTCAACAAGTTTTGGCCAATTTCAGCCCATTGGTTGGCCACCTTTTACCAATTTTTGCCCATTTCTGACTTTGTTTAGCCACTTTTTGTCCAATTTTGCCATGTTTTGTCATCACCTTCAACCCATTTCTGCCACCTTTTGCCCACTTTTGCCATCTCCGTGATCCCCCAGTTGTCTGGGCCCCAGAAAGCTCTCCCCTTTATCTCTCCTTTTAGGCTACCTTGACTGTAACATTATTTAAAAAGTTTATTTTGTATCGATTTAAATATGGTGTGCCTTGAGATTTTGGCTTAACCTTAGGTGTGCCTTGGTGCCTATGCAATTTGCAACACAAGTCAATACCATCACAGTTAGATATTTTTTGAAAATTTCCCACTCTGGTTTTATCTAATATAGTGTTAATTGTAATATAGAATGCTTTATTGCTTGTGTTTTTTGCAAAAAACACAAGATCAGGAGCTAAAAAATAAATCGTTCAGCCCTAGCGTGTATTCCCCCTCAGTCTCTCCCTTTGTTTCCTGTCTCTCTTCAGCTATCCTAGCCAAAAGGAATGAAACCCAAAATCTTTAGAAACTCTTTAGTAAAGAGAAAACATCAGGAAGTGGTCTTTTATATATTTAAAAATCCTTAAACCCATACACAGTAGAGATTAAGCATTTGCAGCAGACTTATTTGTATCACAAGTGTTTGTTTCTCTTTTTAAAAGTCTTCATCAAGTTTTCTTAATACAAAAAGATTAAGAAAAGTGAACTCATTAAATTTTGCCTAGAATGTCTTGTACACTTGTTCTGTTTGCTGTCCTGTTTTAATCTGTATTTTGTTCTTGTGCTCCTCAGAAAACCCTTCGGATAAACCTCCTTTTGTTATGTAATTTTCCACTCTTTTTAATTTGCTCTCTCTGTGACTTTTAATGGCAGCGCATCAAAGAGGGCAGCGTTGTGGATGGGGTGAAGGTGATCTGTGTTGGCGACCACGTGGAGTGCATTAACGGACATAACATCGTAGGGACGCGGCATTATGAGGTGGCCCGCATGCTGAAAGAGCTGCCCAGAGACAAGTCCTTCACCCTCAAACTGGTCGAACCCATGAAGGCCTTTGGTGAGTAAGAAAGATAACGCAGCAGAGGTGTAGGGGATGTAAACACATCAGTATCAACGCGTTACATAACTGACCTACTCTTAAAGGACCGCAGGTTCACCTTCAGGATTCAGCCAGTGGCACTGACTTGTTTGCTGCAGCATTTCTCAGCATGTGGGCCCAAACAGCAGGGCACAGGAGATAATTTTGGCCATTTACAGGTTCATTTGCATAAGAAAAACATTAAAATTCATATTCTTTAAAAGGGTCAATCACACCCTGGTTGAGACAGCTTAGCTTTTCTTTCCAATACCATGAATAGCTTTTGAAAACCATGGCTGTTCTTATTTATTATGCTCCCGTGCATTTATACAGAGGAAAAACTGCAAGTGAGGTAACTTTTCTGAGCTAATTCAGATACAGGAGCTTGGCCTTGTGTAAGTTATTTTCTCTTCTTCTCTGACTGACAGAAATGCTTGAGCCAAGGTCAAAGGGTGCAAAACCAGGTAGTGACAACAAGATCACCAATGGGAGGGGAACGCTGAGACTTCGCTCCAAGGGCCCGGCTACTGTGGAAGAAGAGGTACGTTTCTGAATAGTATTATCAGCAGACACCTGGGTAAGAAAGGCATCGCTTACATATTGAAGTCTCTTAAAAAACACTTTATGATATCATTCATATTTTATACTGGCACACAAGACCGCCCATAAGGAAGGACAAAGGGTAAGCTTTCAGGGCCCGGCCATGTGGAGGAGCTTGTGGAGGTTAACAAAAACATGTTCATTCTACTTTAAAGCAAGACAACCTAAATAGTTAGCATTTGTTACAGTGGAAAAAATGCAATTGCTATTATTGTTGCTCCACTAAAACTTTTCATAATTTTAACCCTCTTTCCCTTAAACTGTGTGCATCTGTTTTTGCAAAGTGTTGGGGGTGGACTGGTTGATTAAAAAAAAAAAAAAAAACCCAAGAATAGTTAGGCCAGTAATTTTGGGCTGCATATTGCCTTAACAGGACCTTCCCTGAGATGCCAAAAAAGAAAGGAGAAGAAAAGGAGGAAGCTGGCCTGTACATTTAACCACAATATTTACTTGGAAACAGTTTTTTTTGTTATCTCCCAAATAAATAGACTGACATGCCAGATAAACTGCTTCATATATCCATTACATGAATATATTTCACATTCATCTGGGAAACCTCCCATAGAAATCGTTTGGGAAGGGCTAGACTTTTCAAAAAATTCTTGGAAGGTGATTGGAGGAACATTCTGTCACATTCATGACAGGTCAATCAGAGCAACAGGACAAAATGAAGTAGCAGATGTGTGTAGCTTCAATGGTAATCTGAGCTATGCAGGACCCAGTTTCATCTAAGGGCATGTCCTCTTGGGCCTCTTCAGGTTTGTCAGGGCTGCTTTAGAACTGAAGAAGCCTTTTGGAGGAGAGGTGAAATGTCTTCAAGAACAATCTAGTCCAGTTGCCTTTTTAACAGTTTTGGCTAACAATGGCCTATATGAATGATAACTTACACAGACAGAAAGACATTATCCAAGCCAAAAAGACTCATGTTAATAGTATTGACATTTTACCAGGTAACCATTTGACAGGCCTTTCAGGGGCCATTCCTCTGGATGCTCCTGCTAACGCAGGATTATCTTTTCCCCTTTTGACATTGAACTGTTGACAGGAATCTCCTTGTTCCTCTTGATATAATCTTAATCTCTATTGAAGATACACAAGAAATGACCAAAAACACTGAAAAAGTCTGTTAGACATACTTCACGTAGGTACAGACAATTCAAAAACAGCTGAAGGAAATAAAGATAAACCAGTGGTAAATGTGGAAAATTATCACCTGTAGAAGGGCTCTAGACGAAGTGTTTTGACTTTATAAGACATCCGTGGCAGTTAGCAGGCATGTCTTGTTTTTTTTGTCTGACAAACACTGCATTTCCACATTCATACCTCCTCACATGAATGATCTGTCCCTCTCATTGACATCTTCGAAAACGAATCACTCTTGGACTGATCACATCATCTGCAACAGCTTGGTGTATACGCTTCAAGAGTAATTTACAGTAAAATTAAGGAACTTGATGATTAAAAGGATTTGTTTGTGTTCTCTAGCCAACGGAGTTTGAGGAGAAAGCAGTGCAGAAAGTGGATGACCTCCTGGAGTCCTACATGGGCATTAGAGACACTGAACTTGGTGAGTAACAATATTCAAGCATCATTTATGAAGTTTATTTTCTGTTTCTGTAAAATAATGTAAAATATCCCTGCATTGACATGCCTGAGAGTTCAGATGATGTTTTGCCTTTGTATCTGGTCATACTTCAGGCATTTCCTGCAAAGTTAGTACATTAATGTGCATGTGTTGTCTGAGTCCTGTGTGATATTTCCAGATGAATTTGGGGGCTGCAACAATATTGCATTGTGCAGTGCTGTTTGGTTAAAATAATCCTTAAATATTATTTTTTCTCAGTCTTTTACAGAAATAATCTCACATGATTAAAGTAAAAAACATTTTTATTAGACATCTAAAAGAAACCTAGCTATCTTTTATACCTAATACTCCTGAGTGACCTTTTAATATAAGTCTAAAGTGGATTATCAGGTTGGTTCATAGCCAGTTTCAGCCAAATTCTTTGGCCTGAGTTGGCGCTATCTGTGACCTCAGTCTGTATGTTAATCCGTGATTTAGTCACATAGCGTTCCTTCCCAAACCCTGGGAGAAAAATGTCAGCACTGTGGTGTGTCTGCTTTTTTTTGTTGTTGTCTTGCTGCAACATAGATCATTTACCCCTCAAAGTAAGGTTGTTTTAAATGCACATAATCAATCTGCCTAAGGGGGGTAATTATACTCAAAAACAAAATGTTGTCATGCCATGCTGATTGAAGTTTTGGGCTGCATCTTTGCAAGCATTATATCCAACAGGGATGACTTGACCTGCTGGAAAACAAAGGAAGAAGTGATGAAAAGTTGAACAGAAAGCTCTTGATGCTTATTATCGATAAAACTCTGCAGTTACTAAGTTAACTCTTCTGCCTCTCCAGCTGCTACAATGGTCGAGGTCGGCCGCGACAAGAAGAACCCCGATGAGTTTGCCATGGCGTTAGATGAAACCCTTGGAGACTTCGCCTTTCCTGATGAGTTTGTCTTTGATGTCTGGGGGGCCATAGGAGATGCCAAGCAGGGAAGATTTTAAGTTCGCCTCTGCCTCCCTCATCCCAAAAAAAATACACATCTACACACACTCCTCCCTTTCCCCAAACTCACCCCTTATTATTATCAGAAGCAAACTGGACAATATGAGTGAGTCTGTTTTTTTCTTTTTTCTTTTTTTTAGCTTTGTGCTCAGATGGGAGTGTATTCCAGCGTCATACTTGGTCACTTTGGTTTACAGAAGGAATCTAAAACATCAGCATTTCAGTGTAATCTTGTAAAGATATCCAAGAAATGTGGGGTGCAGGTCCAGGACAGCACCTGCACTCTGCTTCCTGAAAATCTGAGCATTGGTTGTAGATGTTTAAACCTTTTCACCCTTTGAGACACCAACCCTTGATGTGGCTACATGTTAAGAGTCTACACTGGTCTAGGACCAGTAATTAAATGGTCTCTGCACACAATAAATTTTAAAACAATCACTAAGTTTTAATCTCACTTTATAGCTGTTATTTTAAATATATAAAAATGTACCACACAGCTTTTTATAGGTTTTTTTACATGTGGAATGTTGCTGATTTTACAGCAGCAACATGGTGTAATTAGTGTAATTATAGTGATCTTAGCTAGATATATCTCTCAAACATGCTTTTTATTTCCTTCTTTACTTTTTAAATGACATTGTAGAGTACAAAAACATTGGAGCTGCATGTTAAAGCTGTTTTTCCAATTTCTGTGTCCTTATACATCTCAGTTTGAGCCTTTTGTCATTCTGTCAGAGACAGATCAGTACAGAGACTTTGAATGCCTTTAGACAAGTTTGACGACACACAAACATTCCTTTTTAGTCTTGTTAAAGTCTGTAAACACTGTTAATATGCCATACACTCAGCTTATTTAGAGATGTATGCTTGTTTTTGCCTGTAATTTATTGTATCATGGTAAATCATATAATGTAATAGATTTTTTACACTGAGAAGTGGCTTGGTATAAAAGAGGTCTTTTCTTAAAAAAGCCATTTTGCAGGCTGTGTCTGGGATCAATTGCAATCCAGTGTCTTAAATGAATGCACTTGCATTGATGTAACTGCACTATTTAAATCACTGTCAAACTGAATTTAAATAGTGACTTGATTCATGTCATGTTCTGATGCTGGCTGTCTGCAGCAGTTTCATATTGTTTGACAAACCATAAGGGATCACTATTGTTGGATAGACAATAAAATTTGATACACTGTTATCACAGCGGTGTCGTGAATCCATCTGGCTCACTATGAAATGACAAACGACTCTGTAGAACAAACTTTATTTGCACACCTGGCTGTGTACATGTATAAAATACATCAAGACACTTAACCAATGCTTTCATCCTTCAATTAAAGAGCTAAACAAAGAAAATGAACCAAGTAGTGTCACTTTACAAGCAGCGAAACAGGCTCAGAACAAGAAAACACAATAATAAGCACATAAACTGGCAGGATTAAATGAATGTGTATAGTAAAATCAGGTTATAGTGCATCACAGATATTGACATGGTAGAGTTAAGACTGTAGAGGATCTTTGGAAGCACATCACTGTAGGTATTAAAAATATTTATCCTGACTAACAAGAAGTACAATGCTGTTAGGTGAAAATAAAACTGGTTAAACTGAACTAAACAGTCATCTATAAAGTTAAGCTCATCTGTTCTTGAAAATGTCATGGTTGTCTTGTGAAAAACAAGGCAGTTTACCCGTTAAAACTTGGCATTTCCCAGATGTTTCCAGCAACTGCATAATGAGTCAAAGTGAGTAACTTGGCTAAAATGACTTGGTTATATCCTCTACAGGCAGTTAAGTACAGTACATGGCACTTGATTACTTACAGATACATGTTTTGTAACAATGACAGGGAATGAGAACAGTGATCAGAAACATAAACGGACCAAACAAAAAAAAGACTCAAGCACCGTTTTAATGGTTGGCTTGGTTTGCTCAGTGAGATGGCACCTCACTGTCTAAAGTTAGTGTTTAAATAAGGATTGTTTGGGTTGTTGGGGTGGTGTTACAGTTTGATCTGCAGCGCAGGCTCAGGTAGAGGAAGTGTAGCCCTTACAACCTGATGCCAGTCTCGGGCTCTTCACAGCTCATCTCCGGCATGACCCTGCTTGAAGGCGTCGCCTGTCAGCTTCTCCTGAGCTTCCTTCATACCGGACACAACTGAGATGGGACAAAGATGAAAGATTATTTTTGTAAGCCCCTTTCACACATACAGGACATTCCTGGCAATTTCTATAAATTTCGATCTCATGACGTTAGACATGATGAAAAAAGATACTGTGGCCAGTGTTTGATACATCCAAGATGGTGCAGAAAAAAAAGTTAAGTAGCTTCATTACAAGCAGGAAAATCCCACCAGTTCTACAACAGTCACATGATACAAACATCAATCGCCTGAGGTGAATTTTACTGAATACTGCCTGCTGTGGGGCGGCACTTTACAGTTCTCTAGCTTAGCCGGTAACACTGACTAGACACATCAGCCACAGGATAAACTGGGCCTTGGCCTTTTGATAGATGTATTCCCCACGCGTTCCTTAAGTTTAAAAAAAAAAAAAACACAAGAAGAAAAAAAGAGGCCTAGATACCTTAAAATCTGGTATGTAAGCTGCACTGTTTTTACCATTTTTTTCAAATCCTATATACCGATGTGGCCACCATAATAAAATGGCACACAGTCATTACTGTTCTACACTCCCAGGGATCTTGTGTATTGCAAGCATAGACTGTAGAAAGAATTGGACAAAGCCTGTGTGAGGTCAGCCACCTGATTACAATTGGCGAACTCAAACAGCGTTTGAGGCCAATCCATGGAATAAATCTTTAAAAAGTTGGATTTATAGACTTCAGCTACCATTTCTTTAAACATGCAGCGACTAATTTGTTCTGAAAAAGAAAACTGAGAATCCAAATCTGCATTTTTACCTTGTTCTGCACTGCTGTAGAAGTATTTGTAGGTTGGATTGCCTTTCTTGTTGGTAATTTCAGGATGGACTTTGCCGCTTGGATCTGTAAGAAGTTAGAAAAGGGAAATGAAACCTTTGATCAATATCAAAAAATTGTTAAATATAAAGAAAATGGCCTTCAACCAGAAGCACTTTCTAATTTAATAGTACATTTACTTTCAGGGCTCATTTGGCAAAAATTGCAAAAATGTTCCTACAAGCAGAGATAATGAACAACAAAGCTTCTGAGCCCTAAAAATTGAGTGTTCAGTCCAAAAAAGGTCAAAATTTCAAAGACAATCAATAAATTATCATCCAAGAGATGAAAAGAAAATGTCAAACTGTTGCTGATTTCTCACCCATTAACCTTTTGATTACTCGCAACAATTTCAGCTTTAAAATGCTAAATATTTACCGCATATCTTTTAAAGATCTTCGAAATTATGACAAAATTCCTAGAACTTGTTCTTTCACACATTTCCAACTATTATCAGTTATATTTAAAAACATATACAGTCATATATTCAAAGCCACTTGACTGTCCAAGTAAAAACAACTGTTTCAGGCTTTATTCTATAAACTATGTATACTTTTTTGAGAGCCTTTAAAAATATGAAAGCTTTCTAGCATTAGTTTGTTTGCCGCACCCTTATAATTCAGTTGATTTCATGTCCTGTCAGTGAAACCAAATAATGTTACTGAATTATTATCAGACCCTGCATGTTATCCAGACAGGAGCAACTCTGAAATCAGTGTCTCCAAAAGAATCAGTTTGAGTGTTTACATTCAGCAAGACTCAACCCCCCTCCATACCGAGGAAAAGAATCCGAGGAATGTATCCTCCATCGGGGGTGAAGGCTGCATCTTTTGGCTCTTCGTCATCCTGTTCAAACAAGAGATAACTCGTCATTTTCAGGCCTGGGAACGAAATCTCAACCACCTGGTTGTTTTGTGTCAATTTTGACTGTTTGCACTTTGGTTGAATTCAGAAGTTCTGCACATTTTCTTACCTCCACATTCACCATCACAAAGTTGTGTGCAAGTTCAGAGATTTCCTTAGACTCTGCAAATTTGGGCTTCAGTGCTGATGTGAAAAAGACAAAATACAGTTAAACAGGCTTTTGTTTTGCTATTAAAACCAGGGAAAATTGTGTTATTGCCTGTATAATACAGTACTGCCCCTCTGCTACTTTGACATTTGTTCAGTTGAGCGCACATATAACAGGCCATATATAGTCTTACTCATATTTATTCATCTACATAGGATGTGGTTTGTTTTCTATCCCAACAGAGGAGTGGCTCATTTGTCTCACCTTTAAGTTAGGCCAAATAAAGGCTGACATTCGAGTTAGAGATTTCTTTTTCTGTTTGTATATCTAGCACCTGCAGGCTGAAGTTACTGGGGACACCTCCTGTGCTTGACTCTAACTGGGTTCAGTTGTTAACACCAGTGTTTGTGAACACTGTTACAGTGGTAGATGCTTATTCCAATAAGGCTATTTTGCACATTAAGGGGTCATTTCCCCCCCTAATAATTGCAAAGTGCTAGATTTGTCCTCACTTTCTCCTAGACCACAAACTTTGTTGGTCAGTTTGTATTTTTTCCAGGGTGGATGAGAAAACTAGTTTCAAGTTGAAAGTACTGTGTTCATTTACATCTTAAAGATTAATTTCAGCATGCCACAGTGAACCTTACACATAATAATTTTATTTAGCACAACAAAATTGTGGCAAATGAAAATTCAGAGTAGCTAGTCACTTTGGAAAACTAATAGCCACAGTGGCTGGTGAGCAAAAAAGTTTAAATTAAGCCCTGTCTAGCACTATTGTACTGTTTAATTTACACAGTAAAAAATATCTTTTAAGTTTTAACTGAAACTTTACACAAAAAACTACAAAACATAAACGAAAACATAAGCCGGGTTTAATACGGAGCCTTGGTTCTAAGTGGGTAGCAAAGCTATTTTCAGTGGGTCACAGATCTGTACCTTGAATAAATATGGAATAGAAAGTCTATAATGTGCTTTTATTTTAAAGGCCACATTTCCATCTCCATGTTCTGTCACATTTCTTCCACTTCAAGTCTGAAACTGCTCTATTTTCACTAAAACCATTTTGTTGCGATTGAAAAAATGCATAAGCATGTTGGGTCATGATTTGTCATTAAGGAGGTGGTGTTAGTTCCTGATGCTAGACCAGACAAGATCCAGTAATTTACAGTCAGTTTACCATTAATATACAGTTCAGTATCTTGTCTGTTATCACATGATGAAAACAAAAACCTTTGCCTTCTTTCAAGGTTGAGTGAGGATGTTTTGACATGTATGCTGGTTTACTTGTTATGTCAAAGTAGCACAGAGCCATTACTTACAGTATTAGTCACATCTGTTTTCTTACTAACGGGCCAGTTTTCTCTCATCCATGACCTTTAAATGTCTCAGGTTACACTGAATGATTTGGTAAACTACAGCAACTTATTACTTCTATCTTAATAGTTGGACTAAAGCTGCATTTATGGGCCCCTTGTTTAACCTGTTACCTGTGTTAGAAAGTCAGTCTTTAACTTGTTCATGAGTTTTAAGTTGTACTGTGAGAACAAACATGCATATTGAGATGATGTGTTATATTAAAAGGATTTAAATCAACACACTCTTGGGTTTTCCAATATTGTATTACTGTAAGTTGTTCCTAATTTGTTTATGTATCAGTATTTTATCTCAGACCTTTTAAATATGTTCCTGTTTCATTTTCTATGGAAGCCCTCAGAGGACATGTATAGATACACTTCAGTTAACTCAGGTTTTTTGAGACAGTGAGTAAAATTTAGTTGTTTTCTTGAAATGTCAGCTTTTTTAATCTTGCTTATTCTTGATAAAAAACGTTTTTCCTCAAATGATAACTTAGTTTCATTACCTTCAAGATCTTGAGAAATTCATTCTATTATCACGGGAAAATTAAAGTGGTCTTGGTAACAACAAAAATAAGTCAATATTCTGAGGAAAACTGGAAATTACTCGTTACACAAAAAAGGAGTAAAAGAAAATGTGTGGATCCATGTCCAATTGGGGGATCTGTAGTTTTCAGAGCGGATACTTAAAAAAACAAAACATACATCAACTAATGAAGCTCACTTAAACATAATGACAATACAAGGTCAGCCGATTATCTTCATGCAACCTTTTTAAGACAACTTTTTCCACAATTTTAAGGACCTCATTGTTGGAAATTCATTCAAGAAACAAACTAATTTTTTGTAAGACCAATTAAGCTCAATGACATCTTTGCCATATTTATCTTTTTTCACTATGTATATTTTTTCTCTTGTCATCTTTTTTTCTTTATATATCTTTTTTTTCATATGTGCAAATAAAATAAACTGTTAAATGCTAAAACCGTACATTAGTAACATGAGCCAAAAATAGGATGTGATAAAATCCAAGAATTTTACATCAACTTGTGTACACATTTTCCGCTTGCCTTATGAGTTGTTTTGACACAAGCTAAAGTTTGCATGATATTTTTTTTGGTTTGAGATCTCATTTTTTATGACTCATCTAAAAACCCTGTAACTGTGTCATAGCAGGTTATATTTGGTTTGTATGCAAGTCAGAGCTTTTCCATGATGTTTTTTTTAAAAATAACAATGCAGATCTAAACCTAATGTGTTTTAAAGTGACAGAGTGGGACTTTGAGGGCTTGGTTTTACCTTTGCAGGCTCCACACCAGCTCTTGTGGATGATGAGCATGATTGGCAGCCCACTGTAAATGCAAACACATAAAAAAAAATCTATTAAGAGTGACACTAAACATAAGACACAAAACTGGGGGCTTCTAATCTGTCCTACAATGGTAGTAAATGAAAGCATGCCTTTAGAAATGAGCTATCCTTACAAACAGCAGCAGTAGCAGAAGCTATTCATATCTGTGTCAATAGTCTCCAGTCATCAGTGAAAACGTAGATGTTGTTTGTATTAGACCTCAGGCTAATAGCTGTACGGAAGGCAGCTCAGCAGGTTTATAGTACAAGTTTAAATAATTCCAGTGAACTCACCTGGCCTCTGCTTCCTTCTTGCCGTCATCCAGCGTCCTCCAGTGGATATGATCGCCAAACCCTGCAGGAGAACAAACTAATGAGCACACCAGACTTATGCAACGGATATTATGTTCCCTCTCCAGGGTGGATCTGCTTTAAATAACAGTGTCAATACAAAGAACTTTGAAGAAACTGTGGCAATGGTTGTAATTTGATATCAAGCTGCAGGGAAGAATCAACTCTGCTTTGTCACCAGGAACAACTCAAAGAAACCAGGACGTAGGGTTATAAAGCAGTAATGAAACAGCTAATCATTACAACAATTCAGTTCTCCAATCGAATGAAAAAGGTTCATTACAGAGCCAGCAGCTACACAGGAAGTAGCTTTGCCTTAGGCTACATTTCTTTATGCGACTGTTGCATAATTTACTGATATATACACAGTATATAGGTCAGACCTAAAACTTAAGCTTTCAAAACACACTTTAAAGTGTAAGGGGGAACAAAGACACAAACTTCAGTTCTTAAAACACACATTTAACCTGAGAAACAAGAATGAGGAAAGAAAAAGACTTCAGATGACGTAGATCTGTTAATCTTGCCTAAATATCAACAAACTTATTATAATATCTGCAGCTGAAATAGGCCGATATATTGGTTGTAAATATGGGAAGAATTTTTCGTATTTGAAGCTAATTTCTGCCAATACTGACATCATGCCGATAATATCCTGCATCCCAAAGTGAAAGCAATAATTTTTAATTATTAAAACTCCATTGATGATTTTTAGCTTACATGTAAAATACACAGGATTGAACTCTCATGTGTTCACACTGTCAGATATGACTTTGCAAGTACATGTTAATAAAACCAGTGAAACTAACATAAAAAATTGAAGCTACTAAAATTAAAGATTTGATGCTACAGACAAAAATTCAATCTTAGGGACATTTTGTAATAGCTAAGGCAAAATAAATTTCATCTAGACATTGTAAGCATTGATATTATCTAATCCAATCCGCTTTATTTATATGGCACATTTAAAATACATTGTTTACCAAAATGCTGCACAATGACAAAAACACGAAAATAAAAAAACAGAACGACTGAAAACATAATAAGTAATGTAAAAACAAAAGAGAATACCATAAAATCAACCAAATGGATTAAAACAACACAAAATCATAGAAATAAATAAAAAAAAAAAACATGGTCAACAAAACAAAGACTGCATTAAAAATTTCCTGTTTAAAATGATAAAATAAGAACCGTCTTCTTCTCTTGTTCACATAGATCTTGCATCATATCATGCTCATATATAGAAGTGCATCTTTTACTTTACCTTAATAAATAACAGAATGACTTATTTTGTTTAAAGACAACTTTTTCTAAGTCTTCTTAAAGGAAGGCTACAGGTTTATTATTGTGCTGCGGTTAAAGAGTGAAATACCCCTAAAACGCTGTGCAAAGTGTTACTATGAAATGTTTATTTCTATCTACTTAAATTTACTCTGGCATTAACTAGAAATGTTTTTAAAAACGCATTTTCTGTTACTTTGCTGCCTTTAGTAAATGTTTGGTTCATTTTAATATAAGATTAAAATACAGACCTCTCAACAAATGAAGTTGCTTTAATAAAATGCCATACATGTTAAATGCTTTTGAGTAAAAATAATATTCGTGCCCATTTCTGAGCAGGTGTCTTTGTATAATCTGATACGAACTCGTGCCCTGCACCTTATCTTATATAAACTGCAATCTCAATATTCATTCACTGTCTAAATATGTATCATTATTATAAATTATATATATTACTTTGTAATAGTCAAGCACCGCTGGCATGAAAATTTTATTCTAGTCTGGTTTAGTTTGACCAATTTTCAGAGTTATCCCAGGGGAATGACTTTATACGGAAGTAGTGGTGATAGCAGTGAACTACTCAGCTAACCTGCGAAAACTGACATTTAAAAGTCTCGTTTGACGCCAAAAGAACACCACGTCACTGTTATTTAACTACCTGATCAGGTAACACACTTTTGTTTGAGCAGAGACTAGCTTAGCTCTCCCTTGTCTCTGGTATAAAATATCAATGAACAGGCTCTGAAGTCACTAACACCAGTCTCAGCTTGTATATTAGCTCATTACGTGAACTCACCTTTTCCACCGGCTGCCTCCACAACCTCGTGAAAACACGTCAAAGACAACAAAACATGCAAGGATGAAAACAGCACGATATTCACGAGAGATGTTTGCATTTTGACTTGGCCTTATTCCCTCACTACTGCAGTACGGCTGGAAGCTAGTAGCGCTCACTGAACCAGAGACCCGGATGTGAAAGTCTGACCAATGAATATGAGGGATGCTGCGCATGTGTATGAGATGCCCCCTCCTTCGTCCTACTCCCATTGGTCAGCGGTGACTCATTTTCCATTTTGGGGGTTGCCTTCTTGACGTCACATCCACACAACCGCGTGCTCCTGTCTGCCGCTTCAGCCTGTCAAGCTAGATAACGGTAAAAGAACACAAAGACTAGAAGTAAAGGCGGATATACACAAGTAAAGGCAGATAATTCGTTTTAAAACACAAACAAGAGTTATTGTGCGTGATAAATATCAAACAAATATACAGTAATTTCAATTTTTAAGTGTATAACTAATATCTGTCACTTTTTAATTAATAAAAACCTACAATATCAGATCATATCAAAACTATTGTGGAAATTTTAACAGGAAGCAGATTGCATTGCTGGTTCTTGACGCACTTTAAAGCTGCACTGCTTCACCCTCCTTAGCTGCGAGAACCATTTCATCCGACTTAATTCACTTTCAGAGGTAAATATAATTTCAATAATTGGTCCATATTTTAGCTAACACGGGCTGCTTATATAACACAGTGTCGTTTGTTTTGTTTTTTTGCTGAACAATAAAACCCCAGTTCATGTATCCTGTTTTTATAACCACCATGCCAGTATTAGCTGAATTAGCCTTGTGGTTAGCAGCTTATTTTGTTACATTTTCGTGTGTCACTGCGTTATTTCTTATATACAAAATTAAACACAGTGTTCCTGTGAATTTTTTGTTTTTATTGTCGTCAGTATGTTTACAGTGGGATTCAGGTTAATTCGATGTAGCTCTTAGAAGTCTGTTAGCGCAGTGCTACCGTGTGGAAATGACGACTATCTGCTCTAAATACTTGTTATGGCATGTGCTACCACAACTACTTTATGTTTGTTGTCCTCGATAAAGTTTGGAGTTATCGTAGTTTAAATGTATTAATAGTGTTGATTTTTATCATTGTTTTGTCAAAATAGAACACTATGAATCAAGAGAAGCTCGCCAAACTTCAGGCACAAGTGCGGATAGGTGGAAAGGTAAGAGTCTAATTCAGTTTTGACATGCTTTAAAACTTCTTGTCCTTCTCGTATAGGTGCAAAAATGTCGAGAACTCTGACATATCAAGTGTGGGAATCTCAGTCAAGCTCGCTGGTTTTGCCTCATTTGGAGGAGTGTGAAAGCATTCAGCATCTGTCATGTCTGTCCTCCTGACCTCAGCATTCCCTTTATGGGATCATTGGCCCCTTCATCTGTGGCCTCTGTGGCTTTGTTCGAATTCATTATCAGGTCTTTAACCACACACTAGGGGGCGTTATTTGTTATTTTTGCACTTACATAGACCTTGCATTGTTCTATATTATGATGTCCATTTCCCTACATGATGACATTAAATTGTTCTAATTTTATCAGATGTTCCCAAAATATCACACACTAATAATCACCAGACTTGTTAGTCTGAGCTTATGTCATTTAAAGTTTATTGGACTGAAAATCAATGATGTACAAGAGTGGATTTTTACCAATATCTGATATCAGAAATTTACAAATTGATTTAATGAAATATGTAGGTTATGTTGGAACCGATACTTAAATGTAGTTCAGACCTAAAACTTTAGTCCTTAAAACACCCAATCTAAAGTTTAAGGATGAACAGTGTATATGTTTGTAAGTCAATATCTACAGATTTCTTAAAAGCAGATTTCTTTTTAGGGTTTCTTTTTGGGCTTTTTGTGCCTTTACTGATAGAGGAGGAAAGTGGACAATATATGAAACAGGGATAAAAGAGCTGGGGAGAGCCACGGGCCGAATTTGAACCCAGGCCCACCGCGCACATGGGGCACAACTTAAACCACTAGGCCACCTGCCCCACAAGCAGGTTTCTAAAACCAAAATATCAGTTGTAAATATTGTCAGAAATTTTAAGATCTGCTGATACTTTAATTAACTTTCTACGCAAATATCTGCCTACACTGATATCATGCATCTCCATCTCTTGTTTTATGGAGCTATTATTGTTGCAAAAGTATTTGCAAATCCGTACAAAGATCTGTGCACAAATCTGCAAATGCGTAGGTAGATTTGAAAATGTGTGCATAAATCCACAAATGCGTGTACAAATGTAAATGCATGTGTAAAGATTTGCAAATGCATGCAAAGATGTGTACATATTTGCAGATTTGTGCACGCATTTGCAGATCTGTACATGCATTTGCAGATTTGTGCACAGATCTTTGTACGCACTTGCAAATACTTTTGCAACAGTAACTCTATGTTTGGGCATCAAGATGTGTTTTAAATGCAGAGCTAAATATATGAACACATTTTACCAAAAAAGTAAAAAAAATGATATCAAAGATTAAAATTCATGCTGTTTTGAAAATTATTTTAAATTTTTTAAGTCATATTCCTATAGGTAATGCCATGAAAGTATAGGAGATAATAATGGCAGTATCACTCAAACTTAAAAGCAACTGTTGAGCCTTTTTTTTTTTTTTTGCGTCAATGCATCAGGAAGACTTTTTTTGTTCATCAGATTTATGTTGATGTTCCTCCAGTCTTTGTGCCTGTAATCAATTTTTTATTTGTAATATACAGTAAGCAGACATTTGCTTGTGAAACCAATAAAGTATGCAAAAGCTACTCTGTTAAGTACATTGGTTCCCAATAGGGATGCACAATATTAGCAGCAGAAATTAGCTTAAAAAGTTAGTTATCAGTAACAGCAGATATGAAAATATATGTCATTATTTATAACTGATATAGTTAATTTAAATATTGGCTGTATGTACAAATAGGTTTGTGACGTTTTAGGAATGAACAACAGGCCTGAAGACTTTTTTTTTGTTAATCCTCATTCCTTAAACATAAAAGCTAGTTTCAGTAGTTTAAGTTTGTATCTTTGTTCATCCGTACAAAATTATCAGTTTTCATCTATTATTTTTCCTTCCTAATTCCATTTTTCTTTGGAGCCCCCTACTTGTATTTAAGAAATGTTGAGCCCCCTCAGAACCCAGAAGAAAAAAAAAGCTAGGTTGTCAAAAATAAGATTTATTTTGTTTACAACAGAATAGTCTCATGCACATGTATTTACCAAGATATCTTTGAGTTAAACTATCCAGAAAGTGTGTTTTAATTCTTATGTGTGCAAAACAATATTTGGGCCTGGACCTCAGGTTGGGAACCAGTGTAGTACAAGGTAGTTTGTTGCGGTTACAGATGCTACTCCACAGACAGAAATAAGCAAGCAAAGTATCTGAGATTAAAAGAAGAAATCTGTCAAACACACTGACAGGATATGTTGATGCTAAACTTGGTTTTTCTTCTTGCACACCTGTTATTTCCTCAGGGAACAGCCCGCAGGAAGAAAAAGGTTGTTCACAAGACAGCAACAGCTGACGACAAAAAACTCCAGGGTTCGCTGAAGAAACTGGCAGTGAACAACATTGCAGGGATCGAAGAGGTGAGTTATCAAAGCAAAACTGTCAGCAATGCACCAAAGCTGTGCTGTTTTAACTTTTCTTTTTTTCTGGCTGGGAATCCGGGGAGAGGAAAGATAAAAGACAGGGAGAGCCTGACTAAAGCGTTTTCCAATCATTTCATCTGGTTTATTTTTAGGGGGCTTTTATCTAACAGGGTTTCACAATGTGTGCCGGATAAAACGAAGCAGATAAACAGAGAAAATGTGGGGAAAGACACTAACCTGATGCGCAAAGCTCATGTTGTAGCTCAATTTTACCTTTTTTATTTTACAGAAAAGGTTACAATAATTTATTTAAGAGCTGATTCAAGAAACTAACATTTAAAGACTTTTTGAAGTTTTTATGCATTGGGTCTAAGAAAGAGCTCTTTGATATTGATTTTGTTTAGCTTCTTAAGCTTTCTAAATCGCTAACTCTGAATTTGTTTTGTTGTTTCCCTCAGGTGAATATGATCAAAGATGACGGGACGGTGATCCACTTCAACAACCCCAAAGTTCAGGCCTCTCTGTCTGCAAACACGTTCGCCATCACGGGCCACGCTGAGACCAAGCAGCTGACGGAGATGCTGCCTGGCATCCTGAGCCAGCTGGGAGCTGACAGCCTCACCAGCCTGCGCAAGCTGGCAGAGCAGTTCCCACGGCAACGTAAGTGTACACAAACAGGCTTCCACTCTCAAAGTTGCACTGCCAGGGTTCCCTGTGGTCGTGTTATACCAGTGGTATTTTTAGAAGTTTGAGTCATCAGATTTTATGAATGCTGAGATGGGCAGAAGGTTGATGTAGTGAAAAAGGGGGTTCAACCACAGGAGCAAAGGTCAGATCCCAGGTGACACAGAAATGACTATAAAAGCAGCCAGACAAGGTTGAATTTAATAAAACGGAGACACAGTTGCATATGCTGCCTTTAAACATGTCAGTGTACTCATGCAGATTCATCTGACAGCTTTGCTCAGCAGATTTTTGTTTGCTTAGAATCACAGGAGAGCTTGCAGAGAATAAATCTGTAAATGTGAGAGAAAAACGGGTTACTGTGAAGAAAACGACATTGACAGGGAGGGAAAAAAATACCTGGATTTAGCTGCAGGTTGTTTTGGCAGAAGATACTTTGGCATTTATATTGGTCACTTTTGAGGCACTTGACCTTCAAATTTTGTCAATAGACCAAAAGACCTTCACATGACAGTAAAGCAAATTATGTGTGTTGCAGCATGATGACTGATGAGCAAATTGTTCAAATTGCTCTGCCAGTAAACTTGTGCAGGAAGCTGTAACATAAACCACCAGATACAGCTATCCTACTGAAAAGTCCAGTTAAAAGTCCCTTTTACACATGCACCAAACTCTTAAAAATGCACTTATTAGAGAAGCATTGATTGGAAAAAGACTGGGCTAATATCAGTACTGATGTTCAAATAACGATTCAGCACATTCAGGTAGTGGTACAGATGTTTTTTGCATGGCTTCTTTTGGCGTAATACTCCCACTATGCACACTTTTTCTCTCGCATTTGACCATGATAACAAACACAACAGATAAACCTTGGCTGCTGGTATCTGCTAATGTCACATTCATTGCTGAGGGCTGATGTTTGTCAACAAGGCCGATACTGGCTGATACCAATGTTGAACAGCATTGAAGAATGCAAATGGAGAATTTTTCACCCCTACGTTTCCCAGTTGTTTCTTTCAGCACCCCTAGAGAAAAGACTGCAAGTTAAGATGAACAGATGTGTGAACACAGCTGTTAAAATTCAGGGAAATTCCCTATGAGCCAATGGGAGGGGTGAAAAATCAGATATGCATGTGCTATCTTCATGTTTAGTTCTTCATACTCATATCTACTTGCCAGTATGTTATTTTCCCCTTCGTTGTTGATGATGTGAATATGTCTAATCGCAGATCAGCACGATGCAGTACAACAGCGTCAGAACTGCAGAAGTGCCTTCGTAAAGGGGGTTTATTGAAAATTTTGATGCTTTCTATAAGAGCTCACAATTTGTCTGACACTTTGCTGACAAAGTGATCAAGTTTAAAATTATCTAATGTGGCATTTTATTTCTGATTGTTTCACATCCATTTGAGGGGAAGAGGGCAGTGCAAAATTTTTCATTTCAGTTGTAAAATTCACCTATGTAAGATGTGGCAAAGCAAAAGACTTAATGTGAAACAAACAGCCTATTTGGGGTCTGGAGACTACAAAAGTAAAAACAAAACCATTTTGTTGGTATTTGATTTTTAATGTTTGTTTTTTTTTTTTTTTGCAGAAATGGACATGAAAACGGTGAAGGAGGAAATCGCAGAAGAGGAGGATGACGACGTACCAGGTATATACTTAAGATTATTTCTTTAACCTCGTGAGACATGAGCTTTCATTTGTTTTGTATTTTTTATCTATCCAATTTATTTGGAATTAGTAAGAGTTGATAAGTATAATAACTAAGTATTGTACCACAACAAGTAGTTTGCAAGTAAATTGATGTTGTCATATGAGGACAGTGGGTTTATTTTATTGTATAGCACAGGAAAGACACCATTTTGTTAACACAATATGGGCAATTCTACCAAATTGGTGCAAATAAAAATCAATTTAGACTAATTTTTACTACATGCAATTATACTCATTTTCCCTTGTAAGCTGTTGGTTTCTTTTCAAAATCTGCCCAAGCTGTATTCCCTTATTTTTGAACCAGTGTAAAGTCCCAATGTCCTCATATGAGCACTTGCTGTTTAGTGGTGTTGTAGTTTGCTGCTGTTGTTAATACTCTTCACATTTGCAGCCATATCAAACGACAAACACTAGCAGGCATAAATACACGTTTTGATCATAACATTGAAAAGTTTGGTTAGATTAGCAGCCATCTTGAATGGACATTGATCATTGTAATGTGCTTTTGTTATCTCAAGATGGCAGACAGAGTGTCCACAAATAAGGCTGAGAGGTCTAATTTCTGCAAAATTAAGAGTAATGGTGCAGGGAACCCAAAATGTAATTTCCTCCTATGAGGATGCTGGGACATAGGAGTTGAATTTACTTTGGTGTTGTCTTTGTCATTTTCTGTCCATATTTCAGTTTTTAAAAATAAAGTTTTCACTTGCAGACTGTTTGAAACAAAGTTTTCTTTTGAAACCGAAGGGTTGAATTACTCATTGTTGTTTGACATATTGTAGAACTGTTATCAAAACAAGTAAGCTTACTTTTAAACAACCTTTTTCAATCTCTTTTCTCTTACAGATCTTGTGGAAAACTTTGATGAAGCCTCAAAGAATGAAGCTAATTGATGAACCCCTTTCTGCCTCCATCAGCTGTTTTATTGTTTACCTCTTACGGACTCACAAAGGTTATTTCTTCTTGTGAGGTTGTTAAAGGTGCAACGTATCATCTTCAGAGACACAAATCACTCCGGGTCAGACTGTCACAACAGCACAACAATATGCAGATTCAGTCAGCTGTGATATCCTGGACACTCGCAGAAAACAAGGATGTGCACACCTCCCAGCATCCGAAGGACTCAAACTACATTAGATAAATGGTTTCTACATGGTTACACAGGCTAGTATTTAAGAGATTGTTTATGAAATTACAGTAAAGTTCACTTTACTTATAGTGGTGATTTATGAATTGAATAAAGCATTTTTGGGCTACTAATGTTTATTTATTATATTTTATATATCAGCAGTGTTAAATTCCACATATCTTTTATCATGAACACATCTGAAATTATCACAGAGTCCTTTGTATGTAAAATATTTGTAGCTCATGCTCATAGCATAAACAGATAAGCCTAGAAAAAGCCCCACAGTGGGCCTCTTCCTTTACACTTCCCTGTATTCAAAGATATCTGGACTCTTGTGTAATACAATTCTCTGCAAGGTAAATTAACTTAATTCTACAAAGCAGCACAGTTACATTTCCCAAACTTCATTTACTTTCACTACACAACTATTTATTTTTCCATTTTTGCTCCTTAAATGTATTTTCTTATGCACTAGTGCTGCAATGATACTTAAGAAAGTGCATCACATTTAAAACTCCTTTGAGGAAATTTTGTTTTTTTTTCTGATGGAAAAATGTCCTTTTTTTATTTCATGCCTAACCATAGACTTTATATAAACATGGACAAAGTCTCTGACATAACTCACCTTGTTGCTAATAGGGACTTTGGAAGCCTATTAATGAGGGTTGTCATATCAGAAACCAAGGTTGTTAAAATAAACCAAAAACATCTCTGCCCAGTGTGTGCCAATATAGACAAGCTATTCAAACCACATCTAAACCAGGCTGAAAACATGCTAATTTTCTGCTATACAAACGAGGGGTCTAGTATTAGATCATTCATCTCGGACAGCCACTCTCACAGACCATTTGAGACACCATCTCTGTCAGAACAGAAGTGCTGGAATTTGCCAGTACTATATATATAGTACTGGCAAATTCCGGCATATATATATATATATATATATATATATATATATATATATATATATATATATTTTTTTTTTTTTTACAGTTTTAGATTGCTTTTTTAATTCAACTTTATTCGTAAAGTCAGGCTGTTACATTAAATAAAAAACCATATTGCAAACATCACAGACTGACCAAATATATATTAAAGGTCAGATGTCGAATACGAGATGAAATTATGTAAAGACCTGATTTAAAATTTGCATAAATGGTGGCTTGCTTTAGCTTTTTAAGCTTTAGCTAAAGCTAACATAGCTATGCTAGCTATAAAATAAATGTAACTGGATAAGCCAGTTTAACAGAGTAAGATTTAGCAATGTGAGCTTCAGCAAATGTAGCTATGTAGATAACCCATCTATGTAGCTTACGTAGCTGCTTTGTGAGCTTAGCTTTAGCTATGTAAGCTACATGTCTATGTTATTTATATGTAAATTAGCTTTAACAATATGAACATTAGCAAATGTTACTGAAGCTAACTTAGCTACATAGATAATATGGTGAAGTAGCTGCTTTGTGAGCCTAGCCTAAGCTACTTCAGCAACACAAGCTATAAAGTTAGATTATCTGTGTAACTTGTGGGGCTAACAGAGCTATGGAGGATATCCTTGCTTTGTTTTAATGATTTTTTTTATGGAGGACAAGCTTTTTTCCTGTAATCAGACTCTTTACTTGGTTTTATTAAATGTTTCGTAAATAGCTTTTTCAGATCAGAGTTTTAATTTTAACTCTTGGTTTCCTAACCCTTAACTTGACCCTTACCCCAATCAAAACGGAAGTTTAATGTGATTTTATTTCGAAACTTATAGCGTGTATTTCTGTTGTGAGATACATATCGTCTCAGATGAACGGTCTGAAAGAGTGGCTGTAAGAGATGGAATGCAGCCAGACTTTCTTGATAAAAACTGGCATTTCTAAAGCGCTATGTATGTGAGTATGCGGACAATCAGCAAATAATTTTGCAAATGCAGAACACTTGAGGTTGCCATTTGTGTTAAAAATGCATCTCACTATGCATCATTTAAAAAGGTTATCATGTCAGACTGCAAATCACCTCATCTGACATCTACCCTGTGGCAGAAATTTCAGATTTTTTGTTTTTTTTTAGTACATATATACAGTAAATACTCTCTCTGATAGTATTAATTGCCTTTATTGTTAAAACAGAGGCCTTGGTATTTTTTGTTCTGTTTTATTACCATTAAAAAGATACTGACAGGAGCTTTAAAAAAGAGAACTTTAAGTATAATTAATACCTTTTAAAAACTACTAATCAAGTCCATTTTTGTCCATTCTGAAAAAAACAGACAAAGCTGTTACTTCCAAACAAATAACCTTCCATATACTATCTTTACTGCCATCATTAGTTTTTGCTTGTGACATGAAATAAGTTAACAGCACTGTATTATTTTAGTTTCCAATAAACTTGGGGCTTTCTTAACTTAAATTTAGCCATTTAACCGATAATGAAAATAAACGCTATTTTTATTTAATGTTCAACATGTCTGTAGAGAAGGAGGGGTTAACAGAGTTTGGGTGGGTTGTACACATCACTACATCCCCTCCAACACTGTCACATCCCGTTTCATTGATCAGCTCTGACGCTGCTGTGCTGCATCGTGCTGATCAATGGGCCGCTGCTGTCACTCTCCGCAAGGCTGGAGAGGTCTGACAAGGTTACCGGGGGCGGGGGGATGAGTGTGCCATTTTGGCTCAAGTGAGTCGTGCCGTGAGCGGGACAGAGCTGCGGACCCGCCCCGGGGGTTCAGCGCACCACCCTCGGCCAGGTTTGAGCCAAAATGTCCCTGCTGCTGCTGCGGCTGGACCGCGGTGCAGGAGCTGGAGGAGCTGCGTCAAGGTGCACAGTGAAAGCAACGACAAAACCGGAAACGGAGAGTGGGTGGATTGAAAATAAGAGCTCAGGTACAACGCTTTGCTGGAGAACAAAAATAATAGGAGTGCAAAGGCAGGGGAATCCATTTATATAGAGGTAAAATATTGAAAGTACAAGGCAAGACATCTTCATAGTCACTTTACAAGTAGAATATGAGATTGAGAGCAAGCCTACAAGTGTTTGGTGCAAGATAAATGTTAAGCCAAAAGTATAAAAAGGATTGGCTGAAACTTATGAAAACAAAATTACAGAAATATATTAAAGGAAAAACATTTAATATATTTTTGTTTTAATAGACAACAGTTTGAGTTTCTTGCACTTAAAGAAATTACTTTAGGCCTATATGCTTTAGCTTCAAGTTTCATCAGTATAATCAAGACAGAATAAAAAACAATGATTCTGTCTGCACATAGTTGCATTGGTAACTTTACTAATCTAATATATATAATAAATGTGACTTGGTTTGTGAAAAAAGTGAAAGTTTATATCTGATTCATCACAAAGGGCAAAGAAGAGCACACACCTACACTTACATGATCCATAAGAAGGATAAATATAAGTTTAAATAATTTTGCTTAAGGTGATGAAAGTAGAGACAAAACTAAGGCAGCAATTATCAGTCTAGATGACTAACAATGATTATCTCACTATTACCTTGATGCTACACATTACCACCTCATGGCCACACAATATCAGGCATGATTTAATCACATTGTGACCACAACTTAATTTTTCGGTTGCCACCAGTTATTATTTAGTGGCAACTCTATGATTTAGTAGACACTTCTTGATAAGTGAGTTAACATGCATTTGAGTACCCCAGTTTTGATCAGGTTGAGCATGTTCACATCACATCCCAGTTTTAAAAACTTGGGATCAGACATTTTACCAATTTCGAGAGATGTTATTGTGCCACATGGAGGAGTCAGAGGTAAACAGGATACCGTTACATGTGCCTTACTCCATGTTCTCACAGATGCTGACTACTTGTGCAAGCATGACCTCTGTCAAGTGACGCATCAGCAAAACAAACATGAAGGCAGCAATGAGAGGACTTCTAGAGCAACGAAGAAACTGTTTGTCTTTCGGCATACTTCTCCCATAACTAGAGGAGGCTAGACCATATAACACAATATTGGAATATAGAGGTGCTAGGCCTATACAGTGGTTTTACTTTTCTCAGATTTCAAAATTTCCACGGTTGGTGTTAGAAAATCAAGAAAAAAATCTCCAAGAAATAATGCCATTTTAACAACACGAACAAAACTATCACAAAATAAAAGTGAGAAAAAATCACCCTCTAAGAAAAATAAGTTCCAGAGTGATATTGGAGTGTTAATCTTACTGTATGTCTGTATTTTATGATGTGTGGCACTTTGTAAATGAAAATAACTAAAAATGTCCATGCATTATTTTTTTAATCATCAATGTCATCAGAAGGACTCCATACTTACTGATTTCTAACAGGACTTTGTTTTGAAAGATTCAACGGGAAGTGGTGGAGTTTGATTCTGGTTGTCTTGCCGTTGCTCCTTATTTTTCCCAATATTAAACCTTAGGGGAGGGATCCTTGTGTGCTGTCGCACAACTACGGTAGACTACAGGCTGTACTTTCCGACTTGCGCTGTTTGAGTTGAGCAGGCAGCGCAGGGTCTACACGAGGATACTCAAAAATAGCTTTCAAAGGCGATTAGGCATGACGGATACTGACGGAGGGGCTCCGCGGGACTCTACGTAAAGATGAGAATTCCTCCGGTGAGTATCTGAAATTGTTTTCCTGACGTTTCACAGCACTGTTGTTGCTCCAATGTTACACCCCGCCATTGCAACGGCAAGTGTGAACTAAGCTGGAGTCAGAGTGGATGGCTGTTATGGTATTTTATAGTCTCTTTAGCTAGCTAAACGATGAGGAATACCGTGGAGGTGGTGTTACGGTAACACTATTTTACGTCAATTACACAACACGTTAACGCTTGCAATACGAGCTGCTGTTGCTAAACATTCACGAAAATGGTAGCAGTGCGGGGGAGAGAAAATATCCTGAGTTACTCTGAGAATGGACCGAGTTAACCTGAGTGGGAAAGCGTTTACAATCCCGGACAACCGTTAGAGCTGGCCGTTAGCCTCACAGCCCACCGAGTCAATGACGCTGTGTCTGTCCGTCAGAGCCGCAAGACGCTGCCGTCACTCGAAGCGCGACTACCCGCTTAACCGTTGGAGCTACTTCACTCCCCTGTTAAAGCATGCAGCCCATTTTGCTGCTGTATTAGTAGTGTTTGTGCACCCAAGGCGGGAAAATTACTATTACATTGCTCAGTAGACTTTGGGATAACTGTTCAGGAAACTTATTCGTGGCCTTAGTGGGGATTTGATGCTGAAATACAGCTAGCAGCATTGCTAACAACTATTACAAGTTCTGGGGCCAACACACCTAACCTTTTGTTGTTTCTGTTGCTTTCTGGTGTTAACCTGCTGAATTCATCAACTCAGAAAACTTCCTTATGTGTTTAACCACTGTACCTGTGAACAACATTTACCCTCTGAGGCTGTGTTTGGCCTGTAGGCAGCAGGCACAGACACGGTGCCACTTAATTGTTGTATAATCCAAGCTAATGGTCATCTATTTGCTCTTGAGAGTTGGTTTGGTGAGGTGATGTGTTTTGCATGTACCTCAGCATTTAATCCCAAGGCCTTTATTGAGGCTCTGGAAGGCGGATTTATGCAGAAGTGGAGCCCAACCCAGTGCCACCTTGAATAGTCATCATCAGTGAGGAAAGAGAAAGCCAGATCACATTAAATCAACGTGTTACACTCACATCACTGGAAAAGCTTAGACTTCTTAACACCCATATTTTATGTCTGGTCTAGCTTTCCTGAACTGACAGACTGTGAAACACATGAAGGACACTTGATGAGTTTTTTTTTTTACCTGCAGCAGGAGAATTAAACATCTGACTACCTCTTCAAGTGGTGTTAAAGCCCAGGAGGGCTTGATTGAGTCGACTGATCCAACAGGCTGCCATGCGAAGGCGAGCTCTCATGTGTGCAGAGACTTCCCAGATGTAGGTTACTGTATGCTTTCAGAAAGTATTAATCTCTCCCCGATGGCAGCCAAGCAGCCTGTCTCCTTTTGCAGTTTTTCCTCCTGTCTTGCAGTGGTTAAATGCAGATCAAAACATACGGAAGAAAAGGGGATCATAATAGCATTTGACACTTTCTGTGAAGTGAGCAGCTCTTTGGAGAGCAACTCTCCTCTTTACCTTTTCATCTTCAAATCTCTGCTGATTTACCTCCTTTGACCTCTCCTCAAAGAAATGATCGCTTCTTTTTTTAAAAAGGTAGAAGCTTTTGAGGGAGACAAACTGGTGGCACGTTTTTCCTTTGATATTTTTTTTCTTTGATATGTGGAAATCTCCAGCATTGATTTGGAATTAAAATATCAGAAAACTTACAAGAAGAGGTGGACAACTCCCAGTGTACACCCAGTCTGGGCGTCAAACATTACGTAATGATGTGTCACTCAGTCATGCGATCATGTAGTGAGAAAGTGATGTCAGTCCATTCTTAAAGAGAGGAAGTGATCATTTGAGGTTTCCTCTGTTCCCCCTGAGTAGACGGCGTCTGGAGCACAGTGGTGTCGGATATGGATCTAAATAAAAGCGCTGTTTATCAGGATGTGAGCCTGCCGTCCTGGGAAGATTTTAGATTCAAGAGAAAAAAAGGAAGTGTAAAGAAGCTTCTGTTTAGCACAACTACTAAAACTTTCCTGAAGAGAACTTAAACCAATAATAAAGATTTCCCTAAACCCAAAAACCCCAGTGAGTCATGCAGCTTTTTAAATGTAGAGCTCCAACTTGCCTTTCTGTATTGATTTTCTTTCTTTGTTGCCAATAAAGCAGGATTAGAATTTCATGATCATTTCCTATGTTCAAAGCTGTTATCAAAGTTTTTTTTTAAAGTTGGGCTCCAAGTAAAACTTTTTCTACATTGATTAATTTTCAGTCATTTTTCTTGAACATGTATTAAGTTGTAGTTAAACAAAAAAGTAAGTTTTGCAGTATCCCTTTCCAAAATCCCACTTAAATTTATCAGCTAATTTGTCTTGGACCGATCGTTAAAAGGAATTTTTAAAATTTAACATCAGACATGACAAGAGCCATTGAAAACATAACTTTTTGTCTGAACTAAAGAATTAATCACATAGAATGGTGTCAGATTGGGTTCATAATGTTAATAATTTTTAATTTACTGACAAACTTTTGATATTTAACTAAAGTATGTAGGTTAAAAGGTTAGAAGCAAAATGAAATGTTAACTTAAGGCTTCAGTGGGAAGTTTTAACTGTTTATAAAACACACTGCAAACAACACTGGGGCCTCTATATGACCCTCATACGCCAAAACAACCATCAGCGGCAGGAACATACTTTTCTTCTGTTATTTTTAATGCCTACAACTGCTGTCATCGGGTGAGTGTCAGACAAAGTGGCTTATGGGACACTCTAGTAGCAGGTTTTGTTGACATTTTCCAAATCAAAAATCCACAGTGAGAGAGGATGAAGATGAGAGTAGAAGATTATCTTCATAAGTAGTTGTGACTATGGGTGTAACAATTCACAGAGGTCATGGTTTGGATTGTACCTCAGTTTTGAGGTCCCAGTTCAGTTTTAATGGTTCATTTGCCTTCTCTTCGTGAGTTGTTTAGTAGTGGTTAGCAAACAGTTCTGAGTGTTACTGCCACCTAGATTGGCATATTGAAATACGGCCATGTGTGATTACCTTTTGTGACTTTGTGCACTGATTGGGACAAGTGAAAATACCATTACAGCCCTAGTAGTGACATGTTCAGGACATAACGAATATAGACAAAATAGTTCTTTTTTTTTGTTTTTTGTTTTTGGAGATGCCTAAATCAGTGTACACCCACAGTATCCTGTTGGAACTTTAAGAACTACAGTGTGTAATATGATTTAGGGTGCAAAGATGTTTACCCCAATGCAGCCCTAAAAATTACAGGATTACCCTACTCAAAAGATTTCCTGACTAGCTTGTTCACTCTTGTCCCTCACAGCAGAAGTTTTTGTTCAGTCTGTCCAGTCCTGCTCACACTTGACAAAAGTCCGAAATATTTACCTGGGTGAGCTGCATATCCAAATGAAAACAGAATTTTTCAGTCTAACTATTCTGAACATTTTTAGCTGTCTCGGGGGGCGGGGGGGGGGGGGGGGGGTATGTAGGGTAAAGTCAGATAAAAAACTTCTCAGGAGTCTACAAGTGTGAATAGGGCCAAAATAACCTCCCTGAAGCACTAAAGGAACAAGAAAAAAATACACCTGAGGCTAAGTCTAATATCTCAAATAGTTAAATGCTGATTATGATAACATGCAATTTTTTTTGCAAGTAAAATACATTGTTATAACTTGTGTTTTCTTTGCAAAATCCTTATCTTCCATATATGCATGCTCATGTCAGTTTTGCCATGCATGTTCATGTCAGTCAGCACTATTTCCAAGGTTATATGTCAGGGCTGCAATCACTGCATTCATGATATTTTAATGCCAGGCTTCTCATTAAAAGCTTCCACTTAATTTAACGTATGCTTTGCTTTATCAAAGCATGTGCAGATGAGTTAATGAAAAGATGATTTAGCAGATGATCTTTATGTCAAACATATCAGAAAGTCTGATTCAAAGCCAAAGATAACTGCTAAATGGTTGACCTTAAATTTGTACGATTTAGTTATTACCTCTGCCAAGGAGGTTATATGATTGGCAGGGTTTGTTAGTTAGTTTGTTAGTTTGTTTGTTTATTAGTTTGTTAGCAACATAACTCAAAAAGTTCTGGACAGATTTTGATGAAATTTTCAGGAAATGTCAGAAATGGCATAAGGAAGAACTGATTAGATTTTGGGAGTGATCCGGATCACCGTCTGGATCCAGGAATTTTTTAAATGATTCTTTACTATTTGGAGATAGGGCTAATGGCAGAGGTCTGCGCTCTCCGAGTGCTTTCTAGTTTATTTCAAGTGTGTAGAAAAGGCTGCAAGTCTGAAAAGCGATCTTTATCCCTAACAGCAACAATACAATATTGGCTTATCTGAGTCCTTTATTTATTGACCACAACAACACCATATTTAAGGTAAATTGTATCATAATAAATGATGACATTGTGGTGAAAGCAGAGAGTTTAATGCAAATAAAGTCAGCATAATGACCAGCCAGGGTTTTTCTACTTATATGCATGTTTTGTACTGGCTAATGCTCACACCTAACGGGGGGCAGCCCTGTAAAGCTTCCTGCTGCCAACTGCATGGAATTTTTTGGTCTTTGTTACCACCTGCTTGCTTTAATCATTTGTTTTAAAGAAAGACAGGTGTTGCTTAACTGAATGCTTAACAAAGATTGGATTATACAGTGGCACTGAAATGACTTAACCTAATTTTGCCATAAAATACTGGGTTAACTTGAGCATAATATTAATGCCTTTCAGCTAACATTATAGCACCACAACACTGACTGAAAGTGACAGCTGACAGTGATCCAGTGCCAAGCAGTGTGAAGTAATTAATGTTAACTTATTTGCACTCACTTATGCTGTCATGATGAGGAATTTCTTGTCTGTTACTTCCCTCATGGTAGCATTATTGGCCTAAAGACATTGTTAATACATAAAACTGTCCACACTTTTGTGGAATTTCATCCAGGCTGTGGTGTAAGGATAAAGATTCTCTACTTACCTGAGTTATACTGGTATGTAAACTGAGGCTAAGTTCTGGCTTTGAAGTTTCGGATTTTAGCAGTTGAATTAATGCCCATGTGCTTTATAAGATCCAAAGTGACTAGAATTTAAGGTTTGAGTTAATACCTCAATTTTCTGCATTTGACAGGTTATGTAAACATAAATCATTCTGAAGAGGAGATGTAAAATGCCTGTGCTGCAGCTCCACATAGTGGTCAACAGTAGCTGCCACTGTTCTATGCTTCTTTTGCCACTGTCAAGTGATTGAAAGCTATGAATTGGGGGAATAATCTGTATCTGGTATGCTGAAGTCTAGGTAACAATATTAGAATTAGGAAGAAACAAGACTAGGTTAAAACCTAGTATATGGCTGACCGCAACTATCTGGGATGCCTGTTGAAATGCTTGACTGAAATGTGTGTTCTGGCAGAGTGAATTTGTCATGATTTTTAGTAGTTTGTTATTTTTAGCCAAAGTTATAGTAAGTGGTTACTGAAATGTAAAAAGCTACATGTTGCCCTCTCTCTCTGTCTGTGGGTGCAGCTGCAGGTAGAGAACAGAGAAGTAAATACGCTCTCTGTATTCTTTGCTATTACTGCGTGAAGGGGCCACAACACTACAAGAACAGGGCTAAAACCTCTCCTCTCCACAAGACAAGCTGTCAGTGTGGCTCTGTGCTCTGGATTTAACAAGAACAGCGGTCCAGATTGGAGCAAACTGCAGCGGTTCTACTGCGACATCCAAGCTAACAGCTAATGGTAGAGTAAATGGGACAAGCCCACCGCCATGATCGTAAAGCCATGCTGAAACAGACCGGGAGTGGAACGAGAACATTTTTTTCTGTCACAGAAAGCTTTCAGTGTTGCTCTCTGCACTCATTTGGATTTAGACACATTGTCTGGTTCAGACAAAAGCACCGCTGCGGCTCAGTCACAGCTAATGACTAGCAGGCCTGGTAGAGTCGTTAGCTGGGACACAGCAACTCATTAGCTGTGTACAACAACTAACCCTTTCCCCGTGACTATCACATTGTCATGCCAAAGCGGGGTTTTCTGTCACAGAAAGCTTTCTGTGCTCCTCTCAGCACTAACTGTGATGAAGAAATGCGTTGGTCTGGCTAAGGCTGACCTAACGTTCGGCTAGCAGTCGTTGTATACAAGCACAAGTGACCCTTTCCCCCTTTAACTAGCACACACGCACGCTGAAGCGGTTTGGCAGAAGAGCAAAAACACCCTTTCTGTTACAGAAAGCTTTTAGTGTTGCTGTCTTCGCTTCTTTTAATAAAGAAATGTCCAGTTTTGACAAAGTGCTGCCTTGATTAATTCAGAGCTAACTGCTCCCTCAGTAGCCAGAGTACACAAGATGTTACCCTTTCCCCCTCAACTATCACATAATCATGCCAAAGCAGGTCAGCAGAAGAGTGAAAACAATCTTTCCCAACATGAAAAGCTTATAGGGTTGTTTAATTCTTTGTCATACAGAAATGTGGTCCAGTTCTGGTGAAACGGAGGCCATGCTAAAGCTATACCTGAGTATTTAGGGCAGTGGAGGCAGTCATTAGAGGACTTGCAGCACAAGTAAACCCCGCCCATAGAGCAACTCTGTACGTATGGCTTTAGTGAACACAGTGGAGGCGGCCATGACCGACAGCATTCAGTAAAAGCAAATGCAACTCTGTATTCTATGGCTTACAAATTAGCGTAACTTACTCAGTTACTTACTGTTACTTACTCAGACACAGACATTACCATGTGTAGGGCTGACCTCAGCAGTTTACCAAAAACTATTATTACAACAAAGTGAATATGCAAGCGGCATTAGCAATTTGAGATAAGCTTCTTCATCCTTGTTATAATGGTGATACTTTTATACAGTGATTTTTAATGTAAGTTATTGTATGTACACTATTAAGGGACTTTATGGATTAAGCTTATTTCTGATATAGAGCAGTTTATCATCATATTTTCCGAGATTTTATAGTCTGAGTTGGTTAGCCTCTGTATACTGTCATCTAGCAGCCACTTTTAACCTGGGTTAAGATAGAGACCGAGTATGTACACTTGAAAGCATGATTTTTATTCAGAACTGAAAACAGAAATGCAGGGTCACTCTCAGGTTATTTTGACTCGTCACAGCAAGAGGCCCAGCTGGAATGAGGTTTACATTATGATGGGACCATTAAGGGGCCCCATGCCAGCAAGGCAGCCAGTACGCAACCAGAATCTTGAAAATGGTGCACTTAAGATCCGCTATTAAGAGTATTTTTCCTGCCATTTCTTTACTGTGACATATTATATTGTACGCAGTAAAAGGGGTCTAATGTCAAAACCTGGAGGAACACAGCAATTTTGTTTGTATGTGTGTAATTGAATCCTAATGTAGAGAGCAGATCTCAGACAATTATAATTAGAAGTCAAAAGAAAACAGGACAAGATTCTAAAGGAAGACGTAGTTAAGACAGACGTGTATTATTCAAGAGAGCCTTCAAAATCCTGTAAATGAAAGCAAAAGAAAGCTGTTGGTGCACTTTCTGAATATGAAGGAATTCCTTCTGATGGTTGAGGAAGTGAATGCAGCCCCTTCACAGGAAACAACAACAGGAAACAGAGTCTTGTCCTGACAGCATGGACTCAATGAACCATTTAAGCATTCTGCTATGCCCGAGCTTCCTTGCTGTTTATGTCCTTGTCTTATTTACTTTTGCTGCCATGCCTGGATGTCCAGCCAGCCATAGTTTATCATGTTAGGAATCTGTAAGGCCATTTCATTATTAGCATGTCTGGCTCACACTGGAGGCTTGAACATGACTGTAGTGAATGAGGAACAACTGTAGTTCACTTGATTTAAAAATAGAATATTGACCTAGGTCTCATTTTAGTCAGTGTTAGCAATTTTATGAAGTACATTTACTACTTTTAATTTGACCTTTTACACATAGTGTTATACAATCGTAGTGCACACAAAAATGTAGAAAACCATATCGGCAGTGGCAACACTTCCTAATGTACTGTTTGTGCAACGACTAAAACACAAAGTCTATTAAAAACAATTCAATTCTTTCTACAGTCTATGGAGATCACGCAAGACTTCCGGTCTGAGCCAGCTGGTTGCTCATGCCTACTGCTGCAGTACAGCTTCTACTGCATTCAGAGCGGATAAGTGGACTTATTTTGGCTTCCAAAACATTAAAGACAGCACAGACTTACACAGGAGTCAATTCATTTTTAAGATATGCCACGCCAGAGTGAAATACCTTGACAGCATGACAAACTTGAGCATCATAGTGATAGCGTAGTGGCTAACCGCTAATGTGAAAGGAGCCTGCTAAAGCTATGGCTGATTTTTACTCATGTAACCATAATTACCCAGTCAATACTTTTTTTTTTTTTGTAAGGACCTGCACCGTCGTAGTGTCGTTAAGAATGACAGCTTCCATAATACGTTAAAGAAAAACACTGGCCCGTCACGTCATGTCCTCCTCAGAACACAGTCCATCAGTCCTTAAAGCTGGACATGAGGATCAGTCTTCCTCCACAAGCACCTTGTCATTACATTAGGACATACAAGCTGATGTACCATGAAATATAAAACATTTTACTACATTTACTTTTTATTGATTTGTTTTTCCACTTTTCTTTTGAAAATCCTGAAAGCATTTTAATTCATTACAACAAATGGGAAAAATTCTCGTCTTCAGATTGCACAAAAAAGAGTTCAAACTCTACATGGTGCAGGATCATATATTTTATGATACACCATATATTTTATATTTATATACTGCACATATATTTTATCCATTTTATTAATAACTTAATTATGTTATGTTATATTCCATATTAACTTAAATTTACATATTTATATAAATAAACATACACACCCACATATACATACAAATGTATATATATTTTATATTACAAAAATATTGCAATCTATAGTCTTGCACATAGTATCGCAATTTATCGCAGTATATCACTATCGCACTACGTTTCGTATCGCCAGATTCTTGCCAATACACACCCCTAGCAGAAAGAATATGAAGACTATGTTTAGCATGGTTCATATACTGTACATTCTTGACTGATTACATGTTCACAAAAGTGAAAAGCAGCTTTTCTCCATGTTACATGATAAAATAATTCACTGGTTTCTGTCTGGTTGTCAGATAAGGATGTGATGTGGCTCAAAATCCCCACGAGATGAGCTCCTCTGTCATGCATGATCTTGTTTTCCTTGTTTTACTTCAGGCCACACTACAGGTAATTGCTTGCATCTTTGATATTTTTTCATTAATTTGAGCGCTGGAGCATGCTCTTACAATACATCCTCCTCACACTGTGCAGCTGCAGAGCCTTTTTCTTCAGTCCTACTGGCTCTCTGACTGACACTCTCTCATGCACATATGTCTCTTTTAAAGCATCTGCCCAAGTTTACATGTCTAAAAATACAACTACTTCATGCACTTTGACTAAAGATGCATTATTCAATGCCTCTGCAGAGTAATTAAATCTTAATCAGGGATGGGCTCCTGTCCTCATGGAAGCGTATCTGTCTGTGTGTGTGTTTGTTCCTTTTAGTCTGTCTGTGCGTGTATTTTTTATTTTTTATTTTTTTTCTGAGCACTGTCTCACAGTCCACTGGAGCATTTTTAGACTCTTACGGAGCAAGACGATTTAGGATATCTGTAGAGTGAGTCAAAAGAGTGTAGAGTGCAGAGGAAAACCTTTCTGAAGTAAAAGGTGTGGAGGCTGAACGAGGTTAACCTTAGGTAACTCATTCTGCGGTCAGTGCAGGTGATTTCAAGGTAATTTCAGCACAAAGCCTGGATCACCTCACAGTATTTAGTTTCACTTTTGTGCGTGTCTATTTTAAAATCACCCTGGTTGTTTTCATGCTTTTCCTGCTGAGGCAATTTCAGTGAGACCTGCCTGACACTTGATACTCCTTCTCTTGTTTCATTACATCAACAACAACAGTCTCCGACTAGAAATAGATTGATAATGTTTTTTTTCCCCGTGAATCTGTTAGAATGCATTTAGTTAGTTAGTTTGACAGTTATCCCTCGCTAAGATCAGATTCTCTCAACAATAGAAAGTTTTCTGAATGTAATTTAAGTTTTTCTTAATTTTCTGCCACTTTTTTTCTCTGCTCTTCTAATCAGGCGAGGCAACCATAATGAGGTAAATTTGTCAACACAGCTGTCAGTCATGACGTTACATCTCTTCTTTTTATTACTCTCTTCTTCTTATCTCTTATTCTCTTCTTTTTATTCAGAAAGATGAACACCTGGAGTGTAATGCACCAGCCAGGTGTAAATAAAGTCAGTCTTATCTCCAATGTCTGGCTTAGTTACAACTGACCTTCAGGCTCTACTTTACACAGATTGCATCAAGCCTCTCTGAAAGTGGTCATAGCTTCACCCGATCTTGTCGTGTGAGCTCATGTGAAAGTTCGATGAGAGTCAAGTGTTGCTACGTAACACATCCCTCACATTCTAACTTCAGTCAAATTATCAAATTTGAAAATCACAAACCAAAGCAAAGAAATAATAATTTCTTTGTAGAGCCTAAAAACCACATCTCTTACAGCTGGCATGGTAAGCTCATAGTGTTTTAAAATGCCCAGTGTAAGCCCTGCTCCCCGTTCTTGAATTTAGGATCCTCCTCAATCAAATGAGCTGAATGACTGAAAGGAAACTTTTCTATCAGCTGACTGTCAGAAAAATAGATAACAGATGAGTCTGTCTCTTGTCTCCATGTCTTCTCATCAATAAATCTGTTAACAAATTGTGCTACTTTGTAGGAATGGGCATTAATATGGTATCCTGGGTGATCAAGAAATGCCCACAGTATTGCTTTAATCACCTCTAAGAAGACAGTGGCTGTGGAATGCCAACATTACTAGCACTTGCCAGCAAGTGCCAGTAAAACATGTCCTTTTAAACACGTGGTGGTAATACTGTATACCCCAGTAAAATTTGGAGAAGGTTTGACAGTATTTAAAAACAGCTACAGCCCAGTCCTGCTGCTTTGTGTGGTACCTGTACATTTAGTGACTATTGCTTGGCGTTTTCTGTTCACAATACATTGGATAAACCTGACTTTTAAAGTTATACCTGCTCTGTCCCAGGCTAAAACAAGTTAAACCCAGGCAAAATTTAAACAAACTTTAAGTCCAGTTGGTGCAGTTTAACTTTCAGTGGGCTGTAACTTCCAGATTTAAGTCAGACTTAGTGATACACCCAGGTGAACTTCCATAATATTTGAATATTTATGATGATAAACCAAAGCAACACAATCTGAATTTGACACAAAATGATTTGACTTTAAAGTTTGACCCCTGTTCTGTCTGTTAACATTAAGTGGGCAGGGTTTATGACCTATACTGAAGCCTGTCAAAAGGGGATGTACTCCTGGGCCAGTGCTGTTATGTCCATCTTAATACACAGTTTGTGTGAACCTTGAATTACACTGTCCTTTGCTAGGAGCCATGCTACTTCACTCATCCCTCACAACATCTGCTGCAAATTTTGAGTGAAGATTACTACAGTTTTGAGGTATTTATTCATGTTAACAAGCAGAGCTCATTCTTGTTTTGATTGAGTGGTGACTTCACTTGGTGTGTGTTGTGACCATACTGAATCATCAAACTCAATCTGGACTGCTCTGTTTAAAGGTTTCTAAGACTCCAATTGAAGCTCTGTCGCTATTTTCATCCGTTGACGGGTTACTAGTCAGATAATTGCCTCTACTTGGGATATTTTGCTCCATGTTTTGGCTCTAGTTGTAGTCCCCTCTCTCTGCATCGTTTTGACCCACTGTACTCTCTACATGTGTTAGCCTCTTGTCCTGTGCCTTCATGGTTTTGTGCTGACATCGTGCCCGTGCTTGCACCTTAAACTAAGCAGAAAATGTGTTGACTGTGCTCCTTTCTCTGAGGACCAGGCTCTGCGGAATATCTGGTCTCTGGTGTAATCTGTGCACGCTCTAGTCCTTATGAGAATGACCCTGAAGTTCATCGTGGCTGTTACTCATTCGCAGCCGTCCACACATACACACATGCTGCTCACGCCTCACATCCTCGCTCCAAGGTCTCCTCATCAGCAAGGACAGACTGTACAGGTTCTCTGTGCAGTGATTCAGGCTTCGGCTGTATTCCATTCATGCCTCTGATTGCCTTGTCAAGCTTGGATGGATAATGGCTCCCCATCTATGATAATGTACAATACACAAGATAAGCTCGATTTACTGTACAATCTGTTGAAGCAAAGTGTTGCTCAGGAACTGAATGTCCCTCGCTAATTCAGCAGGAACATGATCGGTACTGGAGACATTAAGTTTGAGCTTTCTCATGTGGTTCTTTCCTGTCCATATTGAAAATAAGGATACACTGATTCTTTTCATAATCCAGTTATTAGTTTAGATTAAAACAGTGGCAAATGCTCATTGTCATCTCCCAGAGGTCAAGGTAAGACTTCAAATTGTGTTTTAGAATAAACTTTTTAGTTTACTCCTGTACATCGCAAAGAACAAAAAATCCAGATCTACATTTCATAAGCTTGATATCAATAAATGTATGTTTTTACAGCTTATAGCCAATCATGTTATATATTCGTTAACAATCAAAAACAAAAGGCTTTGTGTCACTTAATAATCAACTGTGAAATTTGACCTCGCCTTGTGTTTCACAAGTGGTATTTTTAATTTGAAAAAACTTCCTTGACTTAGAACAGAACAGGACCTGCAATAAAAAGGAGTATCCTCTACAGCAAAGACTGATAAGATGTCCAATAGAATGATGTGTTGACTATGTCTCCTTTTCCACTCACAGGAAGGGAAATATTTACTGCCAGTTAAGCACTTAACATGTCAATAGGTGTTGTAGTTCGTATGCTGTAGCATCAGTGTTGTCATGGATCCAGAGTTTTACACCACGGTAAGAGTCTTGAAAAATGTAATAATATCAATTCCTTTTGCAATGCCATGGCAACAAAAATAGAAGTCCTGGACACCTAACATCAGGAAATTTCTTGCTTTTGATTCTCCAGAAATTGCAAGCAAACTCCTACACAATAAAGTGTATTTTAGACTGTGTCACCTCTGCTCTCTGTTTGTCAGAGACATAAGCGTAACCTTTCCAGCCTTATAGTCTAATTCACAGTGCCAATTCAAGCTGTGATATTTACACCCTGGTGACTTTTGCCCTCACTGTGAACGTTGTAAAGGTGTAAAGAGGGGGAGAGGTGGCCCCACCGTGAACCCCTGTCTTCGGAGGTAGTAGCAGAGGTTAAACTGGATCAGTGGATGCAGCAGGGAAGCTTAACACTGTGTGTGCATGTCGGACTGCATATATGTGAGGCTCCCATCTTGCTTTGCACTCTAGTCGTCCTGCTAAACTGAACAAAGTGTGAATTGACAGACAGGGGCATGCAATATGAAGGTCACATCAGGTCAAGCATGGGAGCATAGCTGGTTTGGCTGCCCTGGAAGTCTGGTCCAACCCACCAGTTTCTGTGCAGTATGTGGTGAGATAGATCAGGCCCGGGAAAGAATGCCAGGTGCTCGTAGAAGCGCAGCTCCCATATCTAGCCCGGGAGACCTCCACTGGGAGGCAGCAAGGAGGCATCCTGATCCAATGCCTGATCCACCTTAACTGGCCCCTTTTGATGGAGCAGTGGCTCTACTTCAAGATCCCTCTGGATGTCCAAGCTCCTAACCCTAACTCTAAGGCTGAGCCCAGACACCCTCCTGAAGAATCCCATTTCAACTGCTTGAACCCGTGATTTTATTCTTTTGGACATTACCCACAGTTCAAGATTATAGGTTAGGGTTGGAACATAGATCAACTGGTAAATTGAAAGACTTAACAAGAGATGCCTGCCAACTCAGGTGACAGGCAAGGGTGGAGGCCTAGGCATACTGACCCCTGGCAGCGCAGACTGGTTTTAGGAATGTGGAATCTAAATGTTAAGATAAGATAAGATGTACTTTATTGTCCCAGAGGGGAAGTTTGCCCTGGGCAGTAGTGCAACCTACACAGATCAAAACATACACTGACTTGCAAACATCAAGATTTAAGAATAAAATACAGAGTCTGTAATACTATATAAGGTGCTTAAGAGTATCCAACATCATAAGAGTTCATACAGTAAATACTGACAATTCCAACTTCCATACTACAAGAAAAGCACTGAATATACACGCAATAAAAGGACATTGCACATTACCAGCTAGACTACCTACCACACAGAGTGCTCACATGCAAGCAAGTGCCAGGAAGGTAAAGCACTTATACTTGTTTCAAGGTGTAAAGATGCAGGAGCTTCATTATTGCATTGTTATAGTAATACGACATGAAAACACTTCAAGACATACGAAAACAACTTGAAAAACCTTGAGTTTTTGTGACTACTGAATTTGAATAGACTCCCTTTGCTCCTTCTCTTTTGATCACAGCAGCTTTGGATGGAAATATGGCTATGGATCTGCAGTTTTTTTAAGACTTTGGTCATTTTGATATTATCAGTGATGAAAATAAAGGAGATTGTTACATTTTAAAACATGCTGTATAAACACATCTTAGTAGGCAATAGGGGTGAGGGAAAAAATCAATACAGCATAGTATTGCATAGTATCATATTTTCCGCCAAGTAGCAATTTTTTTTAAATTATTTGCTAATATGAACTGAAGTCTATGATACTGGATAAATAGCACCAGTTGCTTTTCTGTCCACTCAGTGATGCTGTGGTGCCCTTTGACCAGTGAGGTCAGCAGAGGTGACGGTCATACAGCAGGAAAAGGTTAGTACAATCAATAAGGCAGAACCAGGGAAAGGACAATAGGAATGCAAGCAGGGCACGAACAACATGGACACGACACATGGGGTTTGCAAGGAGTGCCGCATTAAAATAAAACACTGAAATGAGGGTAACGCTAATCCTAATCAGCTAAGCAGTTGAAACAATGTTATAGATAGCAATATATTTTCATATATGGTATAGCAATACTCTGTGTATTGCAAAATGTCTGAAATCGCAATAATATCGAATCATGGCATAAGTATGGTGTTTATACCATATGGTGGGAGCACTAGTGATTCCCACCATACGATAGGCATGTAGGGGATTCTCTTGTCTGCTGCTGAAACAAGCTATGTGTTTTGCCACTCTAGCTCAGAATTTATTTTTAATGACTAATGGTGTTTCCTTCTACTTTAAAGGTGTGGGCGCTGGGCGCTTGCCAGACTGGATGAGGTGAGAACTGAGAAGGAAACCCACCAAGAAGAAAACACCACCTGGGACTGCTGAGAAGGACCTCCGTGCAGGTGAGGACTGATAGAAGAAGAATTTTTCATGGCTCAACACAAATTTTACATTTCAAACAGAGTCAAAGTTATATATCAAGACTGCAGAGTATTTCTAAGTTCAAGAGAATGATATCCTGATAAACAACATTGAGGTCATTGAACAAACTATAAAGCTGAGCTGTAAATCGAGCCTGTGATATGATTTGCTTATAATTTTATTATTTCCACTAATACCTTACTGCCAAAACACAAAATTCCGCCTGGCATTGAATGCAGGAACATTTACATTTTATGTGGTAACGTGAGACTATAAATCAGACTAACCTTCAGTCATTGTTGTGTTGGTGGGCCTAACTTGATGAAGCACCAGTGGGGGGTTCTCAGGTGGTGTGGGGGCCATTAAAGGTTGTGTCATAGAGTAGAAAGTATTGATATTGTCACTACCTGATGTTTGCATGTACAGTGCATGGGTCTGTTGTGAAAGTTGGCAATGTTGCTGGGGTTGTAGTGGCAACTTAGGGCCATGTAGTGGCTTGTATGTAATCAGTAAGGCGTAAGCATGGGGATTAGTGGGCCAAGGTGTGTGTGTTAGATAGTAGATGAGTGCATCTCTCATGCTGCTTTTACTCTAGTCTAATAGTATCCTGCAATGTAGCCTAAATGTGATAGATGGCAAAAAAGATGCCCTTACAATTTGTTATCATATCTGTGACCAAATCCTAAGATTTTTTTGTGATTTTATCAGCTGGGATTGAAAGGGGCTCTGTTTGGTTTCAGCTTTCTAATGTTTGCAGCTTGGCTTTGCTTTAAAATGTGATGATTGTGCTACTTTGGGGTTTTGGAATTTAATTTGGAAGTGGCAAGAGAGTTAAAGAAGATGTCAGCTGCATCTAATCCCTGAGACCTGAGCTTTTGTTTGAAATGCACTTTAAACTTTTCCTGCTTATTTGGGATCGTTGATAAGTTTAAAAACGTAACCTTATCTTTGAACAGGAATTAGTTTTGGCCAAGAATGATGCCCACAAATCTCCTGAAGGTCCTGTTTCTGCAGAAAATGCAGCACTGGAAAGGTTTTAGAGCTTATGTTTTGTGCAGGTCAGATGGGCAGTTGTTGGGGCTTTTGAGTCAGTTAGAAATAGTTACAGCCATTGGAAAAAGTGCTAGGGGGACACAAGAACTTGTTCAGGCCAGGCAGAAACAAAATCTCTATTAAAAGCTCTGAATTTATTGGAAATTTTCTTCTCCAAAATCCACACAAAGTCCCTTAAATATCAAAGAAACTTAAATACAATGAGATATTAACCAAAGGTGTGACTAAATATAAGCAGCACCTCTTCCTTTAATATTGCTCTTTCATGTTTTGCAATACCAGAATGCTTCTGTGCAGTTTGGGCTCAGGATAAAAGGTTAAGGTCGAGGGGAGAGACTCGCATAATTCACTCTGTAGCATTTCTAATCAAAAAAGATCTGTCTGTCCATACTAAGAAAGACCCACAATTAAATTTTTATCATCTTTCTTGCCCTGCAGTGATGACAGAACAGAGGTTGCTTATCAGGGAAATGCTAAGCAGGAGCAAAAGTATGGTAGAGGGGTTGTTTCTACTTAACCAAATCACATTGAAATGAATGGGAGTCAAAGATATGAAAAGGAGATATGAGCCAGGACTGTACAGTCATGGACGAAAGTATTGGCACCCCTGGAATTTTTCCAGAAAATACACCATTTCTCCCAGAAATTGTTGCAATTACAAATGTTTTTGGTATACATGTGTTTATTGCCTTTATGTGGATTGGAACAACACAAAAAATTTGAAGAAAAAAAGACAAAATTGACATAATTTTACACAAAACTAAAAAAAATGGGCTGGACAAAATTATTGGCACCCTCAACTTAATATCTGGTTGCACATCCTTGGAAAAAATAACTGAAACCAATCTCTTGCTTTTACCATCAACAAGCTTCTTACACCTCTCAACTGGAATTTTGGACCACTCTTCTTTTGCAAACTGCTCCAGGTCTCTCAGATTTGAGGGGTGCTTCTTGCAACAGCAATTTTCAGATCTCTTCATAGGTGTTCAGTGGGATTTAGATCTGGACTTTTTGAGGTATGTTTTAGGTCATTGTCCTGCTGGAACACCCATGACCTCTGACACAGACCCAGCTTTCTGACACTAGGCCCTACATCGCGGCCTGGAATTTTTTGATAGTCTCTAGATTTCATGATTCCTTGCACACAGTCAAGGTACCCAGTGCCAGAGGCAGCAAAATAACCCCAAAATGTCTTTGAACCTCCACCATGTTTGACTGTAGGTACTGTGTTCTTTTCTTTGTAGGCCTCATTCTGTTTTCTGTAAACAGTTGAATGACGTGCTTTTCCAAAAAGCTCTACTTTAGTCTCATCTGTCCACAAAATGTTCTCCCAGAAGGATTGAGGCTTACTCAGGTACATTTTTGCAAACTCCAGTCTGGCTTTTTTATGTCTCTTTGTCAGTAGTGGGGTCCTCCTTGGTCTCCTGCCATAGCGCTTCATCTCATTCAGATTACGATGTATGGTCCGAGCTGACACTTTTGCGCCCTGCGTCTATAGGACAGCCTGAATTTATGTGGAAGTTGACTGAGGATGTTTATCCACCATTCCAACTATCCTGCGTTGCATTCTTTTGTCAGTTTTTCTCTTCCATCCACGTTCAGGGAGATTAGCCACAGTTCCATGGGTTCTAAACTTCTTGATTATATTACGCACAGTGGACAAAGGAATTTCAGGATCTCTGGAGATGGTCTTGAAACCTTGATATTGTTCATATTTTTCCACAGTTTTGCTTCTTAAGTCCTCAGACAATTCTTGGCTCTTCTTTCTCTTCTCCATGCTTGGTGTGACACACAGGCACACAACACAAAGGCTGAGTCAACTTTTATACATTCTAACTGACTTCAGGTGTGATTTTTATATTGCCAGCACCTGTTACTGCCACAGTTGACTTTAAATGAGCATCACACCCTTGAAATAAAACGATTTACCCACAATTTTAAAAGGGTGCCAACAATTTTGTCCAGCCCATTTTTTGTTTTGTGTAAAACTGTGTCAATTTTGTCTTTTTTCTTAGGATTTTTTTTGTTGTTACGATGCACATAAAGGCAATAAACACATGTATACCAAAAACATTTGTAATTCCAACAATTTCTGGGAGAAATGGTGTATTTTCTGGAAAAATTCCAGGGGTGCCAATACTTTCGTCCATGACTGTATATACTCTGTTGTATTAAGGATATGCTCCCCCTGTTTCCAGGTTCACACGGCCGTCGGCAGGGTGGAGCTTCCTGACCCATGGAGAATTATTTCCAGGCCGAAGCCTTCAACCTGGACAAGGTGCTGGACGAGTTTGAGCAGAACGAAGGTGAGCTACTGGGTTAGAGACGAGACAGGGACAAACAGTGAGTCACTGTTTGAGAAAAGACAGATGGGACAAGGTGCAGCTGTGGGATTTTAGCTTCAGAGAGGCGGTGGCTAGAATGCTGTTACATAACCTTCGAGTAAATCATCAAGGTGCGCAGACAATCAGCCTACACCCAGTGAGTCTGAGGAACATTTACAGGTGGTGATTGAGGGTGTGCAGAGAGGGAATTGCTCTAATTGGATTATCAATTTCCCCCGGGCTTGTGTGAAACTGTGTAATTGGTGCAAGACAAGAAGCTTTTTAATCTCCACATTTCCACTCAAATCAAGTGGAGCAATTTTGTTCTGGCCTTTTTGAAACATAGATTCTTTTCTGTGTTTACTTATGATGATTTGTAAAGTAAACAGTGTATTACTGAGCTGTGTTCCTGCACACTCCCAACTGTCAGGAGCAAACAGTCTGCTTATCATAGAGAAAAGACTGCTCCTCCTCTGGATTTATGGCAGATGACCCCAGAAAAAATCCTTTCCCCCACACACAGCATCTTTTAGTGGGCTCAGTGTGTGTTTTGGCTGTGAGTGATTATCTGTGTATACTGTGCCAGAGATCCAGCTTGGCAGATTAACTGTGTGTGAGTTTGTGTGTTTGAACCTGCTACAGCACACATACTAAAACAGCTTAGTATGAATTCCTTTGGAGGGAGGAGAGCACTGTACAGTCGCTGACATGGCTGTGCGAGAAAATCGTTTTGAATAAATATAAGAAGAATTTCCGCTCCTTTTACGCAGCGTTCATGTGCCAGCCTGACTGATGGCTCCCAGTGGTGGCTGAGCCGTTTGGCCCACTTTCTCAGAATTTCCCAGTCCATCCACACACTAATTTCCCACTCCACGCCAACCTCATTTCTCAGTTTGTTCCCTGGTTTTGTTTCTGGTATTTTTAGCTCTTTCGATTACCTGGGAATGAGTATCTTAGTATCAGTTCTCTGCAGCAGTTCATTTGAGGTTACCTGCCACACTGCTGAAGGTTCATGATCTTTTTGCTTAAAAACCTTTTCCTTTTTAGTTTAAAGTCTACAGTTTGACCAGAAAACATGAGTAGTGTGAGAAAACATAAGTAATATCGTTTAATAGGGGTGGGTCAATATCAGTAAAGCAGTAGATGGTTATCATGACTTGTGTGATATAAAATTATTCTGAAGATCCAGCCAAATATTAATATTTCCTTTAAAAAACAGAGCCACCTGAAGAGATTTCTCTGACCCCTTTCACTTGTTGCAATTTTGCCATGTTGTCTTGCTATGTGTAGCCTGATGCTACAGTTGAGAAAATTCTTCTTTAATAACATTTATCTGCACTCAGTACCCCATCATGACAAAGTGAAAGCAGATTTTTAGGAATTTTCTCAAATTCATTAAAAATAAAAAAAAAACTGATATCTCACATTTACATGAGTATTCAGACACTTTTCAAAAACACTTGAAATTTAGCTTAAGTGCCTCCCATGTCTACTGATTTTTGCTGAGATGTTTCTGCTCTGTCATTGGTGTCTACTTTGTTAAATTGGATTGATTGGACATTATTTGGAAAGGCACACACCTCAAAAGCCTCCACTTGAAAGCCAAGTGGGCTTTCATGTGTTTTGTACTGAGGAGAGCCATCTAACTGCTCTGCCATAAGCCCAGATCAATGTAGGGCTGCAGTGCTGGTTGTCCTTCTGGAACTTTGTCCCATCTCCACACAGGATCTCTGGAGCTCAGTCAGAGTGACCATCATGTTCTCAGTCACCTCTCTTATTAAGGCCCTTCTCACCTGATTGCTCAATTTGGCTGGGCAACCAGCTCTTTGAAGAGTCCTGGTTCTGCCAAAATTCTGCCATTTGAGAAATATGGAAGCCACTTTGCTCTTGGGAAACTCTAGTGCAACTGAATTTGCTGTATTCTTCCCCAGATCTCTTAGTTTATTTAATCATGTCCAAACAAGTTAATTTAACACAGGTGAACTCTAATCAAGATGTAGAAACATCTCTGCAATGATCAAAAGAAATGGAAGGAGCCTGTTCTTGCAAAGGGAATAATTAGGTAAAAGTGATATTTCAGCTTTTAATTCTGATAACTATGCAAACATTTCTTAAATTCTGTTTTCACATTGTCATGATGGGTTACATTAATGAGAATGAAAATGACTTTCTTTCAACTGTAGCATCAGGCTGCAACATGATAAAATATAAAAAAGTGAAGAGGGTCTAAACTCTCTGAACACAGACGCTGAAGTCCTCATGCACTGGTCGCAGGATCGATTCCTGGTCATGGCACTTTTTGGTGCATGTCTTCACCCAGTCCCCTCCCAATGTTTCCTGTCTGTCTCTAGCAGTCTTGTTTAGAAAAATAGATTCACTACATTTTTTTTAAATCGCAGATAGTTCTTTTGCTGTTGGATTGTGATTATAAAAAGGATTTTTAAGAAAATAAGTAAAAAAGGCAAATTAATTTGGTTGGCTGTAAATATACTGGCATGGCCCATTAATATTCATAACTGTTTCATTGTAAAGAACATCATGCATTCACTGTACTGGAATTTACCTGTTCCTCTAGTTGTGGCTAGTGGTCTATACTTAGAAATAGACACAAAATAAGACAAACATTTGAATCTACCATGAATGATAAATAAATTATTTTTCATTTGAATACATAATGCAGTGAGAAAGTAAAGGCCATTTCTTTGGCTTTTGAATGCAAATGCACTTTTAACAGCAACAGGTTCAACAGTAAAAAACAAAATTCATCTGCCTTTTTGAGAGCTACAAACAGCACTGTATGAACAGTGCACTCTGTAGTGCACAAATAATAGAAAAGGTACATCTGTTTATTCTGCTTTAAACTGTACAAATTTATTTGTACATCCCAGCAATTTGTTCGGCTGATGTATCATCTGTAAATATCAGCAGAAATATTCATATGTTGACATTGATATCATACCAATTGTCATGCATCTCTGTTTATCAGGCTATTCTTTGGTTAATCAAATATTGTGATGTATCATTATATGACTGTCTTGCAATGTCTCAGTTATCAAAGAATCCCTGTTATGACATTATTGTTACAGTGAGCCATGTATCATTTTTTCTGCTTTATATCATATCGTACCAAATCATATCAAATACACTCATATCATGAGTTACCCTGTCTTTTCCACCCTACTGTTCAAGGAAAATGAATGCCGACCTGACACAAAGTGGTCATTCAAGCAATTGCATCATTAGACATTTTTTTAGAAATGTTGGAATAAAGTCATGATAGCAGTTGCGCCCTCCATCATCTTGATGGAAGTGAACTTGGCTTTAAACCTAGTTAGAGCATGTCTGAAATCTGTCCTTTTCTCATCAATCAATGGTCTCTCCAGCGTCAAACAGAAAGCAGCAAACTGCATAGATCGTAAACATGGAAGGGGCTCCAGGGAGGCACAAGCGACTGCATGCATAAGGGCTGCTGTCACTGTGTCCCAGATGAACGTGATGCAAGAGCTGGACACTCATGTTGCTTACTGTTGGAACACAGTGCAAGCCAAGTGTTGCTCAGTTTTGGTGAACAAATGAATTGGGCAATACAGAGGGCCAAAATACCCTGTAATGCTAACTCGGTTAACTTTAATAGTTTGGGTAAAAGGCTGCTTTTGTTTGGTCTCCATTGTCCATTTATTCTGCAGATTCTTTTCTAACAGGAGGACAATTGACATAATCTCAGCAAGAATCCTATTAAGTTCTCCAAAATAGTAACCCTGTGCGGCACAATTTTATGACTGAATGTGTCTTTATTTGAGAGAACATCTCACAAAAGCCTGTTAAAGGTTTTGTGATGTACGTAATAATAAAACAAAGTGATATCTGTATTATAATCTGTTTCCTCTCTTCTCTGTCTGTTAGATGAGGCTGACAATCCCATTCTCTCAGATGCCAAGTGGACCCAGATTCTGGCCCCACCAGCCCATCTGCTATCTTTGAACCCCGCCCTGGCCCACGCAGACCTCAGCCCCCGGGAGAGTCCGCTGCCCTTCAAGACTCTCCCCGACTCTTCCTCCAGTGCCTCCCCGGGGGCCAACCCCAAAAGACACCCTGGTCCTGAGCCTCCATCTTGGGCTGAGGAGAGGCCGGCAGACGTCCACAGCCCACCTCTCCCCCAGCCCAACATCGGCAAACTGGTGGGCACAGATGACCTCTCACCGCCTCCAGTGACGGCCAGTAATACTGTGGAGAACGGCTGCCCCGCCAGCCCTGCTATCCCACAACTTGATGGGCTCAGAGAGGAGATAAACTCTCTCTTGGACAACAAGCCTGGTACTTCTGACCAGGAGGGTAAACCACAGCAGGAAGAGAGAGTTGCCTCAGTAGGAGGAGGAGAAGGTGGCTCTGATGTCAGTCACACTCACTTTACCTTTGAAGTTGGATTAGAGCAGGAAGAAACTAACTCACAGAAAATTCATCCAAATGTGGAGGCAACATTACAAAATGGGGACAGTGTCAAAGCGGAAACTGTTACAGCTTTTGTATCTTTGGAAAATGGGCAAGAAGAACAAACTGCAGACGTAAAGGAAGAGCATGATAGTCTCCTAAATAGAGGAAGGGACATTCAGACTGCTTGTGAGGTGGAAAGGAATGGAGTATCTCCTTCTGACAGTGTCGGAGTGGAGGAGAAGGAATGGAGATGTGGTGTGGATGGACAGATAGACCAGCTAAGAAGCCTTCCCAATGGTCTGGAGCTGGAGAGCAGTGGCCATTCAAAACTTGAGGAGAAAGATGAGGAGGACGAGGGATTTTCTCCCTCTCCTGTTCCCTCTAAAGAGGACTCTGTCACTGAGGAAAAGGAAATGGAGGAGAGCAAGCAAGAGAACGGTGAAGGAGGAACAGCTGGGTCAGGTAGCATGCAACCAAAACTCAACAATAACCGTCTGCAGCCAGTCAGCGTACCCTACGGAGGGGCACGACCGAAGCAGCCGGTCAGCCTCAAGCTCCAGATCCCACAGCCGCTGTCAGGCCAGGTCCAAAACCAACTCTGCGCGACCACCGTCTGCAAGAACAAAAACCTGGAGAACCAGTGTCGGAGAAGCACGCCGTCTGAAATGACGCACAGTGTGACTGATCAGAGTGCAGCTAGGGTGAACGGGGATGGTGTTGTGCATGCTTCTCCCTTGATGCCATCAGAGAGCCCTGATAATGACCTCCAGGCGGGCCAGCAGGGTGCTTTATGCAGGAAACCTGCCAGTTCTCTGGGTGAGGTCGCCCCTGTGTGGGTTCCTGACTCCCAGGCTCCCGTGTGTATGAAATGTGATGTCAAGTTCACCTTCACCAAGAGGAGGCATCACTGCAGGGCCTGTGGCAAGGTCAGTGGAGAGTTGAGCTACTTTTAAGTGAAAATCTGAACTTAAAACACTGCTGCACACAAAAAATGATTTTATCAATGAGCGTGGTGTTTCTGGGCTTTTATGTGTGGTGCTGGTATCTTTATAGAGAGAAACAAGAAGGTTAACAGCATGAAAATCCACTGATGTGTTTTGATAAATATAACAGTTATACCATAATTATTCACTGACTTAGTAGACTCTTGCGGGTAAAAAAGGTAAATACAATAAAATGGTTTAAAAGCTGTTCTTTGATGATAAATTCAGTTATTATGCAGGTAGCCCACTAGCATTATGGCCACCCACACATGCAGCAGGGTGTCCACACAGTGCTCTACAGTGGTGATGTGGCCGCTGACACTGCACTAGAAAAAAATCTCTGGACTGCGACTTAATTTCCCCTGGTGGTAAACAAACACGCTCTCTGCCACTAGAGCAGGGAGGAGCTGGCTCTGCAGTTATACTGACACCAACACCGCAAACAATAGACACAGCAGCGGGACCCTCAGTGAATCCACTACCACACTGGTAGATACACACAGCAGGTTAAGGTGCTGCTGTGAGGCTCTAAAATTAACAGGATCCCCTGCCCTGTGACTAATGTTCTTCTAAATACATGTTACTACTGGATAATGATGTGCAGGGAGGTGCTGTAGTATATTGCCCTGTACACAGCTGCAACTCATTGAAGCCCCAGCAGAGTAAGAAAAATCAATATCCGTAAAATGTTACATTTGCTGCACACTTACAACAACCTATTTTCAATTCTTCAGCCATAGAGGTTTACAGTCATTTCAAAAATGTTTTTATCCTGTATGATCATATTTGTAGGAAAGTGCTTCATGTGACTTTTTCTTCTCCTTATGGCTGTTTGTTTTAAAGGTGTTCTGTGCAGCTTGCTGCAGCCTAAAGTGCAGGCTTGTGTACATGGACAGGAAGGAGGCTCGTGTCTGTGTCACCTGTCACTCTACTCTAACAAGTGGTGAGCATTACTCTAAGCAGAGATTGGGCTCCTTTACATATACAGATGCATCTCTAAAATTAAAATATCATGTAACAGTTCTTTTTTTAGTTAAATTTCCATAGATTTTAGATTCATCTCATACAACGTGAAACATTTCAAGACTTTTTTGATGACTTACAGCTCATGAAAATCAAAAATCCTCCATTGCAAAATATTATAATATTGTGGAAAAGTCCACAAAAGCTTTCCTGTGCCTTTATTCTCTCACTCTGGTTTGGTTCACACAATTGCAATCATGGGGAAGACTGCTGACTTGACAAATGCCCAGAAGACAATCATCGTCATCCTCCACGAGGAGGGTGAGCCACAGAAGGCCATTCTGGAATGTGCAGGCAGTTCTCAGAGACTGTATCAAAGCATATTCATGGAAAGTTGACTGTAGGGGAAAATGTGGTTAGAAAAGGTGCGCAAGAAACAGGGAAGAATGCAGCCTTCACTGAGTCTGGAGTCGGAGTATTAAGTTACACAACACACAGACATGTCCAGGAAATGAGCTACAAGTGCTGTGTTCCTAGTGTCGAACCAATCCTGAACCACAGATGTCATAAGTTTCTCCCCTGGGCTAAGAAGAAAAAGAACCGTTGCTCAGTGGTCCAAAGTCATGTTTTCAGATTAAAGTAAATGTAGTATTTCATTGGGAAATAAAGGTCCCAGAGTCTGGGGGAAGCACAGAATCAAAGATGCTTGAAGTCCAGTGTGAAGTTTTCATAGTCAGTGATGGTTTCAGGTGCCATGTCACCTGCTGCTGACTCAACACTGGCAGCCATCCACCTGTAGATTTAAGAGACCTTCATTTCTCCATCTGCTGAGATGCTTTATGGGATACTGATTTTCTTTTCCAGCAGGACTTGGCACCTGTCTACAGTAAAACCAACATTACCAGAAACTGGTTTACTGACCATGATGTTTCTCTGCTTGACTGGCCAGCCCATTGGCCTGACCTGAACCCAACAGAGAATCGCTGGAGGAAGATGAGTGACAGGATACTTAACAATACGGCCGAGCTACAGGCTGCTATTAGAGCAACCTTGTGCAAAAGGAGCTCCTACCAAGTATTGAGTGAATGAATGAGCATAATTTTCCTGAAAGTCAACATTTCTGTATTACAAATCATTTTTTAGATTGATGTTTTTTGATAATCTAATATTTTGAGATGGTGAATAACTAAGTCTTAAAATATTTTACTGAGATGAATCTAGAATATATGGAAGTTTAACTTCTTGAGTTAAACCATAGGGAAAAATGAACTTTTTCATGATTTAAAAAAAATTTGAGTTACACCTGTGTATGTTGTAATTTTAGCTACACGTTTTACTTATGGATATGGATAATGCTCTATTCAAAGATATTTAATGACTGAAATTTAAATGAAGAGGTTGCAAATGTATTAAATATAATGGTATGCAAAAAGTTTCAAAAAAGTAAAACCAAGGTTAATACTGACATTTATTCCTTTATTTTTATCTAGGTGGATCTTATAAGACTTAATTTAATTTGAGCCATGTGAAAGCCTAAGTGGTTTAGAGCTTAAATGGAAAGACAAAATGTTGTACAAGTATGATTTTTGCCACTGCAAAAAAAAGTTTTTTATTCAAGAAAGCATTTATGGAGCATTAGGATGTTATAAACTGGTACTTTCATACTGCAGATATTATGCAATGTCATAGGACCAAAAGTATAGGTTTAGTTATCAATATCAATTATCACTGTGCTTCATTTAGGTGTGCCTGCTGGCTACAAGGCCCTTTGTTGTACATTACCCTCATTAATAAAACTAGCAACAACTTTGCTTGTTAAACTCTGACAAGGCAAAATGACTGCAAAAAAAACGATTTCTTTAAAAAAGACAATTTTAACTTTTTATAAAAGGAAATTTTGTTAGGATTTTACAGTTCTAAATTAACAGACCTTTGAAAAACAAAATAATGTGTATGTATCTGTCCAGTTAAGCCCAGCATTTGTTCAGTGAACCTTAAACTAACAGTGCTACACCCGTGTGCATGTTCTGACATTTTACTTGTAATGTTTTGTGTGTCTGTTAGCTCCATCATGGGAGCCACCGGCAGCTGCAAGCAACCAGAGTCCAAACCCCAACAACCCAGCAGAGTACTGCTCCACTATCCCCCCTCTGCAGCAGGCTCAGGCCTCCGGGGTGCTTAGCTCTCCTCCTCCTACTGTCATGGTTCCTGTGGGAGTCCTGAAGCAGCCTGGCAATGAGGGTATGACCTTTAACAAGAATGCATTGTTCTTAAAGCTTAATTTTTCATATTCTGCCATGCACTACAAATATAGAGTAGTATTTTCTTGTACTGTCAAACCTGTGCGTCAAAATGTGTATTTTTTTTTCTCTCACTTTTAGGGTCCCTTTCCCGGGAGCAAAGGAGGGTGTGGTTTGCTGATGGACTCCTGCCCAACGGAGACACGACAGAATCACCTAAACCTCCAGCCTCTAACCCGGCCCCCTCACAGTCACTCTCCACGTTTTCTAACAAATCCTCCACTTCTGAATCCTCAGAGGTACGCTTGGCATGAACACATTCACCCACAGCTAATGCTATTAGGTTAGCTTGTATGGTCATGTTAACTACTCCACAGCGAGCTGAAGGAAACCACAAAGAACTCTTTCTGTGGGATTGTATGTGGTCTACAGGCTGGGTCACTGACTGTAACAAATGGGCTGCAAAAAGAGTTCAAAGGAAACATTCCCTGTTTGCTTAATCAGGATTAGAGACCACAGCAGACTGAAATACTTTAAGAAAAGCCTGTTAAAGTTTGTCCTACAAAATATAACACAACACAGAAGTGAATCTAGCTGTTTATATGGTCATGATATACACTCACTGGAATGGATGATTCATGGACTGGTGAACAGGCTGGCTGTTGAGGCATCTAAATAGCTTGCATGGTGATGCTATGCAGACATAATGTGTTTAAAATGCTCACATGACACCCATATTGGCTTCAAGTCAGTGAGGCATGAATTTGAATTAAACTAAACGTTTCTAATCCAGAGGTGCTCTCAAGAAATTCAGCTCTCCCGCAAAGCCAAAAGTAGGGATTAATATGATATGTAAATCTTTTACTAGAAGTAGGGATGCACAAAATTATTGGCATGATAATTGCAGAAAATACAATTAAGATGGGTGGAGTTTTAAGCAGCTGGTTTATTTTACTGAAAATGAGAATAATTTCTGTTTAATATTTTAAGCACTTTTCTGGAATTTCTTAGTCAACAACCCTGTATTAGCCTCTAAACTCCAAAAACAACTGGACAAATTTCCAATTCCATGTCAAAATTTATGAAACTGTAAATATGAACAATCACCAAAATCAATTTCTCATCCCAAAAAATACCCCAAAGCCATTAGAAATGCTCTATCGCTACTGTGATTTAAATTAATGTACTTTTGGGATACTTTCTAAGTCAAATCACATACATTTTCATCACCTTTATCTTTATCATCACTTTTTTTGGACTTTTTAAAGCCTCGTTCCTCAAATGATAAATGAAAACGTGTGCACTGTTACTGGTAAATGATGGTATATATTAATGTCATACATTTTTTTCAGTAAGAAAAGTTAAGAAATAACACTATTGTATGGCTTGGATTTTCCCTTTGGCTTTACCAATTCTTGGTATTGATAGTTTTCATTTATTGCTGCTGCCATATTTTTGTTTATTCCCATGAATAACTTGTGTTATTTACATTCAGCCAAATGTAAATAAGACACTTTTTAGTAATTACTCTGCTTTCTTCTTATTTTATTTCTTTGAACCATTTTTTGAAGAACACTATTCAAATTCATGTGGCTGATACCTGATGTGCCTTTAACCAGACTGTTGTAGATAACTGACTGCTGGCACTAAACCTCCCACTCTCCTCTCTCCATCCCAGGCATCCCTAACCCCTGTTGCCCCAGTGGGCAGCCCCGTGGGTAGCTCCCTCAGCCTGATCCCGGAGGACGGGCTCCCTCCCATCCTCATCTCCACCGGAGTCAAAGGAGGTACGGGAGGCCACATCACAGGTGCTTGCCCTCATCCTCACCATTCTGCTGCCTCCTCATTGCTCCGTCAGCAGCTGTCTTTGTGCTGTGTTTTTTTTTTCACATGCTTTATCATGGCTCATGTGTCAACCACCCATTGCAAACAGAGGGGAAAGGAGGATTTGTTCACAATAATACAGTTAAGATGTTTAAAAGAATTGTAAAGGTCTCTCCCAGTTCACATGACGTCTTTATCATCCTCACCTCCCCTCTGATTCTTGCTCTGAACATCTCCACTCCGCTCTCATCCTCGCTTCTCTCCTGTCTGTTCATCTAATTTTGCCTCAACTCCTCCCTCCACCTTCTTTCTCCTTTTTCTGCTCCACCCTGAACAACAATGCAGACTATGCAGTGGAGGAGAGGCCGTCAGAGATCGTCCTCATGCAGCAGCTGGAGGAGGGCGGCTCAGACCCCCTGGTCTTTGTGCTCAATGCCAACCTGCTCGCTATGGTCAAGCTTGTCAACTGTAAGTTACTACATCTAGTGTTTTTTTTTTTTGGTTTCAAAACATGGATGAGGAGCATTTATGAGATCATATTAAAACTTCAGGTTGATACCATTTACATAAACTATTGTGTTTTAAGTGTATCTATCCAATTTCCCCCTCTTTTTAAATCATTCATGCTCATGTTTTATTGCCCATGCCAGGAGCTGAATAAGTAACATTTCTGGCTATCTTACTTTCCTTAAGGCCATTGTTAGCCTGGGGGATGCTTGATTCACCTCTCAAAGTCAACCAAATATGAAATTTTTAATTTAATTAACAATTTTGCACCTTTTCCTTAAGTGCACAGAATTACAAGATATGTAACTGAGACTTTTCCTATTGGTTTACAAAATGTATTTAAAGTAGTAAGGAAACTACAGGGCTATCTTCAGGCACTCTTGTTGGTGCCAAGGATACAATTAAAATGCCTTCATTTGTCGGGTAATTTAACACAGTTGTTCTCAACTGGTGGGTCTGGACCCAAAGGTGGGTCGCAGAGCTGTTTCCAGTGGGTCAGGAATGTGTGCCAGCAACAACAATTGTCAGGGAGTCTGTGAAGCCCTTTTAATCTTTTTTTTCTGGGGTTTTAAGTTTCTGACAACAGAAAGAAAACCAAAAAGGGCTTGGCAGAATTTTTTCATGATTAGTCAGGACTTTTCATTGTCAATTTATCTGACATTTTTGAAGAATTTTCCCTGTGGACTTTCTAGGAAACAAAGTAATTTCCCTCGATCTAGGGGAGTTTTCAGTGGCAAATTTTCCCAGAAGCGGTTTGTTATATTCTCTATGGCTTTGGAGAACTCCAGAACTTTCCATGTTTTGGAATTTTACTAGGAATGGGTCCCAGGACCCTCTCATTGGTTTTCTTCTCTTCATTCTGTACTGTCTGAACTCCAACAGCATTGTTTTTCATTGAAGGAATCTGATAGATCAAATAGAAATTCTGGTCGCAGTTGCTCATTCGGGAGTTGGTGTTGGGTCCTGAGGCAACTCCAGTTGAGAGCCACCGATTTAAAGTAATAACACATATATGAACATTAAAGGTGTACATTTTTCAGAGATAGAAACTCACCTTTATTGCTGTGGTATTTTTCATCTGTACTAATTCAAAATTTAATTTTTGACAAATATTTTCATTTTTACTATAAATGCATATTGTTTCCATACATCTGGTATTGGTCTTATGAGCTACTAATAATACATAACAAAGGAAGATAAGGTTACAAGGTGCTTTACAACATACAATAAAACTTATTTGATGCAATCAGTCAGTCATACAACAATAGTAAAACATTAAGAGTGCAGGCCAGTTTTGACCACATTGTGTCTTCATCAGGGTGTGGAGATGTTTTCATATTTTAACCCGTGAATCTGAAGTGTTTTGCTGGATATCCATTACATTGTTAGCAAGGATAAAAATCCAGGGAGACAGCTTGTACTTGTTATTCTATTTGTATGAAGATGTTATTTTTCTCAAGATTATTCAACCTCAAAATGAAAAGAAAATAACTCAAGACTGGTGTGAAGTTAATTTTCTCAACTTTCTGCAGATCAGGTAACACTTAAGCTTTTTGTTTCTAAAATCTTTTCAAAATGCTGGAATAGACATGCATTTTTGATCTGTCTTAGATAAAAAATGCCCCACATGCAAACTTTGCATACTGAGTCTGATGCATTTTTTCTTATTTATTTGAAAAACTTGCAGTATGAGACAAAGGGGTCTTGTGTTGCAAAGACAACAGGCATTAAAGGTAATTTTGTGGTTCTTTCACTCACTGGAAAAAAGAAACCACTAAGAGATAGACTGATAGAGGGAACAGAACTTTTCAGTTCAGTTGTAGTGTTACGTAGCTGTATGTGCCATGGTTGAAATCCAAAGACTACAGGAGCTAGGTTTAGTCTATATGGCCTAAAAATTAAATCACTGATTTGTTTAACACTAAACTGGATTATTGATTTAAATCATTGTTCTTTCCTGTTTTTTATTTTTTACAAAAATGTTTATTGAGTTTTTTTATTCTAGCAAAACATAAAATATAAACTGAACAGTTTGAAACCAAAAACACAGAATACATAAACTTACAGGTACAGACTCACATGCATACATATACAAGCTAAATTTACAAAATTCATTCAGTAAAATAAAGTGCAGTTAAGTGATAAGATAAGTAAGAAAAACAAAAAGATAAAACATAAAAAATACCCCACATTTTTCTAATTTTCTTTCAGATTAAGCCTGTATTCCCAGCTTCTTTAGTATTCCTGTATGGCTTCCAGAGTTTAGCAAAATTTTCGTTTTCCTTTGGCAGCGTAAGTTAGTCTTTCTGACCCAGTCCTATACATTCAGAGAGTTGCTTTATTCACAGTCTCTTATGCAGCTTTTCCACTATGACTTATGGCTGTGAAGAGCCCAACTAAGCCATGCTGATTTACCAGTTTACAAGTTTTGCCAGGCCGCGCCCAGCCATGACGGGAATGGTCCTGCTTTAGAACAGAGTCAAAGCAAGCCAACCCTGCTTCCAAGCACGCTACGCTGACGTCAGAGGGGTAAATCTCCATGGTACACAGGTTGCGATTTGCCGTGGAGATTTAACCTTTCTTCTTCTGATATCCCACCCTTTGATAATAAATTGATAAATGATAAATTTGATGATAAATTGATAAACGATTAATTTTCAGCTCATGGGGAGACACGTTTTATCCCTGCATCTGCTCAGACTGACTACAACTTTGTAGCGGTGGTGGTCTAATGCCAGCATTGGCTATGACTGAAACATTTAAGACACACAACCAAAACTCCAGATTTTCTGTGCTCATACTGCTCCAATAGCGTTCACACACTGATGTGAAATCAGGACGGACGAGGATTACAACTTTGTCTTACCTACTAATAACAAAAGTTATCCCCTTTCCCCTTCTTGTAAAGAAATTGATTCTTGACTTTTTAAAAATCAAATGCTGGAAAATGTTCAAAATATTTAGCCCATGATAGAAACAGTCTTAAAGTTATTTACTGGCAGGAGTAAAGCATGCAGTTCTTATTGCCCAATCCAGAAATATAATATTGATCATTTTCTGCTATCTAGAGACCTGTAAACCAATCATCAGAAGACAGTTCTTTAACTTCTCTGTAGGAATATTCTCTCTTTTTGATGGTAAGCTTAAACTATTGTTCGTTTATTGGTCACTGAAAGAGAGAGAGAGAGTCATTGGGCAAACAGTGGCATGTAGCACTGTCTGTCTGCAGTTTGACTTTTGCTTTAAAACAATGCAGTCAATCAGATCAGTGTAGCGATCACTGTTGAGGAGACTCAAACCACCGCATCATCAACTCTAGACGCAACTTCAAACAGGTAGCTCTGTTGTGCTAGGCTGCCGTGCTGAGTCAATTTAAATCGAGCCAGCTGCTTCTTGAAATGGGCGAGATCGACCCCCCATTGCAGAACGGGCTTTCATACAGAACGGCGTTGCGGAATGAAGGCATAACTGACATGTAAAAGAGAGGCAGTGTGAAAGTAGCTTTACTCAGTGAGCAAAGGCCTCATCTCTTGCCAGGCCAAGACTAGTGACATCATGAATTTTGCTTATAAAAAGATCATGTAAAATTGTCTTCAAGATGAGAAAATTATGATGTCTATGGATTTCATGCAACTTTTTTTTCACCAGTTTTCTGTTCTTTCAACTTACAGATGTAAACAGGAAGTGTTGGTACGTGACGACGAAGGGCATGCACGCTGTCGGCCAGGCGGAGGTGGTCATCCTGCTGCAGTGTCTACCTGACGAGAAGACCATCCCCAAAGACATCTTTACTCACTTTGTGCAGCTCTACCAGGAGGCTCTTAGTGGTAAGGACACAACCAACAGCTCCACCAGGAGGCCCCACTGTAAAACTAGTCCACCTGCACAGTGGGCTCCTCTTGGGAGAGATAGCAGCTCATTAGTAGTTCTGTCTACCTGTCTCCGTCTGGTGCTGCCAGGTTAAAAATGAGCTAAAGTAGTTAAACGCTAGGGGAAAGTGTCCGAGCTTATTTTCAGCTCCTGGGAGTGCTCTATTTTGAAACTAGGTTACGTTCAACGCTGCTAAACTGTCTGTGCCTCATGAAAAACGGTCTAAACATTAGTGTCCTGCTGTCAGGTCACACCTCACTGCTGCTTGTCTTGCATTTTTAACTCCATATGCTGTGCAGTGAAATCAGCTAATATCGGGTGACTTTGACGGCTTTCTCCCCCCAGGCTTGTTTTCTTTTTCATATTCATACTGGAGCACTTTCAGGCTGGTGGAATGGAGCCATATTGCACGTGTCGCTCCTGATTAACTTGCCATCAGTCAGGCCCAGAGAAGAAGAAGTGCTGGCTTTAGCAGGTTTTAGACACAGCTTTGTGATGGTGCTGTGTGGCATCTAATGCCAGCGATTTCTCCTTCAGATAATAGTAACATGAAGCCTCTGTACGTAATATGAGACTGTATGGCGGGCAGGCAAGAGAAGTTTTATTTCATTGTTGAACTCTGAGGCTCCTTATCCACTCAGTGATCCCAGGCATTGCCTGGAAGCCTCCATCTCTGGTTACAGAGACAGAAAAATTTCATTCCTTCCTCATTTTTTCTTCATTTATGCTTATTTTCATCCTCTTCATTTTTATTCCTGTCCTTTTGCGTCATTCTCTGCTTTGTCTAACTTTTCCCCCCAATCTCTTATAATATTCTCTTTTCTTTCCACTTTATCTCCCACTACCGTGCTGTGCGTTCCCCGCTTCTTTTTCCCTTCCTTCCCCTCTTCCACATACTGCATCATTTACCCTCCTCCTTCTCTCTTTCCCTTGTCTCTTACAGGCAACGTGCTGAGCCACCTGAGTCACTCGTTCTTCACGCAGAGCTTCCTGGGCAGTAAGGAGCATGGTGGCTTCCTCTACATCAGCCCCTCCTTCCAGTCTCTACAGGACCTGCTGCTGCCCAACCCACCCTACCTCTTTGGCATCCTGATTCAGAAGTGGGAAACACCCTGGGCCAAAGTCTTCCCCATTCGCCTCATGCTGCGGCTGGGAGCAGAGTACAGATGTAAGTCAGGGTCTCAGAGCAGGGCTGCCTATAAGGGGGGATAAGGGGCGAGCTTTCTTGGGCCCAGGCAAACTGGAGGTCCCTGTAGGTCAGCAAAATCATGGTCCATTCTTAAGTTAAGCTGTGATAATGATATTTTATTAAATTTTATTTAATTTGATGAAAGACAGGCCTTTAATGCCTCTATCCAGAGAAAACAGTGTAAAGGGTCAGAAAAGGATGAGAAAGTGGGGCCGAGACATGCAGGAAAGGAGCCACAGGCTGGACTTGAACCTGGGCCGCTTGTGTGCAGAGTGTGACCTAACCACTTTTTATTGGCAGTGTTAACAATGTGGATGGGCACACTGCACTAATAGGAAATCAGGAACAGGAAAGTAATGTCAGGCTTCATAGCTTGTCCAAAATGTGCAGAAACTTTAGAATGCCAGAAAATAAAGTTGAAAAAACAGGGACAACTTGAATGGAAAAGAAGAGAGTAATTGGGAAAAAAATATGTCATCAGTGGTAGAAAAAGTCAAAGGAGGGGCAAAAAGGGGTTATAAGTGGAAAGAAAGAGTGGCAAAAGTGGTCGAAAAGTAGGAAAAGTAAGTGGCAAAAATGGCTTTAAACAACAAAAAGCAGGTCAAAGGGGCAAGAAAGAGTGGCAAATAGGTCAGTAAGTTGCAAAACTGGTTAAGAATGACAAAATAGGGCATAAAGAGGTTAGAGGCAGAGGTGTCAAGTAACTAAGTACAACTACTTCATTACCTTACTTAAGTAGAAATTTTGGTTATTTATACATTACCGGAGTATTTTTCAGCCTACTTTTTACTTCTACTCCTTACATTTTCAAGTAATTATCTGTGCTTTCAACTCCTTACATTTTAAAAATAGCCTCGTTACTCCTATTTTATTTTACCTATCCAGATAAATCGCGCCATCTGGGTAGAGTGAGTTTGACTGTGGCTGGATGAGAAGCATAAACATAATACCATTCCGACACCATATTGGTTTGTACACAATCCATCACACCTGCACACGACACAAACCACGTCACACTCCAGCATGGAAATAGCAGACGTATGTAGCCTAGTACAAAGATGTCCATGGCAGAGACTCAAGAGAACTCGAGCAAAATGTCCCAACCAAGCACCAGCAAGGAGGTTGGTAGACAGGAAGACCCATACTTACATGCAACTAGTCATTATATCTTCTGCTCCATGAAACATGTATTTGCATTGTATTAAAATGCGTTCATTTTCAATGGGCATAAATGTGGCTGAAACAGGTGCATCCCAAATTTTTCATCATTAACATTTTAATACAACATTATAGTCATTATGGCCTTTAGAAAAATGTTTTTGGGGAGGTGGGGTAGTGCATTATAGGCCTCTGTGGCACGGCCTAAGCTTTTGTCCTTAATGGCATTTTTTCTCCCTTACATTACTTTTCCTTTTATACTTTAAGTAGTTTTGAAACCAGTACTTTTACACTTTTACTTGAGTAAAAAGCTTGAGTTGATACTTAAGCTTCTACAGAAGTCTTTTAAATCCTAGTATCTATACTTCTACTTGAGTAATGAATGTGAATACTTTTGACACCTCTGGTTAGAGGTGAAGATGAAGAAGATGAGGCCAAACGGACCACAAGTTCCCCAAAAGTGGCAAAATGGGAATAAAAGGGCTAAAGACTGGTTAAATGTGGTCAAAATGTGTGGATATTGATATCATCAATATATCACAAATGGGAAGGGCCCATTCTCTGTTTTGTCCAAGGGCCCGGCCAATTCTGTTGGCGGGCCTGACTAAGAATATACAGTATTCTTGATGGGAATACTTATAATATGATAAAGTTACTCTAAAACTTGAAGTCAGATTTGTTTTGTCTTTATGCCTGTATTGGAGAGAGTAGAAAATTGGGCATGAGTGTGGAATTACATGAGGAAAAGGATCCAAATACCAGACTAGAGTCTAGGCTGTCTGCTTGGAGGAGTGTAGCCTCCAAACATGGGGTGTGACCAAACCTGTAGGTCATTGGCGCCCCAAGTTATTTTCAGTAAGTAAGAATTTGATTTACTATCTCCGGTGATAAGGAAGAATTGTGTATTGTTATAACAATGGCTGTCTGTCAAGCTTGCATTATGTAGTTTACTTCTTGGTGGTCATTCATGTATATTATGTCGTATGTTTTGTTGTTCTGATTGGCCTGAAATGAACTTGACAGAACTAAAATCCTGTCATCCTTCTAGCTGTTTTTGAAAGACTCTGCCCCTCTTAAACAATGACTATGGTGTGTTCCCCAGATAGATGTGTGATACATCCCATGCCATGGATATGCTAAACAGTCTGTGTAAATGTGAAATAGTCCACCTGGCATACCTGGTTAATACAAATGCACCTCACATAGGAAATTTAAATGGATGCAGTGCACGTTTGAACAGGGGCTTCAGGGTTTATTCTTTAGTTGCTTTTAGTCCTTCTAATTTAGCTTCAACAGAAGACACTTTTGCTCAGTTTTCATGAAAATTGAACACTTACAGGTACAGTGTGTAAAATTGGGAATATAAGCTGAATCTAACAGTCAGATTGTAGATTGGCAATCAGTGGAATGAAAAAATGCATATCTGTTATTTGGTCCTTTCTTTGGATACTGTTGAAACATGCAAAATGCAAAAAAAACCATGTAGGCAGAGTCCATGGAGGGGACCCCCCTATGTATAGATAAAAGGCGTATTCTAAATTAATGAAAAGTGCAAAAAAAACAACAAAAAACATGTACTTAAGTGATTAAACACAAATTTCAACACACCTACTTATAAATATTATGTTTCGTTTTTACCAAGTTTGTTCTGCTAAATGCTACTAAACTAAATCAGTATACATGCTGCACCTTTAAAAGAACAAGACTTTTTTTGGAGCACTTTTTTATTTTTTTACTGTCCACCATGAATCTATTATCCATTGGTCTTTGAGTATTTGATGCCAGCTTACGGTAATATCCAGTTGTTTATAGTCTGAATCAAACATATTTTGGTACATAGACTGCAATGCTGAATTAGTCCACAGCTCAATTATTTCCCTCTGTATGCAGTCCCAAAAACAGATGAAATGTTTTTACTTTCCTAAAGTCATTAAAAATTTATATTTTTGTGCAGTCAAAAACTGTTCCTTTGCATCAGTGTTTGAATTGTGCATGACCACAATAATAGCCCCTGTGAGTTTTACTGCTGAATCCACATCAAAACATGCTTAAGCAGTAGTGAAAGAGAGAATAAGCAATGAACTGCTGGACAGGTACATCTTTAATGAAAAGATTATCGACTAATCTCAACATTTTTACGTTTACTTTTTCTAGTTATTCAGTCACCAAAGATTGACATGGCATGTTTCTGTCATACCGTAAAACCATCAAAGGGAAATGGGATGGAAAAAAGTGGAGTGGTTTAATGGCTTCATAAGGTAAAATATACAGACCCACGTTGATCTACTAAGCTTAGAAAAAGGCTGTTGGCTTTCCACGAACCTGTTCTAATATGTTTCTCGCAGCTTCCCACATGAACCATGAAGTCTTGTGAGTGGTTTTATTGGAGAGAGCCTTGTCTCCTCCAAATCCCCTTCTCACACAGGCAGACCTGCCAGCACGGAGCGCCGCCTGGCTCCACTAAGCCTCTTCCCTGCTTCCAGCCAGCACGGATAGAATACATTAACAAAGCCACATACAGTGGAGGCTCTTTAAACACAGACTGTTAGCATCACCATGAAATTAGTCCACCACACAAACAGTGTATGCTCTCACCCTGTACCTTAAGCAGTGACCACTGGGAGGTCAACTGGCTTGTCCACACATGAATCTGTAAAAAAAAAAAAAAACTGCAGACTGAGGCTGAGATTGTTTTTATTGCTAATGAGAGTTTGTGGAGAGATCTAATTTCCAGCTGTTTGCAAAGATAAGGCTAAAAATAGTCGTCTAAGAAGCTTTGGTTGCTGGAGAAAAAAGCAGTCTTATTTTTCACTTGTGGATTAGGAGCGTTCCTCCTAACTGCAGGCGCAGTTTGATGTGTGCGTGGGGTCCCTGGTTCAGTTCATTTGCATTTATGAGTGAAGAGGATCAAAAACACAGGAAACACAAGTTGTGTAGTTAATAAAAGCTGGAAACACTAGCTAGAAACAAATAAAATCAGAATCAAGACTAAGTGAATAAACAGTCAAAAACAAATAACCAGGAAGAATGAAGGAACATCAGAGACTATGAATAAAGGTAAATGAAACTGTAACTAAATTAAACTACTGGTTTTGTTACAGTAGCCGCAGTAACTAATGGTACTACAATTCTACAGTTACTGATTAAGGCTCTTTATTGAGAAAGTCTTGCCACATTAAATTTGAGCCTTTTTAATAGAAAAGGGGAAAAATAGCATTGCAGCTGATGTATATTGAAACTGTGGCACTAACTTAAATCCAAATAATTTTGTTTTGCAGTTTACCCATGTCCACTGTTCAGTGTCCGCTTCAGAAAACCCCTCTTTGGAGAGACTGGTCACACTATCATGAACCTGCTTGCAGTAAGTTACATTCTTTTGAAATATTTTTAATTCAGCTAACTAACTGAATACCTCTTAATGCCAAGGTTTGTTTTTTATTTGCACTTTTATGTTGGTTTTCTAGTAAGTGGGACAGGTACACTTGTCTGGTATCTACTTATTTTCTAAAAATATCTATTAATGATCATACCTCACCTGGTACTTTATGTATTACCGCTCCAAGTGAGGTGAGCCGATAATAAAATGTAATGTCAGGACACTGCCGACATGAAAATTAAACCTCATGTTGCTCTCATACTTTTTTGTATGACTTCCCAAACTCTCTTGTACTTTCCTGTAAATATTTTGTCTCACTGCATTCAATTGTCTTTGGAACAAATCTCCTTTCTGTAAAAAAAAAAAAAAAAAAGCCACGGGCTGAGAACCAGGCACACTGACACCTCTGTGACTTCCATTGTTGTTGTGTTGGACTTCACAGCAGTTTTGCCTGTGCAGAACTTTTAGGTGTGTTGCGGTTAAAATTTGAGGCTCAAGTAAGCTGCCTGAGGGCTAACATCAGGTGGGAAGGAGGATGGACACAACCCCGGTCATGCTCTGGATGACCTTCTATATTCCCAAGGACACTGGAAAATAATCTGTTGAAAAAAATAACACCTTTAGGGTGGAGTAGGGGTGGATGTGATGAGTAAGTACAGCTTAGGATACAGTCCAGGGGGTAGTAGGGTTGCCACAAGCCCCTGGTCCCTGGGCTGTGGATGTCCCAAGGGCCTGAAAGCCACCTGCGATCTTCAGATTTTTTACCAGGTGGGAGAATGCCCAGACAAAACAGGTGGCTTTGAGCTTGACCTTGGCTGCCAAGCCAATGTAAAGCTTGACGGTATCACTTTTGTGTGTCGACTTATGTTGTTGCCCCCCCAGCCCTGGGTTGTTGCACATTGGGCCCCATAATGAATCCCTCCCTTCATGCCTAAAACTTGTGTATATGGCTGTATAGAGTATATACTGTGATGGAAAATTAGTTATCTGGTATCAAAACTGAGTAAAGTCAAGCTGAGTCGGCATATGGAAGTGAACCATCATTTCAGTTGTATTTTCTGTACTGTGCTATAAGTGTTGTTTTACTTAATCTTGATGAGCTCTTTTTCGTCATCTTTTCTTGTCCCTGTCATAGGACTTCCGTAACTACCAGTACACGCTACCGGTGGTGAAAGGTTTAGTTGTGGACATGGAGGTGAGGAAGACGAGCATCAAGATCCCAAGTAATCGTTACAACGAGGTGAGTGTCTGGCAACCTTGCTCTCTCAGCAGAAGTTAAACCAACAACTCTTGGTTTTGGACAGCTTTTAAAGTTTAAATCATTTAAAATCCATCCTCTGACTGTGACTTTAAGTAGCACATGTATAAGATAAGCTGGTAACCATGCACTAAGCTACAAAAGCCCTTACTGTACAGTATTTCTGACTTACTTGTTTGTCTTGTATCCCCAGAGGTGTAAAAGCACAAAACAGAGATAGAAAAATGCTAAATTTATCTCGTCTGTGTAGGCACTGACAGCATGGCATGTTGTGGTCTGGACTATCCCAGTGCCAAGACTGTAGTTTTGTCTTCCTGAGGAAATGATCAGCAGAAAACCAGCTTTGTCATCTTGAGATAGCTTCAAAAAACAGGAAAATTTGAAATAAACAGCTGAACTCATGCTGTCATCATGGGAAAACTTTTTTATGTCAGGATTATGTGATAGATTTTTCAAGATTTCAAGGAAACAAATGGGAAGTCCTCACTGTCAGCAGAAAATGCAATCAGTAAAATGAATGGATGCATGTCTGCTCAGGGGTTTAATTTCAAGGGTTATGCACAGGTATATTTTTCTGTTTTGTCACAGTTAAAGCATATCCTTCCCTTAAAAATTGAGCCAATATAATCCGTAGCGTGATTAATAATTTTACAATATGATATTCAGAAGCAGTGTCAATACAATGCTCAGAATAATTATAGCTACTCACATTTGTGAGAAATTCCTTTCTTTTTCTGTTTATTTCATATAAAACTGAAAAGATTTGTCTTCCTTACCACTTAGACCAATAAAGGTGAAGATAATATTTTTCTGGATAGCAGCTTAAAACTACAAAACCTTCTAGTTCCAACAGATCCTGGACAGAGAAAGAAAAATAGCTTTGTGTTTTTATTTATTTCCCAGAATCATAAATCAGTATTATAACAAAATGAAACCCTCCAGCAGACTAATGACATCAGTGGAGGAGGCTCCTATCAAGCCTTGTGCACATCAACACACATGTTGATTGTGTGTAGGTGATGTGAGACAAACCCTCCAGAGTCTCTGCAGTTGAACACAAGGCGTGGGCTGCACACTTGTCATAACTGCCGCTGCCTCGAGGGTGTGAATGAACGTCCAAGCAGAAGAAGTGCTACACAAGAAGCACCATTTGGCTGAGACACAAAGTGGTGCTGGTTGTAGCGTTTGGCTGCTCATGCACTAACAGATGGGAACTCAGTAATGTGAAATGGAGCTAGTTTCTCAACAGCTTGCAGGCGCGCCTTTAGCGCAGCAAGTGGTTAAAACCCTCCAGATTTTCATTTTATTTCTGATTTGGAAAGAATGTCTTCAAAGAGATGCAGAAGCGAGGGATTTAGCAGAATTAATGTGTGGGATCTTACGCTATTGATATCAAGTCATGTCAGTGACTTTACACATAATCTGTCATCTCAACCCCTTCCCTTTAAATTTGAGGACTTTACCCGCAAGCCCTCTGCAATTAGGCTTAACCAGACCGTCTCTGTTAAGCCCTTTTCCTCAGCACAGTCACCCAAAGGGCAGCTTAATCAGACATGGATATTGTTCGTCCTTGCAGCTCATGAAGGCCATGAACAAGTCCAACGAACACGTGCTTGCCATGGGGGCGTGTTTCAACGACCGTGCCGACTCCCACTTGGTGTGTGTCCAGAATGATGACGGGAACTATCAGACGCAGGCCATCAGCATCCATCACCAGCCTCGCAAAGGTGCTGACACAGAGACAGTCATGTCTCTACCTTTATCTCTCACTCTGTCTGCTTTTTATGTCCAGCTTGTTTTCTTAAGAGCTCTTTATACTTAAAAAATCCTACTTTTCACTGTTATGAGTTCTTCTGCTTTGGCCGTTTGCCTGAAAAAACTTGATCTTAATCTCAGGTTAATATTTCTTTCTTTGTATTTGTCTGCAGTTACTGGAGCCTGCTTCTTTGTGTTCAGTGGTGCTTTGAAAGCCTCGTCGGGTTTCCTGGCAAAGACCAGCATTGTGGAAGGTGAGAAGTGTACAAATCAAAATCCATGTTGGCCATAAAAATCCTGAAATATTATTTTAGTATATTTTTGAGAACCTTCCTCGAAGAGAATTATGTTGGCAAAAATTATTCATGATTAGTGCAATACTGGATAAAATTTATCATCACATTTTAAAATGGTAGTGATTTCTCCCATCTCTGAATTTGTCAAATGCTGCAAGCAATTGAGAAAGCTTTAATTCTTGTTTGAATTTCACTCTATTGCTAAATTTCAGGTATATAATACACTCAAACACACCCCAAACCACTTTTTTTGTATTTTTGATTTTTGATTAAACATTTTCATGTAAACATTACGCCAACAACATTCTAGTGGTTTGAATGATGCGCCCCATGAACAGAGGATGTTCTCCTTACAGACGGCAGCCTGGGTTCAAATCCAGCCCGTATCTACTTGTCTGTCCTGTCTGAATGAAGGCATACAGTGCCTGTAAAAACTATTCCCCCCCTTGGATGTTTTACCCTTTTAATGATTTTATAAATCAATCATGGTCATGTAATTGGGCTTTTTGACCAAAAAAGGTTAAAAAAAATCCCTCTTATATGTAAATTGAAAACAGATTTCTATAAAGTAATGTCAATTAAACAAACATACTGTATGTAAGGTAAAATAAGTGATTGCATAAATATTCACCCCCTTTATATTTACTGTCCTAATTTAACAAAGGTCGAGCCAACAGGTGCGAGTCCCATAATTAGTGAAATGGAGATCATGTAAGTGCAGTGAGTCTCAGGTGATTGTAGCATAAAGACATCTGTGTGTTGAAGGTTTAGTCACTGGTTTATCACTATTCCTGGTTGCCATCACAGATATCAAACATTGTACATCACCACAAACTCTCCATCCTAACTGTGAAGCACAGTGGTGGCAGCATCATGCTGTGCAGATGCTTCCAGCTCTGGAAGGCTTGTAAAGGTAGTCAATATAATGAATCCGGCAAAATATAGGAAAATCCTGGAGGATAATCTTATTCAGTCTGCAAGAAAACTACGGTTTGGGAGAAGATTTATTTTCCAGCAAGAAAACGATCAGAAACATACAGCAAAAGCTACACAAAAATGGTGAATGTTCAGGAGTGGCCAAGTCAAATCCCAGACCTCAGTCCAATAGAGAATTTGTGGCTGGACTTGCCAAGGGCTGTTCATGCCCAACCCCTGCGCATCCTGACAGAGCTTTAGCAGTTTTTTAAAAAGACAGGAGTAAATATGAATATTTATTCAGTCACTTCTGAGGTCGCAGAAGTGTTTGCATAAGTCTTCTTTTTTTTTTTTTAAACAACTAAAATGTTCACAATCTGGCAATAGCATGCCTTTCTAGCTTGAGAGGAACGAACCTCAACAAAAAAGTAGATTAGATGTAATAAAAAAGAAAAAAACCTAGTGTTATATAACGACAAACAGCTCATTTACCTGGTCCTTCAGGTAAGTAAGGAAAAGATCCAGTTACTCTGTAAATATCCTGCTTCTAGCTCTCCACTAGACCTATTTTTTCTCTCTGTTCTTTAAAAGAAGACGTGGCGGGTTTCCAGTGGCATGGAGTTATCCTAGAGCGGCAGTTATTAAACTTTTTTGCCCAAGACACACCTAAGATCAAGTCAAAATCTCAAGGCACACCTTGTGCATATTCATGCAAAACAGCCTTGTTAATACATGTTACAGTACTTTTAACTATTGTAGAGGCGTAGTCACATGGCACACCTAGACTTGGTCTTAAGACACACCATTTGGCAACCTTTATCAGAGTGAAACGACTCTAGAATTTTGATGATTTTGAGATGCATGGTCTGATTTGTAAATCGAAATGCATTCCAAATATCATACTAAAGAAAAAAATAATTTCATACCACATTCTTTCCATCCCTCTCAAACATGTTAAGCTGCTTCTTAGTTTTGGTCTTTTTAGTTTGGAGGGAGACTAGTAGGATCCTTTTACAGTCTTGAAAAAATATTTAGCGTGACTGATTTTACTTGCATGACAAAACTCTGAAGCACAGGCATTTTATCCCATCTGTTTAATCTTTTTTAAGAGTGTTTTGGGGCTTTTTCCTTTACTAGATAGGATATCTGAAGAGAGATGAGAAATATGGGGAGTGAGAGTGGGGGAGGATGTGTACCAAATATTGCCAGGATTGGATATTGGTCCCACAAACAATACATTGACAACTCTAGCATCTGTACATGGGCACCTGCCCTACCTGCTACGCTAACCCCCTATGTTATCTTTAAGAAAGTTTCTCTGTAGATTTTTTTTTTGAAAATGTACTGTACAGTAACAAGCTTTATCAATTTAGGAAAATGTTATGGAATGGCAATTTAAGCTGCAGCTAAATTTACACCTACTAATTGCCAGTCCTGAATTTAACCAATTAGAAGAACATATTTTTAAAGAAACTACTGAAAGAGGCTCTCCAGTGATTCATTTTTGTACTGTCATTGCACTGGTTGTTTTCAAAAGAAATATATGTTATATAACTGTTAAAATCTTGTGCAGCTGAGGAAGATAGACACTGATGACTGGATTCTTGTCTTGTTCAAGTCTGAAAATAATCACTTTAACTACTTTAATTAAATCTTAAAATGTTATTTATCTAAAGAAACACATTCAGTGATAATAACCAGTTGAAAAACAGATTCACAAATAAAACTACCCTGACAATATCATCATTGATCAGTTTAGAATCATGACTGACAAGTAATTCACTGCCAACTGGTTGAAAAATCAGTTTACTCACTTTTTAAGCACTACTCATAAGATGTGCCTTTTCCCTCTTTTCTTAGATGGTGTGATGATCCAAATCACAGCTGAGACCATGGACTCTCTACGGCAAGCCCTGAGGGACATGAAGGACTTCACCATCACCTGTGGTAAAGCTGACCAGGAGGAGAACCAGGAGCTTGTCCAAATCCAGTGGACAGAGGACGATCACAACTTCAACAAAGGGTAAGACAGGAGGAGAAAACCGCTAGCGGATAAACAAAAAGAGAGAGCTGCATAGAAGCTTCAGTGTCACAGGCAATTAATCTGATAGCTCCACAACCGCTGCGTTTACTACTCTGCCATAAAAACTCTCATTGTGCATGTAGGGGAAGCCCTCTGGAGGAAAACCTTAGTGGGAGGACTGATGTGGTCTCATAAAATCTGCTGATTTACTCAGCTTTTCACTCTTGGTGTAACCCAGGAAAAAAAAACCCTATAAATTCACAATTATAATATAACCTACACAAACCCTTATTTTACCGGATAAATTAGTCTGATGACATGCTGCTATTAGATACCAATCAGCTAACATGGCCATTTTTTATTTTTCAGCACAGTGTTGTTATACAAGATGTATGTTGATTTTCATCCTCTTCAGTACACCAGATTTTTTTAGATTAATGAAAAGTAGGGAAACAGCTTAATAAGTCACCAGAGAACATGTAAAAAGCTGGACAGATCAAGACATGCATCATGAAGAAACACACCATCGTCTCTAACAATAAAATGGTGCAGTGGTTTAGATACTGGAACTTTAACCCTCTTTACGATACTAGTAAACATTGAATGATATTGGAATCTGTCACAATATCATAGCACATAAAAGTAGAAAAACAAGGCACCAATTCGATAATGACTTTAATTTGTGATTACCAAAAAGCTGCAGAACAAAACTCCTGCAGACTGTCTGAATACTGAAACTTTGCTAATCCTAATTTGTTCAACTGAGACACTCAACTCCTTTGTCTTTAAGAGACATAAAGGTAGTTTTTTTTTCCATCAAGGCACTGAAATATCTTGAAAAACCTTGAAGTTTGCGGTACTGTTAGTATGAATGGATTATCTCTGTTCTTTTTCTTTAGCTTAAAGCAGTTTTAGGTTTGATTATGACTGAAGATCTCATGTTTGTAAAACCTGAAGTACTTAATGATACTATTGGTCATTCAAACAATGGTTTGCATCTTTTAAAATACTTTTAATCAAAAATTGTCTTATGGTGCATTTCTACCAAGCAGTCTAGTTTGGTTCATTAGTTTGGTACAGTACATCCTGATCTTGCTTGTGTTTTCAAAGCCAGCGTACCCTTACTTGGTAGGCAGGGGTGTAGGGCAGAGGGAGTCCAGTTTACACTCTTTAGGGTCAGGGTCTTGATGCTAGAGATGCACAATATCTGAATGATATAGGTACCCCACATATGAACATTTCTGCTGATAATTACTGAAATTTACCTTTAAAAATCTGCCTATATCTGCTGTAAATTTTGGCCATTCAAACAAATATGTTTAGTGTAGTTTTAGGCTGGACCAACAAACCTATGTCAGCTAAAGTCTTCTTCTGTATTTATCGTCATTCCTTATACTTTAAAGTGTTTTTTAAGGATGAAAATTTGTTAAAATGTATGTTTTAGGGACTGAAGTAGGTCTGAACTACATTTTAATATCAGTATCAATATCAGTATTTGCAAATATCGGCTAAAATTCAGTATTGTGCATCCCTACCTGATACCCCAACAGAACTGGACTTCTAGGTGGAAATGTACCACAAGTATCAGGAATTTAAACAACTTGTAAACCAGTCAGTTGTGCATTAAATGCATATTGTTATCATCAAAAAGGGTTCAGAATCAAGCCACTTTTGTTTTAAGATCTACCCTCATCCATGCTTTAATGTTTTGCCTGCTTGGCAGTTAAATGTTTCTTGTTGTGTGATTTTTAACTCAACATCTGTCCCAGGGACAGCAGTTAAAATTGTTTTCTGGCAACACTGGCACATTCACAGCCGTGTTTATCAGCGGGAGTTGGCTGCACGCGACCTCCGCCTTTGGCCGATGATCTCCAGCCAAGCAGCTGGCAGGTCAACGCCTCGCTCAAGGGCACAGCGACAGAAGCTGCTGAAGGAAATCTGTTTCATTTGCTTTCCATACTGATTTGAGAACTTGCCTTGAGTCCTTTTCTGTCACTCCTCTCCATCTCCTCCTCCGCTTACTATGCTTTACTTTTACTATGTTGTTGAATCCAATATGAACTTTGTGTTGTTTGTTTTGTGTTTGTTTCTTCAGTGTCATCAGTCCCATCGATGGGAAATCGATGGAGTCCATCACCAGCGTTAAGATCTTCCACGGCTCCGAGTTCAAAGCCAATGGCAAAGTCATCCGCTGGACAGAGGTATCTTAAAGATTGCACAATAAATAACTTAAAAGAGACAGTAGAGCATTTATCTGGTACAAGAGGCGCTCTGAGCAAGACCAAATTTAACCAAAAAAATGACACAACATTCAGTGTATACCATATACTTCTCTTAATCTCCCTTTATAAATGTCTCCCACTGCACTAAGGGAAACCGTGTTCAGGTTTTTACCCACAGACTCTCAACATGTTACATTATTGATGTCCTAAATGCTTTCAGTGCAGCCTGTAGACCTTGTTGAGTGTTTATCCTAAAATGTGCATTTCAGCTCAGCTCTGTTTCACTCCACTTGACACCATAAGGACATTATTATTTATTGTTCCTACCTCTACCTCGCAATGAAGGCTGCAACTGACAGCCATTTTATCATCCATGAAGCTCAAGGTGGTGTCCTTGAATGTCACGTTTTGACCAAAACCCGAAGATAAACCCAAGAATATTCTCTCATAGACACAATGAAACCAGAAAATATTCATATTTAATGAGCTGAAATAGGAGAATTTAGAACATTTCTCTTAATGGACTCAAAATGGTTAATTAATCATAAAATAGTTGCTAGTTCTTACAACAGTTGACAGCTCTATTTGTCATCACTGAAAAGAACAGCTAAGTGATCTTATTATGTGCCAAAGATCTAAGATGTAGTCACCATTATAAAAAGAATAAGACTCGCGTGTTGCTAAGTGGTGGTGCAGTGGGTAGATCTGTCGCCTCATAGCAAAAAGGTTCCCGGTTTGACTCCCATTGGACAGTTGGGGTTCATTCTGTGTGGAGTTTACATGTTCTCTGATACATTCTCTCCAGGTACTCCAGCCTCCTCCAACAGTCCAAAGACGTGCTTGTAGGTAAATTGGTGACTCTAAATTAACAGTAGTAAGGGCTTGTATGTCTTTGTTGGTCTTGGGATGTCCAGGGTGTCCCCAACTCTTTATCACAGCAGGGATTGGATCCAGCCCCCTCTGTGACTCTGAATAGGAAAAAATGTATAGATAATGGATGGATGATATGCTTCAATTAAATGAGATATTTTGTGTTTCTGGTGGTTCCCTCAGGTTTTTTTCCTTCAAAGTGAAGATCAACCAAACGGTTTAAGTGACCCGGCCGACCACAGCCGTCTGACAGAGAACGTAGCCAGAGCTTTCTGCATGGCGCTCTGTCCACACTTGAAGCTGCTGAAAGAGGATGGTATGGCCAAACTGGGACTGAGGGTCACACTGGACTCAGACCAGGTGGGTTCACTGGCAGCAATAATCCCTAAAGGGCTTTCTCCAGACGTATGGAGTAGTCACCCCAAATGGAAAGGGGGTCCTCCCCAAGGAAACTGCCAGCATCCAACACTTAATTCCCTGTAAACCTACAACAATTTGTGTTGAAATCAAATCATTCAAAATCAAAACACATAATTATTTAGTAATTAGTCAGATTTTTCATCCATAAAGCTCGCTTTGTTGCTAGATTTTTTGTTGTTTTTCACATGGGTCATACTTTTACTTATACTTATAAAATTTAAAAACCAAAGCAAAAACAAAAACTTTGACAGCAAGACATAAAATATGAGTAATTTCACCAAAATAAGAATAGATTTGTTTGAATAGCAAAGAAACATTTTTCCTCTAAAATGACTTTATTTTGAGTCAACATTAGGATACCACACATGTTTAATACCTAGAAGAAATACCTTCTTAAAATATTACTACCAAGTTCAAAAAAGCACCAACGAGAAAATGGCTGGAATTAGGAACCACTAACAAGCAGACTTTGTCATGATAAATGCAGTAAGTTCTGGTCCAAATGGAAAACATTTATCAACATTAAAGTATCGTTCAAGAAGTGACTAACTCCATCAGATTGCTTTGGTTAGAATGTAAAATGTTTTGTAAAGGTCCTACACTGGATAAGCATCTTCACTTCATTGAGAAGATGGACTGGTAATGATGGTAACCGTGTGCTCTAGATACTAGCCTCTACTTAAAACATTACTGTAAAATGGACTGTGTTCTGCCACCTTTGACGACCTTTCTGTTCTGTTGTGCATTTTTTGTTGTAAAAAGAAAAGCAACCACATAAAATCAAAGTTTAAAAAAGGTCAACATTAAAAAAGCCAGCTGTAATTAAGTAAGTAGCCAGCTGTTTGGCTGACAGCTGGCACTTGTGAAAAGCCCTGCATCAGTTTCTTATTTCTTTACTAATTTGGCATTAAGAGAAAAAATTCCAATAAAGATGATCCAGAATCAATCCCCAAGTATTCATGTACAGTATATAACACCTTTAAAACGAAGATTTATGCATGATAGGCTGGTGTAGCTTGGTGTGTAGAGCAGGCACCAATAAACAGAGGCTATAGTCCTCAATGCACTGATCGCGGGATTGATTCCCAATCTTGGTTCAGTTTGGTGCATGTCTTCCCCTATTTTCTCTCTCCATATTTCCTGTCTTTCCTCAGCTATATATATATATATATAATAAAAGCTAAAAGTTCAAAAAATAATCTTTAAAAAAAACAACAACAAAGATATATGCATGTGGGGAAGAAGAAAAATGGTAAAATATTAAGATAGAGATGAAAACAGAAAAATGAATAAAAACAAGGACACAAGAAAATTGTCTGTTTTTATTGACACTTTTGACACCTTCCCTATGTGTTTATACCAAACTTTGTCTTTTACTCTTTTACATCTAAAATGTTGTCTGAATATAAATATGGATGATGAGTCTCAATCCTTTCAGATTGTACAAAAGTGAAGCCAACATGTCCCTACAACAGGTGCTAGGGGCACTTACGGAGCCAGAGTTGTGCAGTAGACCCTGCTGTGGGTTTGCATCCAGATGAACTAAAACACACATTAAACTTTACGATGAAACATACAAGATCTTCAGGTTGGTAAAGACCAAAGCAGAACAAAGACATTCACAATTTTAGAAAGTGTAATGACCCTTATGTTATTGTTTGATGTTTTCTTCCATACTCATCTTCTACTCTAGCAGTCCAGTACACACAGCAAGTCAACAAAGCAGTCAGTAATGGCATTTTATCCTTTAGAAAAGCATCCAACTACTAATCAAAATAAAACTTCTGAAACAAAAATCAAAATAAAAACTTCTAAGACTGAACCGTGTTCGAGAAAAATTGGAGGGGTCGGTCATTTGTATAGTTTGACCCCGTACCTCATCTGTCAATGTGGAGGAGCTAGTGTTTAAGAGCCATAATGCCCACAGTAAGAAGGAGGGAGCCAACAATGTTTCAGCTTCACTGTTTTTTAACTGTCACGTCGTCCATCTTTAATACTTATGTGATGAGGATCTAACACCTGTCTTTGTTACAGGTGGGCTACCTGGCTGGAAGTAACGGTCAGCCTCTGCTGCCTCAGTACCTGAGCGACCTGGACAGCGCTCTGATCCCCGTCATCCACGGCGGGGCGTGTCAGCTGAGTGAGGGCCCCGTGGTGATGGAGCTGGTCTTCTACATCCTGGAGATCATCTCATAGGGAGTCTTGGCTCGTCATCTCTTCTCTCTTTTATATTTTTTAGACCTTCTGACGTCATCTCACACCCTGGACCTCCGTCATCTTCCTCCGACAGTTTGCACTTCAAAGAGCCCGATAACTGTGCAGTGCCAGGCGGGGTAGCATTCCTCCAATCAAACCTATGCATCCAAAAACCACCGTGTGTTGTGCTCCAGAGGCCGCCTGGGGCCCGAGGAGGCTCTGAGCAGGATCGTCTGTCATGTTTCAAATGTGGTGAACCTCACCTTACAGGTGTGTCATCTCTGGTGCTTTGTAGAGGTCCACCAGAGATAAACCTGTCTGACCCCAGTGTGGCATTTAAGTGCTTATAGTCAGTTACCCTCTTCTGAGAGCTTTCATGTTTAGTTGAAGTCAAATTAATGTGGCTTTTAGACAGGGAAACGCTTTCTTGATCTACAGCTTGAGATAAATCATTATAATTTTACATGGATGTTTACATAAATATTTACCCCCAGAGCAAGGTTATACAAAAACCTTTAGGGACTATAATCACTTGTTGGCACATACCTTTTTAATACACCACTTTCTGACTCAGAGTGAAGAGATTTGTTTCGTGTGTCACCCAGTCGGCTGTGTTATTTAGTTTTTAAAAAGCATGGCAAAATTTGCAACGATGGATGAAGAACTCAGATCTTTTAATCATGTAGCAACATATGAATGTAAAAATAATACTTGAAAAGCAGAGACGTGCAGTTAAAAGTGAAAATTCATGTATTACAATCATCTTGTGGAAGAAATAAAAGAAAAATAGATGATGCAGATTTGGTCTTTCAGAAAAGAGTCACGTCTTAGGATTGACCTAGAGTATGTATAGTATTTTAATGTTGATGCGGATCAGGATGAGGCTTATTTACTATAAAAATACTGATTTAGGTGTTTTTCTAAAAGCATTATGTTAAAGGGGCATTTCATAAAAAATACTAATTTTTGCATATATGTTGGTATCCATCAACCACAAAATGTGACACTAGCCAAGCTAGTCCTTTGTTTGTGGTCCTCTTGTGCCTGAAAACACAAAATCTGACTGTCAGTGAAGAATCAATGCTCCTTGTGACAACACAATGTGTAGGGATTTACAATGTTGTTTTTTTTGTGAGATCCTTATATTTACAAATTATTTTAGCCAATATTGATACTTATATTTATACCAATATAAAGACTTTAGCTGTTGTAAGTCCTTTATTGTCCCTGTTATTCTCTGAACACATATTCCAAGCTACTAAACGGCAAAATGAAGAAAATTATCCTTGTGGCTACAGGTAGTTTCTATCAGGTTTCTATCCGTCAGTAGAAGAGTACACTTCCATGCAGAGACATCATTGGTATATTTATTAGTTTTTCAAAAATATTCTTAAAGAAGAGGACAGTGGATAGAACCGGAAACAGGGAGGAGAGATTTGGGAAGAGATTTGTGAGAAAGGAGCGACAAGTCAGACTTAAACCTGGGACGCCCGTGTACGTGGGCGTGACTTAACCGTTAGGCCATCTGTGCCCCATTGTCTGTGTATTTGCAGATACATGGACATCCATCACGTTCATACATGAAAATGAGGGATAATTTGCCTTTAAAAAGACACATTGAATCTTAGAAAGGTTTTGTAGAGCTGGTTTATACAGGGTCAAAAACCTCCTCAGGTGCTTAATCCATAGTATTTATGCTATTATAACCCATATTGTGACCAAAGCCCAGCACGAATGTTGATTTAAGCCACAGAAGAGTGTGTTAAAGGGTAGAGAAGTGGTATGATATGTCACATTTAAGTCATATCTCTTTCCAACCACATACCCCATGATTTATTGTTCAATCTATTTAGTATAACTTGTGAGTTTTAAAAATATTATAATTTAATACTTGTTGTGTAGTTGAAGGTAAAGAAAATCCCCTTGAAATTTAGGGTATTCTATATTTTTTTATGAAATGTTCTATTGCATCTTTATTCAATACACATCTAATAACATAAAAACTAAAGTAGACTCAGGAGTTAAAATTAAGACTACACTAAAGGAGCCAGAACTACACATCATATCCTGATGACTGATTCAGTTTTACAGTGAAAAAGTAAAGATAATTGCAGCTTCAAGACATGAAAACTGAAGGAAATCTGTCCAAAATAAAGACAAAAGTCCACTACTGATGTAGCAGCTAATAGTGAAACTTGGGGGTGGATATTTATGCATTCAAATGTTATTTTTCCTCTAAAAGGCTCTTCTCTGTTGAGTAGCCCCTTTAGATTTACTTTCATTCAAAGCTGTACAACAATCAAACATGAATACTCTCAGCGTGGGTCAATACGTCTCATAGGCATCGTTATGTAGCTGCTTTGGTTCCCACTAACTCGTCACTGTGGCAGCCGGCGCTCCTGAAGCTCTGAAAACTATCAGCAAAGGCCTCTGTGTAGCAGGGATGCTCTGAAACAAGGAAAAGTCAGATCCACCGCTGAAAAGTCCAGACTATTATAAAGGAAAGCTACGACCCGTCAGATAAGGAGCTGGTGATGCGTCAGCGTGTTTTTCTTTTGGATTTTCTTTGCACCAAGGTGCTCAGTGCCTGCAGCAACGAATCATGAGAAAAAAAAGAGACAACTCTTCATCTTCACCTCTTAAGCTTTACTCAAAAGTCACCATATGCTTTACTTCATGGACAAATCCACGTGTTGTACATAATTTTGTAGACGTAAATAACTCCTCCATTAAAACTCTTTAGCCTCCAGAGCTCGGAGTTAAAGACAGGAAGCAAATCATGGACCGATCAGACTGACGCTCTGTGGATCAAGACTACACGTTCACGCTGAAGACCCTTTTGTCCCACTGTAGACAGCTGGTTTAAAAAAAGGTTCCAATGCTTTATTGATAATCTGTACATAAGCGAATTTTTAATCTCATCAACTCATCTTCAACATCATCAGCGCCTGTTGTTTGTCCATCATTGGCTGGAGAAGCCACTCAAGATATTTTGGTCTTTTTAATCCTAAAAAGAGAATAACTGAAGATGTAAAGATCTATATATATAAATACAGTATATAAATGAATAAATATCTATATAAGAACTGTATTAAATTGCAGAAGCAGTGCACTGGATTCTAAGCCATTTACAGGAGAGTTGAAGCAAACGATGAGGAGGCTGCTGAGTCCTGGAAGTTTCTCTTTTCAGCTGCAGAGAAACAAAGTTGTAAAGATCCAGGGTTCCTGCAGAAATATGAGTTTGATCAACCTGAAGCTGAATGTATCTCATCTCACATTTCCTGCAGCGAATTGTCTTTCCAAAATCCTGTCATCACCAACGTCCTGTTCAAGACTTTGCAGCCCTGCTTAGGAACCCTGTAGACTGATACGTTGTCTTCTAAAGGCCTCAACTGTTTTTTAAAATATATTTGTCTTTACTCTAGACTGTGCTCTCCTGCAGCTACATGGACCTGGAAAAATGTAAGAATGTATTCCTCCCGATTCTGTTTGAATCTGCTACATGTGTTTGTCCACCTCTGGCTACTAGGGTTGTCACAATACCAGAATTTAAAACCTTGATATGATGATAGTAAACAATAAATCATCACTTCATTTCAATACTACAGCAACAAAAACAGAAGTCCTCGGCACAGACAGCGTTGGATAGTGTTACTTTTGAAACGAATTGTTGGATTACTGCGTTACGTACTAAGGAAATGTGTTGTTACATTACCTATTGATAGAAGTTTACACATTAAGAGAACTTTTGCATTGCCAAATATCGAAACCCTTGAACCACTCTGTCATTGATAACTGTCACTGAACAGCCTAATTTACAACCTATAGTCTGTAACTCTACAGTCTGATAACACCACTGACAGACTTGAAAACCTTTACAGCTCTTTAACGTGCTCGCTATCTGACAGGGTCATACACACGCATGTAATTGGAATGGCTGCACAGTTGATTCAATGAGGAGCTTCTGTTTTTGGGAATTACCTTTGAAAAGGTAACTAATAATGGATTACATTGATTGAAAATCTAGTTCCAAAGGTTTCAGAGCATCTGTTAAGTTACAAAAAACTAACTTCCTCTCTCTTGGTACTATCTGGAGGGTCTATTTTGAATAGCCCAGCGTGCTTAATATTTTCTTTTATTCAAAGAAAAAAAACAAGGAGATCTGGCCTGAAGTTTGGCTCATAATTGTGGTGTGTAAGGCCAGCTAAAGCTGATGTGAGAATTTCTGCTCCCTCTTGATTTTGATTGGTCATTTAGAAGTAACACTGATGAATGCAGCACTCCCAGTTTAACTATTTTCAATCGAGAGCACCCCGACAAAAAATGTTAGACGATCAGGATACCGAGTGCTGTAAACGCTGAACTACATTAGTTTTAAGTGCTGTGGTTGTGGACACGGGACCTTTTTACTATAAAAAATGATCAACAAACTCCTGCGCACAGTCAGTGGTTCTCAGCTGGTCTTGCCTCAGGACCCACCGCCTCTCTTAAAGAGAGGTCATGACCTAAAATTAAGAAAGTTTTCAGTCAAAATGTAATAATGAAAATGTTGCAGACCAGACAGAGATGTTTTAAAAGCGATCATTGCAGAAGCCCTTAGGGGACATGCATGCATACATTTCATTTAATTGCGTTTTCAGGTGAATTGACATGACAATTGTGGTTGTTTTCCAGAGATCACAATAACACGAATAGCTTTGTTTTAGCAAAATGATGAGATAAATAAGTCAAAAACTCAAGAAAAAAAATTGCAAATTCTCATATCAAAGTGGAGAAAATTGAAATATATGGATGGTGTCTGCTTAGGGCCTCTGGACAATATAGGCTTTCAGGCACATTTTATTTAAAGGCATGTATTTGCAACCCACTTTCTGAATCCACCAGTTGAGAACCTCTTGTCTAAATTGTATAAATATGAAACATCAATGCATTTGTGTAGATGGTGATGAGCTGGAGTTTTATCAGTTTTTGATGGATCTTGTTTTAAAGCTTCTGTACCTTTTCAACACTATCAATCATAAAATAACAGATGGTCTGATTTTGGACATTTGGACAACCTTACTGGCTACACTAGTCACCATCATGGCTTGACACTCTGTACAGTCATCATCAACACTGTGTGACAGTTTCCCATCTTTAATCATGCTAATATAAAACCAGAAGGGGCTACACTAAAAGTACTGTCACTACAGTACTAGAGGTTTTAACAAAACAATCTCAACATCACAACGAGAATCAGACAATCATGAAAATCTGCAGACGAGCCGGCGCTTCGATGAGTTTCAATTAGAACTGTAGCTTTTCTTTAGTGGTTTATTCCTCCAGTTGAAATATTTTAGGAGCTACTGTAGCAACATTAGCTAAGCAGATAAAAAAACAAAACAAAAAAAGTCCAGTCCAGGTCTCAGTTCTGGTTTCTTACTGTGATCGTACCAGAGTGGGTGTATCTCAATCACTGTGTCTTCACTGTGTGACGTTCATCAGCCGCCGTGACTGACCGCTCGGTCGGCGTTTGTTTTTATAAATCAGTGTAACAAAGAGGAGACATTAGGGTTTATTTTTCTGACTTCTTGGTTTGTTACCTTTTTATTTTTGGCATTATCTGATGTGTGCAATATGTCCTGAATCCAAAAAAAAAGAAGCAAAGGTGCAATTTGTTTGACTGAAAAAGTAGCATTTTGTTTTGTATTCAGTTGTAAAATGTTACTGATCTATAACACTGCATGCAACCAGAAACAAGCCTGAAACAGTGAAAAGACAGAATCAATTTTGCATTTTAACAGTTTAATCTCCTGTGTGGATGAAACTACAAATAGAATCCGCTCTGTCATTGACTGGTATTTGTTAATATTTTTTCTGTTTGAAATGTTTGAAAAGCCAAAAACCCTGTACATCTTTTTTTCTTTACACTACATGTCAAGAAAAGTGGTCTTTATCAAAAAATTGTAGTATATGTAAAATAAAAACTTCTAGAAAATTGAAACAAGTGCTCAGTTTCCCTCTTTTTTAACAGAAAGAAGATACAAACGCTTGAACACAAAATAAAAGAAGATCTTTTTAATGGGTACATTTTAAAGCCAGGCAGGCAGGTTCAGTCCATCATTTAAAAGCTAAATTGAACAGAGATTATTCAGGAATATTAAACATTGCGACATCATTCATCGTTGTAAACATATAGATGATGAGAACATAATCACTAACAATGTTTTTATTCATAAGATCATCCATGACAAATTAAAGTAATGACTTTCCTGGATTCATGATGTGAACACAAGGAGAAATGTTGACCACAGAAATGTAAGACAACTTAAAGATGCTGCAGACTGTTGAGGTAAAACTGTTGGGAAACTTTGTTTTAAGTCGTTGGCTCAGTGTGTTTGGCAGTTTGTGGTGCATTCATCACAATGCTGCAGGTTCAATTTTAAAGGGCCAGTTCACAAAAAAAAAACAAAAAAAAAACATTTATTTTGCTCTAAAATCAGTGGTGCCCTCTCTAAATATAAAAGAGAGTTGAACCAATGAGCTTATATTTATGGAAATGTTTAGTATGTAAAAAACCTTTTAATTTTACATTAGATGTAGAATTTCTCCTTTTTAGGCACTTTAAATGTGTCCTGTAAATTTAAGAACACCAAAGTAAATGTTGGAGATTCTTTATCATCCTTTAAAATTTATTTTATTTAATTTGGCAAACAAACATATGAATGGGTAAAATAACATATAAAGCTTAAGAGTGTAAGTGCTTCTGTAATTTGGTCGAACAGGCCCTTTAAAAAGGATTCATGTAAAGATTAAGGATTTGATGCATAGTTTAAAACAATAATTCAACAAATTAAAAAGGTCATTCCTGTATTTTACCCTGGAGCTTTTTTTTATTAGTTTGGGGGACTTAAATGCTATAAGGGAGAAAAGTTTTCAACAAGTGACAGGAAAAAAGTTAGAGCTATAATCTTGTTTTGTCTCTCGTGTAACGGTGAAAAGGTAAATCAGAGATGAGGTTGAAGATTTGAAATATTCCCAAAATATGTTAAATTTATGTCCAAGAATAATCCTTTAATGAAAATATTATGTCATGGGAAATACACTTAATTGTTTTCATTTTAAGAGTCAAATGAGAAATTGTCAGTGATATTAGCGTGTTCTGAAGAGAGGGAGGAGTTTCAAACACCAGCCCAAATCACAGTGCCGTTTAAAGCTGGATATTTACGTTTCTTTGACCTTTTGCCTTCACTGTGAATGTCGTGGAGGTGTGAATGGGGGAGATGATCCCCCGTTTGTGTCAGCTTCTAGAGAATTTACAGAAGATAGTGGGAAAGCTTATAACTGTTTGTCTGCTCATGTGGACTGACACATATCAGCATCGGCCTCTGCTAAAAATAGACTTGCCCTGTATCCCTAGCAGAGCAGTGATGTGGCGCTTCTGGCATGCACCAAAAAAAAAGGACCAGAGCTCAGAATTGAAAAGAGTGAGTAGAAAGGGAGCAGTTTGCTACAGATTGTGCTTTGCATGCACAGACTGAGTATATGCGATTTGAGGGTTAGCTTGTTTTACAAAGTCTACACAGTGATGCATTAATGGCATCCATATCAGTGTTGGAATGTTACAAATCAACTTACAGTATGGGTGGGCGGTACTGATATCAGTACCATTGAAGGTAAAATTTCTGCCATGGTATGGATTTTTGCAACACTGCCATCACTGGGTTAAATCCTTGTGTTGTGTTTTGGTGCACACACAAGGCATAAACAATGCAGCCGTTAGCGTAACAAAGTGCTAAGTAGTGGATGGGGGCTCAGTTGGAACATAGCCAATCAATGATAAAACACAGAGCTGCGACAGCTCCTTCACAATAAAAGTCCTTGGTTGTAGTTTCCCCGAGTGCTTTTATCATAAAAGCTCAAATCAGGAAGTGTGGTGTTAAAAGTACAGATTCAGTTATAAAGTAGTGAACACAGACTTAAAAAAACTTTTTCTGTGAACTTTTGCTCAGACATGTCTTTGGTATGCCATCACATGCTTTTTTAAGGGATTGTAACCCTAAATGTGCATTTAAATGTAATATCTCTTTTAATTTTGTGATACCGTTACCACAAAGGACAAAAAATAAAGTCCTATCTTCCCTGCATTCAAAAGCAAAATGTCAAATTCTTTTAGGAAAACTGAAATTTTACTGATGCTTTCATGCATTTGGGACATAGTGTTGCACCTGCCTCAGCTCCCACACTTTTCCTTTCACTCAATTAGGATGAAATTAGTTTGAGCCAGCATGTCCAACCATCGATTGCCTTCTAAACACCATTTCCAAAACTAGTTGATGACAGCACTGAGACTATGAAGGAGTATCTGAAACAGTCTTCTCATGTGACTCTGTTTAAAGCTAATAGAAGTATTCCCCTAAAGTATCTCCAGAATGCTTTTAAACTTTAATCAGAGTATATTTCTACTAAAAATCCCTTCTTAACCACCTAACCATCTGTGTAATTGTAGGTATGTACTTTAAAATAAATCTATGTAAAGCTTTTAGGAGTTTGTGCTCCAGTGTAAACCAGATAAATATACATCTAACACAACTAAAGCCACAGGTACATGCAATAAAGTGACCACATTAAGTTTGTGACTTAAAATTCAAGAGAAAGGTGCAAAAAGGGAGAGTGGTCTTAATCACAGAATTAGAGCTTTACTAGTATCGTTATTTCTTGGCTTACTCCTGTTAAACATCAGTGAGGGTGCAGTGTCTGCCTCGCTCTAAACATCAGATGAAATGTGTGATAAAATAAAATAAAACCAGTCTAAGTCCTGTTCACCACACCCATCTCTCCTGGTTCAGCAGATAAAGGCGATTTCAAATATGCAGGATTTTACAGCAACAGTGATTACTTTGGTATTAGTGCATAGGTGCAGTTCTAGATACCAGAGCTGAGTGATATGAGGAGTATGTACACATTCTTTGATATTTATTATATAACTAGAGTCATATCAGGCAGCAGGATCAGGTTAGCTCCACACTGAGCTCCTTTAGCTTCAGCAGAGGACACGCCACTCGGCGTCCTCCAGGACTGATGCATGAGAGGACTCCCTGGACAACTTTCTCATTGATTTCTATCTACCTGATGCATTACATGCTTATATCTGCACCCGCAAAAACACTATCTCTCCCTTGGTTTAGCACACATAAGTGCTCATCCTACCATGAACCAGCTCCATGGCTCCCCCTGGTGGACTGTAGCTTGATAAGGAGCTCTCATGTCTTGCAAATGTGCAAAAGTTCAAACAAGTCAAAAACCCGTGTAGTTGTGTGTCCAGTCTGACGAACAGGATGCCCTCAACACACCATAGACTCTTCCTCAAAAAAGTCCTCTTTCTCTCCATCTGAGTGTTTCTGATTGACTCATCTAAACCTGAAAGAAAAGCACAACACAATTCAAACAAATCTGCAAAGTTTATAGCATTTTTAATATTTCAAATGTTAAAAAGGCACTTTGAATGTAAATAATATGTCATGCATACACATAATCAGAGAGTTTATCAAATACTGAGGTCTGTTCATGCTCAAACTGAAGAATAAGTAGAAAAAAAATACCTTGAGCATTATCTTTATACCTGAAGCAGCATCTAAACAAGAACCTTGGGGAGAACAAAAACCAACACAAAGTTTAAAATAAACTCTGGTTTGTCTCTCCAAATAAAGATGTTCATTTATATACAACATATTGAATTTCCCTTCGGGGATAAATAAAGTTCTTGCATTGTATTGTATTCTTGTATTTTTTACCTGTGAATGATCGATCACCAGCCAGCGCTCAGTGCTCGTCTGCATGTCCTGCCCGCTCAGAGGCTCCCGCAGGCGGACCTTCACTTCGACACGACCTCCTGTGTGCTTACGACCATCAATCACCTGATAGGACAGACATGAGGATCTCAGTTAGTGATATTTATGGCTGAACAAGTCATCAGAGACAGCTTGAACACCTGAAAGGACTGCTGCATGTGTCTGTCACAGCTGACATCATTCATTATAAAAAACGAACACATTAAGATAAATTTTCTCTTTGAGTTGTTTGATCTGAGGGGAAACTCACCTCTACAATCTCCCTGATTTCACTCTGAGACTCCAGTTTTTCCAGCTTTATGAGCGCCGTTCCGATTGGCTTGTCACTCCGGAGGAAACCGCTGTGAGACAACACACAAACACAGATTGTTAAAGTAAGAGTCAGGGTAGATTAGCAGGTAAAGTTAATTCATTTATACACCTTGTTTGTCCTGAAGAACAGTTAAATACATACGTTTAATTCATCATTCATCCAATTCTATACTGCTTATCCTACTGGGGATTGCAGGGGGCTTGAGCCTTTCCCAGCTGTAATAGGGCGAGAGGCGGGGCCTGGACTGGTTGCCAGTCAATCACATTTATCATAAATCATTATTCATGACAACAAAGCTGTAGGGCTGTTAATCAGCTTTGGATATGCTGGATTGTTTTGTGTGTTATAAAGAAAACCATTTTATCCCTTATTTAAAGATATTTAAGCCATTACATGCCTTGATTGACAGAAACTGATATAAAAACAGGAAATATAAGGAGGAGAAAGGTGAAGGTTGTACTGGAACCTTAAAGCTCTGCAATGATCTATCTACCTTAGTCATTTTTCATTTGTATGACATAGAACTAGGGCCGGGCAATATGGCCTAAAATTGATATCTCGATATATTTTTGCTATATCCTGATACACGATATTTATCGCGACATTTTGAAATAGACTCTCAGCAGCTGTATAATGCTTAATTTAGCCCCAAATGACATGAATTTGGTGATTAAAATAAGACTGTTCTATTGGGTTTTTAATAAAATTGTTTGCAGGAAGTAAAAATCAATATAAAGTCAAATTTAGCAGTTTTATTTTGAAAAGGACTTCATTCAATCTTTTACCAATAAATCAAAAATACATAAATCATGAAATACTTGGTATTTTACAGTGTATGGAAAGTCCTGAAATGTTTTCTGTGTTATGTTTTCTATTTCTGACAATAAAATGATTATTTTCCTCATTAAGGTTGAAGAGAGACAGACAGATAAAACCTAACTTCACTTCATGTGGGTCAAGAAAAATCTTTTTCAAAACTTCTATGCAAATAATCAATAAAAAATATTTTTATCATAGTTTTGTCAAATAAAAAAAAAAATGTCTTAAGTTAAAATTAGCACCAAGCAATGCTAAATCTGTTAGCCCATTAAAGTTAATTTACATTATGTGTAAGAATTAAGCTAACAAAAACAGTTGCACATCCCAGTCCATCTCTTAGATCTTCATATTTTCTTGTGAGTGAATCTTGAGAAGTAATTTTCTATGGTATTCTCCTTACTGCCAATGTATACAGCCAATAAATTAGCTGGTAAAATTGGCAGAGATTTTCATATCTACAAATACAGATAATTTACATTTTAAAGAATTTTCTGGAGATACTGATATGTCGATGACATTGTGCATCCCAACTTTTTATGTATAAAATTTCAGCAAATTTTCATCACTTTTGAAGTATTACTTTTTTCATTAATCAATTAATTGGGCTCATTCTTAAATCAAGTGTTCTCAAAGTTGAAAACTGTCTGCAGATGTATTAAAAGATTTTTACCTTCTACAATTTAAGTCACAAGTTCAACAAAAGAAAACACTTTTTCATACTAAATTGTTGCAGTGATGCACTTTATCTTTTACATTTGAAGCTGTGTGAGACCCACCCTTTATGGAAAAGCTCCAGTTTGAGACCTTTTGATGTCACCACCCTCCTGAAGCCGCGGTGGTTACGGTTGATTGACAGGGTGAAGCTCTGGTTGTATTCTGAGGGAAAAAGATCGAGTTATAATTAGAAAAGCAGAATTTTGAAACCTGACATACCGAGTCAGACACATACACTGCACCATACATTTTTTATATTTCTTTTGTATCAAAAAATCTCATCATGACCGTCAATGGATTTTTTAAATCTAATGACTGTACTTTAATTTTAGTAGACATACTAACTTGTTGCATTACATTGTATGGACATCAATACTTGAAACGCTTCAGTTTCCTTATTTTCAAAATACTTCACACATTTCCTATGAATGAGTATGACAATGTTTTTATTGTTTTTATGAATCTATATATTCAGAAACCCCATGCCTAACTTTTGCAGTCTTCTCATTTAATATGTTTATTGTACGCTGTATGCAAATACCTATTTGGCAATAAATCCTTCTCAATTCAATATTCAATAGGCCTTTTCTTACAATTACTGGTTTGTGAATTGACCTTACTAAAACTAATCAGATAATCTACTTTGTAACTTCAAACTGATGAAGAGTTTTGCGTCTCTTTAAGAAAAGGAAAACTTAATCATATTGTATACCTTACAGTTAAGACTTACTGAAGATAAGTTTAAAATGATGGCAGGTATTTTCAGCTCTATGAAATAGTCCAGGGAAACACCTTTTCTCCTTAATAGCAGTAAATTAATGATGTGATAATATGTTGCTTCAGACACACTTGTGATGTTGATACATATATTTACAACACAGGTATAAATTCACAGGGATGTTCGTGTCTCACCAGGGGAGTTTGTGTTCTTGATGACGGCAGTTTTGTGTCTCTGCGGCTGCTCCTGGAAAAAACAACAACAAAGAAGCAAATAGTGAAACGCAAACTCTTCTGTGTGGATCCTCTCAGCAGCCTGAGGAGGAGGAGGTGAGAATGAATGAAAGCTTTAGTTGGTTACCGAGCTGGGGTAGGGAAAGTCAAACTTAACATAGGCATCAAGGTCGTTGGTTTGGATTCCTGAGGGAGAAAGTTTGTTACATAGATATCAATAACCGTGCTTTTCATGAAAATTTTTTTCCTTAACAAACCAGACACTGGATTCTTCTCTGATGATAAGTTTGTGGTAAACAATAGCTTATTCATCAAGGTCAAAAGGCAGGAAAACTAAGGTCACATCAACATATATTAAAAAATATTTTAAAGTTACTTAACAAAGTAATGTTGCTCACACCACTGGACCATCTGTTCTGTGCATTTATGAACTGCTGTGTGAATATTATTTTTTTTACCGCTCGGAGCAGGAAGATTCATCCCTTTGACAATAATAACAACCATGTCTGTGCTGCTCAGGTCTGGAAATATCCTGAAAAAGAGGAGAGAGAAGAAGAGAAAAAAAGTGGCTTGTTGCTTTGGGATCAAAGAAACTGAAAAACACCAAATGAAACATTCTGAGTCTTTTTACTTCTTTCTGAATTGTATGACTGGTTTTAAAGATGGGTTGAATTTGATCCTGTAATTTGTTATTAGCTGCTCCTGATCAATTTCTGGCATACTTAATACAACTGAACAGGGTTGTACTGTTACAGCAGAGTCACAAGCCAGTTCTCGGACTTTAGGGTCTTTATTAGATTATATCCAGATTACGACTGTGCAAACGGTTGGACAGCTATATGAGCTTTGGTTATGTGTCATACATAATCCATTTGGATACTGTGAGCTGACATTAAACAATAACTTTTAGGGAACTGATTTGAAATTACCTGGCCCTATTGCTTTAAAAAGTCTGCAAGGGCACCTGATGAGATAGTCACTAATATAAAATAAAGCTTGATTTTCCTCATTGTCAAGTTTTTAATTATCTTAAACCTTTGCAGCTGATAAGAAAACATCACAATAAGACTAAAGTAAGTTAACTGTGAGCGTCAAAGTCAAGTATACCTAACAGTGTGAAACGATCTCTCCTCGAAGTGATGTTTAGGAGGAGGCAGACCTCTGGACTGAGCCAGCTTCAAGACCTCCAGACTCTTCTTACAGCTCGCCGCCATCTTCTCAAACCTGCAGCACAAACATCATCTGTGAGAAATTTGACAAAACTGCATTGTTTTTATTACAATATCAGAGTCAATCAACACTTTAAGTCATTAATCAGGTACTTTAACAAAATAAAAAAAATGTCACATCACCCCTTTCATCTCTAGTGAGAACTACTTGTCATACGTAGTTGTGTAATTGTGACTCTAAGTCTAAGTTTAAGTTTCATTAAATTGAAATGCAGTTTACTGCCAAAAATACATCTATTTCTTAAGTGCAGCCCCATTCCAATTCTGCAAATAATTTAGAGATTATATGCAATCTGTTTTTTGACAGAAAGCTTACTTTGTTGTTTCTGCCACGTTCCCCAGGTGCGTGAACTGCTTTGAATGAGTCATACATTTCTAAAAGGAAGAAAGAGAGGAGGAATTTCAAACAGCTCCAGCAAAATGTTTGTCTTCACAGCTGTAAAAAAAAGCAGAGAAACCCAACTGGGAATATAAACACATAAAAAACACTTTTTATTAGAAATATTTCTGTAGTTTTAAATGTATAAAAGTTTGAAGTTTCCTCTGAATGATGAGAGATCTGCTTATGCCCCCACTTATCCGAGATCGGGTCGCGGGGGCAGCAACCTAAGCAGGGAAGCCCAGACTTCCCTCTCTCCGGCCACTTCATCCAGCTCTTCCCAGGGGATCCCGAGGCGTTCCCAGGCCAGCCGAGCGACATAGTCTCTCCAGCGTGTCCTGGGTCTTCCCCGGGGCCTCCTCCCAGTGGGACTTGCCCGGAACACCTCATCAGGGAGGAGCAGCGGCTCTACTCCGAGTCTCTCCCGGATGGCCAAGCTTCTCACCCTATCTCTAAGGGAGAGCCCAGACACCCTGCGGAGGAAACTCATTTCAGCTGCCTGTATCCGCGATCTCGTTCTTTCAGTCACTACCCACCGCTCATGACCATAGGTGAGGGTGGGAACGTAGATCGACCGGTAAATCGAGAGCTTCGCCTTTCGACTCAGTTCTTTTTCACCATGACAGAACGATGCAGAGACCGCATCACTGCTGATGCCGCACTGATCCGCCTGTCGATCTCCCGCTCCATTCTTCCCTCACTCGTGAACAAGACCCCGAGATAGATCTGAACATGATCACAGCAAAGCTGACATGGCTCAAACACGTTTCAAGAAGTTTACTTAAATATTCAAACCGTGACTTTTAAAATTGAAAAGTTCTCTCTACTGTCCAATCAATAAAAGCTAAAATGGCCTAAAATATCTAAAAAAAAAAAAAAAAAAAAAAAAAAAAAAAACAGCAAAAAATATCCTATCCTGAAAAAAACAGATGACAGTTGTGGAGTTACACATGCAAGTTTAGCATGATGCATATTTTATTTGTATTCAGTTATATGACAGTTTAAAGAACCCTTGTTTTATTCTGTTTTCTTGGCTATTATTTTGTGTTGCATTGACCAAATATAGAGGTGAAAACACAAATCTTGAATATCCTGAAACACAGTCTTTTCTTCTTGAAAATATTTGGGTAAATTTAAAATCTACATTTTAACATGTGAAACAATTTCATCAGAAACCCCTGAGATAAGAGTCTGGTTAGTAAGAAATCTAAGAAGATCCAACTTCAAACAGAGCTTTTGTTGAAAAAAGGTCAAATTTTTAACAGATTTTTAAAAAATAACTATAAAAATAAAAGTTTCAATACATAATCTTTTGTCTTTCATCTTGAGAGTAATATTGGTTAAAACTGTGGACACATCATAAATTTCTGACATGAGTAAATTCTACAAGTGTTAAGTGATTAAATTTACCTCGTACTGCTCTTTGAGGATGCTGACCAGCTGTGTGTAAACTTTCTCTGCTTTCTCTGAGATCTGCACATCGCTGTGATGAACCAGGATGAAGTCTTCATCCTCGTCAGCAGGGGGCGACGGTACCTATAGGTGCAGCAAAGAGTCACATCAAACCTTAGGACAGCTTACATTATTTAAATAAATAAACACCTTTCTTTTGTCTTTGCTTGATAAAGTTCTATGTATTGTTTGTAATTTTTTTTCAGTGAAGTGTTTGATTCACCGTTGCTCTGATACAAAGTCTAAGAAGACTTAAAAGGAATCCTGTGTATCAAAACACATTAACTTTATCTTCTTCATATTGAGTGTTGTATTTATAGCATTTTTTAATTTCAATCCATGTGCAGTTTAAGTGAAGAGGACAATAAGGAAGAATTATGTTTTGACCTTGTGTTTTAAAATTTCTCAAAATGAAGAAATCTGCGATTTTCTTTGCACAATTCAAATGTAAAAGACACAAGTGTTCAATATGTATTTATACGCAGGGCACCCTTTAACAAAACACTAAAACTTAATGGCAGACATTTTTAACAGGATAATAATGACAGGGTAAAAATTGAACCTTAGAGATTATTTGCTTACAGATTAATTAGAAAAAAGTTCCTCACCTATTTTAAATTTAAAACCAAAGTAAAATAAACTTTGTAAACAAAAGAAAGGCATTCTTGAAAAACGTTGAATAATTTTCAATACTAATAAAAACAAAATTAAGGAAGAATTTCAAAAAACTAGGTTAAATTTAAATCTCTCAAAGGATGTCCTTGATAACAGCTGTGGAGTAAATATCTCATCCTCTCACCGTGCTGATATCCACAGTTTTGCCGCTACGTGCTGCCTCGATCATCGGGTCAAAGCCTTTAGCGGTGCGAAGGAAACTCTTCGCCTGCTCCATGTCGTTCTTCTGCTTGGCCTGAAGAGCTGCCTTCATGTACTGCTTCTTCCTGCCTTCAAGGAACTCCAGCTGCTGAACAGCTGCAGGAGGAAGAGCAGGAGAAGTAACCAAAGAGAACAGCTAAGTGGCTCTTTTACCCACAAACACCTTTATCTCTTAAACATTTTCTTGTATTTTTAATCTTTACATAACCTTCTGAAAGCTGTCTAGTTAAATTGTGTGTTAAGAGTTATTAAAGGACTGACCTGTTGGTGAGAGTGCCTCCCTGGTTGATGTTCGGTCAGGTGACGGTGATGGGGTCCTTTTCCTTCCTTGACCTGCAGCAGGGACGTCTAACGTGGGCTTCTTTGGGGCCACTGGAGCAGCTGGTTTGGTCTGCCACAAACATAAAACATGACATCAGGAGCTAATCAACAAAATAAAGTCAAATCTGCTAAAACATACTGGTAATAGCTCACCTCCTCTACCTTGTCATCATCATCTTCTTCATTTGCTAATTCATTAACATCAGTGGAGGCGAGTTTATCGGCTGCCTGTAGAGCAGCAATGAATCCTTGCTCAGCCCCTGTCGCCTTTAGACCCGGGATCGGAGGAAACCCTGAAAGATAGAACATACAAGTCACGCTTTGATTGATTTTCTCATTTATTCAAGTATTAAAAACTTGACTGGCTGAACTAAGCAAACACAGAAATATAATTGTTGGAAAAATACATTTCAACTAAGCCCATATAAAAAAAAAAAAAGTTATGTTATTTATTTTCTTAAAAACATAAACGTGTCTCACCGGGGGGAACTGGCAGCTCCTCATAGTTGACGGTTTTTCCTGCTTTGTGAGCTCGGATGGCACTCTGGTATTGCTGCAGGAGAAGGAAGGTAATTATTGACAAAAATAGAGCTACAGCAGCTGGTATGAAGTAGATGAAAAGAAGCACTTCTGGTTTAAAGAAATGAACAATTATGGTTGTGTTCATTATATCTGGTATGTCTTGTTTTAAGGTCAATTATTTTTTCAGTGTTTTTAAAATATTTTGGGTTATTTACAAGACATTGCTGAAGAAATGCCAAAGACCTTTTACATCTTAATAACTCCTACTCCCTGCTATACTGGATAATCTGCATGCCCCCCTTTTTAAACTCAACTGAAATCTATCGCATGAAATCATCATTAATTCAAGCTCTTCTTTTTATCTGTAGTTGGAAAAGTTATCAGAAATATGAAGCTTGGGAATTTATTATAGAAGGAAAACACAGACATCAGGAGGAGAGTGTCTGCTTGTACCTTTGCGATGCGGTCGTGCATTCGAGCTTTGCGGTCGTCTCCGCTGGCTTTGGCCTGACTGGACGCCTCCACATACTTGGCTCGTCTCTGCTCCAGGGCCTCCAGCACGTCTTTGGGGGCTTCAGGAGCCGATGAGGGGGCAGAGGCTAAGGGAGACAGAGTTTACAGTGTCAAAGACATTTTCATCTAGTTTCTCTTGTCTGACTGTTTCATGCCAAATTACAAAAAGAAACCGCCTTCTTTGGAGGAATCAAGAAAGGAAGTATGTGCTACTATGCATGGGTTATTTTAGCTTATTTTATTAACATGATCTCTAATTGTTTTAGAACGTTTATGGTGAATTAGAAAACCGACCGACAAAAGAAAAGCTAAAGACAAAGATGTTGTTTTTACACATTTCTTGTAGTATTGTAGAAAAGTACAACAGTTCTTGCAGATAATACAGCAGGAAATAAATAAGATTCTATCTGTTGATGTAGATGCTGATCCTTCAGTTTATGTACTTCGTGTATCTAATTCATTTTTACTGACAAATAGGAAACTTTACAAAATGCTACCTTTCTGTGCATGAAAGTGTTTCCTCTTGAATTGTGTTACAGATAAAGTTCAATCTAAGACACAATATCAGAGGGCAATACTTGACAATGTCTCTTTGGACTATTTACCTGTAGGTTACAAGATAAAGATGATTTTTTTTGTAGCATATAGGAACACTTTCTGTCATATACTGTAAAGTACTTTAGGGTTGATATATTCTGTATTGTCATTACTATTATTGCTTATTTTTTTATGTACCCTTTGCCTTAAAGATAATGTAAAGAATACTATGTACATAATGATAGGTGTTTTCATGTATATGATGTGAACCTGGAGCCTCCGGCCTGTATGACTTTGAATTTGTGACTCAGTGGTTTGATTGCTTGTGATAAATGTTCCTTTTTTATGTCTTTTAGAAACTAAAAAATTGAATAAACATATGCTTAAAGGGATGTTTTTCTCAGACTTTTAGGAAAAGTTGCTGTTTTTCATTTCTCCCTTTTACACTGCTACATTGTTGTCACAGGTAGCAAAAGCTTGAATCTCAAACTTGTAAAGTGTGTGAATGTAATTCTCTTTTATTTTCAGTCATGATGCCCAGAAAAATAATTCCTCACTAGTAAGTAACTGCGTATAACTTTGCTGCAAATCATTGTTTCATTCCAATACATTCCCACACAGCACACTTGTTTCCTTCTCTTTGTTTCACTTTGAACAGTAACTTAACCTCACTCAGACGTTAGCGGGTTAATATCAATGCTGTTACAAGAACTTATTAACAAACATGCATGACTTCTTAAAAAGAAAGTTAAACACTGGCAACAATACAAGTGAATACTAGGGAGCAATAAATGTGAAAATTATTACTACCTGGAGCTGCTGTAACTGGTTCAGTGACTTCTATAGTCGGTGCAGAGGAGGGGCTTTTCACTGGAGCTGAACCTCCACCTGTACCTACAACAAAGTAGCACAACATTAACTAAAACAGATTTTCAAAGTCTGGTAGTGATACTGAGCCTACTCTGCTGACGCTAGAATGGGTCTCTTCTCTCTGTAGTGACTTAAAATTGACCCTTTTGCTCTAAAGATCACAGAAGTCAGGGAACATTATGACTGGTTATTCCATTGGGATTCCCCTCAAGTCCTCTGATGCCCTGGGAGGTGAACATCAGTTTAAAAAAACCCTGAACTAAAATGATAAAAACTGCAAATCTTGGTCATAAAATTTTCCCTAAGTAAAAGAAATACAGGAAACTCTGTCAGCTAGATCTTTTTAGTATTTCCTATCTGAAAGATACTTTTTATTGCCTTCTATTTTTCCCTCTTAAAGATTTTTACAACTCCAAATCACTGTTTTTTTAAATGAAAGATTGTTGGACATTTTTTCCCCAAAAATGCTGTTTTATTTTGCCCATTTTTCTTTTTTTTCCAGACTTTTCATTTCTCATCATTTTTTCTGCTCTTTGTACTAACCATTTCACATTTTATTCTTACAGTAAATCCACTTGTAATCTAACCTTCATGAGGATTCTTTGTTGAAAGAGGCTGTATTACTCTTGTTGTATTTTTATGAGCAGATACTGCAAAAGTACAAATAATTCTATATTGTCTTATTTTGTCATTTAAGAAAAGGAGCTTGTTTGTTTTCTAACTTAAATTAAAAAAAAAAAACACCACCATATCTTACCCTCTGCTGGAGACGGAGGAAGGCCACTTAGGTCGACAGCTTGTCCTTTCTCCAACGCCTCGATCACAGCATCAAACCTCTGCACCGAAAAATACAAAAACCCCAAACATAATGACGGTCTTTGTCAGCTTCCAGATTGTTGGCATGTTTCAAATATTTGAGTGAGAAATCCTGCTGACAGAATATGTAGCAACGAGCTTGGACAGCAGATGCACCGATACTTTCGTTTGTCATAGCAAAGGCCTGCTAAATGATTAAAGATGTGGTTTAGACAGATGACAGCCTCCTATTATGAATAGGAATAAACTGAAAATGGTGACTTATAGTGCTGATAATGAGTGTTTTTCAGAATTTAATTAGACTTGTGTGCCAAAGTTAATAGAAACACAAAAATCCAATATTTTATCCTCTGTAAGATGCAAGATTCTTTTAGTTGATAAACATAAAGAAAAATCCAACATATTCAAATTTTAATTAATCATCATCTGTTAAAATAATTTTCGGATTCGTCATCATTATTCTTTAAAAGTGAAAAAGGCAAACAAACAAGAGGAAAAACAAGTTTCTCAGGGATTCAAATCAAATCAAAACCCAACGACGCTGATAAAAACTTCCATATAGAGGTCAGAGTCTCAGTGTTAAACAAATCACTCAAGGGCTGTTCTGTTTTTTACTCACCTTGCTGGTCCTGAAGTAAAGCTTAGCCTGCTCCACGTCCCCCTGCTTCTTGGCTCTCAGAGCTGCCATCTTGTACTCTTTCTGCCTCTCCAGAAGCATCCTCTTGGTTTCCTCGTTCGCTGCAGATTCACAGGACAGAAAGACAAAACAGTGACCAGAGTGAAAGGCCACATTCATCACATGTTGAGAAGCTATGGGGCGGCCAATTTGCCTCGATAATCTAATAAATTTGTCACTGGGGAAAAAAATGATCACTGACCCATGATCAGGGAAAATACCAAGAAACAAAGAAATCAAACTGGCAGTTGCTCAATGCATTGTTTTGGTGCAAGGAAATGCTGAATGGGACAATTAAAGTTGAAACATCAAAACAAACTCCCATAGAGCCCAAACTGCCTACATTTCAGGGGCTGGAAACTGATCAAATCTACCCAAGTTATAGCTGTCTGTGCATGTTCTCATCTTCCAGGTCATGGTTATCCAAGGCTTGATCCAAAGGGGCAACTGGACTTGTTACAGAACTGATGAAGCCTTTTGGAGGCGAGGCAAAATGTCTTCAAGAACCACAAACAAGTCCAGTTTTCCTTTTGGTAAGCTTTGGCTAAGTTATGATTTCACAAGGGGCCTACCACTAACCACTGGGCCTTCTGCTTCCCCATGAAGGAGTCACTTATCAGATTGTCAGCCTGGACTAGAACCTGGTCCGCTTGAGGACCAGAGCCTTAGCAAATGGGATGCCAATCAACAACCACACCATCTTCACCCCACAACTTTCATATCTTTTTTCATTTCAGGGTAAAAAAGAAAGTTGCTTTTCTTATTATGACAGATTAATTTATCTTATTATCTTAACATAGAAACTTTCTTTAAAAAAAAGAATATGTTTCTAGCAATCTAAGGAAAGAGAAAACAGAACAAAAACTGAAAAAGAAAAGCATTTAAAAAATAAAATACAAACAGGCTGGTTGCTGTAAGACCAGATGTGACATGCCACACTACTACTGCCAAAAGATATGTGGTAGGTGAAGCCTATTTCTAGGCTTCTAGGCCTATTTCTAGGATTTCGGGGTGTTGTGCACTGGCAACAAGAAAGTTAAACTCTTAAACAAACAGAGGCATTAGCATGTCCGCCTGGGGTTATCTCTGACATGTAAAACATGTCTACTGTTTTTCAGCTACTTATCTTAAAGATTTTATGACTTTATGAACCATCTCTCACTGACCATCTGTCTGTGGCTGTTTGGCCGTTTCCTCTGCCGGCTCCTCTGGAGTTGGGACATTACTCTGATCAGGCACAGCGCTGGAGGATGACTTTTCTTCTTCACTGCTTGGAGTAACAACCTCCGATGACTCCCCCTGCTTATCTGCAGGAGTGGGCTCAAGAGGGGAGGGAATAGGGGGAGGAGGTCGTTGGGGGACAGCAGGACGAGAGGGGGCACTCGGAGCTCCAGTGGCAACAGGAGGAGGAATCTCAGCCTCATTCACAGCTCTGCCTTTTTTCACAGCAGCTAACATCGACTCCAGAGTCTGTAGAGAGGAAAAATTTTCACTAAGTTAATGCATGCAAATTCTTAAATAAGCAGCTGTTTTTGTAAAGGCTAAGAGGTCTACAGTTTCTGGTGTATGAAAACACTTGTGGCTTGCAAGACAAAAATCAAACAACTTTACGGTAAAGATCTATCTCTTCTGCCTTCCCAGCAGTCACAAAAAAATAGTGATTGATCTTTTATCCTCCCCCTAGATTTTTCAAGACTGTCTGTGTGAGGGGAAAGACACGAGAGCTTTTCTCATGAGAAGTAGACAATGCTTTGCTGTGGTTGTTGCTCTTTGAGGTTAGCTCATCACTTGAAATAATTTTTAAAACATTCCCATTCAAATATTATATCAAGTTTCCAAATTAAGAGAATGGGAACAAGAGAGCAATAAATTCAGAATTTGCTACATATTAGTTTTAAGGCAATCCTTAGAGGGGTCTAGCCATTCCAGGACAAAATTGGAAAGTTTGTTATGGGCAAGGAAAAGACAAATAGTATAATATTGGGTTCAAAATTTGATATGAAACATGAAAAACAGCCTGCTGTTTTTTTAAGGGGCCAAAAAGTTTGATATAATCACATTAATGCTGCTGCTCATACCATTCAGGCTCTAAACCTTCATTAATATTTTTTTTAAGCTGAGCAGCTGCTTTAAATTTGACCCAATAGGATGTAGACTTACATTTTTCATTATTAAAGTTAAAAGAGCAATACTAAGAGGATAAAGATAATAGTGACAGCAGAGAATAAAACAGACATTACTAAAAAACTTGACACAATGATGATGCAGACCGCTAACAATTATGGCAACTTCTGTTGAATTACCAAATAAAACATTGATATATCAGGTTGATTTTGATCCTAAACGGTCTGATCACTGGACCAATTACATTTCCATTTAAAAAAACTGAAATCCTTAAGTATGTCAGGAAGTAAGTTCTGTTTCCTACATTAAATCAAAATTTTGACGAGTGTCCCATATTTAAGACTCCTTATCTGTTATTAAATGCTTTATTCATGGTCACTGATTCAATTACTAAAGCTTGAATCATTAGGGATAATTTATAATCCATTTATAAGCACAACTTTTGAAATCTGATAAATCCCTTTCCCTTGTAAAATTGTTTGATTGCTAACTTCATGAAAAGGCAGCAGATAATCCACTTAAACTATTATTATATGAAAGAAACATAATCCATTTGAAGCCTGAGAATAAATCCTGGCACTGCCTCACTCACCTTCAGGCCTCGATCGTATCTGCGTGCTTTAGAGGTCTCCCCTGCAGCTTTGGCGTTTTTTGAAGCAGTCTTGTACATGTTTAATCTCTCCTCCAGAGTGTGCTGGAGGCTGCCGGGTGCAGCTGAGGAGACTTTTACTTCTTTCTGCTGCACCAAAACAACAAATAAGTACTGTCAGCATCAACAGAAATCAGCTGATGAATCTGTGTTAAGTCCAGGAATAACAAACTAACCTGCAGTTCATTTTTCTAACCTGCTATCAAATAAATTAGTATTTGGAGATAATGGAGATGCCAGATAGAAAACTGCTAAAGGATGGTATGTATTGTACCTGTGGCTCCGGGGACTCAGGTGTTTCAGCTTCAGGAGATTCAGCAGCAGCAGAAGACATGGAGGAAACAGTTACAGCGTCTTCAGCCTCTCCCTCCCCCTCCTCCTCACCCACCACTTCCTGCAGCTCGGCCTAATGAGAGGAAAGAAACAGCAACTCATCAACAGACAGCTATGATTACTCAAGCACAAAGCCAGATGTATGAGGAGCAGAGAGTGAAACATGGGGACTATTTGAATTTCTTCTAAAACGTGGGGTTTTCTGATACATCACAGCATTGTTAAACAAAAATTTAGATCAAATAAACAGTATAGTATAGTAACTCTCCTAACAGCTCAGATTGTCTATGGTAGGTTTGTTTACTGTTAACTTCTTGCCTTTTCACCGTACTTATCGCCTACATTCAAATGAGAACACTGCTACACAAGTACTCACCAGGTCAGACAAATGGTCTTACATCCCTGCTATACTAAAATCTGTACACTAGCTCCCTGTGACTGACAGGATAAAGTTTTAAGTTATCATTCTCACTTTTAAGGAATTCATTCACCTGTATTCACCAACCCATTCGCAGAGATCCAATGTGTTATACCAGCTGTCTGCCCCATAGACACAGATTAAAACACATGGTGACTGAGCTTTTGAGGCATTAGCACCAAACTTCATGATTCTCTACCTATGTCGATGCACTCTACTTACTCAGATGAGTCTTTTAAAAGCATACAGTACATGTTAAGACAGGCTCATAGGTAATCATATTCATTTTGTCAACTTACTGTGCTTGTACCTGGTCATTTCATGAAGGTCAGTGTACCTCCCTTGTCTCTTTTTACTTATGTGCTATTTCTATGTCATATGTTATGCTTTGTTTGTTTCTGCTTTACTTCTATACCTTGTGTTTTGCTGATATAAAGCACTTTATGACCTTTATCTGGGAAAAGTGCAATTAAACCAATTAAATGTATTCTAACTTATAAAAACTGTCCCTTTCCATTAAAATGTAAAACATTTCACATTAATCGTTCACTGAACTTACCCCTGGTTGTATCTAACTTTTTTTTTTTAAAATAAGGTTCATCTTAAACTTTCTGCAAAAATTTAACTTTTTTCCCTTTAAATTCTGTACAAATATACGCTAATGACCCAAACCATTAGAACAACCTCCTTGTAATTTGTCCACTCCATTATCTATCAGGATCAATTTTCAATATAATGTTCTCTAGAACACCCACTATAAGTTCAGATGAGTCTTTTTTTTTCTTTTTTCTTTTCAAAACAGGCACACCAGTACCTGGTCCAGGACCTATCTTGCCTTCTTCCTACTGACAGCTCTGATTGGCTCCGGGATGATGGATGTTCCATTGAATTACAAAAGACTGCATATTTGGTCATAACTGATCTAATCAGATTGGTAGCCCAAGGAGTGGTACTTGCGCTCCTGTGACATTCCATCTATAATTTGAATGCCACTGAGCCATTATGATGCCCCCTCTGTACCATTATTACAGGGAGCGTCAGGGGTGAGTTTGTGTGCATGCAGGACTCCCACTGTGTGTTTGCACACCATGCTCTCCTGTGCTTCTGCAATGCTGTAACACACAGTGAAATGACACAAGGATTACAACATTGCAGAATATGTATGAATGTCTAGACATAATGAGGGCAGAGCTTTGTTACAGCACACTGAAAAGGTTCATGTTATGGCTGATCAGTGTTTGTCTTCTACTTATAGTAAGGGTTTATTTTATCTTATAATAACAGGATTAAATTCCTTTTGGGATTATTGACATTTTTTTAAAAAAGGTAACTGTTTAGGAAAGTCAACATGCTAAAACTTGATTCTTTCACTCTTCATTTAAACCTTTTGATCTTGAGTATTTTCAACAATATGCACATTAAAGCATTCAAAACTGAAGTAATACTTGCATTAGAAGCACCTTCCATGTGATTCAATGCCACTTGAAATCAAAGCTTTCAGAGTAGAAACTTAAACATACAGACCTTGTCGAAATAGCTGCAAAACATGAGGATAAGCCTATATTTATAATAGTAACAAAATAAACAAACATTCATCCTCTACTCCTCTGCACAAAGCACCTCTTTAGCACTAGGTGTACAACACAGGATACTTTGTTAATTCAGTCAATTAAGTACTATGCAAGCAGGTTCACCCTTTTACAGAATGTCACTCTTTAGACTTCAAACTCAAAATAAATACAGAGAAAAAAAAGACTTTTGAGTTCATGGCTAATGGTCAAATGCCCGCAAGCAATGCAATCTTTTCAAAGCCTAATTGTTAATTAAGTGTGTCTGTTGGATAAAAGCACATTTATGCAGCCACTTCAATTGATTCAAGCAATTTTAAGTTTTTGAAAGGTGTTTCTGATGGATGGCATGAATGGAGAAATAAATATAAAGAACACAAACCAATAGATCCTCATCATTCTCCAGGTCACCGTCATCTTCATCTTCATCCACGTCTCTCATGCACTCATCAGCCATCCTGGCAATGTCTTCCATGGGCAAAGGACCTTCAACACACACAAGATCTTGAGTTTGTATGTGAATTTGACAACACATGTCACATGGAAAGGGAGTAATGGCATAATCCATACATTCTGTAGTGCTTTAACTGGAGTTTCAAAGAACTAGTATAACCACTTCCCCACAACAACAAACAAGGAAAGGAATTTCTTGGTCACGTTGCTGCAGGATGTCTTCACACACCAAGGCATGTCATAATACAAACATGTAAAAAAAAACAATGGATTTGTATCTTGTGCAGGAGCTGAGCACAAAATAAACTGTCAAAGTATCTCCCGAAGGACATACTGACTGTCTGAGTGAAATATCATACTTTTTGTGTCTTTTGTGTCAACAAAGTTGCATCTAAAGGAGCAGCTGACAGAAAAGTGTATAATGACTGTGATGGGAGACAAAATAAACAACTCATGTTCAACAAGGCAGTAACCCAATTACACAAACAGATGTCCATAAGGAAATGGTTAGTGCAGGGGTGTCAAACACAATCACAGCAAGGTCTGGATTCTGGATTCAGGTCTCACCTGAGTACCTAACAGGGTCACCTTTTAAACCATAAACTGTAAACCTTGCTTCACCAGTAATAAAATATGAAAAAAAAAAAAAAAAACAACAACTTTGCACTGATGATAAACGATTTTGACACTTAAAAAGTTAGAAAGATAAGTTTAAAGGCTCAGAATCTGTGAAAAGTAAATTTATTAGTTAAAAAAGGTCAAAACATGAAATTGAAAAATAATGTTTTTTTAATGGCAAATATATTAGAAAAGAAGTCAAAATCATGAGTTTAAAAGGTCAAAATATAAAACAAAATTTGTAATCATGAAATTAAAAGTCAAAATATGATTCAACATTTTAAACTGTGAGTCTAAAAGGTCAAACTATGGGATTATGGAGTCAATGTTCGGAGTTAAAAATATGAGGTAAAGTACAAAATAATTGGTTAAAAAGGTCAAAATATCACTTAAAAATTAGAATTATGAATCTTAAAGCTCAAAATATTATATAAGAAGTCAAAATTATGAATTCAAATGCCTAAAGTATGAAATTAAAAGTCAAAATCCTAATTTTGAGTCCTAATTGTGACCTAAAATGTGAAATTAAAACACAAATAAATCTCTTTTTCCACATTCCTGACTTCTTATCTAATTATTTTTACTCCTTAGTTTTACAGATTTTGTGTCTTAACAAGGATATCTTAAATCATCAAGGATAAGTTCACATTTTTATACTTGAGGAAATCTGCAGACCTCATATTGATGGGCCAGTTATAACACAAACATGAAATCATCTTGCGGGCCAGATTTAACTGTTCCACAGGCCGGATTTGGCCCCCGGGCCTTGAGTTTGACACCTGTGTTCTAGAATATTGCAACTTTTTTCCCAACAATCTCATATCACAAATTATATTGTTAAAACACATAATGGGCCTTCTAATATCAAACAAGCATTAAAAAAAGCTAATAATAAAAATGTCAGTTTTGTCGTCATGTCCGTCTATGTAATGCTGTAGACGACGACTGACCGCATACCAGGAGCTTAGAGGGTCATCCCATTTCATAGGGGAAGATTAAACCACTGCCGCAAGGAGACACTGGAAAACAAGGGCTTGGGGTAAAAGTTAGAAATGGAACTGAGCCCAACTCTTATGTTTGACCACAAAAACAGACCAGAGCTTGTCCAACTAGTCACTTGTTGTGCTTAGTTAAAAAAAAAAAACTCAGCACTTAGATGTGCTAGATGACAGCATTGAAATGATATTACAAAACAGATACAAATCTGCTACTTACATCCGTTTGTACTAAATAATTTACTGATGCATCAATGTGATCTACAGGAGCAATACTGACAATACTGATGTTGAACTGATGTATTGGTGCATCTTTAAAAGTAACATTACCCAACACTGCTCATCATGGCATGGAAGAACCATTTCTTTTTCCACAGTAAGGTGGTGGGAGTAAACCCCATGTTCCACTGCTACTTCCAGATCCTCAAAGACAAAGTTTCATTACACGTGTTTTGCTTGGGTTTAATTTTCACTTTAATCAGTTGTGTTGTTCTACTGTGGAATTTTAAATCTTGACTCATTTGCTGCTGCATTTATAATGTTAATATCACTTGAAATATAATTCTTCCTGGGGTTGCTTGCACATGACTTCTGATTATTTAAGTAACATAAAAAAACATAAAACTAATATGCATTCATTTCTTTTGTTAAGAAAGCATTGTTTAAGTCAGCGGTTCCAATCTTTTTTCCTTTGAGCCCCCCTTCTTGCATCTAGGAAAATTTGATATCATTATCTTGACCACTTTTTAAATTATTTTTAGCCATTCTTATTGTTTTATTTTCTTCTCTATTCTGCCTCTTCCTCATATTTTGTGTGTGCTTACATCTCTACTCCATAGGAATATATTTATGTATTTGGGTTTCTGTGTTCCCTGCATTTGTCTAGGCTATTCTGTTATTCCTTGGCTCTTTAAAATGCATCTCCTGGGTTCCTAATGATGTTTGGATCAATAATGTTGGCTGGATGTTTCATGGGTTGTCTAGGTGTTGGAATTATGTCATGCTTAATGTGTTCTTTGCTTTGTTTTAGTCATATCTTTGCTCCTTATCAAAGAACTTTGCAAACCTTCATTTTAAAAATGCTATAGAATAAAGTTATTGTTGTTGACATCTTCCACAAGGTAGTGACAAATTAATTTTGAACTGACACATACCCCTCTTTTTCTTGGTTATGATAATCAAAACAGCAAGGACACTTTATGAACAATATGTTGCCTAAAAATCAAGACTAGATATTTGTAACTCCCAGATACCAATAGAAGTGTAAGCCTCAAAGTAACTGTTTCAAGTCCAGCTACTGAACTGAACACTTGATAGGGTTGGACACTTTTTAACTAATGCATACAGTTAGGTCTAGTTGTGGCAAAAAAAAAAAAAAAAAACACTCGTTGTTTGTATGAAGAAGCTGTTTAAAGTCATTACTGCACTCACTCTTCCCTTTGTGCTTGGCTCTCCCACCAGATCCAGTTTGATTTCCAGTGATAGCAGCAAGTTCAGCCTCCAGGTCCGGGTCGTCCAGATCCCCCTCCACACCCATTATCATCTCCTCAGGGTCTACAAACAGACCCATCTAAAACCAGGAAGTAAGAGATTAACTTCACCATCTGACAGCTGCTCTGATTACAAACTTTACTTAATGAATTTCTTAAATGCAAATATAATGCCAGTGTTACCTGCTTTGCTGCAGCAGCTCCCTGGCCTCTGGGCTGCGGTGCTCTCTTCTTTTTACCAAACATGTTGTTGCTGCTGCTGCTTGTTGTCAACAAGCTCCTCTGGAAGTCTGTAGTGATCCAAACTACAAACACAAAGGCATTAAGAACATGTATGTCCTTCAGTGTAATGTCCTCGGTGTGGTGCCAGTAGTTAAAATCATGTGAGCGGTTGTCAGGTGGCTCCCATACCGACAGCGAGTGGTAACGAGTTGTCAACTGACGGTTGTGATAGCCGAACGGCTAGCTGTTAGCTAACTATGTCTGCTTGTCTTTAACTTGAAAACTTTGTTTATAAGTAAAAACACGAGTATTGCTGTCTCTGGGAGCAAGCATTAGTGAGAGTTTTAGCTAGCATTGAACGTGTTTGTGTCTTTACCTGCTCGTTCACCACTTCATGAGGCACTTTTCAGGAGAACAGTTTCATTTCTGCGGTTTGACAGATATTGGATTTGTGACAGCACGCATGCGCGAAGCGAGGGAGCGTCCAAGGCTACAAATGAATATATTCCCTGAGTTGAGTCTTGCAGGCAACATTGTCATTTCAATTTATTTCTAAAGCCAGTACAGACCTCACCGTATCAATACAAAGCTGTTAGTCATTCTTTCTTGACGATTTACATATATTTCATGATCTAAGGTTAAGTTCCACTGCTGATTTCATAAGAGCACAAATCTTCCAGCCGTTTTAAAACTAGCCACCATGTAACATAGCAAAACAAAATCCAACTAGTTACTGGGATATTACATTCATGCCTTAATGTAGCTATTTTGTTCAGTGTAAGGGGGTCGAGGAAAACTTCAGGTTACGGGAAGTCCATCTGACAGACATTTTGCAGGGCAAAATATCATGTACTATTTTGGCATCTATGGCTGTTTGACATAACAGGAGCTGGAGACATAACCACAGACCAACTAAGCAGCTTAAAAGTTTAATCTCCTAATTCTTGCAACCCATATTAACCAACAAGGAAGGAAAAAAATGCCAACATTATTTTTTGAAAAAAAGTATTTATTCCATTATGGTAAACAAAATATAACAGTTAAATGATTAATACCTGGTAATAGATAGATAGATAGATAGATAGATAGATAGATAGATAGATAGATAGATAGATAGATAGATAGTTTATTAATTCCAAGGAAACTTCAAGGATGCATACATTAAACCCATAAAATTGAAGAAATCAGGCTTAAAACTTGGTATATACACAGTTTAAACCTGAGTTTTAGTGCAAAAATTTGGATTTGTCTCTAATTTATACTACATCAGAATGATATCAAAATGTAAAAATAACTGTTAATGAAATTAGGTAACTCCTGGATTATTACAAATCCCTGTTGTTGCTGCTGAGCAGTTTCGGGAATGACGTGCCGATGGATCGCCCATGCCGATAGACAACCAGCTCCAGCACGTACTCATCCACTTTCACAACAACAGACGTCATCTTCTCAGTCGACATGAGGAAGATGATGGTGAAGAGGGCTACCTCAAATTCTGGACTGACACCAATGAAGGAGCCTCCTACCGGCTTCACCAGGCCTTTCCAACTGAACTGCAGGTTCAGGACATGATCATCTTCATCCGGCTGTAAAATAATGAAGAACAGACTCATTAAAGACCTCATAATGTTACTAAAATAATTTCACTGTGTGGCTGAGTTTCAGTAAGGCAAACATTTTTTTAAAATCAGAAAAAAATGTTGGGGTAGGCCACTTAAAGAGTTCATACAGAAACAAGCATGTTTAGTGTCTTCACAGTGCATATGGCTCCCCTGTATTTTCTTACTGAATCTTTGTTGTCTCTTGCTTTGTATCCTTTGTAGTCAACATGATCATGTTTTTCCTGCAGGTAGAACTGCACCCAGTTGTGAAGACCCATGATCTCCTGGCCGTACTTGGTTTCTCCCACAAACACGTGTTCAAAGCCACAAGAATCCTCACTGAAATAAATAAACAAAAAAGTTTTAAGATGTAGAATAACAATGTCTCTATGAACACCCACATATTGCTAGTCTTTTGAAATTCATTTCCTTCTTTCATTGTTTTTGCCTGAATAAAGAACAAAAGCAAAACAGGCACCATTACCTGCAGCACTTAGTTAAAAGAAATACAGTGCTTAATAAATTAGACCACCACCACCCAAAGTAAGGTTTATGCCAAAGCTGCCCTATATTAACAGCATTGGTAATTACCAAAATGATTTTTTTTATGTTTCTGCAATGTTAACACACCAATATGTACAAGCTCTTTAACCCAAATGATATTTTTAATGCTTAAATATAATTATTATTATTATCCATGAATTTTAAAATTTACTGATTTACAAAAAAACTAAAAAAAAAAAACAGTAAAGCACATAATTATTTCTTGATTAATATGTCAAATTATAGTTAATTACTTGCATTCCTAAACAGAAAAATGAGTTTTAGTGGCTGAATGTTATGCTTGATTAATTTCTGACTTCTCAGAGAAGCCCAGTGAGCCGGCTCATATTTGGGTATAAAAAGGTGAAGTCAGTTTGAAATTCCTCATTCCTGTTCAAAATGGTAAAATGTGGAGAGCTCACTGAAAATGAAAGAGTCCACATTAAAGCACTTCATGATGTTGGATGGTCTCTGAGACAAATGTGACAGGTGGTCTAATAAATTTGTTAAGCACCGTACTTGGAAATCAAATCTATCTAAACTTAACCCTGGCATGTTTTATAATATCTGTAGAAATGAAGCAGCAGTTTAATAATTCCAAGCAAAACTTTATTTACTAAAAAAGACCACACAATGGAGTTGAAAGCTATAGAAAATTAGTATTTCATCTTTTTTTATTTCGTATTTATAACTTAATTGTATTAATCCTAATCAGGATAACAACATATACTATCTAAAGAAGAGAACACCGGCTATACTCAACTTCATTTCTTTTTCATTTATTCATGTCATTATTCCTTATTGTGTCTTGTGAGGAAAACTCATTCACTGTTTCCATGTCATCAGACTCAGACACAGGACAGCAGTCCTCCTGAAGCTGATAAAGACAGACTCCTACCGGTTCTTCTGTAGATGAGTAAACCTGAGATTGTCCTCTTGAAACATAACGTTAGCGCCCCCTGCTGTTTGTCTGATACTCACCCTCCACTCCGGTCCCTGTGGTAGAGGCGAAACCAGATGTCATACAGCTGTTTCTTGAACTGTGCAGGGTCTGAAGGTGACTGCCCCTTCCCAACCAGATACTTGTGAGCACACTGTAAATTAAAAAATACGTGTACTATTAGTGATACTACATTTCAGGTGAAAATAGGATTGTGTGGAAGAACAGTATCATGCAAAAATATAGTTGTAGGACTAAAATAGTATGCATTTGAGACTGAAAGGTTAGTCTTGATGTTGGAAATGCTGAAATGTTTAGAAGTGTATTAAAGAAAAATTGACTTTCAGGCTTACAAGGACTTCTAAAAAATGCATGTAAAATAAACAACTCCTTGAAGCCCAGGGCCATTTTACTCTCAGGTTCCTTTACTTGACAGCAAAATTATGACATACATTTTTAATATTGGCCCCATTTTCCAGATCTCAGTACTGGTTCACCTAAAACACCAAGGTTTACATCTGAGAGACTGCTATTAGTGTTGCTGAATTTATTGTGTGGAATAATTTTCAGAAAATGCCAAGGCTGCTCTCTTTTGTGTCATATGGTATCTTTAAAGACTTTGTGTTTGAACTATGTAAGGAAAATTAACGCAACTGCTTCAAAATTTGACTTTGACTGTGTGACTTTTAAACCTGGGCATGAAGTTGCAAGTATAGTTACCTGTTTATGTATGTATTTGTAATAATTTTAACTGTGATATATGTTTTTTACCCTGTCTTTTATCAATTTGGCGTGGGGTATACCTGGAAAAAAGCCTTCTGTCTCAGTGGGTTCTTCCTGTTAAAATAAAGGATAAATAAAAAACACCTCTTTTATTTTAACCTTTATTGAACCAGGAATACCTTATTGAGATTAAAACATCTTTTTCAAATGTCTTTGCCAAGAGAAGCAGAAACACAATTAGTAGATTTTCTAGCAACAATGAGCAGCCATACACCAGCCTGCCCTCAGATTTGGCTAGAAGTTCTGTATTTATTTCTGACACTTTAAATCCAAACTACCTTTTCTCCCCATTTTTGCCACTACTATTTGCTACTTTTCATCAATTTTTTGCAATTTTGCCATTTTTTGCCACTTTCTACCCATTTTTGCCATTTAAAGCCAAATTTTGACACCTTTAACCCTGTTTCATCAATTTTTTTTCCTGCCAAATTTTGCTTGTTAGATGTTTGTCACTTTTTCATCCCATTTCACCACCCTTTGCACATTTCTGCCACTTTTAAACTATTTCACCACTTTTCTGCCCATTTCTGCCAGTTTTTAACCATGTTTGCCACTTTCTGCTTATAGTTACCTCTGTAGACACATTTTGCCACTATTTACCCCTTTTCAGCACTTTCTGCACCCATTTTTGCCAACTTTAACCACATTTTACCGTTTGATACAATTTAATTCTTGCCACTGTAAACCCATTTCTTGCCTCTGTTAACCCATTTTTGCCATTTTAAACTCATTTCTACTACTTTTAAAACAGCATTTCACAACCTATTCTGCCCACATTTAATTAATTTAATTTGGCTTTAAGAAAAGGGGATTACGTTTTAAATAAGGCTATATACTTAAGCATAAATAAATGAAAAAAAAAAATTGCTTTGATAAGAGTGGTTATTATTCAGGTAAAAAATAAAATATGGGTATCACAGCTTAAAAATACAATAGACCATGGTTTTGCTGACCTCAATTGGCCCCCAATTTGGCTGGGCCCCAGAAAGCTCTCACATATATTGTTAAATGTGTTGTAATTGCATAACATTACACTAAAACACAAAACAAGCAAATATTTATAAAAATTAAACTACAATCTTTTAAAGATCAGGTAAAACATTTTCAGTCAGATGTCTCTGCCAAGTCATTTAAAGGTCACCTATTTTATCCTATTAAGATAAGTTTCTATTGGTCTCAGAGGTCCCCAAAACATGCCTGTGAAGTTTTTTGCTGAAAAAACACTATAGTATTGGATATTTGCATGTCTAAAAACCAATCTGTTTCAGCCCTGCTCAGAACGAGCTGTTTCTGTGGCTTTAAATGTTAATGAGCTGTCTGACTCCGCTCCTGACTACAATCCTCTCAGGAAATGGATGTGGCTGAACTTTCTTCCAAGAGGGGAGGGCCAGCTGAACCTGGGGGCGGTGCTAACACCACACATGACATCATGAGGGAAATATCTGCGAACGGCCTGTTTCAGCACACATTTTCTGAAAGGTGGAGGGGTTCTGAAATACTAGGGTTTTGTGGACTGGCCAGGGGAACATATTTTTTAGAAAAACCTGAAAGAGTGTATTTTGCACAATATCTGACCTTTAACATCCTTTTAAAATAATGTATACCGACCAAAAACAAGCATTAAACTGAGACATACACTTAACTCCTGGTTGCTATACTACAAGTTGTTTTGGTTGTAGTTGTTGATGTTTTCAGAATATGGCCAACTGGAAAGTAACTAAATAAAACCTCATTTTGATTTTAAAATACATATATTTACTAAAATCATAAAGTAATGATCAGTTAAACATCTTTATATTCTTCTCCTTCTTTGCAATCCCATCAGACAAAGTGTGTACTTGAGACTTTTTAGCTAAGGTAAAATAGAAGATCCCTTATATTAGAGGCATTTGTACTCATGATGAATTAATTGGAACATAACTTGTCCTGGGGGATTTTTTGTAACTTTTTGTCTATTTTTATAGTATGTCCAACTTGACATACTTTTGTTTAGGAATTTGGTAGTATTTTTACTTTTGCCTTTGCATGCTTGTTAACCCTCTTGCTGTTGGCAACATACACAATAAAAAAATACTTTTTCCCTTAAACATGGAAGGAAAGCCTTCAAAAATAAAGTACATCATGCCAAGAAAAGCGCACATATTTAAGGGCCTGTAATTAAACTAAGATAAGAAATTAGGACATGAAGTTTCACAAGTAACAGAAAGTTACATGCAACGGTAAATAGTGGCTGATACTGTAGGAGTTGACCTTTATTAGCTTAAAACCTTTTTTTAAACTTGTCAGACACACCTCAAAGGTCTGTCAGCATTTCAGGAAGTAATCAGGTATGTAAACAGCTGAGATCTGTTTGTGTTTGTTTGTGATGACAGAGGTGTTAAAGTGACATCTCCCTCTCTAAAGGCTACTGCACCTTCATAACCTCTGTCTCCATCATGGAGTTGATGAAGAGTCTGTTCTCCTGCAGCTCCTCTGATGTGACAATCTCTGAAACGCCTGTGGATGACTCATAGTTGTCCAGTAAGTTGATGAAATCTGCAATAAAAACAGACATGCTTGTAAAAACGAAGAGGTTTCAGGAAAAAACAGAGTTGTTAAGGAATTCTACTTACGTGCATATGTCTCAATACTCTTGAGTTTGTTTTCATTGACGTATGTGAAGAGCGGAGCACGAGCCCGGTCTCTGGCATAGTTACTGCCCTGAGCAACGTAACCTGCCCTCCCCTGATTTAAACACAAAAACAACAGACTTAAGCAAATGTTATCTGCAAAGGGATGAAAGCTGACAAAGAGACAGTGACACTGGACATTTCCAACACAACTTAAGAACTTTCCATGTGACACAAATGACATGTTATATTGTATGTGCAAACAATAGTTCGTGTAAATAGTCTGTTACATGCAAAGTTATATTTGGGTTGTAATCACGGTCTGATTCAGGCCTACCACACATGCTGAGGCCTATTTTTTTAAATGCACCTTTATGAATCTCCTTCTAAGCAAAGTCAAATGCAGGAAAACTAGCCCTAAGGTGTTTCATAACTAAGGCGATTACATTGCGTGTCCAGCCAACTCTCCAACCCCTTAGTTTTTATTTTCTGTATTGTCTACAGCACATGTAGCAGAGCATCAGGGCAGTGGATGCAACCTGACACACCAGATAGACTGTTTTACATAACCAATGACTTATCTCCCATCCATCTGAGCATCAGCCTTTACAAGGCTTAACCTTCCAAAAAACATCTTAGTGGGTGATTGGATGAATGGTCTGTTTAATTCATTACATGCTGATCAGAGCAACAAAACTTACTGTATGAGCGAGTAAGGTGTTCGTCGTGCCTGTGAATTAACTACATATCATTAGCTAGACAAGCAGCAGTTATCGTTGTTAACTATCAGTGGAGCCAGTTGGCTAAAAAAACTTTTAGTGCGATTATTTTCTCTTCTTTCAATGAAGAATTGTTGTCCAGTTCTTACAAAACTTCCACTATAGGGGTGCAGCTGGCCTAGTGGTAATGGTGCCCAGCATCAAGCCTGGCCTGAGGCTCCTTTCCCGCATGCATCTCGCCAACTCTCTAATCCCTGTTTCTGATTCTATCCACTGTCCTCCTTTACAAATAAATGCATGAAATACCTCTCTCTCTCTCTCTCTCTCTATATATATATATAATTTAAAACTGCCAGTATTTTTGTATCAGCGCTAATCTCTTCATCAGCCCCCACTGTCTACTGGCTTGCAGTTAAACTAAACTATGCCTACAGCTCCTCAGATGATGTTGATTGGTCCCGTCTTTCTCTGACCGTGAACAAGTGTTTTAGCTTGAAGCTTTGCAAAATGGATCCACCTGATGAAAGACATGTCATATGGCCAACCCAATGGTTTTGAGTTCTGGGTTGCAATGAAATCACTAGATTGTGTCACATAATGACAAATGTGCTCAAATACAGTTATTTGCTTTCAACTCTTTCAGGTTCTTTCTGAGCTGAGATGCACAATACTGTGTTATAGCCAACATATATTCAAATATTTCAAAACTCATTCAAGCCTATGACGATTTACACAGCCCTTTTTTAATATTTATTGTAGAGAACAACAAAAGTCTCCTGTACTAGAAGTGAGCTGTTCCTTTTATTGTGATAATCAAACCAGAAGACATAGAACAAGACAAACAAAATTCTACAATAAATAATAGATACATAGCATTCTTCTACAAAAATAGACCTTCAGTCATGAAAAACAAAGTAATTTCTTAGAATTAAATTTGCATTATATGTGAAATTAATTAACAGTTGAGCTAAGCCTCATTTGCCTTCTTGAGGACTACAAACAGCACTGCAATGTCAAACAATGTGCATCCCCTTTTCCAAGCATTAAAAAGAGGAGAACAGGGGAGCAGGTGTCCTAGTGGTTAAAGGTGCTCCCCATGTACGTGGGCGGCCTGGGTTCGAATCTGGCCCGAGGCCCTTTACCGCATGTCTCTCCCCCACTCTTAACCCTGTTTCCGATTCTATCCACTGTCCTCCTCTATCTAATAAAGGCACAAAAATGCCCAAAAATAAATCTAAAAAAAATAAATAAATAAATAAAAAAAGAGGAGAACAATCCACATCCAGGAGGCCTAGTAGGTAATTTGTGAAATTTAAAGGTAAAGCACTGCCCTCTCCTATGTTTATTATGTGACTCTTGTTACTTAAGATCTATATTTGGGAACAAACACTCCACCTTACACATTTTTTTGCCTGTTTTAGGACTTTAAATTCCTGTTTGCTTCATCTTGAATCTTCTTTCCTGTGTTGGATTGTCTTCTGGCTTTGATTATAGCCCGCCTCCCCACCACGTCCTGTTTGTTATCTCCATTTGTTTTATATAATCATTTTATTGCATCTAGCTCTGCAACAGCCACCTTCAGCTGGTCCTTTTCCTGTTTTCCTGTTACCCTGGTAAAGCAACCATAACATTATACATCAGTGCTGAAAAAATGCCTTTATTATTCAGTTAGGACAGGGACTCTAGTGATCAGGTCTGCATACATTGCAGTTACTGTATATTTGACTTTTTTGCACTGCAGAGGAGCAATGCTGGCAGACTCCATGCTTACCTGGAGGTTAATGATGTAATCAGTCCTTGGTTCAAAACGGTTGGTGTCCAGACGCCACAGTTGGTTGAGCACCTCAGTGAGCTCATGGTCTGCCTTCTGACTGTAAAATAACATACAAATGCAGAAAATTAATGAGGAGCCGTGCTAGTTAAATAGAATATGTCTGTTTGGACACTGAAGAAATCTGCTCACACTCATAAAGGATGCCAAAGTGGAGTTATTTGGATTTGGTTCATCAAGAGAGAGTTCACAGACTACACAATCTTTTCGGCAGATGTTCTGACTTTACATAGTGGAAAAATTTCAGCTGTGACTTGTTTGTCTTGTGGAGGCATACAATTGCCAGGCAGAAGTTCCACGGCCTTTCTGTCAGTCAGAGCAGGTTGTAGGAGTTTTTATTAGATACCATGGCTGAATAATCTATCAGTAAAACCAACCAAACATGTCATCACCCATGCAAGAAACCTCTTACTAACCACTGTTTCCTTTTATGATTATGTGCTGGACTTATTTAGACAACAGTTGTGAGCCTTAAGTTGGTTTAGTATGTCAAACCTAAACCATCCTGTGGTTCTGTGGATAACAGCAGTTATACACATTTATGGCTGCTTTTTCAACATGTTACTCTGACATCCATCAGTAAAATCTAGTACAAAAATCCTGTATATTGTCACTGGTTGCTGAATTGAATTTATTTATTTGAAAGGATAATGCAGTTTAACGTACTTTCACTATAAAGCATAAGGCCACTATGCACAGAGATTTTATAATGATTACTAATTTTTAACTCGGGTAGGTAGTTAGGCCTTAGAGTAAACAGTTCACAAAATGTCCAGCATTTAACAGCATATAGCTTAATGCCACTGTACACAGAATGAAGTGAAAATAAATACATAACCACAAAGAAAAGGCAATACATTAATTCTATAACCCAGTACAATTAGGAAGTCTAAAAATGACAGTCTAAAACTGTGTATATCTCAGGCTGACTGTCAGCTAACACTAGGCCTTTGTTATAAATGCTTTTGAGTCTGTGATTAGTTTTATTTCAGTTGGTTAATGAATTCCAGAGTTTACAGCCTTTAACTGGGAGAATTTTGATCTATGCTTTTATATGTCACAATTTCCATTTACTGTGCTTCTCGTTACTCTGCTGTTGTCCTGTCTCCAAATAAATTTGGACAAATGTACAGGGGCAAGTTTATGAACACATTTACCTAATTTGAGGTAGGAAAATTGCATGAAGCTTTCAAAACTCAGTAGATTGTGTTTTTTCAGAATGGACTTTTTTTCTATTATTTTTGGAGCCTTATTGTACAGTGATGACATATTTGTAATTGTTGAGGGTGATGCTTGAGCCCATACGGTCATACAATATGAGAAATTAGAGGAAATCATACAGTGCATAAACACTTAGGCTGCCAGAGTTGGTATAAAATGCTTAACTAAGTTAAAACAAATCAGGTCGCTCTTTACTGTTTTAGTGATTTTCTTCACACATTTATCAAAGCTGAGCTGTGGATCTAAGATCACTCCCTATAACTTTTATTCACTAATCTAATCAATTTCCTTATTCTTTATCTTAACACAAAATCATTCAAGTGAGGTCTGTTTCCTAATGGAGAAACACATCGAAAAGGTTTTATTTAAATTCAAGATGACAGTGTTCCAGCCACAGATGGACATCACACATGTACTCATTTAGGATCTCTGCTGCCTTGCTAGGTGAGCATAAATGATCAAATCCTTAGCATAAAGCTGGGCACCAGCCTCTGGACAAGTTTTGGGCAAATCATTTATAAACAGACTAAAAAACAAAGGGCCAACAATTGACCCTTGGGGGATACCCATTGTCTGCCATTGTTGGTTGTGGTTGACAGTGTCAAATGTAAAGGCATAGCATCATATTCACACAGTTTTTTCTTTTCTTGACATCTAAGAAGATAATTTTTTATTTGATTTTGAAAATAGCGATGTCAAAACCCCTGCAAACAACACTAGATTAGAGTAAATGCAAAGCAGATCATTCCAAATTCAATCACCAGTAACAATTTAATCAAAATTTGTAAAAGGCCCACTGTTTCTTCAAACACAAACTACTAGAATTGTCTCATATTGCAAATTTTAAATGTCAGATTATATATTTACTTTACTTTGTCTCTGTTTGTGTATATCTAATTTGTTGAAAGGTAGTTGTTGCATCATGGAACTTTGAATAATCAGTCCTACAAGAGCTTATCAGTGCTGCACTTCAAATTCATAGGAGAGCCAAATCATCCAGTTCACAGCGGGATATTTTTGATGAAAGGCTGGCCTTAAGTGTACCCATAGAGTTGAATAAGTCTTGCTATTATGGATCTTTTCGTTAAAGAAAACAATAACAGAATAAAACAACTGTACCAGCTGGGCTCCATGATTTGACCCACCTTCTTTATCAAGGACCAGCTGCACAGCTTTTTTATGGGTTGTAACATGAGAGAGACCAAAAAACAAACCCTCAGTGTGCTTTTTTTCATCCTGCTCGCCATGTTAAAAAGAATAAGGTCTTGAGGTATATACTTGAGTCCATGAGAGGTATTCTTTATACTGTTTACACCCTTCAGTCTGCAAAATCTCATCTTTACTGTTGTTGTGATCAAAAACTGGTAATGCCATTAAAAATATCAAGAATTTTTAATAATTGCCACACCCTTACTTCCAAAGAAACAAAAATATTTGTCACACTGGAAAAAAGTTGAGTAAGAAGCAAATGACAGGAAGGGGACAGAGATACAGAAACTTCTCTGTTCTTAAATTAGTCAGCGCAGTTATGAGTGTCACAAGGAGGAAAACATTTGCTGCTGATTGAAAGGCTCTACTCCAATGTGTACCGTTTGTTCTGCTGTATAATTCAATCCACTATAATCACTACCAGATCCAGCTGCACTCACATAAGCTACATGCAGCAGCACCAACCAGAAATACACAGTTCAAACCTTTAATCTTCGCTGAAACAGCTGTTTGTCCTAAACTGGAGGATAGTATGCGTTTGCGTGGACCACGAAAGTACATCTTTACTTCTTGTCGACATCTCACCAAGAAGTGTCATGTTACAGTGCAGCCAGTGTTTACTACAAATATTTCAGTCTTGACAGGAAAAACGTCTCAAAGGGTCGAAAAGTGTCTCAAAATGTCCTCGTGAAACATGCACCAATCAGGAACTGAAGAAGAACCTTCAGGAATCGTACTTATGATGTTAGGCTACTTTTTAATTTTCTACCAAGACTTACCTTCTTGACATGGTCCCGTGTAGTGGAGAAACTTCGCACTGACTTGTCACATCCCCTAACAAAAGCACCGTTTCATGCGGACAGTTATCTGAAACATCAATCATGACGTGTCAACGACAACAAGCCAATCACAGCACAGGAAAACAGCTGCACCCCTCCTTTTCGTCATTAAAAGGCGGATCCAAGTCTGTGGTCATATTACTAATGCACAGTAGGCTCAGGTTAAATAAAAGGATGTCTAACACTGGTACAGAACTAGTACAACTTTAGACTAACAAAATATAAAGCACAGATTAACATTTGTTCTCTAGTTTTACCTTAATTTTATTTTTCTGGAGTAATTTTATGAAATTCGACAGTGTTTATAGCATCGTAGCATTTGCAATTTCTTAATTCCAAAAACCATGAAAATGTTAATTTGGTCCAATGCAATTAAAATCAAATGGAACAAAAACCAAACTCTGAATTTTAGTTTACCTAAGGAAATCCAAATGTATTCATAAATAGAATAAGAACCAGTACATCTTTTCTAAATTTGAGACCTACTGGTTTTAGTGACAGAGAATCATGAATTATAAGGCCCATATAAGTTTATCAATATAAACATCTGGACAGCATTGCTCCTCCACAACGATTTCCATATTTAGAAATGAATCACAAGACCGAATAATGTTTTGCCAGATCTTTCTCTGATTTTGATGTATCTTGATGAAAAAATATTAATGGTACGCATTTGAAAAGACATGCCTGATAACAATGAAAATGCATATTCACACTGGCTAATGATAAACCTGAGTACGACACAAGTGGCTTTTATTTTGAAGGAACCGTCCGCAAACGGGTAGGAAATAGACTTCCGCGCAAGCGCAGCAGGCCCCCACGTTGTTTTGGAGTGTGAGGAGGGTCTGGTGAAAAATGATTGTTGATAGTTATATTAAATAGGTAACGCAAGCTGTATGCGTTATTTATTTTCTCGTTGTTTCTAGTGTATGTATTCATAACGAGTTTTAGTAGCTGTTCGTCAAAAAAGGTGTCAGAATCAAAACTGGAACGCTGAAGTTTAACTAAATCTAACTAGCCTGATAGCTTAGCCTACTCTAGCGTGAAACATGGCAGCTGTACTGGAGCTGATAGCTGGGAGCTACGAACAAGTGACAGTTGGTTACCGAGTGAACACAGATGAGAAAGTAAGTGTGGCTTTGCTGTTTATGATATGTTCACCTGAGATCTGATCTGCCTCGTATTGTCTGATTTCTAGAGCTTGTAAACTAAACTGAAATGTCAGTATGATGGAGTCTTTCTGTGGTATAACTCTTAGAGGCAATGGCCTATTTCTTAAACTGTTAAAATACACAATATGAGCTGTACACAAATGATACACTGTGTAATCACGGTTCAGGTGATTTCCTACTGAAGTCCTTGCCTTCAAATATTACAGCTGTCCTTATTAAGAATACCTATCCCTTGTTTTTTGGTTGTCACGCAGGAATGGACAGCAGAGGCAGATTTCACCCATCACGCCCACACAGCATCTGTATCATCTGTGGCAGCCAGTGAGAGGTTTGTTGTCACAGGGAGCAAAGATGAGACTATTCAGCTTTATGACATGAGCAAGAGAGTTGAACACGGAGCTTTGCTGCATCATGACGGTGAGTGTCTCAACTCTCCAGCTAATTTTTTGGTTGACATAAAATCCCTGATACTGACTTCTGACCTCTTTTCACACAGGTACCATTACCTGCCTGGAGTTTTACGGGACAGCTCATTTACTGAGTGGAGGAGAGGATGGACTCGTCTGTGTGTGGAGCACGAAGAAATGGGAGTGTCTGAAATCCATCAAAGCACACAAGTAAGTATACGAAAGAGGTTCTGACAAGATTGGATTTGTGCGGTTGTTGTGTTATTTGGATCAGATGGGGCAAAGTTATTTTCTACTTGTTTCCTCAGAGGTCATGTTACTTCGCTGTCAGTCCACCCATCAGGGAAGCTTGCACTCACAGTTGGGACAGATAAGACCCTCAGGTACATTTCTCCACCTCATGTGACAGTCGGTCATGGTTATTTAAATCACAAGTCAAAAATCATCTTTTTATCTTTCCAGAACGTGGAATCTAATCAATGGAAGATCAGCATTTATCAAGAACATTAAACAGAGTAAGACCCCTCTCGGATGGAGTAATGAGTGGACTTTTTTGTTGCAGTGTTGGAAGTTATTTTATTCTTTTTTCTCTTGATATATTTAACAGATGCACAAATCGTCAGATGGTCTCCAGATGGGGATAAATATGTGGTCGTCATAAATGATAAAATGGACATCTATGACCTGCAGACAGCCTCTGTGACTGGAACAATCACAAACCCAAAGAGGATCTCATCTGTTAAGTTCTTAAATGTGAGTTTTGCAACCATGAATGACAAACGTGTTTGTAATGATAATTATGACTATTAATGAAACTGTTAATGACGAGATGAATAACAGAAATGTCAGATAGAATAAAAACGCTGAAAAGTTGCATCCCTTCATCTTTGTACATTTAAAAGATTCTTTTTTTTTTTCAGAACTCCATTGTAGCCATTGCAGGAGACGATGAATTTGTGAGATTATGTGACATAGGAAAAGAGAAATGGCTTTCCGAGTTTAAAGCTCATGAAACAAGGTACATTTATTTGTTGTAGTTAATTTATCCACTTGCACCTTGTATGTATGTATGTAAAAGTGAGTTAATGTGTTTTTTTTTTCCATTTTGTGATGGCAGGGTCAAAGCAGTTGATAGCTTTATGATGGAGGACTACTGTGTGGTGGTGACTGCTTCAAATGATGGATTTATCAAAATGTGGAAGCTCCATCTCAAAGAGGCAAGACTTATGTTATTAACATTTAATCATCAATTTACTTAGAAACTATTTCCTTTAAGAACATATACAAAACTCCATGAACAAGTAATATTTAATGCTAAATAAAAGCAAAGCAAATAACCCTTTTGTACCTGCAATTGTAGCTGCTATTGATTTAAAATGTACCCCAACAGGAGCTGGAGTCACCCTCTCTCCTGGGGGAAGTGAACACAACAGCTAGACTGACGTGCCTCGCTGTGTGGAAACCATCAACAGTGCAGCAGAGCACTGAGGAAACAGCAGCTGGAGCCACATCTTCAAAAGGTAGTCTTCCTGCAAACACTGACGACAAACTACAGTCTTATTGTTATGAAAGAAAAATGGGTGTAGGTAAAGAGGATATAGAGAGGATGGTGGCTCCCATGTTGATATGGATGTACTATATCTGCTGATGGTGCAGCTATCCTCTGTAGATTCATGAATTGAAGAGATTCTTTATTTTTCGGTCTGTGTCAATGTAATGGTCCTTTTCTGTCTACAGAACTAGCTCAGGAGCTGTCAAAGACAAAGAGAGTCCGTATTGCCACAGAAGAAGTCATCCTGGAAGATGAGAGCAAACCAAAAAAGAAGAAGAAAAAGGATGGTGGGAAAAAGCACGTAGCAAAATAAATGCATTTGATTAATATTAATGGACTCTTGCAATGGACTCTTTTATGTCTTGACTTTTTTGGTCACATGCATTTGCCACAGGGAGATGATAAAGCACAGCTGTTAAATACCCATGACATGAATACATATCTGCTGATGTAAGAAAGAAATTAATTGAATTCAGCTAAGCAACGATAAAAGATTTTTTTTTTTTATTATCAATGGATTCCTTTCTTTTACGTGATATTGTGAATTATTAGAGATGGTTCTGACCACCCAATCTGATTGGACAAGAGGCAGTCTATGAGTGCTGGTATTAAGCACAACATGACTGGGTCTTCTCACTTTATGTATCACTCTGTCTTGGAAACGCATTCTGGATATTGTAAACATTACATCAGACAGCGTTTTTCTACAATATGATATAATTTTAGAATATTTTATTTATCCCCTCGGGGAAATGTGGTGTGGATTTTAATCAATTAGACAGCACAGAAAAACACCAGACCAGTGGTTTTCAAACTGGGGTCCGGGGGCCCCTGGGGGTCAGCAAGCCATAGCTTGAGGGTTTGCGAAATAATTCAAACTAAATTATTCAAGTAATGCCATGTAATTAAAAATCAAATAAATACATATAGGGACCACAGTGCCATAAAACAACAATACTAAACCAATCACTCCCACATAACTCAGCTTTGGGCCAGTAAAAATTTAGATATGATTGTGAAATAGCATAAATCTATCACTCATCATGCATAAAAAAAAGCACATGAGAGAGCACAGAGGATTTCTTGTTTGGCTGCTCAAAGATTGCAAAAAGTAAGAAGCCACACTCAACTGGACAAGAGCTTGAATTTAGGTTGAAGAGTTTTAAATACAGCATCTAGGGGTACCAATGGCAGTTATCATGTTTAATCAGCGTGAGGGTTATGTGGGGGTCCTTGGAAAATTTTCTGCCCTGTAAGAGGCCCCTAGCCCCAAAAAGTTTGAGAACCCCGGCACTAGACAATACTAGTGCAATGCAAACTACATTACTTTTTACCGCCAGTGCAGCTGTTGTACTGAATATCAGCACTGCTTTGAGTGTCTATGGCTAAATAAGCATAACTGGTGAACATTTTGGAGTTTACTACTTAACTAGTAATCATTTTAGAGCTTCGCTTTTGACTCTAAGGGTTAAAAAGACCACAATTTACTACATGATACTTACAATAAATTACATTACAGTTCTTACATGTTAACTAGCGAGGTTGAATACATCTTCAATGCTGCAACTAGTTGAATACAAAGCATGTTTTTTTTTGTCATGCTTATTTTTTATTATTTTATATATTTTGTTGGTTTTGTGTTATAGGTATTGTTAAACTTTGTGTTACATGAGTCTGAAATTAAAACAACCTAAAATCTAAAACCAAATTATTTTAAAACAAATAATAAAGAACAGTGAAATGCCCTATAAAATGCCATGAAACTTCTTTCAGAAATAAGCAGAATGAAATTAGAAATTAAAACACCTAGAAATCTAAAAATAAGTGTGTTTTTGCTCTGGTTTAAAAAAAGTAAAATAACTTAAAAATCATGTCTTAAAGTAATAAAATAAAACTCAACTAGAATACCTAAATTCCTTGAAAATGCTAACAAACTATAACTGACCAAAGCATGTAAACTAGTTTAAATTCATCTCATCAACTAGTTAAATGTGCAGGTGTAAATGGAGAGGGCAGAATAATAAAATCCTGAATCCTGGGTTGATGTTATTTTATATCCCAAACTTCTCCTTATAAATATTTTGTTCAGTTAATTTAAAAGGGAGTTTTATCACACTGGTTATTTACCGGTATGATTAAGAACTGCTGCACTGATGCAACTAGCGCAACATTTTGTTTTTAAAAATATTAATTTTCCACATTAATTTGACAAACGTGAAGTTAGAGCAAAATACAGCAGAAAAAAAGACGAAGCCAGTGTCATGATGAGGGATTTCGCATCTTTTGCAACATGAAACAAAAGCAGTGCTGATATTTAACATAACGTCTCTCCCTCCCGTGTGATAATACTAATTATTACCAACGGCCACCACAGGGAGGCGATAAAGCCAGAGCGTTTGATTATATTTTGTGGGGTATGTCTACAGTCTAAATGACAAGATCGTTTTTTTTTAGATATAAGGCATATTTCGTGATAGTTTACTCAGGCAACATTTACCACAAAACTAGATCCACCATTTGCACTTATTTTGAACTGGAGCTATGTGACCCCGGAAGTGAAGTAATAAAGGTAACGTTAGGACGATGCTTGAAGCCAAAACTGGTGGAGGTAGCGTCAATTTTTAAAAGTAAAAGTACCTCTGTTTTCATAGACTCTAGATTTGCAGATACGCTACATTTATTTTGGACAAACTTGGCTCAATCGCATATTCGTAATTTTAATACGTATTCAACCAGGAAGTTTCTGTCTTTAGACATGGCTGTGGACTGGATTGGCTTCATTTATGCTGCTCTGGTGTCAACAGGAGGGATCATGGGTTACATGAAAGCAGGTAGGTGAGACACGCCCTCATGTTCGTGCTTAAAACACTGCTCTTTCCTTATGTACGTGAAAATTAGCCTGTTAGGAGAGCTTTTGTCCAGGCTTGAAACCACCTGAATGCACAGAGTATACATGCAAAATCACCAAAAGTAGGATTGTTTGCAGTTGATCTGGGAAAAACTATTATTTAAATTGACACTCTGTAAACTTTAGAAAAGTTAAAAATCTACCTGATTAAAAAAAGGAATACACCAGAGAAAACACTACGTTTCTCAAAGGATAATCCACTGTGTCATTTCTTTGAATTTAAGGTGATAAATACACGTAAGTTGAAATGAACTATAATACTTAAATGAATAATTCTGTTTGTTATAAGGTTTTTAAATCATTTTGAAACAGCTTAGGTTTGATTCCCTGGACATTACAGAAGTTCAGCTGCAACATTTCACTTAATATCTTGCAGTAAATCATCTGTCATACTGTTTAGGGTTGTTACAGGGCAGGCAGATGTGCCAGTTTATCTACTTCAATACAAAAGTATGCAAGTCAGTCACAAGCAGAGTGTCACAAGACATGATGAAACTGGGATTTTACACCAGATTACTCTTGCACTTAACACCAGTTACTACTTAGAACATGTGGTTCATTTGGTTTTGAGGTCAAAAACATATATTTTGAAATAAAGTGTAAAACTGACTTTAGCCCCTTCTTTTCTCTCCTCCTCAGGTAGTGTCACTTCTCTGGCTGCAGGGCTCCTGTTCGGCCTGCTGGCTGCTGTTGGTGCTTATCTGATATCTCAAAATCCCAGGAATGTCTGGCTGTCAATAGGTGAGCAAGTTTAGTGTGTCATAGAGTCTAACTAGTGCGTCCACAAACACATGACACAAACTATCTCTGTAAACTTTAAAATGCAGGCACCTCGGGAACTCTGGCTGTGGTGATGGGACTGCGGTTTTTTAACTCTGGGAAGTTCATGCCTGCTGGATTTATGACTTTGGCAAGGTAATAAAACTGTAGTTGTTTCATTTACAACAGTCCGCATCATGGAGAGCTTTGCTTTCAACATTTTTTTAAACCTTGAGACAGTTTTGTTTGTAAATATTTTTATTTCATTTTCAGTGGCCTGATGCTGTTGAGAATCATCTTGATGCTAAAGAGACCACATCGATCTTAAATATGTGTAAAAATGTGCATATTCTGTTTGTACTTTTTTTTACCAAAAAAACCCCCAGTACATTTCTTCATTTTTCTGTAAATCTAGAAATATTCAGTTTTTCTCTTACAGCAGGGTTCTGTATATGAATATATAATGTAATGAAAAAATAACAATTTCAGAGATTGATCACTGAAAAGAAAAAAATATGCAAGGCGAGACTATTTCTTAAAAAAAATCTTTATTTGAAAATAGTAAAAAAAAAATATAGCAAGCAGTTTTTTCCATGTGTCTGATTTTTAAAAACAATAAATTCTGATTTTTTTTTCAAATAAAGGAAAAAAACTCATTTTCTGGTCTATTCTTTAAAATTATTGACAGCAGAATTTCCAGGGCTCATGCCCAACATTGAACAGTCTAGCAGGACTCACTCTTGCACACTGTTGGCAGCCTCTCCTCCTAAGTGTTTTTCCTGTTAGTGCAGACAGATTTCTTCCCACGAGTCACTGTTGGAGCAGAGCGAGCTACTCTGCTACTGGTGGCCTCCATATTTGGCACTCCAGTCTACTCGTCCATGTACGGGCTGGACTTTTGTACATCTTCCAAAGGTTTTCTTTCCTGTAGTGCTGGATCCTGGGACCTGAGGATTCTGGCGTTTCCATCCTTCATATTCTGATAATTTTGTCACAAGAGAGAAAGGAAATTGTGTACAGGTTGTAAAGATTGACAATAATCTGCATGTTCTGTGCATATAGAAAATGTTTACCTTCATTTGAGGGGAACAGTTTGTGTGAGGGGGTTTTGCTCTTGGCTGGCTTTATTTTAGATGGGACTCTTAGATCAGCAGCAGATGACAGATCAACTACAAGATTCATGAAAAAAAATAGGTTGAAGGATACAATCCAGAATAGATTACTCAGACCTGAGTCTGACATTTCTTTAGTCCATGAAGCTCCATTGTCAGTGATAATATGCTATTATGATGGAGAAGTTTCTCCTTAGCTCTAGGGGGACATTAGTAGAGGAGGAAGAGTATTTGATCAAACACAAAACAGTTTGATCTGACCACTGTGACTCAACCTTGATTCTGTTTGTAGGAAATAAAAGCTCACTAGCAGAGGAGCCGGTGATCCTCTGTTTTGCTGCTCCTGTTTCAGTCCTCTGCAGAGGTGACAGGTATGTCTTTGGTGGTCTGTTGGCGATGTTCATGAGGGGATCTGAAAGGGGAATCGAATCAATCACACTCGCTTAAAACTGTTATCAATTATGTCATAGAATTGCCTAATTTCAATGATGCTACTCTGGACTAGCTTAAATATGTAGATTTAGTCAATAAAGAGGTATTTCAACAACGTCAATCTTGAAATGCTTTTAATCTGAGATACCTTTGGGTAGATCAAGATCTTCCAAGGTCATTTCTTCAAAAGGCAGTGTTTGTGTGAGTTTAGGCAGACTAATATCTACAAATCACAACACAGAAAGAAATGAGGAGGAAAACAGATTCAAGCATAAAAATCTGTAGTGTGCTTTCTTGTTAAAATCCCTGTTTGACGTTAATGTACCAGATCGATCATTTTGCTTTGGCTACCTCTTGCTTTCTGTGGAACTGGTGTTTTAAGAAAAATGCTGTACTTAACTGCAGTTACTGAAATACATTTTGACTGTATTTGTATGAATGAACCCTAAATGTTGAAAAGCAAATTAGATTGCCCAAGTTCCATGTCTGTCACCAGGCAGATCCATCTTTTACAACCTCAAGCTGAAATGCATGTTCTCAGTAACAGGATGACCAGACCAATCAGTTTATTTGAGGAAAATGAGGAGGTAGCTGCAGGCGTGGTTTAGTTGTATCCCAAACCTGTAAACAATGGCAACCAGTGAAGAGATTACCATGAATGCAGCAAAGTGTAGATTTATCAAAACTGGGCAACATTTTTCTTTTAAAAGAAGACCAAAGAACTGCACCTAAAGCTTTTCTCGGTGTGAAATATATTTTTGCTCTTCTCTCAACAGTCTTCATCAAGAGTTTAATTTACCAACAGGCTCCACTTATAGTGAATAATCATGGTACAACATGATGACTACAGCTGCATGTCAAGCTTGTTTACTCCTCTGCAGCAAATGCCTACTACATCATTTGTTGTATTGCTCTGATTGGCCCTCAGTGATCCTCTGATTTTTTTTCTTTTCAGGCTCGGTGCCTCCCAAACACAAAATCGATGGGTCAGGCTATAAATGTACCTTTATTTTATTATATATTTTTCTTTTCTCCCCCCGTCCCTAAAAATTTGCCTTTTTAAAATAAATTTCTTCTAATACAAGCCTCCTGCTAACAGATATTTTACCATAAATTCGCATGCCATTATATAATACTAAATTCAATACATCAGGCTCTTGTGGATGTCTACTAGTAAATGTTGCGGTTTCAATTCTGCTGCTGTGTCCCAATAAAATGACTATTGACTATCTACTTGTCCTGCCTTGGGTTAGGGTTATGATTTACTGATTAATCCTAACAATATAATGATTAGTGGAAGCTGTTCTTAACCTTGTAAAACCCGGATGTAACTGGTTTCAGATGGTAATTTTCAAAAATTGAAGCTTTGATTATCAGAAGTAAGTTCATTGGATCTGGACAGTAAAGCAGAAAACTTACACAAGCTTCTTAAAATAATCCTAATTTCATCCTCATTAATGAAAATAAATCAGATGATATCTGTGTAGAAGATATTCATATAATACCTATACACACAGATTACTGTATGAGTTATGCTTCTCAGGAGTTTTTTTTAACAGTTTTCCCTCTTGTCTTTCTCACCTTTACATGGAGGCAGCTCCAACCTCTGTCCTCTGGGTAAGCTTGAGCTGCCCCACAGGTTTCTGCCAACCCCCTGGTTTTCTGTTGAGGTGTTTTTTCTTGGGTTTACACCTAAAACAAGAACAAATAGGCTAAGAGTGACTAACTGTATATAAGGGAACTTACAAGTCTACTCAGGCAGTCAATCACAGGGCTTACATGTAGAGACAAACAACCAGGCACTCTCACACTCGCACCATGGGCAATTTAGAGTAACCAATTAGCCTAATGAGCATGTCTTCGGTGGTGTTAGGAAGTACCCGGAGATCCAAGCATGCACAGGGAAACACGCAAACTCCACACAGCTGTGCAGCCCTCAGGTCTGCTGAAACTGTTCATTACATTTTGCTTTGGCACCAACAATGTGAAAAGTGCAGTGAATAAAACATTCAATTTACTGATTTTGTAAAAAATCAATTACTCCAAACGTGTAACATAGATCAAGAGATTTAAGGTGAAAAAAAGTAGTAACTGAAGTTAATGAGTTGGTTTCAACAAAAAGTTGAGAGTTAGGATTTCTTTTCTTGGTGCTTTTCTTTCTTGTAGCCAGTCTTCATGCTAAAAATGGCTTGTTTTTGGGTACTTTCTGCTTATTTGTGCAACTTTGAAGGCATGAATACCATGAAGAAAAGTAAAATTTCCTGTCCAAAAGATGCAGAGTGAGCTGTTTAATTGGATTTTGTGACGCAGTGCCTGAGTTCATCTCACCTGGCAGATATCTGGACTGGCGGAGGTAGTGCTGCTTGGCTGACAGTGTGCAGGAGTCCCCTCTTTTCAGCGCACTGCTTTGCAGCTTTGCTCCTGTGCTGAAGACAAATACATGTAACCTTATTCTTTTAAACTTAGATGAAATCATGTTTAAGGTAAGGGCAGAGAAGTCTAACCAAGGCTCGTCCAGCTCCCTTTCCTTCCGAGAGCCCTTGGTGTTTTTTTTAGAGAGGGACACTCCAATGTCTGCATCCTCACTCTCATCCAAGCTGGTGATGGACTTGAATGATGTCTGGCCCCATCTTCTGCGTCCTGCCCTCATTCCAGTCAGGCTGTTCTCTGTTCCTCTTTGGGCCGCTCTTGTAGGCTTTAAAATCATCATCATAAGAAGAAAATAAGCCCCAAAAAGGTATTGTTATGATACAAGAAGCTTTATCTGTGTGATACCTACAGATTTACACTCCACTGGTTGCTTGTTTTTCACCAGACTGAGAGGTTCCTGGTCCTCTATCAAGGTGCTTGGACACACAACGTGTTTAGTGTTTGGCTCCATGTTGTCCTGAGGCAGAGGGATCTGCTGGAGAAGCTGACTGAAGGTCTGCATCTCTGCATGGATCTGCTCGATGGACTCAAGGTCAGACTTACAAAGGGACAGGGGCTTTGTCTCTGGATCAGAGATCTTCATCTGAGCTGTATGCTGCTCTGAGTACTTCAGAGGGGCACAGAGGGACTGGCCCACATGGAAGTATGGATACCGTAAAGCCTGAGACGCAAACAAATAGGAATCTTGGAATATAGCAGGAATCAGCAGAGATGCATTCAAAAGATATCTAAGCATGGAATATATATATTAAGAATGAAATAAAGGCTATGGGTTCCTGTTCATACAATGTTTTTTTGCACAATATATTTGCAAAGAACTGATGAAGAAAAAGTATTGCACATTTCTCACAGAGTCAAATCCACAATAATAATAAGCTGAAACAATGTGCATTATCCTTTTTCATCCTAAATCTTCAGCTGTAGTTAAGAAGTATCTATTAGGAGATGAGCTTTGCAGGTTTTTTGTTTGTTCTAGCCAAATTGTGTCATAACAAAGATTTTTAAATGAACCTGAGCAGCACTTGGTCTTCTCTCGGGGTCCCACTGCAGCATGTCTTTCATCAGTGCGATGGCCTCGTCACTGGCGTTGGGGATCAGGGATCTGAGACTGGTGGGGACACACTTAGGGAAGCGAAAGTTGAGCGCCGTAGCCAGGTTATAGCCCTCCGGCCAGTCCGACTGATGTGACATAAGATAAAAGAAAAACAAAGTGGATTTACATTTTTTGATATAATAACCAGTCTTTAAAGCAATCCAGGATATCACAAAAACTTATGGACAAAAGACAGGAAATGGGAGTAAGAAGTGTGATATTAGCTCAATACAACAACAAAAAAAGGCCAAAGAAAAAGAGTGTCACAACTGTAAAAGATATCCTGTATACAAAATGGAGTTAACTCTCTCTCAGTGCCTCACCTTCTTCAGTGATCCCAGAACCTGACAGATCTTAAAGATCTCCTCCACCTCGCTGTTACCAGGGAACAGGGGTCTGAGTGTGTACAGCTCTGCCATGATGCATCCCACGGCCCAGATGTCAATGGGTGAGCTGTAGGAGTTTGACTTCAGCAGGATCTCTGGGGCTCGGTACCTTTAACAACAATGCAACAGAATTTTAATGGAACATTTGAATACAAGGATGTAACACTACATCTACTTGTTTGTTTTTGTCATGGATTAATGATTTGTAGCTCCAAAGGATTCTATTTCATTTTCACTTTGCCCCTGTTGGTATCTGGCTGATTGATATATATGGAGTTTTATCAGCTTTCATTCCATATATTTGAAGATGCAAACCATTTTTGCAGTTAAGATCAATGCATTTATAATTTGCTATGGTAACTTTAAAGTTTGCATATCTTCAAGCAACATTATACTCAAGGGTTAGAGTCAAGCTTGATACATGATGACACACGTGTGTAGCTCAGCATCTCTTTTGTCCAGACCTGTTCATCTGTAGTAATACGCCCAGAGACCAACAGCTGTTCAGGGCCTTGAGACATCCACAACATGACCAAGGGTTTGTCGCAACTCTGCTACCTGGACATTACCCTAAGCTGTGCTTACTCACCACATCCACCCTAAAGGTGTGGACATTGTTTTTTCCACAGATTTTTTTCCCATGCCCCTAGTAACATAGTAACATAAAAGGACATCCATGGCATGACCGGGGTTGTGTTAATCCTCGTTTCTTCCTGATGGTGGCAGCTTACTTGCCACATTTACGGCTTACTACAGCATCAAGTTTTGGCCCAAGCATGCCTTATATTTCAGCACAGTACTATATATTTCATAAGCTCACTATTAGTGCAATGGCCTCCCTTCTGCCACAAATCATACATTTTATTCAATACAAGCCATTCTACCATACAGTAATCTACCAGTTCTTTGTTTCAGTGCATCTATACGGATCTACCTAACTATAATTTACATGATATGAAAACATTCTGGAGCTATTTGAGGGACTGAACCTTGCTGTGAGGCTGGGGATCCTTCCCAGGGACTTTTTTGGATCATTAATACCTAATTTGATGCTTTTTGTTTACTGTTGGCCCCTATTTTACATTCAAGATGCACGTTTTAATCACTGACAGTAATTGTAGACACATCTCATCTCTGGGTTCCCTTGAAGCATGAGACCCCAGGCAATCACCTGCCTTTTCCTAAAACTGCTTATGAATATAGTGGAACTGGCAATAAAGTTACTTATCTTATATCCTTAACCGATTACCTGTTTCTAACAAGTCAGAACTTAAGGGAAAATCTAAGAAAGGTCTTACCAAACAACATAAAAGCAGCTCATACTGTTGGTCACAAGCTTGATTCACATCAGACATCACACCTTATATTTCACCTTACATTGTATTGCAATGTTCTAAAATGATCCTGTAGGTAAATCAGCCTCACCATCTTGTGGAGACATAAACAGTGTAAGGTGGCTGTGATCGTATTTCTCTGGCCAGTCCAAAATCAGCAATCTTCACCAGCTCTGGACCCATGCACAGCAAGTTCTCTGGCTTCATATCCCGATGGAAATAACCTGGAAAACACCAGACATCAGTCAAAATTTTCTTTATTCTTTTACACAAGAGTTATTGCTTCAACTAACACTACAATATTTACACCTTTTAAAAAACTCAAACTCAGGACTATATCACAATTTGACATCTAATCAAGAAATGGTGTTAAAATATTTCTGACAACATCAAAGATGTTTTAACAGGACAAAAACATGACCAAGCCCAGTGTTAAAAAATAAATACAGGAAGAGTTTCTTACCATGCTTGTGCACAAATGCTAAGCCAGACAAAACCTGGAACAGAATGTTCCTTATTTCATTTTCAGTAAACATCTTATCTTCCCTTGCAGCAGCAAAGTGGCAAAAGACAAAAGAAAGAAAGAAGGAAAGAGGGATGAAGGAAAACACACCATGCAAACAGTCATTCCTTAATGAAAAGGAAATGACACCAGCATCCACAAGTACTTAAAAATTCTGATTTCTTTCCCGTCCCTCTGAGGAAAACAGAAGAAGTGAGTCATTTTTGCCAGAAGAGAATACTGGGAAGCTTCATGTCTTATCAACAGTCCAGCTTTGTCTAGTTTTTAGGTCTGAGTATAATGTGTTCTTTTATTTTAACATTGATGAATTATACCACAACAGTGCTGACAGCCTGAATTGTATTTAAAAAAAAAGATAAAAGAGTTGATATTCTTTCAGTATGTAGACACCTGCCATGTTTATGAATAAAGGACAGTCCCTGCTATATCTGAAATGTCATGTTTTCTGACGACTGACTCAGGGAACAACTTGTTTCTGTAAAAAAAATGTCATGTGATGACTAAAACTGACCCAAATAATCCTCACACTCCCATTGGAAATAAAAATCATAGCATAATTGTATCACAAAAATAACTGAACACCACTGTTGAAACCGTATGTGAGTACATTTATGGTGGATTTGTTCTTACCTTTCTTTCATGAGCTGATAGAGATTTTCTTTCATATATTCAAAGACGAAGTATAGATAGTCGTTTTCCCGGATGACCTCCTTCAGTTTAACAACATTGGCGTGGTTCAGTTTCCTCAGCGACTGTTGATGCAAAGTATTAAGAGATAAGAGTCAGCTCTTTATGTCAGAACATAAAGATAACAAAAAATTGCTTCATAATATTAAAAATGTAAATTACGCCACAGACGCCATCATGGATATAATTTTACACTTTGCTGGCCTACATGTTTTCTTAATTTAGGAATCTTAAACTTGGGGGATATGGCAGAAACACAAGGGCAATATAGGTGTATTAAAATACCATATTGCTAAATGCTGAAGTGGTGTCTTACATTCTTCTGTATTTGTGCTCACCTTCACTTCTCTGAGATTCAAGCACTCATCCCAAGAATAAAACTTCCTCTTCATCCTGTTCAAACAGAAACAAGAAAAAAGATTTGCATGACAGTTTCATTGCTTTTGACCTAAATCCTTTCCCCTCCTGCAGTGATTAAGAGAAAGTTATCCATTCTTTCATCTCTTTCTGGTTGGTAATTCCCTGTTAAATGGGATCAGCCGGTCATCTCTGCCCAGCCCAAAACTAGGTTGCAGCCAGGCTTCTCACTTGACTCTGGAAAAGGGATCACTATTGTCCTATTTTAACCTCTGTTCACTGAATCCCATTACCTTTTGGAGTGATTTAAGGCTGGGCTGTTGAAGAGCCCAGAATGGACTGACCCACAACTATATCACTGACTGTTAATGCTCCAGTTACACCATCTCCAGGCACTTCAGATCGTCTGACATGGTCCTGCTAGATGGTGCCTGCTCTAAATTTTTACTTAAAGATGATCACATTCTACATCTTTGTATGGCATTAAACTGTACACCTGAAGTGAAACATCTCAAAATAAAAAGAGGACATAAACATAGATCAGAATAACTAATTAAAACAGAAATTAGGTCAGAAAAAACTTGTTTGGCATGTATTTGAATTGAAAATTTGCCCCATATCCCATCTGTTAATATGGAGGAGGCGGAGCTTATAACATATAATGCAACCAGCCAGGAAAGTAGAGAGAGAGCTCCAAATATTTTAGCCCCTCTTCAAGGCAGCTGTTGTGATATCCATCTTTTTATACAGTCTTTGGGCTTTATTTACCAATGATTTATTTATTTATTTATTTATTTTACCAAAGATTGATTTTTTAAAAATATTTTTCTGAAGGATTCCTGGAAAAGTCTTGGGTAAATTTATAAAGCTGTTCTTAAATTGATGAATGCCATGTCCTCAAACAGCATCAAAAGAGTATGTAAAATATGTCAAACCATTTTGGTAAGGTGATAACTGAAGTCTAGACTTAAAACCTACAGCCAGTATAAAACAGCGAGAGTGAGTGATTAAATAGTCAATTACATGAGAACAAACTGCTGACTCAGGCCGGTGGTAAAATCCTAAGCTAAATCCTAAGCTCTTTGTCATCCTCTAAGTTTCAAAACTTTCTCCAAGACAACCACATTTTACTTAACTTTACCTGACATCTACTAGTACGTAGGCATAAGATTTAAGTTATAACTTTAGAGCGTTACCTCCATTGTGAGTCAGAACTCCCGGTCAATGTAGGCTACATTTGAACTTAGACAAAGTTCGTACAAACCATAAAAGACAAATTTTACTAACAGGACAATATGGGGGTATTGTATCGTATCATATCATGTAACATCATGTCACATCACATCGTATCGTACCGTATCATATTGTTTGTGTCTTTGCATCTTATCTTGTATCGTAGCGTATCATATCAGTGCATCGCATTGTATTGACAGGGGTGGAAAGTAACTAATTACACTCAAGATGCTGTAATTGAGTAGCTTTTTGTATACTTGTATTTTTTGAGTAGGGTTTAAAATCACTACTGTTTCTTTTACTCAAATATATTTGGGGGGAAGTATTGGACTTAGTTAAAGTTTAAAAAGGAAAGAAAGTACTGAGTAAAAAATAAACACTAAAATCCAAAACAATGAGGTCTAAGCTTTCTGCCCACATCAAAAAAAATGATTACAAGTTTGACTTCCACAACACATGAGGGCAGGTAGGGAATGGCAAGAGAATGACCCAACATTTCATCCTGTTGCATTCAACTTCAGGTTAAGTAACATCTTATGATAAACAACCTTGTTGGATATCCATATTCTCTCATTTATATTGCACATGAAAGAAAGATCATTTTTCACCTTGAAAATCCACAGAGGATCGCAAGTAGCTACTCAGTACCAAATACTCTGAGTAAACTTTCAGTGACTTACTTTTTACTTGAGAAGATCTATAAAGCAGTACTTTTACTTCTTCTTAAGTACATTTAAACCAAAGTAACTGTACTTTTACTTGAGTAATATAGTCAGGTACTTTTCCACCTCTGCATATCGTATCACATCATATCGTATCGTCTCGTCTTGCATCGTATCATATTGTATCATCTTATTGTATCATGTTGTGCTGTATTGTGTTGTGTCGTTTCATCTTGCTTCATCTTGTTTTGTATCGTATTGTATTCTATCATATCATGCTGTATCGTGTTGTGTCGTGTCTTCTGGTCTCATATCATCTCATCTTGTATTGCATCATATCATATCACATCATACCATAGTGTTTAGTATCACATCTCAGTGTTTCTTAAACAGTGTGGCAGGGCACACTGGTGTGCCTTGAGCCAAGTTTAGGTGTGCCTTGGGAACCAGATCATATTACTAAAACTACACGACTAAAGATACTTTACTACATGTAAAAGAGGCTATTAGTTATTGTTAAAAACATGAAGTACCATGAGATTTTGCCTGTTCTTAGGTGTGCCTTTGACAAATAAGTGTGAAAACAACTGTTGTATCATATCATATCACATCATATCGTATCGTATTGTATCGTATCTGTCTACTTCAATCATTATGTTGCAGTCAAAAGTTAAACACCCATGTCTTTTATATGCTATAGAAAAGCTTTAGTGTGAAAAGTACAGAAGTTTTAAGAAGGTGATTATGGGCTTTTAAATGTTGTTGCATTACTGTTAAACTAAGAATAGAAGTAAAAACAGCAGGCCCTGCAACTTTGCAATTTTACAATGGGCTTCAACGAAAACTTTTGCACATGTAATCTACTTTAACCTTCTTAATTCTTTCCGTACTCATCTGGGAACACTATGTGGTTTACTCTCACCCCTCATCAGTAGTATCAGCTTGCACTATAACCTTAAATTTACAAACAGTGCCTTGCAGAGTCTCATGAAACGTTGATGATTAATTTCTGGCCAGAGACAGATACTTGAACAGCTCATCAATTTAAAGGGAAATTAGAAAGCAATGATGTGTCAACAATAGATAGTAGTATCAATGATAGAAGTGTCTGCCTTGTCAGGAGAGTTGTATACTGACCTACAACTAAATATCAGCCCAAAATAGTCTAAATTCTTGTCACTGGGAGAGGTTTATTACCTTAAAATGACTACATATGAAGCACTCTAAAAGCTTTTATTTTTAAATGTTCTGGTTGTATCTAACATGAGTCATGGGTAGACACAACAGTCTTGAGCCTTGAATCCCCCTTACAGCACTCACTCATGGTTTAATCAGCTTAATGTGACCAGACACAAAAACAAAGCATGTTCCTGGCATGTTTATTTGATTCACTACTCACCTCTTTATGGCCACCAGCTCCCCAGTCTCGTTGCACTTGCACAAGAGGACGCTACCATACGTCCCGTCCCCCAGCTGCTTTAGGGCGGTGTAGCGATTCATCTTCCACAGAGAGCCCTGTCTGTCCTTCATCTTGGAGCCTTGACAGTCCAATTGAGTGACAGCTTCGATGGCTGTGTAGCCCTAGAAACACAGAAATGAAGCAAGCATTTAAATTTTACATTTCCTGCTGATTCTAAATGAAGCCTGGAGGTTTACCTGGCTAGGGAGAGTGAAAAAAGGGAGGCGGTCTGGATCCTGCCTGTTGCACTGTATCACCTATGTGAAGCTAAGCCTTGAAGGCAGACGGGGAAGGGTGATCCCTAAGCAAGGGGAAGTGGATTAAAGTTGGCATGTGATTAGGAACGTGTGTCAGGGAAACAGGCTATAATGAAAGCCAGGAGACGTGTTTCGAACTTATTAATCCAGTGACTTTGAAAACATGACCATAGAGACAAATCTGCGTGTTTAAAATATGCAATAAACTCATGATTTTTTCCATGGAGACAAAAATCATGATTTTTTTTTACTGAGATGGAGGGATTCACCTGCCTTAGTCACAAATTGATCACATAGATGTAAAGCAGGGTTTTTTGAAATGCAATTTTTAGGATTTCTTTCCATGCACTGACAACCCTGTCTAAAAATATTTTAATGGAGTAATTTCTCAGTTTTGGCATACGGGTGACCCACATATTCTAGGTCAGTCTCAGGAACTAAGATCACACCTTTGCACAACATAGCACCTTGGCACAAAGTTGATCAAATTAGGGTCAGCGTGTTTACAACCGACTTAATACCCAATTAGAAGTTCAACTACTACAAAATTAGACTTGTGCATTAGTTTGGTACATCCTTCTTAACAGGAAACCTTCGTCCGTTCTTGTTTATAGTTTAAAAATAACTTACTAGTGCTTTGTACACAGCCTGCCTCTCTCTGTCTCTACTATGTGTTTGTTTTATATATAAATCTGAGTGTATTGTCATTTAATGCTATTTTGACTTAATAGGCAGAGTGCTTTAAAAAAGTGTTTGCCCACTTCCTGATTTCTTTTTTTTTTTTTTTTGCATATTTGTAACACTTAGCTTAAATGTTTTAGATCATCAAACAAACTTCAATATAAGACAGATAACCAGAGTAAATACAAAATGCAGTTAAAATTATGCTTTAATTTAAGAGAAAAAAGCCATCTAAACCTACTTGGCCCTGTGGGAAAAAAGTAATTTCCCCCTAAACCCAATAAATGGATGTGCTGCCCTTGACGGCCACACCTTCAAGCGTTTGCAATAAGGCAGTAAGTCTTTCACATCACTGTGGAAGAATTTTGGCCCACTCTTCTTTGCAGAACTGTTTAAATTTAGTTACACTGGAGGGTTTTCAGGCATGAGCAGCCTGTTAAGATCATGCCAAGCATCTCAATCTGATTTAAGTTTAGACTTTGACTGGGCCATGCCAAAACCTTCATTATGTTTTTTATTAAGTCTTTCAGAGGTGGACTTGCTGGTGTGCTTCAGATCATTGTCCTGCTGCATGAGCATGAGGTCATGACTGAACAGTCTTCTTTAGATTTTCCAAGACAGCGCAGAATTCATGGGTCTATCAATAAGGGCAAGTCGTCCAGGTCATGAAGCAGCAAAGCAGCCCCAGAACATCACACTATTACCACCATGTTTGACTGTTGGTATGATGATCTTTTTATGAAATGTGATGTTAGTTTTATGCCAGATGTAACGGGACACACTCTAAAAAAATTCCAATTTTGTTCCATTGGTCCACAGAATATCTTCCCAAAATTCTCAGGGGTTGTGAAGATGTTTTTTTTTTTCTTTTAAATGTGAGATGAGCCTTTGTGTTCATTTTGGTCAGCAGTCTGGCCTTGGAATTCTCCCATGGATGCCATTTTGCCCAGTCTCTTTCTTATTCGTGGACACTGACCTTAACTAAGTAAAGTAAGGCCTGTAGGTCTTTAGATATTGTTCTGGGTTCTTTTGTGACCACCTTGATTAGTTCAAAGTTTTCTCCATCTGTGGATAATGGCTCTCAAAATGGTTCACTGGAGACCCAAAGCCTTAGAAATGGCTTTGTAACCCTTTCTAGACTGATGGATGTCAATGACTGTTCTATTAAAGTCATTTCTTGATTCAACAGACCTGGCAGTAATCAGGCCTGGGTGTGGGTAGTCAGGGATCATTACTTTTTCACACAGGGCCAGGTAGGTTTGGATGGCTTTTTGCCCTTGATAAATGAAATCATTATCTAGAAACCGCATTTGGTACTTATTCACGTTATCTCTGTCTAATACTTAACTTTGTTTGATGATTTAAAACATTTAAGTGTAAAATATTTGCAAAAAAGAAAGAAATCAGGAAGGGGACAAATAATAACAAATTTATTGAAGTATATACCATGTGTCAGGTCTTATATATGATGAGAAGGACCACCTTAATCCCAAGGAGATATATAGGCCACTTTACAATACAATGACAGACGTTAGAATCAACTTAACGTGGCTACATCTGAAAAATAAAATGTGTCATGATGGACTGAAATGCATCAATAGCTCATTAATGTTAACTACATTTAGAATTTGGCTATTCTAAAAAACCTTAGCAGAATATTTTATGTAAATCTTAATCCAAATACTTGTTTCAAAATGTTGGCTTTTGAATTTTAAAAATATGATTTTAAAGCCGAGTAATATTGGCAACATTAAAACATGTTTTAAAAAAAAATCAAGCCTTTCACTTGCTTTAAATCTGTCAAACCATTTCAACATGTCTGCTAGCGTCCATATCATTAAGGCTATCTTCATGTAGCTAGTTAGCATAAAACAAGCTAGCTACATCATCACAGCATAGTAAGCTAGCAAATTACTTACCAGTACGCGCCTGTGCAGAGCTAATTTTCAATCATACGATCATACTGGGTTTTTTAAATGAATATTAACAACTTCTTGTAAACCTTAAGCAACTCTTGATAGAATAAATCTACCACAGGAGACATTTTTGATGATGTTAGCTCGGTGATGCTGGAGTGAAATGTTGTTAGCATTTAGGGTGGTCTTCTATCCTCTGCGCAGGAGAAACCAAATTATTATGATTTAGGACTAAAAGATGAAATATTTAGGCCTAGATTTAACAGTATAGTAAATGGCTGTTGTTTTTTGATGATCCCTTCCAAAATGAATGGAAAAATAAATGAATACAATTCCAAAAAAGTTAGGGTGTTGTGGAAAACAGAAGGCAATGATTTGCAAATCTCATAAACTCACATTTTATTCACAATAGAACACAACATGTCAGATGCTGTGATTGAGAAATCTTACCATTTAATGAAAAATATTAGCTTGGTTTAATTTGATGAAATTAACATATCTTAAAAAAGTAGGGACAGGGCTGTTACCATTGCGTAGCATCCCCTCTTCTTTCAACAATAGTCTGTAAATATAAAGGAAGTGAGGAGACCAGTTGCTTGCGTTTTGGGAGAGGAATATTGTCCCATTCTTGTCTGATGTAAGATTCTAGCTGTTTAACAGCCTCCCTTGCTGGATTTCTTCTTTAAGCCAAATGTTTTCTATTGGTGAAAGGTCTGAACTTCAGGCGGGCAGGGCAGTTCAGCACCTCTACTCTTCTACTGAGTAGCCATGCTGATGTGATGGATGTGGTATGTAATTTAGCATTGTCTTGCTGAAATATGCGAGGCCTTCCCCTGAAAGAGACGTCTGGATGGGAGCATATGCAGCTCTAAAACGTATACTTTTCAGCATTGATAGTGCCCTTTCAGATGTGTAAGCTGCCCACGCCACAGGCACTAATGCAACCTGATACCGCCAGAGATACAGGCTTTTGAACTGTGAGCTGGTAACAAGATGGATGTTGCCTCTCTTTTCTAGTCCACAGGGACACAGAGGCTAAGGTTTCCAAAAAGAATTTCAGGTTTTGATTTACCTGACTACAGAACAGTTATCCATTTTGCCTCAGTCTGTTTTAAATTATCTTTAGCCCAGAGAAGTCGGCAGGGTTTCCGTATTATGTTCACATAAGGCTTCACCTTTGCATGATACAGCTTTAACTTGCATTTGTAGATGGCACATCGAACTGTGTTGACAGACAACGACTCCTGGTAGTGTTCCTGAGCCCATGCAGTGATTTTCAGTGCAAAATCATACCTGCTTTTAATACAGTGCTGCCTGAGGGCCCCAAGATCATAAGTATCTAATTTTGATCTTTGGCCTTGTTTCTTGTGCAACATGAATTCTCCAGATTCTCTGAATCTTTTGATGATATCATGTACTATAAATGGATGGTATATTCAAAGTCTTTGTAATTTTATATTAAGGAATATTTTCATAAAGTTGTTCCACAATTCTTCAGTGCGGTTCATAAACCTCTGCCCATCTTTACTTGAGCTATATTTAATTTACTTCATAAACTTTATGTTTGTAGTAAAAAGCTGATGACCATATCATATGTTGACGTTTGAGGAGTAGCCATCAGATATCAATTTCACCTGAAATACTATGTTTGGGTCATTTTACTCCACACTAATGGCTTTATAATTTCTGTACAAGGGCTCTCTCTAGTGGTTCACATGCATCACTGCACCTTACTGTGACTGAGGCCTCTGTAACACAGGTAAACTCACCTTTTCAGCCTTGAGCCCAGTGCCCCTCCTTTGAAGATAGAATTGTGTGATTGCTATACACACGGTCAGAGTGAATGTGGGGATCTAGTTATTCTCATAGTTAAGCCCATATATTCTGATGTTTTGTTTTAATTTATAGGAACAAAAGTGACCGTAAAATTAAAGAATTCCTGTTTTGACAGAGCTCTGAGATCTTGCAAAAAAGTCCCAAAAAGGAGCCTGGGGGCCTTTCAGGAGACAAGATCTTGTCCACAAATAAATATAGGTACACTAGGCTTGCTTTCAGGATAAAAATAGGTAATATTTGATCCTCTAGGTGATTTATAAATAACGCTTGAGAGGTGGAAATATAAAAAACAACACATGGTTAAAAATAGTAATCAATGGCCGATTTAAATAAACTACACCGGACATAATGTGCCAATTAATTCACTCAATTATGCCTCGGTGCTTATTATCACTTCTTTGTAAATCCATAAAAAAGCTGCATTTAAGAAGATATTATGTAATTTTATCAGAACGGTTTATCACAGTGAAGGCTATAAATAAAGCGAAAGGGCGACATGTCATCTGCCTGATAATAAAGAGCAGGTTTACTATCTACTGTGCGTGTCTTTAGACATGCAGGCATGAAATGTGAGGAATGAAAATCATGACCAGCATTCTCGAAATGGCCATACTGTAGTAACATGACGTGCCGTGCATTGCACCTAACAACTGTGCAGTCAGATTGTTGACTGTCTGCGCAGCGGATAGCCGCGTTTTTTTCCAAGGTTGTGCTTTTGGTTACTTACGGTAAGATGGACCCGCAGTGTCCACTAAAGGATCAGGTGATCCACTAACTACGAAGCGAAGGCTGACTGGGGAAAATGCAAAATGACATATAGCAAATGTCGGAGCATAATTCATTCACATTTTCGGCTCAAATTCGGATTTAAATCGCACCGCTGGAGCTCCAATGTAACGATGGCTCGTTAGGGCTGGCGGCGCAACTGCGATTTTTTTGATATTTTAATTTATGAGAAATCACATTCACAGACAAATATTGGTTTCAACATGGGGCTGTGCTACAGTTTGCGTCCCCGGCTCTTCGGGGACCTGAGCGGCTCTATCTCCAACGCTACCTCGGACTCGGACCAGCCTCCGGACGCCGCCGTGCCGACCCGCGCCGGGGGAGCTCGCCAGGAGGACACCGGGGGATGCGGGGAGACTTCGTCGCTACGCGGCGGCGGCGGCCCGGTGCGCCCCGGGGACCCTGCCAGGCTCCCGGCCGGGGAGCACCGCCGTGGAGACACCGGGACAGACGGTGTGCTCATACAGAACGGAGGTGGTGGCGGAGGAGGAGGTAGTGGTAAGGGGACAGGGAAGGACCGTGGCCGCCGCTTACAGCTGCTTCAAAAGACCAGCACCCAAAAGCAGAAAAACTGGGACAAATTGCTGGTGGAGGAGAAGGAGGCCGAGAAGGAGGCGAAGAAAGTCAGTAAGAATATTGACAGGGCGCTGAAGGAGCTCAAACGGGAGTACAAACAGACACATCGGCTGCTGCTGCTCGGTAGGTTTTGTCCCTCTCTGTTGTTGTTGGACTAGGAAGCCGTTTTATTATTAGAAATGAAAACGTACTGGCCTTTCCAGAAATTATGTCACTACTCTGGCGAGGCCTTTTGCCACATCTGCTGGCTTGGCTGTGAAGAATACCCCCTGCGGCTGTCAATGACAAATGATGAAGATGGACGTATAGACTCACAGGGCCTGCTGTCATGTTACTCTTACATTTGGGGTTAGAAACAGTTCCGTGAAGTCAATTCATATTGATACAGCAGTCCACCCAAACCCCCTGTTTATGCACAGGTTTACATTTAGCACTTAGCTGCTGGGCTATGTTTACTCTCACAGTAGTATTGTCTTAAACGGCATAGTAACATACACTACATTGTGGAGTTGGACTACAAGAGCCCCTTTGTTTACTAAGACAGTGATTATTTCCAATGCATGTATTATGTAGTACAGTATTATGTGGTCAAAGGTGCATAGGAAAGTACAGTTTGAATGTTTCTGTCCAGGAGTCCTTACAATTAAGTAATTTATAGCACTGGTCTTTAGTACACCACAGTACTGTTACAACTGTATAATAAAAATGCAAATTGAAAAACTTTAGGATACACAGAGAGCATCTAGGGTGGTGTTTGTTCAGAAAACCATCATTGTTCAATATTTAGATTGATATATGAGACTATAAATATGAGAGTCACATCAGTTCAAGGGACAACCGATGACAGTACAACTGTGTATTATAAATATAGTATAGTATAGTACAGTATAGTATAGTATAGCGGCACGTGGTGTAATGTGACATCTGTTTAGGGACTTCAGATTAATAATAGACTGTTGGATAACTGTGGTACATTCCATTTAAAACATAGAGGCATCTACAACCATGTTGAGTATAGAATCTGAAAGTTTCCTATGAATTAGTACAGAACAATGTTGAAACTGACCTTTAGTATAGTAGGAATTTTCTCAAGTCTAGTATACTGGCCTGTGATATAGTACATTAGAATGTTCAATGGAATACTGATCAGTTATGCTGTACAATAGAATGCTCTATAAAATACTGGCCTCTTGTGTTGTACAGTAGCATGTTCTATGGAATATTTGGCTGTAATATGTTACATTAGTGTTCAATGGGATATTGGTCAGTAATGTTGAACAACTGAATGCTCTGTGGAATATTGATCTGTAATTCAGTACAATATTATGTTCAATAGTGTGAAATATTGGCCTGCAATATTGTAAAATAGAATGTCCTATAGTGTGGAATTTTGACCTGTACCATAGTAAGGTAGGCTGCTCAAAGGAGTATCGTTAGTGTATATAAGAATGTCTAATAGTGCTGTGTAGTGACTGATAGTTTACACAGCAACACAGTAGACTGTTGATGACTTGTTTAGAATACAGTATTGTGGAATGTACATAGGTGTTATATAATTGTCTGCTTTATAGTGTGGTAGAAAGCTATAATTGGCCTGTAGTTTATGTAGACTGTACATAGTTCTATGCAGTATCACAATAGGAAGTTCATGCTATATTAGTGTAGTATGACTTTTTAAAAGTCTGAAATACAGTAAAAGTTGTAGAGTGTGGTGAAGTCGGCTGTAGTGTTGTGCAGAAGAATGCAGTAAAACAGCCTGCAGTATAGTACAGTGGCATGATGTTCTAAAGTCGGTTAAGTAGTGTATAATGTTTTCAACTGGTCTGTAGAAAAGCCTTTTTTTGTTTTCAAGGATTGTAGTGTAGTATGGAAATGTGTTGTTTATTGTAGTTAAATGGTCTGTAGTATACTTTAAACAAAAGTTGTTTAATTTAGTATAATGGTCTGTGATATAGTACAGCAAGATGTTTATTGTAGTATCATGGTTTGGAGTATTGCACAATAAGATGATGTATGTCGTAGTATTAAGGCCTGAAGTATTGTATAGTAAAAAGCCACTTCAGGTGTAATTATGGCTTAAAGTATTTGTCAGTGAGATGTTATTGTAGTATAATGGCCTGTCATATTGAACATTAGGAGATTGTTTATAGTTTTGTATTGGGTACATTTTTTTTTTCAAATCGCACTTAAATGGACTGTCAAGAATACAGTAGGATATTGTTAGTATAAAGGGCTGTACTAAATCAAAGTAGAATGTCGGTTATTGAAGTTTAAAGGGCTGTACTAAATCAAAGTAGAATGTTGGTTACTGTAGTATAAAGGTCTGTCCTAGATCAAAGTAGAATGTTGGTTATTGTAGTATAAAGGTCTGTACTAGATCAAAGTAGAATGTCGGTTATTGTAGTATAAAAGTCTGTACTAGATCAAAGTAGAATGTCAGTTATTGTAGTATAAAGGTCTGTACTAGAACAAAGTAGAATGCCGGTTATCGTAGTATAAAGGTTTTGTACTAGATCAAAGTAGAATGTTGGTTATTGTAGTATAAAGGTCTGTACTAGATCAAAGAAGAATGTTGGTTATTGTAGTATAAAGGTCTGTACTAGATCAAAGTAGAATGTTGGTTATTGTAGTATAAAGGTCTGTACTAGATCAAAGAAGAATGTTGGTTATTGTAGTATAAAGGTCTGTACTAGATCAAAGTAGAATGTTGGTTATTGTAGTATAAAGGTCTGTACTAAATCAAAGTAGAATGTTGGTTATTGTAGTATAAAGGGCTGTACTAAATCAAAATAGAATGTTGGTTATTGTAGTTTAAAGAGCTGTACTAAATCAAAGTAGAATGTTGGTTATTGTAGTATAAAGGTCTGTACTAGATCAAAGTAGAATGTTGGTTATTGTAGTATAAAGGTCTGTACTAGATCAAAGTAGAATGTTGGTTATTGTAGTATAAAGGTCTGTACTAGATCAAAGTAGAATGTTGGTTATTGTAGTATAAAGGTCTGTACTAAATCAAAGTAGAATGTCAGTTATTGTAGTATAAAGGGCTGTACTAAATCAAAGTAGAATGTTGGTTATTGTAGTATAAAGGTCTGTACTAGATCAAAGTAGAATGTTGGTTATTGTAGTATAAAGGTCTGTACTAGATCAAAGTAGAATGTTGGTTATTGTAGTATAAAGGTCTGTACTAGATCAAAGTAGAATGTTGGTTATTGTAGTATAAAGTTCTGTACTAGATCAAAGTAGAATGTTGGTTATTGTAGTATAAAGGTCTGTACTAGATCAAAGTAGAATGTTGGTTATTGTAGTACAGTTGTCCGTACTAGATCAAAGAGTAATGTCAGTTTTTGTAGTCTAAGAGTCTGTACTAAACCAAAGAAGAATGTGACTATAATAGATTGTAGTAATGTACAGTTGAATGTTTGTTATTGTAGGATGATGGCCTGCTCTAATTTTCGGTAGAATGTTTATTCTAGTCAGCTGTAATAGCTTGTAATAGTGTATAGTTGAATGTTTTTTTCTGTGGTATAGTGGCCTGTCGAGTACAGCAGAATATTGCATAGTGTAATAGAGTGGCCAGAAGTGTAGTAGCCTACACAAAATGTTGGAGTATGACGGTGGCCTGTATAGAGCGCTGTGAAATATTGATTATTGTTGTATAATGGTCTGAGTACAGTAGAGTTTTTTATGGTATAGTACAGTGGCTTGTAGTTCATTACGGCTTAATGTTTTTTAATACAGTATAGTCTATTGAGCTTTAGCATACATATGTGTAGGTTAATAGAAACAGACAACACAGATTTTTATGTCATGTTTGATCTGAGATAAACAGATATGTAGGATAAGTTAGAGCTTTGTTAAATCTGTCTTTCTTCAGATACATGTAATGCTCGACTGTAAGGTGTTTCTGTCAGCACATTTATAGTTTCAGTTTCAGGAAGTTTAAATGTGACGGTTTCATATGGAGGCCTGTGGTACAAAATAAAACACTGCTATAAATTGATAGAAAAGTCTAGTGTGGTTGTAACATATTAAGGTTGCTAGGTTGCTTTGACTTTTTGGCAGGGTGATGCATAGAAACTTAAACTTCTTTAGGTTAGTGAGGTATGGCAGTGTTGTGTTGTCTAGTGGGGCATTTGTCTAAGGCAAACAAGTTAAAGAGAACTTTTCATTTGTTTCAAATCCAGATTAAATTCTTTGATAAACATCTACAGTATAGAGTACAGTAGCATGGCAAAGAAGAACACTTTATATCAAGTAATTTTGTGCTTCAAGACCAGTGACTTGGTTGTTTTATTGTATTATTCAGTCTCAATTTATCTCTTTTTTCCAACCAGTATTGTGGGGTTTTCTTGTTATTGAGGAAGGTTATTTAGGGTCCAGATAACACTTAGGATAAATTCTGATAGGATTTGAGGAAGGTACCAAACACTTCCTCTTATCAGCTCTCTTTGATTCCTACTTTTGTAGTCTTGTATAAGTTCAAAAAGAAGTTCTTCTTATCGACTTTATGATCATACTGTACCATGAATAATCTATTTTCAGACATCAGTTTGGACTTTGGCAACTTATCATGTTTGTCGGCAATTTATAGAGTGAGTGATCATAATTACATAACACCTTAACAGATCAGGTGATAAAAAGTGACTTAGTTAGCACACATATTGTTTGATAGTGTCTTTTCAAATAACCAGGTCTACATTCATTCAAGATAATAAACTTTATTACCTTACAGGAATCCAAATAGGGCTGGGTGATACGGAACAAAATATCATTTATCAACAGTTGTTATTTAAATGGTATTACACAATATAAGGATTAACTAATAGTTGTCAGTATCCCAGAATTATAAACTTTGATATGAATGTTGTAAATATCAAGCCATGTTGTTTGATAACACTGCACAAAAATAGAACTCCAAGTCATCTAACATTGATTTATTTTTTGCTTTTATTGTCAAAAATTGCAGCCAAACTCCTACACTCTGTCTGAATAACACAAAACATTGGCAACATTTCCATACATTGAAGTTGTTAACATAACAGCAGGTGCTTCCAAATGATTAAACTGATATTATTTTAATGATGGATGGTGTTATAAAGTAATGAAACAAAGTCCCTATAAAGTGTAATCTAAACTTTGTGTCTTAACACACTAGATCTGTTGGAATAAGGTTGCTGTCAACATGTGAAAACACTGAGATCTATGTGTGACTGAATATTTGATTTAGACCATCAGAATGTTTCCTGGCCTGGTTTTATTTGAGCAGGGTAAATACAGGAGCCTATGACATCACCAATGTTGATGGGAATTACCCTGCCCCCCAGTGCTACAGGGATATAAAATCACCAAGCAGCTCATCTCAGTACAGTCTGTTGTTAGCGGATATCTGTCTTTCTATCTATCAGCCACAGTGGTCTACAGGTCATTAAAAGTAAAAGAGAGATTTGTACCAGAAAACAGTAAATTGAATCCCCAACTTCTGTCTCTGCTCTGGCACAGAGACAGGTAGCTGCTCTGACCAGAAGTTTTTCTTTTTTAATTTTATTTTATTTTAGTGGATCTTTTTTTTTTTTTTTTTTTGGGAGTGGGTGTGGCTTCAATTTATTCAACCGCCACACCCACACCAACCTGGAGCTCATTTTTCATGATTTTGAAGCTCAATTTTTATGAACTTAGTGATGCTTTTCTTGATTGAAATTTAGCCTGGTGGTCTAAACACAGTGGTCCGGCATTTAAAAAAAAAAAACACATCGCTTTAGAGGGACTTTAATTTATATTTCTTATGCAATGAAAAGCGGATTGCTGGTTTATTATTTGTTTACAATATGTACTTGTGTAAATTTAGTTTTCTTCTTTTTTCAAAGATTGTCATTGAATGCTAATGTTAATGCTATTACCAAGTGTAACACATAACCAACTGAAGTTAACTAACTGAAGTGGAAACCTTAATTGAAATTAACTGAACCTTTAAAAACAAAGGTTTAAAAATGAGTTAAAGCGATCAGTGGAACCCATTTTTTCTAGTAGCATAATTATTAATTTTTAAAGTAAGGAATCAGCACAATCATTAGTGAACCAGAGAGAGTATATTATCCTTGCTATGTTGAAGTTGGTCCCTACAGTTTGAGCTTGTCTTAGTGAGAGGGTAACTTCACTCATGGTAAGAAAGTGTCCAATGCCAGAAGACATTCTTGTTACAAATAACAACAACTTGGAACAACTTGGCAAGTGCTTTTCCACACAGTTCACTACATCATCCTCACTATGCTGAAGTTGGTCCCCACAGCTAGAACTTGTCTAACTAAGGGGGTAATGTCACTCATGGTGCAAAAGTGTGTAATGTGAAAAGGCTTTCTTGTAACAACTAACAACAACTTGAATAGTGTTCTTACACAGATTTCTGTACACCAACCTTGCTACAGTATGCTGAAGTTGGTCCCCAAAGCTAACTGAGAGGGAAGCTTCACTCATGGTGTGAAAGGTAATGCCAAAAGGCATCCTTGAAAAAAACATGCAGATTGATAGTTGATTGTCAACTAATTTAAGAACAAAACATACTTAAAGTGATCAGGTACTTTTTACTTATAGCTTAAAATGTGTTCCATGAAATCAGAAAAATAGAGCTGAAATATCTGTTTTGGATTTTTAAGTTAACGCAACTCCTTTTTAACAACCTTTTACTGTTTCATCTTAAAGAGTGTTGAAGTTGTCAACATTTTCTGAATCTTAACTTCCAATTTTTATTATTGTAATGATCATGATCTCAAAAAGAAGTGAAACTTAATGATCTTAAGTCATATTTTTTAACCAAAAGTGAGAGAAAGCACCATCAAAATTGCACAAATATGTTGTCAACATTCACATTCACTTTTCCGAAATTTGTTGATGTATTTGTGCAATTTAGACATTGTGCAGGAGTTTTCCTGCATTTTCCAAGGATCCAGAACAATAAGTTACCCAGTATTATGTGTATAGGAATTCTACTGTTGTTGTTAGAAGAACACGTAACATTTTCTATGGCAACATTACCTTTATCAGTATTGTCTAACTCTGTCTATACCAGATTTACCTGTCTTGTTTGAAAGTATATCATATAATCTCCCCTGACCTGCCCTAAATCTAGTTATTGGCAGTGATATGATTTAGTAGGAGTCTTTCAAAACTGTTTCTGGTGTTCTATTCCTCTTTTAAAATTACCAGGCTGATTGTTGTTGTAATTTGGTAATGTTTAGCTTGTAGGTTACACTATTTTACTGCTTATACTCTAATAAAAATTCTCTTGCAGCAATTTTAAGATTTTTAAAAGGTTGATGCTTAACTTTCAGAATAGAAAGTGTGCCCTTGGGAAAGTGTTGATCAGGATTAGGAGCTTAAATGTCTTCTGCTCCATGATGACACATGTACAATAAAAACAGAGCTCATCCACTTTTAGTTTTGACACTCGTGTGTCACACTTAATACTTCCATGTGCGTATTTGCTTTACTTTTGGCAGTGTAATGCTTTGTTACTGTATATAATAAATGGGTACGAGTTTAATTTCCTGGGTAAACAGCTCTCAGTAATTACACACAGGAAGAAATGGCTCACCCTAATGAAGTCACACGGGGAAGTGTCATACATTCTTCTCTGAAAGCCGAACAGTACAGAGAGTGTGACCTGTGTTACTGTGTCATTATGGTTTAGGCAGCTTGCTTCACCACTATAGAATCACAATCATTTTAAGCGCTGTGTGTCCTTGTGCACACGGGAGCCTCAGCACGAGCCACAGACACACTTCTGGTTTTTCTTAAGAGCCCTTTGGGACTTTATACCCTGCAGGTCTCTCCTGTAGGACTCCTGTTGCACACCAGAGGACTGAGGTGGTTTGTGTTCCTCTGAAAGTGGACACCTTTCAAATAGTGTTGCATTTCAAGGCAACGTATGCTGGCTAATCTGCGTCACTTTATGTGTTTGTATTTGCTGCAGGTATTTAGCGAAGTAATGACAGCCATAAAGGGCCAATGCTTATCCTATACTGGCTGCTTTGGTCTGGAATTTATTAGAAAAGGTTTTATTTATAGTCCCTCAAAATGTTGATGAAACTTTAGGACACTAAATGAAATTGTGTTTAGAAGAAGTCCAGCTCTTCAGCTCTAAATAGGATCAATAAAATACTTAGGAAAATGTTGATAAATGTTCAAGGGCTGTGAAATAAATTAAGTTTCTAGAAACATTTTAGATAAGATACAGGGGAAGAAAATATAATTTGTAGTGACATACTGTAGTTTATGCTGATTTGAAAAATAATAAATTTTTATGTCTTTAAACAGAGAGGAGATAAGTGGATAGAGTCAGAAACAGGAATGACAGAGTGAGGGAGAGATGTGTGTGAAAGGAGCCATATTTAAACACGGACTGCCTGCATACATAGGGTGCAACCTAACCGCTAGGCCATCTACATCCCATAATATGTTGTTTTTAAAACTGCTGTCTAAATTGCATAAATACATTAGCAACATTTGTAAAAGTGGGTGGAACTCACTGCTTCTAGCATGTTCCACCCTCTTTTTTTCCAATTTTGCCAACATAAAAGTGCCGTTTAGATCGCGCCCTCTCTTTTGAGAGTGAGGATCATCACATTTCTATGATATTTGATACCACCCGCCATTGAATTAATTAAAATGTTATCATCATAAATGGTACTGAAAGATGTATGAAACTATGACTTTGACAAATGAAGCTCAGCCTTAGTTCATGCAAGACAAAGCTTAACCCCCCTCCACCCCAGCCTCCTCCTTCATAGCGTAAAGCTTGTTGCACCCTCATACTGAGATTCAAGCTACTATGTATCGATTGCTTTTGAACTAATTTTATTCTATTAAGTCATTAATGTTTCCATCTAAATGGAGGTTTCTAGCCATGTGCTTCCTGTACAGTCAATGCATGTTGCTTGACTAATCCAGGAAGCATCTTTTGAGCAGAGTCTTCTCCACAAAGTAAAACTGTGGATCCATTTTGCAGTAAAATGGTAAAATGTATGACACGAGTGTTCCTGACTTAACAGCAGTATGTGAAAATGTTGCCAATGTTTTTTGTACAGTTTCGACAGTGTGTAGGAATTAATCTGCAAACTCTTATAATCAAAAAAGGAACAATTATCGATTATTGGGTGTATAGGACCTCTGGTTTTGTTGCTCTGCTAACAGATTTTAATATTGTCCCCCTTTTTTTTTTTTCTTTTTTTTTTTTTTGCAAGGGTCTTATCAAAGTTAGTAATTCTGGTATTGTGATATTTATTTGTTATTTCATCACAAACAAAATATGGAGTTATGTGTTGTGTATTGCCTTTCAGCAAGGAAAAAAAAATAGAAATACTGAGATGTGATTTTTCCATCCATTCTGCTCAGCCCTAAATGTTCATATTGGTCAGTTTTAAAGGGCACCCTGCATTGCTGCGCCTGCACAGTATGAGAAAATATGCAATATGTGATAGTATCCTTTAGTATTGTAATAATGGGAAAATAGAAAATATTAATTATTACTCACAGTTTTTACATCTATCTGATTTTCATTATGTTTTACACAATGTCTGAATTTGCAGCATTACTAAATAAATGAACCTAAAAGTTTTTTCAACACTTAATAATTTGCAGAAATATTTCTGTTATATTTTTATATGTCCAAAAGATAAACATGTAAGGTGAGATAACATGCTCTCATTATACAATGTCATTTTCTGATTTATAGCACTGAATTCAGACTTTTGCAGTGTGACTACAAATATCGTGATAAAAAGTTAAAACTTAAATAAATTGCATGGATCAGCCCTAGTTGTTGCCAAAGGAGAAATATCTCTTGAAGCAGATCCCAAAATTGTTAATCTAGATTTCATTTAAGGTCTCAGTGGAGGTCTCTCTGTAGTTAATATATCATAGGTGGTTTTATCATATTCAAAGGAAGGCGATTACCCGGGCCCTCATGCAGCAAGGGGCGGAGTTTGGTAAATATCACAAAACTTTTACAATAACTGAGAAAAGCATTGGAATGTATAAAGGTTGACAAAAAAAGCTTAAAAATAGAGTTTGATATGGACCATAAATTGGAAAGACTCCTGGACCCCCTACTGAGTGCAAGACCCTCACAAAAACCCACCATTTCTTTATATCAAACAAATTATAGCAAAGTTAGTCTATAGAGAAAATTTCAGCCCATGAGTAAATGGACTATTGTGGGTTCAAATGGCATTGAATGAATTTAAAAAAAAAACATTATTTGTGGCAAAAATACTGTGGAGCTGTAGAGACGTTGAGCTATGTTGTTCAGTGTCTCCCACAGAATGAGCCTGTAGAGCTGGCCACCCCACCCTGCCTCATACTGTCAGTTTGATTTTTAGGTTCCTGCTACTTTGACAGTTTTCATCAGCAGTGCATTGCATGAAGACGCTCAAACAACATCACTTGCCTTTTGAATGGTTTCACTTGATATTCTGTAATCATAACAGGTGAGCAGAAGGCTTATTGTTGATGTGATAGTGTATTGCAACCATCATCCATGAGTACAGGAGGATATCAGTGGCAAGGCTGCAGAAAGATGTTGCAATTACAGTATATTTAACATGAGATGTCGCACCTTAATCAATGCATTTATGGGTGGGATGCACCTGCAGATCTTACATGCAGACAGTGATTATATATCCATATAAGTAAAGTATCTGGATGTCCCATCTCTAGAATATTGTGTGGGGAAACACTTTTGTTACTCATACAAGAGGGTGTGAGCAAGAACTGCTTGCTCAGGTTTGGTTGTGTCTGGTGGTTCTGTACTTCTGTGGCTTAGAAATAAAAGCTTAAAAATATTTTCTTTCATTGGTATGCTTTAAGCAACATAGAGAAGGGCCTCAGATCGTTCTAAAACTGAGGCCCTTAAATAACTAAAACTGCTCCTGTATATCATGCTACATCTGCAACTGTCTTTCTACTGAAAAACCAAGACCATTTACGTTGATTCTGATAAGATAAGATAAAATACACTTTATTGTCCCATGGGGAAACTTGCCTTGGGGAGTGGTGCACTTTACACAGCTTAAATATACGCTGACATGTAAAATGAGCAACTGCACATACAACAAGGTCAGTGTTTTTAAAGATTATTTTTGAGGATTTTTATTAGATAGGACAGCTGAAGAGAGACAGAAGTATTGGGAGAGAGAGTCAAGGGAGACATGCACCAAAGAGCGCCAAGACTGGGAATTGATCCTGTGAACTGGGTGTTTAAGACTACAGCCTCAACACCTGGGTGCCTCTTCTACCAACTGAGCTAAACTGGCCCCCAACTTTTATGACTGTGATTCTTTTCTAATCATATGTTCTAAATAGCACATCTTTTATTATTATAATGATTTATAGCATCAAAAAGTACTGAAACTTATAAATCTCCAGATCTTTAGTCATATTTTTAACCAAAGCTGCTGCAAGTGACAGCCATGCCAGCAGGACAGCAGTTACTGACATTTCTTGAGTCCTTTTGATGTCTTATAAAGATGCTAAAGTTACATTTATGTTTCTGACAAACATGGAGCTGAAACGTTACTAATGTATTTGTGCAATTCAGACAGTGTGCAAGGACTTGCAAGTAGGGATGTACAGTGTAATTGGCATGATATCTGTGTCAGCAGATATGAACTGGTGACATTTGAATATAAAAATCTGCCAGTATGAGCTGTAAATATTGGCCGTACAAACAAAAAAGTTAGTGGAGTTTAAGCCTGAACTTACAAATCTGTGTCAGCTCAAGTCTATCTTTATTCATCATTATTCCTTAGTGTATTATACCCCCTTATACCTCTTAGTATGCCAGGTAAAATGAGTCAGAACACCTAGCCAGATTCCCAAATTAAACTAAATACTGTGATTGATACATTAGGAGTGCAAGCATAACCAAGATGTCTTTAGAACAATAATACTCAAAAGGTTTTTTTTTCCCAAACTGTCAGACTTTGTGTAAACAAAACATCTTTTCCTGTCTGATTTGTGAAACAGAGGCCTGTAGATTACTGTAGCTGGGAGGGATTATCAGGAAAACTCAACTGGACAAAAGCATGAAGTCTTAGCTAGTTCAGGTTCAAAGATGACTACAATAGAATAGAAAATGAGGATTTTACACCAGATATGAGGAAGTCCAGGTGTTTCAAACTGGAGACTCCAAAAAGGGTCGAGGTTGGCAGACATTTTTCTATATACCATTGCTAATAACTGCCTGAAAAAAGACATTATTACAGTGTATTGAGAACGACAACAGCTAAAATAATACAAAACCAGTCCATGGATCTTTATGGATGTAATCATGTTTTCTGACTAAGTATTTGACTGGATTTAGATTTGGGAGGGCTTTCTGTTTTTGATGGAATATTGTGATCAGCATTGTTTGCTTGTTGTAGCCTGAAAAATGCATTAATTGTGGCTACTGTCGTGGTTTTATCCTTAATCGGTTAATATGGTCAGAATCCTTAGAATCAGAGCTTTCTGGTGGTATATAACGTGGTGAACTTGAGAGCAGTCATTTTATAAATTACTGAATAGTTTAAAAAGATCTGCTGGACGCCAGTGGGCCCTTAGATTTTTAAGGGGTTAAGGTGTATTTTAAGGACTGAAATTTGAAGTTGTTGGTCACAGCATTGAAATATCAGTATCAGCTAAAATTAGTTTGCATATCGGCATGTCTGACATCAGCTAAAAGCCAATTCCATGCATCCCTATGTGTTGGCAATTTTTGTTAACTAAAGAAAATAAATGTCTTAATCTGAAGGACCTTGGACTTCTATTTTTGTCTCTGTGATTTCTAAACAGGTATGGATATGGATGGATTTTAGGTTAAATTTAATGGAATTCAGGAGCGGAGGCAGAGGTGTTAAACATCCAGGGCTTAGCCCCGACAAAGGCTGCTTCCCTTCAAATGATTGGCTTATTTAGGCAAAATTAAAGCAGTTCAACTAATAGAAATCATTTTATCACTTTTTTTTCTAATCCACCTGTTCTAAAAGTGCTGTTATAATTCTAAAACCATGAAACGCCATGTTGAGGTTCAATGATTTTCACTTCTGCCTCCTAAGAATGTCAGAAGTTTATTTTGTAGGTCACATGGCTCAGGTTAAAAATTTGGTGATAAAGTTTCCAACAAAAATGCTGAAATTGATTTTTTTTTTTTCGAACAATGTTTACAATTTAAAAAATAATTTATATTCTATACTGCAAAAGATATGATTTTTTTTTAAAAGTGTGTTCTCAATAATTAAATTTCCATGCTGTTAGGCCCCATTGTTTATCTCTTATTTCTTTTGCATTTATCCATCATAACATTCATAATGCTGCATCAGGCCAAAACCTTGTATCTCCAATCTTTTTATGCTTTTCTACTGTAAACATACTGTGTAACACAAAACTCAATGGGTTTTAATTAGTGCTGTCAAAAGATTCAAATTCTTAATCGTGATTAATCCCAGAAGTTCTGTAGTTAATCACCATTAATTGCACCTTTTTCCCACATTTTAAAGTTCCAGTAATATGCATTTTGAATTGTTTTTGTTTAATTGAATTAAAAGCTGATGTGCTTTACTCAAAGTGTGTTAAAAACAACAATAAAGCATGTGATTAATCGCAATTAAATTTTTTTTTGCACTAATTATGGAACTTGATTAATTGTAATTAACTTGATTAATCTGATAGTCCTAGATTTAAAGCAATGAAGTAAGTAATTAAGATGCTGACTGTGACCATTCAGTGTTGAATCAATTGAAAAATAAAGTGTTTTTTCTTTCCCTTAGTGGTGATTTTTGGAGTTACAAGGTTACCCAACCTGAAAGATTCCGGGCTTCTGAGAAAACATTTTGGCTGTAAGCCCCATACTGTACTTGCATTTAAAGACAAATCTTATGAAATAACAGTGTTTCATTTTAAATTGAACTCATCTAAACAGTATTTTTACAATAGTGGATAACATTTTTAACTTTAAATCATATTGAATTAGTCTTTGTATTATTTGGAAAGCAACCCATGACCCCCCTTCAGTGTCTTGTGACCTCCCCTGAGGGTTCTGCCCCTCACTTTGGGAACCACTGATTTAAGGTACTGCCAACATATTTGAGCATTTTAGGCAGTGCTCTCTCTTTGTGTTAAAGATCTGACTGAAGAGCTGCAAATTTTGAAGACCTTAATAAGTATCAAAGTTTAAAATCCTGGTTCTGCGACAACCTCTCAGTATACCTAATAATGTGGGAATCTTGTAAGGCACAGTTAGATCAGAATGTGGTGGAGACTGAACACACTATGAGGCATGTTTAACCAGTAGTACTATGTAGAAATTCCTTTAATAGAGTTCCTTTACACTTTATATTTTAGTGCCTGAGCACAGGAATACAGTGATGGGAACTGGAAGGCTAGTTCCTATTATTTCTTGGAAAGGAAGTGACTTTATTGTTAGGTCTCTTGGATCAGATTCTGTACAGGCCTGCGATAACATCGCTTACAGCTTTCCTAGATGTCCTTAACTGGCTGTTTCATATCTCTCTGGCTTTATCACCGACAGTGAGCAACAACAACAACAGCAACGTGGCACAAATGAAATGAGCTAAGCTAGGCTAATGCAGAGCTGGTGAGAAGTCACTGATTTTTATGGTCACTCTTTTTGTTTTGAGGTATGTTTTGGAAAAGCTTACTCATCTACAGAGGCAGAGTAGAGCGCGTAGCCCTGTTTGCCCTCCCCTTTGAGTCGGGTGAACTTTGCTTCTGCCTAAATGGGTTTTATCATTGACCATTACTGAACTTTGCTACTATAGTGAGTTCCCAGTTAACATAACAACCACCAGGAGCTCCTGGAGTCTGGATTATTGTCATAGTTTTGGTGCTGATAGCAGGCGGGCCGTGATGTGATTTGTCTGGATGGTATCAGCTGAATCAAAGTGAACCATGCCACATCAGAAGGACATTGGACTGTGTTTGTCCTCCTGATTTTGCTTACTGTATTATATAAACTTTATCAAGAGCCCGTGTCCCTGAAGAGAGGGCTGTAAAGTTCTTCCCAGCTTCAGTAGAAACAGAAAAAATCAAGGAGGCTAATTTTAGTAGGATATCATTTGGCTGTTTGCCTTTTTTTTACAGTACATGCTTCAGTTACAGTCAGTGCAGTTGATGATTGTTGAAGATTTATACATAGGAAAGAACTCTTTAAAGTGACACATGCTTTTAGATTTATTGGTACAGCTCTCAGGCATGTCTATTCTTAACCCAGACAGAAATTCTGTGTGTTTTAATATCTTTATATACACTAATGCAGTGGTTCCCACCCTTTTTTCTTTAGGAACCCCCTGACTCATATCTATGAAGTCCGCTCAGCACACACTTTGAAAATCAAAAGATGCCAAAAGATCCATGTATAAACCATCCATTATTACCACAGCATATCTGGGTCACTGAAAATTTTAGAAAATTAAGAGGATCTCTTAATTTACAAAGAAAACATTCAAAATTTTCAAGTATAAATGGAAGCATCTAACTGTGGAGTGTCATTTTGTGATGTCCAGATCTGATCTTTGCTGATGATGCTGTGATCCATGTAGAGACTAGTTGTCCATTTGTGGGTCTCTTAACTTGCTGAGTGAGGAGGCTGAAACATCAGGAATGCAGGCTTCCTGAGCCAAAACAAAGGTCCAGACATTTTGGGATGCTTTGGATGGTGCCATTGAATTTGTGTCTGTGAATGGATAGAGCGTGGAAGTGTTTGAGCAGTTTACCTACCATTGCGGGGTAATCCATCGATCCACTTACTATATGGCTGAGATCAACTGCAGACTTGGACTCACACATGGGGCGGTCTTATTATACTCTTACAAGGCCTGGATATTGACTGATGGCCAGGGGTGCTGAATGGACTTCTTTGTGACAACTTGTCTTCAGTGCATCTTTGGGTATCGTTGGCAAAACCGTGTGTCCAATGCTAACATGCTAAGGAGTGCGGGGATAGCAAGGGTTAGTTGCCTGACAAAGGAAAATCAGCTACGCTTTTATGCCCAGGACTCAGTAGGCTGGTCCAGTCGCCAGTAACGGCCAGAGGTGGCCGTGTTCATTGTGGAGGGGTCAACTGGGAGGATACCCAGAGAGATGGGGCATGGACCTGGTGCAGGCTTGGAGGATGGCCATCAGGAGGCTAGAGCAGTACAAGACTGAGGTCCCATACCTGACCTGTAGAAGGTTCCAAAGAGGGCACTCTGTCAAGCTCCGCCCAATAAGACGGCGCCAAATTGGATCTTATTTCATATTGAGGGCACCTTAGAGGGCACTGTATCATGTTAATCTTCCATAGGGGCATTAAGAGGGACTTACACAGGGGTAAAATTCTGAGAACTTTACTCAGACCTAGAAGCATGGGGGACCCATGGAGGTAAGCAGAACATGATCCATTGTAAAGTAAAGCTGCAGTAACTGTTATTTATTCTTTTTTACCTTAATACTTATCATTTTATTTATACAGCAAAATACACATTTTATTCATTGTTGCTTCAGTAAATTTAAATATGTTGACTACGAGGCTAGACCCATTCTGATTCAACACACATGGGTTGAGTTTAATAAATCACATCTCTGCAGAGCCCATTCACAGGGCTTTTTTGTGCCCAGACATTTCTGTAAGCAGGCCTACTGCTGTTGGGGTTTCATGTTTTCAGAACCATATTGTACTTTTATTTGCATTTCCCTCATTGTTTTAACAACACAAAATGAAATAATACATCCAGTCAGGGTCAAACAACATAAAAAACAGAGAACATTTACTAGCTGTTAATAGAGCCATAGAATACAGTCAAACTATGCAAAAATACAGTCAGAAAGGGCTGTATTTATCTAAACATTTTAATTTTGCCAACACACTTTTATATATCCTATTTAAATCTTTTCATTGTCAGTTTTTCTTTGTTACATATCAGCTGTTTTATGGCCCCACGGTATGGCATTAAAAACCCCAAACACTTTTAGTGTGGTCACCATTTGCGGCACATGTCCACTCCACTATCAGTCCTAAAATAGTAAAAAATAACTTAGTGAGGCTTTGTGCACAGAGTTTACATGTAGGAGAGTATTTTTAGACTGCTCTATTGCTGTGTTTACTTAAGTAAAGGATGTGAAAACATCTTGGAGCTCTGCACAAGCACACAAACTGACAGAGACATTCATTATGTAAGATAACTGTGCCTATTACTTACAGATACCGTAGTGACAGTGTAAAGCTCTGCGCCAGACTTGTTTGAAGACTTAAAGGAGAAGATCGTCTGCTTCAAATAATAGTGGGCTTGATATGGGTTTTAACACATAAAGAAATCAATTTGCCTGGTAAAAGTATGAAAAACTAAATGCACTCGTTTTACTTTATTGAAGATTAAAAGATAAATTAAGAAAAGTTGAATTTGTAAGCCTCTCTGATGGCAGTAGCCAAGGTCGGGGCCGTCATATTTTCTGGTTGTCCATCCGTTTAGGCTGCTTTTCTGAACATAATATCTCAAGAATCCTCAGGAGGGTCGTCTTCTTTTTGCAAATGTGAAAACTTTGTGCAAATGTGTGCTTTGACTGAGCAATGAAGCGATTAGATTTTGGAGGTCAAAGGTCAGCGTCACCTTAAATCAAGTTAACATAATATTCAAGAATGCATTGGAGGATTTTTGTCAAGTTTTGTACTTGGACTTGAGAGTGAGCTGATTAGAGTGTGAAGGTCAAAGATCATTATCTTATGCATCAATTTAACCCCGTAAACTTAACTAGGTCTTTAATTGAAAGTTTATTACTTAACACGTCATGCTATTCTACACAATTAAAAAAATAATGGTTGAACAAAAGATGTCTCCTCTGTCACTAAAAGTCAGGTCCTAGTATGTTTTCAGAGAAGGCCTCATGATTTTTCTTATTATCACACTTATTAAAGAAGGTAAATGAACCCAAATTTCTAAAAAACTATGAACTATAATGTTAAATGAATGTAGTGTTACGTCTTTAAGTCTTGAAGCCAGAGAAAATTTTTACAGCACATATTCAAACACATTACTTTTACTCAGAGATAGAGGACGTTTTCTTGGAGTGTAAAAAAAAGCTCCATGAAGAGTCAAAGTCCCACATTGAAAACTCAAAGTGAAAGTGAAAGTGGTTTTGGAAGATTAACTTAGGATGACAAATAGTAGAATTTATATCTAAAAGGCATTTGTTTTTGACAGTTTAAGATTAGATTATTATTAATGTGTTGATTTGTATGAAACTCACTGTTGTAGCTTAAGTTAGCTGGACCCTGTTGAGCTTACATTTATCAGCTGTTGCAAGCTGTTTAATTTCTGTGTAAAATCTTAACATGCAATCAGCTAAAGCTGCAAGAGACATATAGTGGAGTTAACGCTTTTTCCTCAATATTCCTGTTAGAGTAGAAGAGACAGGAAATATGAGAAGACATGCACCATATAGGCTCTACCCACTAACAACCCATTAAAATTGCACAGTGTTTCAAAACCAAAAGGTTGGCTATGTATTTGTACAGTTTAGACAGCATTCAGGAGTTTGTTTGCTTCCATCCATTTTCCATACCGCTTATCCCTTTCAGGGTCACAGGGGGCTTGAGCCGATTCGAGCTGCCACTGGGCGAGTGGCGCGGCACACCCTGGACTGGTCGCCAGTCAATCAAAGGGCTGACATATAAAGATGAATAACCAGGAACACTCACACCTACGGGCAATTTAGAGTCGCCAGTTGACCTAATGAGCATGTTTTTGGGAGCCAGAGTACCTGGAGAAAACCCACGCATGCACGGGGAGAACATGCAAGCTCTGCAGAAAAAAGGCCCTGACCGGGATTTGAATCAGGAACCTTCTTGCTGCGAGGCAACAGTGCTAACCTCTTATTCGTCTGCAGGCTTTAGTAATTAGAAGAGTTTATTCAAGTCTTACTTTCCTTATATAGCATTTTATGCACAGACCAACACAATGTGTGTGTATTCAATCAACATGTCTTTTTTTCTTTTAAACTACCATTTTGTAGCAAATATTTTGTCAACTTATGTTACAAAAGGACCAGGACCATATGCTTAATCAAATTCACATTGACTCAATCAAGTAATTAGTTAAGAATACAATATACTACTGGGATATTTTGGTATAAGTAGATTATCTTCTTATTTTTGTATTACCTTCACTGATGAGATATCACCATGTTATATTATTTTTTATTATATACAAAGTAATTTGTCATATTTCCATGTATCACACTGTGTCCATATTTTGTTCTTGCCTTCTTTTACACATACATTTTCGGGGCATTTTTATGCTTTTATTGACAGAGGAGGACAGGGCACAGAGTCAGAAACAGGGTGGGGGAGAGACATGCAGGCTGTAAATTCAGGTGATGCTGACATTTTCCCCCAGCCTAATACACTTTCAATTGATGTAGATTTTTTTTCCACCCCTAAGAATCAATAACAGATGTTTTCTGCTGTATGTCTTTAAATCCAGTCTATATTTTGGCAAATCCTTTCCCTATCTCATGGGAGGGGACCATAAACTGAGCCTGCTGTTTTTGTTGTTGAAAAGTCTAACCTCTAAAAGCACACAGGGCCTTTAAGTGTAGATAAATGAAACCCAGATCAGCTCTTCATAAATATATGAAAGAAACTGTTAAAACAAACAGACTTTATGCAACCAGAATGTGGTTGTCTATCACTGAGGTGGAGCTGACAGGATGCATGCTGTACTGTCCTTCACCACTAGAGGGTGCTGTGGGACAGTCACCAGTTTTGACCTTGCTCTCTGAGGTGGGGAGACTGGACTTTTCCCCCTCTCCTTTCCACTACAGGAGGAAGGGAGGGGGGGTATTTTCACACAAGTATATATGATGTGAGGTCTCTAGTTGTGATTTGCATGCTGCACAACTTTGTTATACTCCTGTCAGCGCATGGAAAAAGTGTTTGCATTGTGTTTGCATAATGGAGACAATAACTGCACACTTCTTGGTAAATGTTACACAGATAATCTTCTGTAGTTGCCTCGTGCTCTTGAGCACCCTTAGCATTTCTAAAACCAAGCATAAGATATAGTTTTTACTTTTATGCGACTGTGTAGTATGGTCTGTTAGCATAGCATTAGCTCAATGCTAAAGCTAGCCCACAAAGTTTTTACTAGTTGCTCTTGAGTGAAAAAGGCTTGCTTTTCAGTCGCATACACATTAATAATGGAATGAGTCTGCTACCGTTACCTTAAGTAACACAGTGATTGTCTGCATTAAAGTGCAGGGCAGGTTACAGAAGTGTCAAACCTTTACATAACCCACACTCCCATTTCAGACTCTCACAGAGGAAGCCACAGCTAGCTAAACATAAATGTCAGGCAATGCTAACAACACTGACATGTGCTCTGTTTCCTCGCACAACCAGAGTCCAGTTATTATTAGTCCCTTCTTACCTTTGAAGCTTCAGCACATTGCTTTAAATAAAATACCAAAGTGAGGTCCATTTTTGATCACACACTAAACTTTCAAACAGAAGTTGTGTTTTTGTTTCTGGTTAAGTTATTCATTTATTTCTCATTTCTAAGTCTTTGGCAGCTAAATACAGTACAAAAACCACTGGCATAAGATGTGTTGGCTCTGAATTATTACTTTTATTGACCCATACAGTAATCAATACAAGTATTTTACATTTTCCTCAGTAAAACATCTATGAAAATTCTCTTTAAACCTTGTTACACATGTTCATGTCCTTAAACTACATTATGTAGCATTTTTGCTCTATATAATTAAAAAATGACTTGCTTTTTGGCATGTTTGGGCCAAAATTTCTGAAGTAAGTCATAGATGTGGTGAGTAGGCTACCTGAGGGCACAATCAGACATGAATGAGTATTGACACAAATCCTGTCATGCTCTGGATGTCGTTGCATATAACCAGGGGCATGGGAAAATAATCTGTTGAAAAAATCCACACTTTCTGGGGTCGAGTGAGGGGTGGAAGGTTGCCATGAGCCCCTGGTCAAGCTGTGGAAGTCCCAAGGGCCCAAAAACCGTCAGCGGTCTCCAGCTAGGGGTGAAAAGACATGGACAAAGGAGATGCCGTCTAGCTTAACCTTGGTTGCTGAGTGGCGCACACACAGTATGTCAACATGTGTCAAACTGGACTCTGGTTGCCAACCCCCAGCCCCAGGGTTTGAGACATTGGACTCCGTGGTAAATCCTTAGTGCCCTACATCCCTAAACGTATGCCAAGTACTGTATATTTTTCACTTGAGGTCACAAACATTTTCAGCAGTTTTCAAAACCAGAGAAATTCTCAGTATTTGTAATTGTAACAGGATGTGTCTTGTTATGACCGTGACAGGCATGATTTCTTTATTGTTGCCTTGTGAAAAACTTAAACATACTGCAATGATTTTGCTAATGAAAACTGCCATTCTGTTGCTGTATCTCATTCATGTTTTGTGCTGCTTACTCTTGATGGACCACAATTATTCTCTGCCATCGGTTGTGTAATGCCATCCCTGTAATGTTATGGCCACATTAGGCATTTCCTGGCTCAGTGTACCAACCTCTGTAGCTTCCTTCTAGTTTTAAGTAGACTCTATTTATTAAATACTACAGTCCATAAGGTGTATTTACTAAATAGAAACCGATGTTTTAGTTGAATAGATGAATCTCACATAATGGGAGAGAAAAGCTGTCAAAAGGGCCCTTCCAGGAAAGGGATGAATCCCAGAATGCTTTGTTAGCAGTTTGCAGACACATTTAGGGCAATATTTGTTGCAGAGTTTGTTATATTTTGATTTTTGGTATAAACTAAGGGAGGGGAAAGATATCTTTGAGGTGATATAGCCTTGTCATGGGTCTTGTTATAAAATTATTAAATAAAGTTGGACAGAGGTAAAAAAAAAAAAAAGAAGTTCAAGTATGAGGCATGAAGAGATGAAATCGGCAAAAAAATGCCTTAATCCTTCTCTTTATGTTTCAGGGAGATTTTTATCAGTTAGTTATTGTGATATATCATTATAATTTGGACTTTCAATAGAGAATGTGGTTACATGGTGAAATTATGACTATCATGGGCCATGTATATGTCATATTTAATTGTAGTATCAGTATTGTACCATATTGTAGTGTATCATATGGTATGGTATGGTATCATATAGCATTGTATATCATACGGTATTGAATCATACCGTACCGTAACATATCGTATGTTATTGTATTGTTTTGTATCTTAATGTATTGTATCCCATCACTTCTGCCCTTGTTGAATGTTTTGATAATCTGTTGAAGCCAAGGCTTTCTACAGGCATGGAGTCGTCAGCCCTGGGAAAAATTAGGGAGACTGGAGGCTTGTGCACTTGTGTGTCCCTACACTCACTCTCTAATGGGTGTCCAAATCTTTGTCAAAGGATCCAGTTGACCACTTGATGAACATTTGGATAACCATGACCTGGACAAATAACCTATACAGACTCTTATGGGTGGGTTTGTCATGAGCATTATAGTTTAAGTGGAGGTGAGTGCTTCCAAAGTACAGAAAGAGCAGGCCACAGCTTGTTAGTTGAACTATATTAAGACAAAAAAAGTAGCCAGCTGTGATTAAGTGGCTTGTCGGTCGTTTGGCTGACAGCTGGCACTTGTGAGAAATCCTACAATGGGGAATTGTCTTGTTATTCATTTTCCTGTACATGAATCTTCTCTCCGTTTGTGGTGCTTTTTTTCTTGCTTGTGAGCACATAAGCAGAAAGATAGAATCAATTTCCATTAACAGTTTGATTGCAAACTTTAACAACAGTTTCCAGACTTAGAGTCTTTGTGGCCTTCACTAAAAACACCTGTACTGTCTATATCCTGCCACCCTTTCACAGATGTAAAATCAAAATCAGCTCTCTAAACAGCAAACATTTCAAGAAAGAAAAAGGTAGACAATAAATAGCTTGCCAAAATAGGTAATACTCTCTGTCCTACCTTCCCAATTGCTTCATGACTTGTCAGATTTATCTCATCAAGTTTTAGGGGTCATGGAGTCCAGGTTGGGACATTAAAATGTTCTACAAATATGCCTGAAATGGATGTGAACTATTCTAAATATCCTGTTTGAATAGATTCTTCTTAATTTTTCTTTCATTTACTGAAGTATAAGTAACAATAAGACCTTGTGGAAAAACTCTATAACAAGAAAGATGCATGTAAGTGTTTCTTTTAATAGATTTTGTCAGTATTATCTGCAGAATGCATAAAAAGTATCAGATGTTAAAGTACTCAGTGCTCCAGAGGCCCCCTGTGAGTTATATAATTGTTTATAATAATATGTTGTAAAATACAGTGGCTAAAATTGGACTCTTTATCATGAATGACATCACACTGGCAGTAAACTAGTGCTCCTTGTCCTCTGCAGGACTTCAATGGAAAGTTACACAAGTTTTAAAGTACAATTGGAAGGAACTTGGGTGTCACGGAAGTGTTACAGCTGTAAACTTTGATTACAAGATATTTCAGATACAGATTAATATGTCAAACACTAAAAATAGACCCACAATAAAAATGTAAAATGTGCAGTACTTTCAATTAGCTTTTCCATTTATCACATTGATATGATCCTTATGTATGATTGTAGCTGTAATAATTTTCCAGTTTGATACTACTGACTGAATTTAATACTTCAAATAAGAATGTAGGCCAGAGTATTTCTACTTTTAGTCAGTGGTGGGAGAAGTATTCATCCCCTTTACAGTACCAAAAGAAACACACCATCACGATTAAACATCACGAGAAAGTAGACGCTGTAACAAAAGGAGAGTGGCTTTTATATTATGCTGGATTTCATTATTATCACTGGAGGTTTATGACTGTAACTGGTCCTACTGCTCTAAGGGGATTCAAGATACAGTCATTGTAGATGTGTTTCATGTTCACGGTAAATGTCCTGCACTACTTTTTTAGTAAATATATATATATTTTGGGGCTTTTTATGTGTCTATTCCAGAGAGGAGGACAATGGATAGAGTCAGAAACAAGAATAAGAGATTGAGGTGAAAGGATCTGCAGGCTGAACTTGAACCCGGCCCGCCTGTGCACATGGGGCGCAACCTAACCACTAGACTATCTGAACCCCAATTTTCTGTGATTTTGAATGTAAATAATGAGCCAAGAGCTAGTAGAATAGGATCAAAACACGTTTTTGTTATCCCTAAAAGTCCCTGGAGAAGTCCCCAACAGCGAGATCCAAGCCCTTCAAAAATCCCTGTAACATCCTCATATCAAGCAAAACAGTCAGGTAGATCCCTTTGTATGAATTTAATGACAAATTGTTGGATTAGTGTGCGATAAAAGGCATGCAGTAAGTCAAACTTTATGATTTGAGGTTAAAAAATGTTCATTGTACTGAGGTTTAGCATATATTTTGTCCATTTTCAGAAGTTACACCTGGACTAGGAAGATTATGAAATATTTTGATGTGGTTATTATGCTCTTCTCAGAGGTGCTAAGAAAGTCCTGTTGGGTAATATGGATTCATATTTCAGGTTTTGTATATCCCGTAGTTTTCTGGATTTGTTTATGGAAAAGGATGCTTCAGAATATTTTGTTCACTCTGCAAGGACTGGTTTTAGCTAAATGGATATGGGTCTTATATTGGTCTTTGCCTGGGGTCTTCAATTTACCAAAACTGCCCCTGTCTATGCAGAGCTAAATTAAGCTTATGTTTCACTTTCAATATGTTTATTGTGCATGAATTGTGTAGATTCTGTCTGCAAAGTTATTCAAGCTTTCAGGTAAAAGGAAAAAACATATATATCTGAGTGAAAAATTTGATACTTCTTTTGTCTTACCGCTTGTGCAAATGTGTCATATTTTTGATAAAAACACTCACAGTACTTTAACACAGGCTTAAGGTACAAATCCAAAACTATTATAACCTTGGAACACTAGGACAGTGCTTCCCAAAGTTTGGGTCCCAGGGGTGCTGTAGCTGGGGTACAAGAGGCCATTTAAAATAACAAAAAAATCATAGGAATAAAAAAATTTAAAAAAAAGTCATGTTTTGAATGTTCATGAAATACTTGATTACACAGCCAGAAATTATAACTTGTCACATTTTTTTTATTTATTTTATCTGATGTGTGGAACTGGTGTCATGGTTTAAGTAGTGTTGGGTTAACTAATGACACTTTCACATTCTAATATGCTTGCTTACCAATTATAAATGCTACTTAAGAAGAGACAAAAAGTGCATTTAGAGATAAACGTTAGACAAAGGATATTAGGGGGACTTTGCAGATGCCTGATTAAAAAAAAAACTAAATAGCAGTGGCTCAGTAATTTTACTTTATGATCCTTCAAACCTTTTAAGAGTAATGTTAATATACCTGAGAGCATATCATTTGCATTGAAATTCCCTGTTTATTAAACAGATAAAAGATACATTAAAGGTAAATATTTCAGTTTCATATTATTGTTGTACAAGGTTTTTTTGGCGGGCCCTGTGAGATTTTCAGGTTTCAAATTGGGCTGCAGCATACTGAGATTTGGGAAAGGATGCACTAGGCCATCTGTGCCCATAATGATTTCTTTTTAATTGAATTATTTTACCAGTTATTTCTAAGGAAATAATGTTCTTTATGTTTGTTCAAGCCAGTTTTTAATGTATAATAATCTTCACAAGGTGTTATTGATGCATATTTTTTGTCTGTTTGAAGCATATCTGTCTTTACATTTGTTCCTCCTGTAAAGGATCAGACTACTTTCTGCATCACACTTTAATAGTTTCATTAGTCCTCATTCCCTGGACTACTGCATGAACTACACATATGTAAAACTTCATGCACATTCAGTGTAATCAGGTTGCCAGTCAGGACCACCTTACTAACTGAAAGCCTCTACAAGAAAAAGAAAAGGCCCAGCTTCTCTCTAATGACCCAATTATGCATAAAGGCTTCTTTAAAGATAATAATGACAATATTTGTGTTTTTTAAACTTACATACATTTCTGAATGCAAGATATTTTTCATTAGCTTATACCATAGGTAAAGAAAAATGTATGCTTCTTCTTTGACTCCAGTAAAGGATCTGAGTACTTCCTGCATCATCACAGTAGTCCTCATTCCTTCAAGGACTACTAAGATGGTTGCTATCATGTTATATGTAAAGTTTAGTGCACATAACAGTGTAACTGGGTTACCAGTCAGGGCTGTCTTACCAATTGAAAGCTACCAAAATTAGCACAAGGAAGGAAGTTTGTGTTTGGTGGATTATTTCTTTGTTGTAACAATGCCTCTTGGTAATTACTCTTAAACTGTTGGAATGGGTGTTTATTTCCATTTTAAACAGTGCCACGTTTGTAAGGAACATGAATTTGTGGGATGAGCAGCAGAGCCAAGTATGTGGGTTGTGCCCACAAAAAACTGGCCATATCTTCTATCATATCTTCTTCTATTACCTAGCAGCTTATTTTGCTGTTGCTATTTAGCTGCTATTGAGTACCACAGGTTGACCTGTGAACACAGGCCCTGCTACAGTGGTCAGTATGTGTCTGCTCCAAGAATTGGCATACCACGTTTGACTGATCTGGGCCCATGTTGTAGGACAACTCCAAGCTGGTGTTCTGCTAAACCAAGTTGTGGCATTATTTGGAGTGAACCATCTCCAAACTGAAGGCCAAGTTTCATATAACAGAGGATATCAGAGATAGGCCGCGAAATGGGCGTCCCAAGAAGATGACACCCCAAGGAGACTGTTTCCTCAACCTGTCTGGTCCTGTCCTGGTTTGCAGGGTGATGGCTAGACAATCAGGAACAGACTGCACTATGCCAATCTCCTGTCTCATAGGACTGCCAGGAGGCCTGCTTTGACTGCCCTTCACCATAGGATCCCAGTTTGGGAGGTGTCAAAACAAGAGTCAATATCAACAGCAAAATAAGCTTTTTGGCATTGGCAGAGAAGATTTGGCAAATTTTTCATGGGCACAACCCTTATACTTTACTCTGCTGCCCACCCAACAAATGCATGTTCCTTACAAATATGGCACCATTTTGAAGAGAACTTAACAGGCTTTCTAACTGCACAGAATCTATGGCCAAGAAGCATTGTAACAACAGAGAAGTAATCTTTCAAACACAAATTTCCTTACTTTAAGTGCTAGGTTCCTAAGAAAAAGAAGAGGCCCAGGTTTTCTCTAATGACCCAGTTCTGCATAAAGGTGACTTTTAACCTAAAATACACAAATATTTCGATGACAATACATATGTATTTTTACTTATGTACGTTTTTGAATGCAGGATATTTCTTTTTAGATTATATCAAAATGTTTAGACACTTCTTCTACTTTAGCCCCAGTAAAGCATCTGAGTACTTCCTGCACCATATTAGTAGTCCTCATTCTCTCAAGGACTACTATAATGGCCCCCAGAGCTGTTATGTATAAACTACAGAGATAGGTAAAGCCCAGTGCACACACAGACGCTGTAAATGGGTTGCCAGTTTGGGTCAGGGCCACCTCACAGGCTGAAAGAGAACAGACCCAGCCCCTCTCTCTCTCCCTCTCTCTCCGTCCGGGTTTCCACCCCTTTTTTACCGATTAGTTTGATAGCAGGATAACGGATGACTTAATCGTGGAATGGCTCCTCTCTCTTTGCCGCACAAGTTATAAAATGCTCTATCTTAGCGGGTTGTTAATGTTACAGTTTAACGCAGGTTTGTTTTCCACCTCCACGGTCCACGGCTACTTCCTGGTGCCACAGAGAGAGGCAGTGCTGAGTTAAAGAGACAGAAATACTGATAGAAATTCAGATAGAAAAAATACAGAGAGAAGAGAGGGGTTGGAGACGCGATAGGAACAGTTGACTGGATTCCCAGAAATTGAAACCCCCCTCTCTCTCCTCTTATTTATATGTATTTTTGATATTTCTTCGTTTCACCGAGCCGTTATTTCTTCTTCGTTGGTTTGTAAACTAACAAACGGTTTGGATGACGGTTGGCTGCGGCTAAAGCGGAATTGTAACGGGGAACATATTCCTCCCCACCGACGGAGAAGCCTCGCAGAGATTTTTTTCTCCCCTTTTTTATTTTACAGCAGACTCATTCCTGTGTTATTTTTAAACCACGACGGGCTTTATTTTTTATATTTTTTGTTTTTACGATTCCACAAGGAAGGGTTAGGGCGACGGAAGATGGGTTGTTTGGGCAACAGCAAGACTGAAGATCAACGCATCGACGAAAAGGCACAACGAGAGGCTAATAAAAAGATAGAAAAACAGTTGCAAAAGGAAAGACAAGCGTATAAAGCCACACACAGGCTCTTATTACTCGGTAAGGCTGATTTACATGTGATGGCTGTCTGAAATGTAAGCTAACCGTAATCCCTTTCGTTTACCGAACACGTAGCCCCATTTGACAGCGCTTGCAATAATATGTCATGGGGGTGGATATTGATGGAAGCGAGGCTCCATATCTTACAATTACCTAGCTTTATGTCTTTAACATGTATGCCGTTTTATTCGGTAGCCTGCATGTCCCCTATTCGTGATCATTCTGGTCATATTTTTTATTTTTTCTCGAAGGTGCGGGAGAGTCCGGAAAAAGCACCATTGTGAAGCAGATGAGGATTCTACACGTCAACGGCTTCAACGCAGAGTGAGTGCTATTCACAATATACGTAATAAATATCCATATTAACGGCTCAAAAATGACATTAATGTTTATTCGTATGTCTGCATTGCTAATGAGTAACACTGTCGAGGCCAGAATATAGCCTGTGAATGGATTTTCCCCAGGCACTGCAGCGCCTGTTGGGCCCAGTATCCCATGCAAAGCAGCTAATATCTCTCTCTCTCCCTCCCCTCCACCACCAGCAGCAACATTACCTCCACCTTACTCTCTTTTAACCCCGTTTTTTGTCCTTATGTACATTTATCATGCCTATGTGAGGATTTGAGTGTCATACAGAAGCCAAATAATTCCCTGTTTCCTGTTTCATGTGAGGAGGTGAAAGGTTGTGATCGACACAGGCCTATTGATGATTTGTTTTGCTGCAAGGCCTTGCATGGCATTGATCTTACCAATGGTCTATTTTAAACAGGCCTAGAACATGACAGAGTTCTGTAACTGTTTAAAAAGCATCTGAATATGTACAAAGTGAAAATTTTAATCCTAGGTTGTCAGTTTTTACTGAATGTTACAGCATAGTTTGATTTTTAAAACGAGCACAATCTCCACCACAGCTCATTATATCCCTTCTTTCTGCTTTTTTCTGAGCCATATTCTGTATTCCACTGTGTCCTGCAAACCCCCAGCTAACACCTGCACTGTATGTATAATTGCAGTGAAATAAAGCATAACCTGTCAGTAACCTCGGCCTTACTCATAACCAACTTGATGATAAAACTTTTGTGGTCTGTCATGCTTGATTTTTTGTCATGCCTTTCACGTGTGTTCTGTCTCCATGCAGAGAAAAGAAACAGAAAATCCAAGATATTCGGAAAAACGTGAAGGATGCCATAGTGGTGAGTTTAATCTCAGTGTCTCTACTGTTAGACTGCAACCCTATTTTATTAATTATTATACAAACTTGCCTATTTTCTGTACTCATCATGCTTAATATGTGTTTTCTTTTCTCCCTTTATGCCTGGTTTTTAGACTATAGTGTCTGCGATGAGCACTTTAATACCCCCAGTCCCGTTAGCCAACCCAGAGGACCAATTCAGAATCGAATACATCAAAAGCATAGCACCTCTCTCGGACTTTGACTATCCACAGGTAAGGTGTCCAACTTCTTATGTATGCAGATTTGAATGAACACAAGAGAAGTGCTGCTGTGCACATGTGCTGTTTTGTTAATGTATATTTGTGTTTACGTGGGCGTTACAGGTATGTAATGTGTTTTTCATGAGTACCAAAATGTAGATCCTCCTGATGTAGCTCAGGGATGTTTGATATTATTTTACTTTAGCAAACCTAATGTTGCCTATGTTTTCTAATGTAACTTTTTAAAGACATTATGGAGCCTTTTTAGCAGAGCATAGCTAAGGTCTCTGCTTCCCCTTGACTGGAAATATCAACTTTTTTTGTACAAAATCAACAAGTTGGTTGATTTTAGGGCTTGTAGAAGGTTTGAGGTGCTGTGTGTGTGGATTTGAATGCAAGTTGGAACACACGGGATTCTTTTTTGGTGTGTGATGAGCCACTTGATAGCGCGAGGTTATGTGTTGGAAATGTAGATAATGTTTTACATAATTTTGAAAGCCTTCCTTGTTTTGACAACTGGCTGTGCTGCACCGCACAAAGGAATGACACATTAATACAGACTACTGGAGCTTTTAATATTAAATTTTCCCTTAGATTGTTATGGGAGAAAAATAAATGCATTAATTAGTGGCTGTAATGTTTTGGATCAAGCCCAGGATCGGGTCTGATGTTGGTCTATTGCTAGAACTTTTGCTGTAGTTTTGTTTGAGGGGGCTATGATCCCATTATTATGTTTTTTACCATGTTACTGACTAATGAGGGATTTTTTTGTTATCCAATTACCTGACTGTAAATTCATTTGCAACTATTTTGATATTTGGTCATATTTAAAGTCTTTTACCAAATACTTCCCAGTTCACAAGCCTTTTCAGTGAGCAGATTCCCCTCCTCTGTCTGATTTATGTTGTTGTTGACTGGATTTTGGGAGTTACACCAAGCAAGTCATACGAAGATGGCAGCATGCCCTTAAATGTATTGCATGTTGTTTTAAAATCTATCTTTTAATAATGAAAGCAGTTCCTAGCTGCTGACCCACTTCTTTTATCTTTGGTGGTTGTTCTTTGTGGTTATCAACCTTTCTGTTGTTCACTATACAAACCCAAGAAAGAATAATGAACATGTGTTTTATCTCTTAGCCACAACAGGGCATATGACTTTTCCAACAAAGCCTCAAATCTAGGTACATTCAAGCCCTGTGGACTCTGTGGGTAATCTTCAAACTACCTTTTTCAGTTTCTTGCATTTAGTCTTATCCATACCATCTCTTCACTCCTTAAAGCAAAATCAGTATGTGCATTTCCACCTTACATCTCAGCCTGATGTTTCCCAGCTTCCCTCTGCAACTTTATTTAATGAAACATCACAAGAATATCCATTAAAAGGCTTTGGGTGTTAATTTCCTGACAGGGCCCCCACAGTGAGAGTGTTAACAGGGCAGCAGCAGCAGCAGACTGTGATGTTGTGCGAGGGGACGGGGCCGTGGGGAGAGCCGGCGTTGAGTTCCCAGGCCCAGCCAGGCCAAAGGGAACAACATGGCTCTGTTTGGACTGTCTGTGCTTGTCATCAGTCTCAGGCTTCACTTGTGCCGTCCGTGTCACCACTACATTGTCACTTAGCGCCACCAGGCATGATATCCAATACAGCAGCGCAGGAACACAGCCAATCAGTAACTTGTGGCTTTCACCTGTTGGCGCCAATGTGAAATGTGGAAGTATGTGTTTTACCTGGAAACTTCTGGAGGGATGAAGTCACGGTAAAATAAACTCATGAAGGAAAAACCTTAGCTTGATAAACATGATGTTCAACCACTTTCAGTACTAGTCTGGTGACAATTTATAGATGCAGATGAGAGGAAGAAGTTGTAATCTCTGACTTCCATTTCCTCAAATGACTTTCTCTACCTGTATATTTGTAGAGAGTGATGTTTATAGTGTTGATTGTTCCTTTGTTGACATTTTGACTGGAATTACCACTGCAGATTATTTTCACCTTATTAGACACTTCTTCTATTAATTTCTCAGAGAGATAATGTAGCTTTTTTCAACCTTATCTCTATTTAAGTCATCTTAAACAATCTAAAAATGTTGGTTGTACTTCCAACATCTTCCATGTTATTAGACATAGATCAAAACTTCTTCATTTACATTTATAGTCCCTATCATAGCTTGTATTCCAGACAAGTGACACAACTACAAGAAAGACAGGAAGTGGCATCCAAACATATGAGTGTGGAGGATGTCATGGACATTGATAAGGTCGTCCCAGTGCCAGAATTTTACTCATAAAAATTGATGTTGCGTATACCTGTTTTAAACAAAATATAAGACCTGTAGGCACAAATCCATTGGGAATATATTTGTGCAATTCATGCAATGTTACCTCCTCTGCTCTCCATTTGTAAGAGACAACAGTGTAACTTTTGCATCTCTACAAAATGCAAGATGGACAAGATTAATGTCCATATTGCATATATATGCATATTTTTTTAAAAATGTCAGCCCTCTTTGATACTTTCAGTTCTAAAAATTGAGATTTTGTAATTTAAAAACATGGTATTGAAAGGTACTGTAAATTATGAGGGCCTTATGGATGCATTTTGGTTGCAATTTCTTGGTTTTCATCAATTCTGAAACTCAGTAGTATGTTATTCAACCTAGAGAATTAGATGAACAAATTTAATGGCACTGTGGATTAGATGAGTGGTCCTCAACTGGTTGGGCATCAAGACCCACCATTACATCCTTAAAGTCCCTGTGAGGTGGTAAAAAAATCTTTGTTTTAGATTTGTTGTTTGACAGGCCACTGTGTTATGGCCAAATTTTAGTCATGAAAAACATTGAAAGTTTACAAAATTAAGCTTCACAATCATGAAAAATGAGGCAGTAAAATATGCTCTAGGAATGGTGTGGGTGTGTTGTTGAATAAGCTGAAGACACGCCCACTCAGGAGAAATATGATCCTCTCAAGTTTAAAAAAAAGCTGTTTCTTATCAGAGCAGCTGCCTGGCTCCATACCAGAACAGAGAGACAGAAGTTAGGGATTAAATTTACTGTTTTCTGGCACAAATCTCTCTTGTATGATACTTTAAAGATCAGTAACATCAGCTAACAACAGACTGTAGTAGTTGTAGCGTTAGGGGTGTGGGGCAATTCCCCATTAAGACTGGTGATGTCATGGGCTCCTATGTTTTTCCTGCCCAAATAAAAACAAGCCAGGAAAGAGGTGAAGAACTTTCTAATGATCTAAAAAAAAACAGTCATATATAGATCTCAGTGTTCACAGCAGCCTTATTCCAGCATATCTAATGTGATAAGACATTAAGTTTGGATTTCACTTTGCAGGGACTTTAAGTGAAACTGTGACCCTCATCTTATTAGGAATTTGAAGTTTATTAAATGAAAAATGTTGTCGTTTGGACCAAAATGGAGCACAGCATAAATGGACAACGAAAAGGAACAAAACAAACATGTTTAAAAGCTCATAGCTTCAGAAGAACTTAATGCCTATTGTTGTTGTTCTCCATTTTTCAGACAGCATGGGAATTTTCTGTTTTCTCAAGAAATGTTGTTATTATCTTGAGGAAAACCAGCCAAAGAAAAGGAGATGAATATGGAGAATTCTTGAGACAAGTACTGAAATTACTAGTAATCATAGAATATAGGTATAAGTTTACTGTATCAACTTAAGGCTTCTGTACATGGACTCTGTGCCAGATTCCCCCCCCCCAGCACACATTCATGACCCACTGGAAGGAGCATCGCCACCCACTTTTGGGTCCCGACTAGGGCTAACAAGTTTGGAAAATTATCTAATTGTGATTATTTTTTCCAACATTGTAATTACAATTTAATATGGGTTAGTTTGTAAATTCCTATTGTATGTATTTTTTTTTTAACAAACACAAGCCACAAATTATCTATATTTTAACAAACACAGTATTGATAGATTTAAACTAGGGCAGAACAATTGAAAAAATGTCTTTTTGACTCAAATTGCAAATTCAACACAAATTGCTGTCTTTAGGGGAATGATCATTTTAAAGTCATTCTCATTTAGATTAAGAAAAGCACAAAAATAAGAAGGATTTTTTTGTAGATTGTTCTAAAAATGACAGTTGAATGTTTGCATGATGTTTAAAACATAGCATCTCTGCTGTAAAAAGTAATATAGTTATTTTGACTGACATTTCAGGATGATTAAATAATGCACTTTATGCAATTTGAAAACTACTGCTTGGCATTTTGAGATTTAATCCAAATTTTGATTAATCGCCCAACCATAGTCCTGACCCACCAGTAGAGAATCTCTGGATTAGATCGCCCTCTAACAAGCAGCAAGAATTTTATTGCCTTGTTTAGCTAGATTACCACCAATAGTTATGCTGAAATTCATTTAACCTGGTTTTGTTTTCTCCATAATATGACAGAAGATGTGATGAAATATCCACTAAGTTGAATGAACAAAGGGAGTATATTTAAAAGTCTTGACGTTTTGCACTAAAACAAATGAGCAATAGAGTATGGAGTCAAAATAACTAACTAAATAAATAAAGGTATACAATTTTTCCAATTAAAGTATTACAAATAAAGTAAACAAACTACTTCCTCTACCATGAACTACGTGTACTGCACATCTTCTTTCCTCATGCAGTTCTTTTTCCAACAAAACTAAGATGTCATCTTTACCTGGTTAGAGCAGAGTCTGCTCCTCACTCATCAATCAATCATGCACCCATCCCCGCAGAAGCATAAACGTCACACACCCGAACCGTGCACACTGAGTCTGTTACGTTATATTTGTATTTACCGCAAAAAATTTTTAAAAAGTGGCAAAATGTTTCATTCTGCGAGAAAATAAGCAGTGAGGATGAGTCTGTGGCTCTGTCACTCCTTCAAAATCACTCTGAATCCATCCATCCTGACACAGCGCTTCATACAGCACCAGCTGTGCCAAGTTGGAGAGATGGACAGCAACTTGTAAGACTCACTTACACTAGGCAATCTGTACTGTGCCTTAATCCAGTCTGTTAGGTGACTGAGCGACAAACGTATCTCTGGTATTTCCATGGTTGATATCCACATGGTAAACGGGCAAATCACACTGTTTAAAGTGAGGATTCGGTATGAGAGAGAGAGAGAGAGAGAGAGAGAGAGGGAGGGGGGCAAACGAGCAGGAAACAGCGGGAACCAATCTGAATCATCAATCATCACACTGCTTCCTCAGATTAGACATTTTGCTGTGGTAAACATTAAACTTCATGTCACAAATACTGCAGCGTAACCTGCATTGTATTTTGAAAAGTGGAGCGCCACCTTCAACCGCTTCCTATCAGCCATCTTTGTTTTGTTGATTCAGTTCGCTGCTACCGACGTCATTACTCTTGTGCATGCAATGCTGCGTTAGTGTCCAGCATGGAAAACTGACTACTCTTCCACTCTCTCGCAGTCATAAGGATGCTTTTAGGTACCAAAACATGGTATCGTTTGACTTTACGTGAATCGGTACTCGGGGGTACTGATGGAATTTGGCTGGTACCTTTAAAAGTACCGAATTCGGTACCCCTCCCTAACTACAACTGATTAAAGTTTTGGACTTCTGAGCTTAAATCATTTTAGTTTCCTGTCTCTGTTGCTTGATCACTGCACACGCAGGCCTCAATAAAGACTAAATCCCATCTTATGATTGCAGTTGTATTTTGCATTAATGATCGATCTCTTAGTATTGGTAATTGTGTTTTGGACATGATGGTGCCTTTCATATTTTTCCAGTAGGGAGCCTGGGAGAGAACAATGTTCTGCTGTGTCTGGTTATTCAAACAGGAAGACGGTGAGCAACAGATAGGTGGCTGTGTTACGTCATGGACGCTGACTTTTAAAGGTGGACAAGTTGATGAATACTAGTGTAAGAGATTAAAGGATAGATTTGTTCCTGTCCTGCATTTTTTGTTGTATTTAGGGAAAAATCATGACATAAAGTGAGGGTATTTTGAGATTTGGTTGTCAAGTTTCCTTAAATAACTTCCTTTAACATAGATACACAGATAGAATTGTGAAGTATGAACTTAAACAACAAAAGAGGCAAAACAAGTGACAAAAATGTGAAGTACACTCAGAAAACTTTTATCACAAAGATGAGATTATGCAGATTCTTGCCTCTATACCTTGAACTGTTGTAGGACAACAGTTTCTCCCTTGTTTTACATGTAAATGAACCTGCTTAGCTTCAGTGGACTGTACCTTGAATCATCAAAGCATCCCCTTTTTGTATCAGCTTGGGATAACAGTAGACCCATGGAAAAGAAAGCACCGATACAAACAGTCGTCTATGCAAATGGAAACAAATGCCACTGTGGTAGCTTTGCTAGCCACCCGGCAGTGTGTGTCGACTCAAGTGGAGCAAATTCAAATGAGGCCTGGCCCCTGTTATAGCACCGTGTGGCTAACCATAAAACATGTTAAAGCCTACATGTAATCCTGCCTTTTTTATGCTGAAACAAACAGGTCACTGTAGCCACCGAGGAACATTTGAGACCTGTTAATGTCATATATGTGTACTGTATACACTCTCAGCCAAAAGGCTAGGATTAGCTCCACAGTATTATTTACAGGATATGAATTACAGTCTTTTGTAAAGGTTAGATTTGCATTATGTCTAGCCCTAGAGTTACACACATCTACTTTTGTTTTTGGTGAAGAATGAAGGTATTCATAAAGCTCTGTATCTTAAACTGTTGCTAAACATGTGTCCAACAATAACAACAGTGTGTCTTTTTTTTATTAGATCTGATGTCAGTTTACAGGCCAACCATTAAAGGACAAGACAAGCTTTCTGCTGCTTTTGTTCTTCGGGGTAACACCTTTTCAGTGCTTCTTTGCTGCTAGCTTTCAGAGGTTTTCTCGTGATGAACAACCTCAGTCCTAGAAGTTTGTTTCTCCCTCTAATTGATAACTTGAGGATCTGTGATGTGGGGCAAAGGGTGGCACAGAGGGCTGCTGCTCTGGTTTTAGAAACATTATAAAAGATGATCAGTCTGAAAACATCTCTCCCTAATTTTTAGCACATGCTCTAGTTTTTAACTGTCTTTCTGTCATTGATCACTGTTATCTAATGAAGATCTTCTTTTGTAATCTAAAGGAAGTGGTGATGATGGTTAGCCGATGAGCTACTTGTACTCTGGCTGGCTGCGTATTGAGGAATTTTAAAGCTCCTGTAAGGACCTTTGGGCTTGTGTCAATTTTAGTCATGCCTGTAGCCAATTCAAACCATTTTTGCTTTTCTAATTTTGTCCTGTTCATGTGTAAGCTGTGTTTTTTTTTTCCTAAAAAATCTGTTGATGGTTAAATACATTCATTGAGAATTTTCTGTGGAAAATAGTAAAAAACAAGTTAATCTCTTCATCTGTCGCCTACCCTGTGGCAGCATTTTTTAGACTTTAAAAATAGCTCTATCCAAATAACAAATCTTTTTCTTGATGTTCTTATTCTGTTTGCTTTTGCCAAACTAAAAGAGGGATCAATATTTCATTCTGCTTGGCGACTGGCTAAAGTCTCCTCACAGTAGCTTTAAGGCAGTGGCCCTTTGTTGTTGTTGTTTTCTTCCCCATTAGGGATTGTACCTGGTTCCTTTGACTTTTTTTTTGGCATTATCTCTAGCAAGGTTTCCAGATACGTCAAGACAGTCTGTCCACAGACTGCCGCTCTCGGATGCTTGCCTCTGCAGATCACTGCTGTCAGTAGAGATGGGAAAAGTACATGACTACTGTACTCCAAGTAAAAGTACAGTTACTCTGGTTAAACTTTACTTAGGAAAAAGTAAAAGTATAGGTCTATAAATCTACACTAGTAAGGGTAAAGTTATTCAATTTCAAAGTTTGCTTTAAGTACTGAGTAGCTGCTGGGGCTGAACAATTGGGAAAATAATCTTATTCTCAATATTGCATTTGCGTTATTCCTTGACATGCAACTAATTTATGAGTTCCTCATGTTATGTATTTTTCAACAAACACAAACAACAAATCATTCTATATTATAACCAACACAATATTAGATTAAACATTAACTTTTCTTTCCTTTACATTGGTCCTGTAAGGATGACATAACATGATGCATGAATCAGTATGAACTGCATATCTGTATTTATCTACTTTGATCACAGTAGTAAATTTACTGGTGTGTTTAACTTATGGGCTGCCAGCAATCATGAAAAAAAGTGATGAACAATTTTGAAAAAATATCTAAGTTAATTTTGACTTACATTGTAGAAGAGTTATGAATCATTGTGATGAAGGGAATGTACATTCTTTATGTCATTCTCATTTTAATTAAGAAAAACATTTACAAAAACAAGAAAAGTACGTTAAAAAAAAAGAAGTGATGCTTTAATGTTTGAATGGTATGTGGCACGACACACTTCTGTAAACAATGGCATGAAACTTTTTTTGATACAGTCTAGTTCAAAGAAACATTACAACTTCTGCCATTTGAAAAGCATAGTAGGCTATATTGCAGTTTAATTTAAATCAAGATTTATTGCCCAGCCTTAGCTATTGCAGGGTTGTACAGTATAATATTAGATTTTCTTATTGGCAATGAAAATATCAGAATAAGAATCTCCACCAGGGTTTTTCAGGTAAAGTCAACCTCTATTATAAAATAAAATACAAAAAGTACAGTTACTCTGGTAAAAACTTGCTTAAGTAGAAGTAAAAGTCCTAATTTCAAAATGTACTCAGGTACATGTACCCCAAAAAAGAAATACTCAATTACAGAAATTTTGATAAACAAAAGTTACTTTCCACCTCTGGTTGTCAGGTTGGCTCAAAAACTTTGAAAATAAGGTCATATTACACTTCTGGTTAGGGCTACGGTAAGGGTTAGGTTTATGAAAGGGTCATTGAGGAATGTTGATTGACAGTATAAATTATCATAACACAAAATTAAAGTCCCTGTAAAGTGATATAAAAAATCTGTATTTTAGGTTTGTTGTATGAGAGGCCACTGTGTTATGTACCACCAGGCCAAATTTCAGTCATGAAGAACATGTCTAAGTTTATATAATTAAGCTTCAAAATCCTGAAATATGAGGCAGCAAAAAATCTGCTCTGGGACGGTGTGGATGTGTCAGTGAGTGAGCATAAGCCACACCTACCCACATAAAATACCATCCTCCCAAATTAAAGAAAAATGCTTCTGATTGGGCGCGCAGATGGTCGAGTGTTTTGAGGCGCAAACCATGTACGCGGGCGGCCCGGATCATGTCACTGAAAGCAGTGACATGATCTAACAACAGACTGTATTGAGTTGAACTGCTCTGTGATTTATATCCTTGTAGCACTGGGGGGGTGGGGTCATTTCCCATCAAGACTGGTGATGTCATGGGCTCATATGTTTGCCCTGCTCAAGTAAAACCAAGCCAGGAAAGAGGTAAACAACTTTCTAATGGTCTAAATCACAAATTCAGTCACAGATAGATGTCTGTGTTTTCACGTGTTTACAGCAACCTTGTTCCAACATATTTGAATTTCACTGTACAGGGACATCAAATCCTTTCACACGAGAAGGAACTAACTTGACCTGAAAACCTAATTTAAAATTTTTGATAGTGTTGGACATCTGTGATTATTTTGACTTGTATTGCATATTTAAAATGAATAATTGTATTGAAGAAAACAATTATTTTTGCCATTCTTATTTTACTAAGAAAAACATACAAAATCAAGGAGAGTATGATTTTTTAAATAATACTCTAATAAACAACTCCCGAATGTTTGCATGATGTGAAGTGCATACTGTACATCTCTGTTGCAAGCAACTGTAATAATCTGGTATTTAGACACGTGTCAGGGTAAAGAAATGTTGTGCCTTCCATCTTGCAATTCAGTCCTAATTTTGATTAACTGCCAAGCCTTGGTGTTTAATATGACTGACTATAGAAAAAGCTCATCCTCTATGAAAGCACTAAGGCTACTATTGTAGCTGCAGCTAGCAACTGTTCCTGTAACTACTACTAAATCGGCAAATACGTCATATATATGACTGCAGCGTGATCCCTCTCAGCAAGCTGAGTTGATGTTGAAATGTGGCCTCAAGACTTGGCCGGCCCCTGAGTAGTCCGAGTGTATGGTCACTGGGAGCATCACAAGTGGGATGTCCAACACAGGAATCAACCCACCCTTTGGCTTTTTACTAGCATATGACTTCCCAAACTCTCATTTACTTTTCAGAAGTAATTTGCCTCATCGTGTGCAACTCTTACTGTGACAAAAAGCTGGGAACCAGGTACTTTATCACCTTGATGTCCTCCATTGTTGTAGTAGTAGTAGTTTCATGCTGACCATGATGTAATGATGACCCCACCTATGTTGAGGAGCTTCTATCAAAGTATTTACTGTAATAGAAAACGTAACCTGGTACTTAAATTTATAGAGTTCCACCGACAGATATGGAAATGCACCATTAGTTCCTTTAGAACTTGACTCTCTTGTAGCAAATGAAACAAGCTATTTGCTCCACAACTTTGCTTAATCATATCCAGGCCATTTTGTTTTCTGTGTCAGCCTGACCTATATGATTCCAAGTGCAACATTACATCATGCACCAACTTGATTAAGTTTAAAACTTATTCTGAGAACAGAGAATAGGTCTGGGCAGAGCCAGAGCGCGAGCATCTTGTTGCTGATGAAGGAGGAGGGGTAAAAGCTTAGGAAAGAGTTAAAAAACAAAGCTTGTGTTAAAGCAAATTCCCTCCTGGTGTCTTTGTGTGTTATCAGTTCCTCTGTAGGGCACTGCAGCACACACTGCATTTATTCAAAGACCCAGTGTCACACGCCTCTGTGGAAAAGAGCCCTGAGGACCATAACCCCCCCCCCCCACTCCACCCTCCACCCTTTATCCTCCATCCAGTCCCATCACTCGCTAGTTTCCATAGTCATCTCCATGTCTGCATGTTTAAAAAATTTGGTGAGACCTGCAGAACTAATAGCAGTAAGAATGTAATCAGATCTTATTGTTAGTGGAGGTGGCTGTTAAAGTTTGATTGTAAGGGAAGTGAAAGCAAATACAGGCTAGAAAGCAAATATGGCCCCATTTTCTTTAAGAGTTTGGAACAGCAGATAAATGGTTGTCACAGAAAATGAACACAAATGTAATTAATTTATGGAATAGTCTGTTTAGTTGTAGCCATCAGTGTTTGGGTTATTTTTGCCTGTGCCTTAAGCAGAAGCATATTTTTTCTAATCCAAATAAGGTAAACAAATTCTGTTTCTCCCTGTGTGAGATCAGTGTGGACTGGATCCTTGGGTTTCCATCCATGTTTAACTTAATCACCAGATCTGCTCAGAGGAGATCTCCTGGAGCATGTGATCATTTATCAGGCTGCTTCTCTCTGGTTCGGGGCTACTTTTACCCTCTCGTGGAGCCAGTGCGAAGTGTCATGTGGTAGTTCCAAGCTAGAGGAGTTCATGTGAACAGGAGGCAACGAGGGATGTTAGCCCAGACATCTTTGTGTGGGACAATCAGACAGTCCTGGTTATGACTGTAATTCATGACACATTGCTTAGGTTTTTAAAGTTTCTCTGTGGGTGTGTTGGTCATACAGTATAGTAATGCATCCAAACATACCACTGGTATGATTTAGGAACTCTATACATCTATACAATCTATCAAAAAAGTGAATGAAAATAAAATGTGTAGAAAATTTAACAGTATGTTCATTCATGTCAACAGTACAAAATAGCTTTTTGCTGTTTTTTTTTCCTATAGAATGCATTCATATGCTGTCTGCAGAGATGATACACCTTCTTTTCTTTAGAAAAGTGATGTATGAGAAGAAAGATAGCAAGCGGAATACTAGTCAACACTTTCCGTCAGGTGGTCAGTATTTCAGTATTTTTCACAACTTTAAAAACATGATTTATAACAACACAATTACCATTATTTTTATGATCATAGCAGGGGTGGACCAGTTATTGGCCTGGCTAATTATAGTGGCCAATATACAGCATTGGTTCTATGGGAAGACCAATTATGGGCCTAGCTGATTACTGAAGTTGATATTTGGCATTTAGCCGATTATCGGTATATGCATTTTATTTTACAGATAATTGGTAAAATCAGTTAATTCTGGCTGATGTGCTACTTAAGCTCCACTGCAAGGTGTGTCTTACCCTCTGGCTTTGTTTTCACTCTCTACAGTTTCAACTAATATCCTGCTCACAACACTATCTGACTGGCTTTATGTTACACAGCTACCAGCCAATCAGCAGTGAGGCTAGAGTAGCACTGACACGGGGTGTAGTGTGGGGCATCACTTCCTGTTTCCTGCGGCTACCGTGTTGCTCTGTACTAGTGCTAAATTCTTTTTTTTCCTTAGTCTTTAACGAGTAGATTTACTTTTGTCACATTAAATACATGTTGTTTGCCACTACAAATTCATATTGATTCCAAATATCGGTTATCGGTCATGTGCACTAGTAATTGGTATCAATATAGGCCCTGAAAAACCATTATCAGTTGACCCTTAATTGGGATGATTATCTTAATCAGGGTTTTATTTTACAGATCACTGATAAAATTAATCGATTAAAAGTGTGCTACTTTGCCTTTGTTAGACATCATACAAGTAATAAGCAATGAAGTAGTCTAGTTTGGGATTTTTGAATGACAAGTTTACATCCTATCACACGTAAGCATAACATCAAAATTACTGACACACGTCCCATTTTAACTGTAAATGCGTATTAGTGCTGCATGATTTGCTGATAATATGTGATTATGGTTATACTGGACAATATTGCGATATGCAACTGCTATTTGGATATATACATAATACATGAATGGTATCATGGGTCTACTTAGTTGGTTATCAAGGAAAATGCAGAGGATGATAGTTCTTAGGTTGTATTTTAACTCAAAGCATTCAAATGTGAACTTAAAGGACTTTCTGAAGGCATTTTTTGTGATCTTTCAAGTACTACTTCATAAAAACGTGAGAATATGAAACCAGACATCTTCTTTGTGATTAGATTAATTGTGCAGCACTAATGCATATTAGTTCCAAATATTGGACAAGACGAACTAAAAATAATCGCTGTCAGTATCAGCCCTGAAAAATCAATATCTGTAAATCCCTTATCCACAGTACTGAATATTACCATAGCTAGAGCAGGGCAATTATGGCAAAAATCATAATCACCATTAATAAAACTCTTTTCCTCAATTATGGTTAATGAACAGTTATTTCACCTCCAACTCGGTTTGTGCTGTGAATATTTGTATAATTTTAAAGGGGACATATTAGGCAAAAATCACTTTTTTAGGCTTTTGTACCAAACATATGTGCCCCTGGCCGGTCCACAATCCCCCCCAAGTACCAGAAAAATCCATTTCCCCACCCTCTCTTTCTCCACCTTTCTCAGATTTTACCCTCATGACATCACGTGGGGCGTAAGCACCTGCCCCCAGGTTTGGTTGGCCTGCCCTACCCTGCTTGGAGGAAAGTTCGGCCCTCCTCTGGTGATCTTCCTCTCAGCTGCCAGCTGAGATGCTGGATAGCTCAGTGGGTTACCCTGCTAACTATTGTCTGGGAGATTGATGGTTTGAATCCCAGTCGGGTCTTTAACTTTGGATAAAAGTGTCTGTAACATGAGGAGTGCCACATCCATTTCCTGAGAGGGGTGTGGTCAGGGGCAGAGTCAGACAGCTCATTAACATTTAAAGCCACAGACACAGAAGTGGCTCGTTCTGAGAAGGGCTAAAACAGAGGGGATTTTAGACATGCAAAAATCCAATTCTGGAGGCTTTTTTTCAGCAACAAACTTCACAGGCATGTTTTGGGGACCTCTGAAAACAATATGAACTTGTCTTTAAAGGGTAAAATATGTCCTCTTTAAAACAAATAACTGAAAAGTTGTATATTTTAAAGTTTAATGCATCAATCTTGTGTACTTCCAGAACAAAATGATGTGGCTTAATCCATAAAATGCTGTCCTCTTTAAACAGTTTTGTGCCCTTGTAGTAATTAAACCAGAGTGGTGCTGATTGTAGTTTGACTGGCCAATTTCAAATAAATTTCCCTGGTCTGAACTCCTGATAAAGATTTACGATTGAAAAGATTTTCTTTGCCTTAAAAACTGTCATTGACATCAGTTAATGACATTGACATGAGTTACAATTAAGCATCAACAAGGATATTATACCAAGACTACCACAAAGTGTTGATTTTTGCTACTTTATATTTGAATTCTATGAGTTAATTTACGATGAGAACCAGCGCAGAAACGTGACAGCATTTCTTCATACATTCACAAACTAAACAATGGCAGAAATTGACATTTAACAAGAGACACCTGATGAAAGAGTCTGTGCAGAGAGAGAGATGCAGATGCCCAGATAAGATTATATTGGTCAACGCTGTATGCGTATTACCTTGATCATATGTATCATCTAAACACCGGCCTGATGTGAAGAGAGAGAGAGGAACGCTCAAAGCAACACCCCCCCTCGCCGCCCCGCAGTTTGAGTTTTACTCTGTGGTGTCTCTGTGCAGTATTTGATTGTGCGGTGTCACGTGACCGCCTCTCATGTAGTGTGCTTCTATGGTGCATTAATAGAGAGATTTACAAGTGGACAAAACTGAAATAACCGACACAGCAGGTTTATGTCGGTTATTGGCTCTAAATGTTGGTTTTGATTATTTTTCAATTAATCGCCCAGCACTAATCAAAGCTATTAATTACCTGCAGATTGTTAGTCTTATTTCAGCCAAAAATTGCTAAAAGGCAATAAAGAATAAGCACTTTCTAAAGCACATTAATATAATGGCTGTATTTCAGTTTATAGTATACATTTAGTTTTTTCCTCTTATTTTAAGATATATTTTTGGTCTTTTTATGCCTTTATGTAGAGAGGATAGAGTCAAAAATAATGATGAGAGAGTTAGGGTGAGACACACAGGAAAGGAGCCACAGGCTAGACCTGAACCTGGCTCACCTGCGTACATGGGGCATGACCAGACCTGTAGGCCATCTGTACTCCGTATGCATCTTTGAAGACAAATGCCCATTAAATGTTGCCAAGGACTTCTGTCTCATTGCCATGGTTTACAATAGGTATTGCTGTTGTTTTTTTGTTTTTTTTTTTGTTTTTTTTTAAATCAGAGTTAAACTGAGGTTTAAAAATCTGGTATTGTGACAACCCTACAGTACTTTCAGAAGCATCCAGGTGACCATTTGAGTGGATTTCAGTGCCAGAGATTTATCTTATAGAGCTTTTTATGGTATTTCTTATAAATTTTAAAGGATCTCAAAAATAACATCACTTATTTACTTTCAAAGAGTTGTATGTGAGGATTGGTATCATTTCCAGTGCATGTCTGTACTGAATGTACTTGGAGTTGGGATGCTTTTAGCTGATCTTAGATAAAAACAAGAGGCAGCAGGAACACAGCTAGCATGGCTGAATCGATAGAAAAAAACTGACTACATCCTCTTTAAAGCTCATCAACTGACGCGCTGTACCTTCTTATGTGATTCACATAAAGGAAAAAAAGCTGGTACAGCTCACAACTTCTTATTTACATCTACTACCATATGTGCAGCCTCTCAGGTTGTAGCACAAGTTGCTAATGGGGTCTGTAAGCAATGAGGGCAGGTTTCAGTTTAGCTTCCTGCAGGCCAAACCTGGCTCCTCTCAACCAGGAAATGGTTATCACCACAAGCGTCTGCAGTCATTTTCTTTCACCTTAGACAGTGTCAAACTTGCTGTTTCCCTTTTCTTCTAGTTTGTGGGCTAAGCTAGGCTAAACACATCTTTACTCCAGCTCCATATGTATTCTACAGGCAAGAAAAACCTGTTCACAAAGCAAATAAGTTTACTTCCTAAAATGTTGACCCAATCCTCTAAGTTAAATACTCTACTAATACTTGTTGAGAAAGATTTCCTGCTACTCTTTGTTTTAAATGACTAGAACTGGGCAGATGTGCATATGCACTTAATATTTTGTATCTAATGGCAAGTGATGCTTAGTTTGAGAGAGACAGTACATGAATGCTAAATAATTTGTCTTAGGATAAAATTAGAAGCCAAATTTATTATTCAAAATAAATCAAGCTTTTTTTGACCACCTCATTTGCAACAATTCCTGTGAGGGAAGTTTCTATCTAACTTGTGTTTAACTGCCTGCATAAAATGGTGTTATAAAAGTTCACATACTGAGTGAGAAAGCATTACTTGTTTGCAGAAAATTATTTTTCTTACCCAGTGCGATAAATTCAGGCTTTTGCAACATGTTTACTGCGAGAGCTCATGCTGTGATTTATTGCCCTATCACAGAATGAGAATTTTCAATAACTCTTAAGTCACACTTTCTAAGTACAGACTATTAACTTTGTGTTGGCAGTATATCATTTTTAATATAATAGTTAAAAGCTGGTACCCTACTGCTTAAATCTACTTGCTGTGCGTGATTTAGGCTGATTGCCAGTTTTTTTAATGTATTATTTCTTTTATTTGCAGTGTGTCTGCAAAAAACTTTTTTACACATGCACTCCTGAATATTTCTAGAAAAATTCAAGACAGGCTGCTTCTGAAATCTTCCAGAGTTGCCTGATCTCATGTCCCTTCACAGCATCTAAAGTGGCAAAACATGACGTAAAAAAAGATGCTGCGAAATCCAAGATGGCAGATAAAGAGTCCTGCACTGCAATGATAGTTGTTCTTTTTATGTCAGCACTATGTGTAACTGGACATAGTCACAGAATAAATAAACAAGTGGAAAAAAGCATACTAGCAAAGAAAATAGTATGAAAAAGCTTCATTGCATACATGACCATACTGGTTGCACACCAGTCTTGTCATGAGCCTGAGAATTTCCTTTTTGCATTCACACGTTGGAAATTATTCAAACCCTTTACACACATGCATCCCTAACATTTTCAAGAGGATTTCAGGGTCTCTCATTGTAAGATGCTTTCCTACAGTTTGCCTGCCAGTCAATTAAGGAATGGGGGAGGGCATTTACTAAAGGGCTAGCAAGGAAAATTCAAGTTAAAATCTGTGTGAAAAGCTTTTCTGATTACATTCACACATGCAGCTAACCCAGGTAAATTCAGGAAACTTTAAGGGGTTCTGTGGTCTGAATAGGGCAGGAAATATGAAATAAAATTCTTGAATTTACCTGGGATGGGTTAGCTACATGTGTGCGAGCAAACAGAAGTTTTTCATCCAGAATTTACCCTGAAATTTCCTGCTAGCCCCTAGTTTTTTTTTCTCCTGTGTGAACAAGTCTGAATTGGCCTTAAGAAGCAGGAAATAGTTGACCCTATTCACACATGAACAAAACTCCTGAAAATTTCCTGAATTTGCCTGAGGTTTGGTTTCATGTATGAAAGCAAGCAACAGTTTTTCACCTAGACTATACCCTGACATTTCCCTGCTAGCCCTTAGTATTCCCCCTCCCCCACCACTCTTTTGACTGTCAGGTAAATGCGGGAAAACCTCCTGCTGTGAGGGACAAGTGTGAAGAAGCAAGCCACAAAATTTTCATGGTAGGTTACACTGAATATTTCAGTGTAAGTAGTCCTATGAATGAACAAGACTCCTGAAAATTTCCTTAAATTGCCTAGGATAAGTTAGCTGCACATTTGAAAACAAACAGTATTTTTCCCTCCAGACTATAACCCGAAATTTCCCTGCTGCTTCTGTTATTTTCCCTACCTTCCTGCTCCGTTGACTGGCATGCAAACTGCAGGATAACTTTCTGCTGCAAAGGAAGTGCTGCAAGGGTATATGCACATATGAAGACTAGGGATGTGCATTAGCAGCTGGTTAAACGGTTAAATTTAGATCCCTTGGTTGTCAGCACTAGAATAAGGGGCCAGTCAGTCAAGCTAATTTTTGATATCTGTTTATCAGTTTAGACCCACAATATCGGTCAGTCGCTCATTCTAAACCGAAATACAGCCGCCTGCCAATGGTAGCCCCTGCAGCTGTTCAAGTACTGGCATACTTTCATACTGCTCTTGAATGAAACGTAAACAACAATGAAGAGATAGCAACGATAGCACAATAGAAGGTTATACTCGCATATAACCACATGAATGAGTGGGGATATTCAGCACAGGAGTGTGGATGCTAACGTTAGCCACATTCTGCAACAACTTTGCTCCGTTACAGTACCAAGTTGGTTGAAAGAATGCCTTAAAACTTGAGGGCTAAATGTAGTTCTGAGATTTGATGTAAAATGATCAGCCTAGGAACATCCTTAGCTACCTCTACTAACCTTTATCTCTGCAGCATGTTCACAAAAATTCTAATAAGGAGATACAAACATGCTGCTAAGTGGACATGATCTCAGAATCGGCCTAAATACAGTAACAGTATAACAAAGGGACATTTTAACTCTTGAAGACTGTGTTACACTTTTTTAGCTAATTAAAAGCTGAACCAAACAGTAAAGACTTGATGACTAAGTTTTCTGTATGTTTGAACACTAACTGTACAAATGAATTCAAGGCCCCTGATCTTCCAAAACGACTGTGCTTGAAGTTTAAGTTGCTGTATTTGTTGAAAAAATGTTTATGTCTGCTGTCAGTTCTTTTTTTAAAACAATCTTCTTTCTTTTCTCAGGAGTTCTTTGATCATGCAAAGAAGCTGTGGGATGACGAAGGAGTGAAGGCGTGCTTTGAGAGGTCCAATGAGTACCAGCTCATCGACTGTGCACAATAGTGAGTTTGAAAACTTTAAAGACATTTTGTGGGATGATTTTTGACCTTTGGGTCACTTTCAGGTTTTTAAAAATGATCAGAACTACAAAGATTATGTAAATGGTCACTTCACTTCACTGAAGCTGTAACAAAGTGAGTTTTTTTTTTTTTTTTTTTTTTACAGCCTGTGAACTCTTGTCACATCCCTGCTTTGTCTGTCTGCTGCGTGTCATGTTTAAAGGCTGAAAGCTGTGTGGTGTGTGCTGGTGTCATGTCATATATGAATAGGGCTGAGATATGTTTACTCTGGGTGTGGCAAGGCAAGCAGCAGTTATGTTAGTACTTTGGAAAATCCGACATATATCTCATGGCAGCTTGTATCATGTCACCATGACAATATGCAAAGCCTGGCGTTAAAATGCCTCATCGTTAAAGTCAGTGGAATATTTGTCTGAAAACACGTGTAAAGATGTAAAGGAGCTGTAAAAAGTTATGATTGTTATATGAGTCTTAGCGTTGGTAACAACCTACTTGTGGAGTATATTTTAGTGTCTCTAAGGCTGGATAAAAGTTATGTGGGTCACGATTTGATTTTGGCTACAATCTGTAAAACACAATTGCTCTCTACATACTGCTGTTAGGTAATACTGATATCTGCATGTGTGGCAAGGAGCAGAAGCTGATGCCCCAGATTGTTTGAAGGGCTCCTACAGGTCCTCAGGCCACTGTAGGGTGCTGGTTGTACACAGTGGAGGAGCCCCCTTTCTTGCCTGTAAAAGGAAGTTTGGATATGCAAAATGGCTCACTGATTACGGCGCTCTCCTTCTGCTTCCTCTCTGACTCACCTCTGGATTCACATGTAAATATGAGAACATGTACATGTTAGTTGTCCTCTCCCATCTCATCCTAAAGGTTGGCTCCGTTTATCTGTCGGGGTTTATGTCAAAGGCACATTTTATCAGTAAGTGGGGATACTGTCTTGTTGTTCTTAGTGGTTTTTCAGCCTGCGCTGCATGGGTGTAGCATTGAGATGTTTTAAAGATGGTATAGCACGTAGACAAACAGACTCTGTACTCTCTTCCTGAATATCTTCCGTTCCTTGAACATAAATTTGACTCGGGGTCAGGCCTTCCTTGGTTGCCCTGCCTGAAAGCTGCTTCCATAGAGAGGAGAGAGACAGTCAGGTGATGCTTAGAGAGTCACATGAATCTGTAAGGTGGAGCTGTTATAGTCCAAGGCCTGTGTTTGTCTTTGCTGCTCTGAGTCAGTCTGTGTCTGTTTGCAATGCGGCTGCACAATATGTAAAAAAGCATCTTGTGTTTATTTTAGCCAATAATCCAGTCTCATAATGATACCACATAATATCCCAGAATCATAAACATTTCAAGTTTCTTCCTGAACGTTCCTGTTTTTTTCTGGCTGTTGAAATCAGAAGAAAATACTCTGTACTGTGATAACTGGAACCACTGATGCTTGCAACTAGCCGAGGCACTGATAATACAGCTGTCCTGTGACATGAGTAAACATTAACAGAGCAAAATGGAGACAGTGAAAAGCATACAGTATTTGATAGGGCCATATTGTCAAAATCTGGTGGAGCTATACATATCGCATCACAGGGGCAACAATAGATATATAAGGATATTCAAGTACAGTGATACCCTCGTATGCCTTACCTGACTTTACTCTTTGTGTTTATGCTAATGCTGTGTGTAAACACTGTTATAGTGGAAGAGGTAAATAGCTTAAGATTGTGTATGTGGTCAAGGATTCAAAAACAAATAAATATGAAAAATTGTAACATATCCAAAAGGTACCAACATGTATAGAAAGATAGACGCTGCTTTTATTTGACTTTGTGTTGTTGACAAAGATCAGACATAAGATCCAGTACTATTTGATTTTGGCCACCAAAACTAAATTGCATTACACTGCAATTTTCCAGCATTCTCAGCATCAGAGTAATTTACATCTGATCCTCATAGTTGCTTACTAGGGGCCAGCCAAAATCGGGTTTTCAAGGCTCATAGTGTTTCGGATTATTTGTAGTTCATGACGATGATGGATATTTGCATCTGATAGTTGGAAATCGATTCATTATGGCAAACAAAATGTGCTTCGTGTGACGAGAGGAAAATTTCATGACCAAAAATATCAAGTAAAATAAACAATTTAGCATGAACTCTGTCATTGCAAGAAATGATACAAATCAACACAGTAGCAGCAGAAAAACAGGAAGTGATGCCATATCTTTACTGTGGGTGGGACATTAGGGGAGACTGTGGGGAGTGAAAACAGAGCCAGAGGAAAAGACGCGTTATGGAGCCAAAGTAGCGCACTTTGTAACTGATGAAATTTGTTGTCAGTTTAACAAAAAAAAAATAATAATAATAATATAAAATGCACGTACAGATTATTGTCAACTGCTGACCATCAGCCTTGATAATCAGCAAGGTTGACAATCAGTCAACCCCAGTTGCTCACTTTAATGAACAGTTCCTCCACCCTTTTGTTTTTAATCAGCTCCTCTGTCGTATCATTCTTTCACTTTAAAGGTGAAGTGTGTAATATTTAGCATGGTAGCATTTTGCTACTAATGTGGCAAAAATGAAATGTAATATTTATAAGAAGGCCTATCTAAATGATGTTTAATCACCAGAATATATAAAATTGTTATAAGTTTTATTAAATTTTAATAAGTCGTTTATTCCTACATGGGAAGGGTCCCCTCCATGGAGTCTGCTGTTTTGGATTTTTGCAATTTGCATGTTTCTACAGTATCACAGATCGGAGAAAATAAAAGAAACCCATTTTTTAGCATTCCACTGGTTGCCACAATTAGCATCAGAAGTCGGCATCACAGTCTAGATTCTGGCTGTTAGGTGTTGCTAATATTCCCAAATTTTACACACTGCACCTTTATTGATCACTGGCCCTTTAGCTGTTAAGTTGCTGTTTCTAATTGGAATACAGTTGTATTTTTGGACAACAAATATCACAGATTCATGTTTTTAAGTGTGCAAAGTACCATTTAAATTCCATTTTGGTCATATTTGGGCCATCTTACTTGATTGTCTTTATTGAAAACATAATGGGACCCTATGTATGCAGCACACTAGAGTTAACACTCTACATGCTCTATTAAGAAATCTTGTGTATACATTTATCTGCCGACTTGATTCCATTTGGAAAAAAATCATGTTGGCTTTGGCAGACATCAGATACAGTACTCTGAGATACATGTCACCGTTATGGAAACATCAGTGCAGATGTGCCTTTTAAGTGTATTTTCGTATACCTAATGTGTTTGATAGACTTTTATTGTTCCTTTACGAGAACATGTTTGTCTTGTGCTGCCTTTTTATGTGTCGGGTTGTTTTATGTCTAGACCTTGAGTCCATAATAAAGTTTGAATTGAACTGGTTAGTTAGAAGTAGGGATGCACAACAGTTTAACATCAGTCTCGGCTGATATTGACCCTCTTAACAGACATTGGTCCTTTTGCAAATAATGTTGCACGTACCATTGTAGATTTAGCAGACGTTTGTCTATTGTGTCATATCAGTGTAACATTTGCATTCAGTAGACCTAACTGGTGATGCAGAGAGGAGGGTTTTTCCTCAGGCGGAAGAGGTGACCTGTTGGGCATCATGATCTGTTTCATGGTCAAACATATGAGAGGATGTTGGCATTTGGGGAGTGTTACACCAATGGAAGTAATGAATTAAAAATCTGCATTGGCATTACCATTGGTAGTCAGCTAAATAGTTTTGTTTTAGATTTCTCTATCACAATCAGTGCACCTCTTATCAGAAGTTTTGTGTTTTCCCAAAGTACCAAATTTTTAAACTTCAATATGACTCTTGTAAGTCAAAATGATATTGACGTGTTTCTAGACCACAGCAACAAAAATAGTCTAGTCAGAACCACTCTTGTCAATCATTCAACCATTTCATTGCAAAATGGATACACAGTTTTACTTGGTTGAGAAGGCTCTGCTCAAAAAATGCTTCCTGGGTTATTCAAGCAGCATGTTTGACTTTCTAGGAAGTGTATGGCTAGAAACCCCCATATGGATAGATACATTTATGACAGTGCGTATTGAATACAGTTAATTAGTTCAAAAGCAAACAATTCATAATAGCATGAATCTGAATAGGAGGGTGCAACAAGCTTTATGCTATAAAGGAGGAGGCTGGGGCGGAGGAGGTTAAGCTTTTGCAACATCAGCAGCGTGGTGCATCAGCATCAATGCAAGCAGGATTCGTGAGAAGTACGTCATATTTAAATATAACACTATTTTGAGAGCAGCTTTTGGAGCTGGGAGGCGATAATTAGGATCAGCTGGCCGTCAGCAGGTCATGGCTGGGCATATGACTACTATGTCTAGGGTTGTTCTGATTCTGATACCGGTATTGGATATATGTCCGATACTACTTAAAATGCTGCTATCAGTGAGAAGCAGTTGCTGGCTGTTCTGTAATCACGTGAGGCTGCCTGAATAGAGCATAATGGAGAGAGATAGAGAGAGCCTGTGATGCAGCCCCCTGTATTATTATTTTAATATTTTGCAGGAAAACTCAATAATCAGCAGGAAGACAACTTAAGGGTCACAGCGATGCCATACATTATAATTCTATTTGTTGAGCCACAATCTGAGTAAAATATAGGTCTAAGATAATCTGCTAGTCTGCACAATGTGTCCAGAAAATTCGCACTGGTATCAGATCAGTACTCAGTATTGGCCGAAAACCAACACATTGGTATCGGAAGGAAAAAAAATTTATCGGAACATCCCTAACCATGTCCTGCATGAACTCATACTTAGGCTTCTTAAGTCCTAGGTGCCCATTATTATGTAATTTCTTGCTTTTAATCACCAAGAAATCCAGACAATCCCCTGCATTTTCCTCCTATTTTGGTAGCATATGTGTTGCTACCTAGATAGCGCACCCTTTTTTTCATACTTGCAGCAGTTTCTGATAAAAATGTCTGAAGATTCTCTAAAGCTTTGGTTCCATTTGATGCTATTAATCACTGATATAATTGTGTTGTTTATAACACACAGTATCAGAGAGTATTCAGATTTCTGATAACCGTATTCCCTGTTTTCAGGTTGGTTCAGTTTAATTATGGTTGTTTTGTCCTTTTTGTTGTCAGCAGTGAAGTGATTAGAGCAGGTACAAAAATAATATTAAAAACATGAAGATCTTGAATTAGAATTAATCTATTGGGTTTTGATGGAAGAAAACCACACTGAGTTTGGCACCAGAAAACCAGTTCTACCTTTGTATGTGATATACCAATTTGACGATTTGGTTGACACAGTGTGCCCTCTTTTGTGTCAGTGTGTTTGATTGATGCCTGGAACTTGTCAGACCATGTGGTCTTTTACTTACTTCCTCTTTGTTTTAACCTCTGTGTGAACTATGTGGATGGAGGCTATGAATTGTAGATAATCTGTCCTACCCTCTTCAGACCTGTCTGTGCGTGAAGGCCCCAAACATACGCCTAAAAATATGACATCTGTTATGATGGATTAAATGACACATTTCCCTCCTAGTAGTGATAGATGCCTTTATAATTCACATGGATTAAAGGGAAGAGAATAAAGATCATGACTTTGGACTCAGGCTGTATCTAAACAAATAGTATATTGTTGGAGAATGTGTGGTGCTTTTTTTCTCAGTTTAGAGAGGATGCTGTATGTTTGACTGTTAGCTTGTCTCTTTTCTTAGTGCTAACTACATTTGAGCTAGCTCAGAACGTTACTCCAGAGTCCAGTGAGCTTTCATTTAAACCTTTACTGTTGTTCTATACACCTGGGTCCCTTAGACCTGTTATAAGCCAACACTTTGCAGTCACAAAAAGAGCTTTCTGTCACTCTTACAGTGAATTAAAGGGGAAGTTGGTGTGCATGTGGCTGTTTGTGGGAGAAACAGGTTGGCAGGCAGTGAACTTACATGTCAACAGCTACACACAATAGAAATATTGTCTTATGTTCCACCAAAGAAGATCACATCTGAATGAAAATTTTAAGATTTTGTGAAGACGGATTTCAACCTCCTGTTGGTTTGTGGCGTCCTTCAGAGACCTTGCTGCTCTGCTTGACATTTTTTCCAGCAGGCCTAACTCTGGACGGCCTATCGGACAAAGGCACAGGAAATAAGCATGTGCCGATGGCGGACGCTTGTTATGCCATAGAGCATGTCCATATCGATGCTTTTGGAATCCTGTCACCCATTGATCTGCCCTCTGCATTGCACATTTATACGTTTTAAGAGCACAGATATGTGTCTGCCAGTTGATTGATTATGAGCTATTTTCAGCAGCGACGGGCTGGTTCTATTGCAATGCCTTGGATGTGTCAACGGCAAAATCAAACACTTTTTTACACGCAAATGAATCCAAACTCCCAGGACCCATGCTGGTTTATTTATCTTTTTCTCCATGGTGAGCAATTCTTGAAGCAAATGTAACAACTCATACACTAATCCTTACAATATATTACATACATGATCAGAACTGCTGAAGTAGATGGATGTTATACAGTGCTGATGAATGTCTGGGCTTGTATGGAGCTCTCTTTCTCTGTGTTGGTGTGCTGTGTAGCAGCAGGGCCAGGCTGGGCTGTGCAGCAGGGACTGGGCCATATGAGAGCAGTCCTGGATGTATAACTGTGCAACCAAAAAATGACACTACATTACAGCTGAGGAAAACTCTGAGGATATTTTTCACGAGTATTTATTATAGACTTAGAATCTAGGACTGGGACGATTCACTTTTCTCCCGATTCGATTTTTTACGTTTTTTTTAGGTGCTGATTCAATTTAAATTGCGATTCTACGATATTGCCAATTTTTGCAATCTTTAGTTTGCTTTTTAAACACCAGTGAAAAAGATGAATGATAATGATGCCTACAGACTATATCAGGAAAAATACACATCACATGTGTATAACGATACATCTAGAGAATACAAAATAGTTATAAAATGGTCAAGTGCAGGATTTCTCAGTTTATTCACAACAATTTAGTATCAATTTCACATAATTTGACACAGACTGAGCTAAATACTGAATATGAAGTGCATAAAGTCTATACATATGTGTGTAGTATATATATGTATAACTTATTATGTAATTTTAAGTTAATATCGAATTTAACAATGTAGAATTAAGCTATTTAAAAAATATATAGTCCTGCATCATCTCGCATTTTACCTATCTTTGTTCAATCTGAAGATGAGGATTTTCCCCATTTGTTGCACTAAATTAAAATGCTACCGTGATTTTTTTTTTTTTAAGAAAAGGGGAATAAATTGTTATAGAGCGAATGTACCACAATCCTTTATATTTCATATGTTATCAGTTTTTTATGTCATCACATAATGTGTTCGTGGAGGGAGATTATGGGAGATGAGCTGATCGTCACGTCCAGCTTTAAGACTGATGGACTGTGTTTTGCGGAGGGCATGACGTGACAGGCCAGTATTTCTTTCTAGTGTTACCGAAGCCGTCATTCTTAACGACACTACACAGGACAGGTCCTTACAAATAAAACGACTGTGATTATGGTTGCATGAGTAGAGACCAGCAGTAGCTTCAACGGGCTTGTTTGTTGACGTTAGCCGTTAGCTGTAGCGCTAACGCGATGATGCCTAACTAGTAGATTCGTTGTGTTGTCTCAGTATTTTACTCTGGCGTGGCATATCTTGCAAACGACTGTCTAACTCCTGTCTAAGTTTGTGCTGTCTTTAATGTTTTGGAAGCCAAAATAAGTCTACACATCCACTATGAATGCAGCAGAAGTCGCTCTGCTGGGTAGGTACAAGCAACCGGCTCACGCAGACCGGAAGTCTCGTGTGATCTCGTTGTCTCAAGAGAGAAGAGGCAAGAGTCAACTGCCAGCTAGCGATGCCTGCCGCCGACTAGCGGTCAGGGGGTGAAATTACACCACAAACTACTGCACCAACAAAGTGAATAATTACCTAATTAATTAAATATCAATACTGCATTTTAAAATATCGATACAATATCACGCCAGGAAGGATCGCGATATTTCAGTGTATCAATTTTTTGTCCCACCCTTATTAGAATCATTTACCTTCATTAGTTATTGTAGGGCTGGGCGATATATTGAGTATACTCGATGTATCGCAACTTTTGCCACGCACGATGTATAAAATGACTATCGCGAGTATGAATTTAGTTTTGAGCTGCCAGCGGGAATTTTTGTATCAGCGGCAAGAAAAGCAAGGGGGAAGAAGGTAAACAGCAGCGTGGCGAGTTAGTGGAGAGTAGGCTGCGTTTTGAGATGGACAACGAAAAACAGTGCTGGATCTGCAGCGTTGAGCAGTGGTTCAACTTTGAAAAGGAAGAGGTTGAACTCACGCAGTATTCGTTAAAATACGCTGCAAGATGACTCCAAGATAACAGCAGCAGTAACACAAGACGTCGCAAAAGACAAGAGCTCAGTGTTGTGGAAAAGCTAGGATTTAACTATCTCATAAAGACACTCCACCCAGAATACGTGATTTGCCTTGGTGTGAGCATTTTGCTGAAAACTCCCTGCCAGAGTCGTACATGTCAGAGAGAAGATGGCCCAGCAGTGGACAAATGTGATCCACTTCTCCACAGCTACGGAGAGTTATCTCAGCCTACAGTTCAAAACCCCGACAACGCAGAGTTAAAATGTTCCTGCTTTCAGAAGAGCTTTTTTTCCTCCATGATCACACAGGAGAGCTTCTTGAACAAGATCTAAAGATGCTCTCATGTTATGAACTTGTCAGAAATTGCTCCAGCGTTCATCAACAGAGATAATGGACTAATATAATCACAGCTGTGAGCCTGAATGGTGGACTAGACTGCAGGCCATTGGCTGCATGCAGGATTGGTGAGTTCTGTGTAGGTTTGCTTCACCCTTAATAAGGAAAATAATCATTTTATAATCAGCAATTGTAAACAAAACAGAAAACATTTCAGGACTTTCCATACACTGTAAAAGACTGAGTATTAAATGATTTATGTATTTTTGATTTATTTGTGATAGATTGAATGAAGTCCTTTTCAAAATAAAACTGCTAAATTTGACTTTATATTGATTTTTACCCTTTCTGCATACAGTTGCATAAAAAAAATCCAATAGAACAGTCTATTTTAGTCACCAAACTAGTGTCATTTGGGGCTGAGTTAAACATTATATGGCCACTTACAGGACAATTCAAAATATCGCAATATATATCATGTATTGGGATATAGCAAAAATATATTGGGATATCAATTTTTAGGCCATATCACCCAGCTCTAAGTTATTGTATGGTTCACTGTGTTCTCTCTTTGATTAGCTTGACTCAGATGACCACTGCCTGATTGAGAAAGTTTCCCAGAACCACAAAGCCTTCTGGAAATTGTAGTTTATAAATATGTTTTTCTGTGTAAAGTGATTGAAATTAGTTGGTTTTAATCAGATTTGCATGCTTGTCAAGCTTCATAGTTTATAGTTTTGCATGAGGTTTCCACTGAAGCTGAAACAATAGTAAGAGCAATGCATTACTAAGTGATTGATCAGTTGACTAATACTAAATTTATTTGGAAATATTTACTTACTATTTTGTTATTCAATTCATTTTGGGGGGTCTTTTAGCCTCTATTTTGAGGGGATAGCCGAAGAGAGGCAGGAACCTAAGACATGCACCAAATAGTCCCGAGACCAGGAATCGATCCTGTGACCAGTGCATCGAGAACTGTAGCCTCTGCATATGGGTGCCTGCCCTACCCTCTGAGCTAAACTGTTGGTCCATTTTCCTAAACAAGAATGCTTAGGTTGAAAATCTTACAAACTTTTTAGACATGCAATATGTGATAGGGTTGGGTACTGTTTGAGTTTTTCCAATATCAGTGCTAAATCAATACTTTCTAAAAGGTGCCTGTGCCTAAACAGTGCCTGACTCAATATTTTTAAGAGAAAAAAAAGGTTTTAGAAGTTAGTAGGTGAATTAAAGATGCATCAGTTTTGGAAATGAGAGAAAATAATATGGCAATAGAACACATAAATAAAGGTGATAAGTGTAACTTCACATAACATATTTCATGTCTTTGGAGTGATTGGGATTGCATTGGGTACCAAAATGAAGCACCAAAATCTTTCTTGTAATTTGATGCGATAGATATCAGATGTGATGGTACCAGTAGTATATTGGTATGGGATTTCAATAAACATTCCAAGTGATGGGTCATATCTCAGTTACAGACGCATGATGTTGATTCTGCTCTATAAATGTAGTTCAGACTTAAATCTTCCAAGTCTTGGAACACACTTTAAAGTATATGGAGTGAGGATCAACAAAGAACAGACTGCTGATGAGGTCTGTTGGTATTACTAGGGGTGTGTATTGGCAAGAATCTGGCGATATGATACGTATCCCAATACAGGGGTGCCGATATCGAAATATTGTGATATATTGCGATACTTTAACTCATTGAGTGCCATTGATGTATATATACGTGTTTTTTCGGTGGCTGGCACATGGGGGCGCTCTCATGCTCCCTGTGAGTAACTTTGGGGCTTCTGGGATACGTAGTCGGAACACTACAGTTGGAAGTGATGGTAGATCAAACGTCAGAGGTGGACACCCTGGGGTCAAAGAGCAGAGCGATCGTTACGGAGGTAATCTAAGCTAAAAGTTGTAACTTAGACGCTGGAAGAAACTTTAAACTTTTGCCTGAGAAATCGCTTACTCACTGAAACCGACACTGAACTTAACGACAGCGAATCCAGTGATCCGCGCTTTTATTGATCTGTCTTGGCCAGCAAAGAGGCTAAAGAATGCCGCAAGGTTCCCCCCGTGCGTTGGAGAAATAAGGCAGCCTCTTGCCAGCTGGATGCATACAGCGACAAGCAGGAGAGGACGTGGGCGTATAGGGAGGTCCCGTGGAAGCCGTCCAGTTCCAGAGTGTGAATGGCATAGCAGTGACTAGAAGCATTGTTATTTATTTTACAATAAAATAACATTTGTAATACAATTTTCAGATGTCTTTTATGTCATTGAAGGCAAAATTATAACATTCAAATCACTGTTCTGCTTGAAAGACTCTCTTGCATGATAAAATAGCAAGTTTCTTCTTTCATTTGAGCTATTTGGTGTCAGAATCATAGTACAAAATATTCTGTGGGTCTTGAAAGATGACTCAAAATGGCCAAAAGGCACAAGGCACTTCCCATTTTATAAAAGGGCTGGCACTCAATGAGTTAAGCAAGTTGATATACTGCGATATTTTTGTAATTATATTTATATATTAGGCCTGTTAATAATAATGCATTAATGCTCGTAATTAATCTGGAAAACTTAACGCGTTAAAAAAAATAATAACGCAGTTTAATCATATGACTAAGTTTGACCACAACTTTCTCCCTTAGTCCTGCGCGGATGTTTACATCCCTGGGGTGAAAAGGTTAAAGGCAGGTCAAATGCAGCCAGCAGTGATGAGTGAGAAGACAATTTCAATTTCAAAAGCTTCCTAATGGAAGTCTGGATGAAACAAAAGTTGTGGGTACATACTGTGGCGGTGAACTATCTTTACACCAAAGCACAATGAGTCTGAAGTACCACTTCTGGGCTAGACGCTAACAACAACACGGGATCAAGCCATTATTGCTAACGTTGCTAGCAAAGATGCTAACAACAACACTGGATCAAGCCATGATAGCTAATGCTGCTAATGTTAGCAAAGATGGTAACAACAACACAGGATCAAGCCATGATAGCTAATGTTACTGATGTTAGCAGACGCTCACAACAACACGGGATGAAGCCATAACTACAGTCACAAGAATCCGTGAACTGCCTGACAGCTAAAAAATATTTCTTCATTTAAACACCATACTTGTACTAATTTATCTCAAGCAAAAATGCAAGTAAATGGCAGTATTTTAAATGTTAATTTATAGATAATAATAATAATAATAATGATACATTTTTTAGTAAAAAGTGCTTTCAAAGTATTGTACATAAATTTAAAATAATGACAATAAACACTTGATAATAAGAACATTTAAAAATCTAAAAATTACTAAAACTAAAGAAATACTGTGATTAATCATGATGAATCACATCATAGTGATGTGATTAACTTGATTTTTTTAAATCAATTAACAGCACTATTATAACTGTGTGTGTGTGTTTAAGTTAAAATGGAATATAACAGAACAGAATTACGTTATTACTTTTCTTATTATATTATAATATATTGTATTGTTTTATTTAATATTATTTTATTATTAAGTTATTAAGTTATAATATCATGATATTTCAGTGTATCGATATTTTCTAACACCCAACCATAACTTATTCATCCATATGACCAATTTTTTATGCATCATTTATAAACACTGGCAGAAGTGTTCATCTGACCTTGGAAAGCAGATAGATTGACCAGATTCCATGTCTTTCATCAGGCAAATCCATCTTGTAAAGCTCCAATCTGAAGTGTTTGTGCCTGGTTTGACAAGAGACCTGACCAGTCAACATCATTTAAAGAGAACGAGGCATAAGGTTTAATTGTACTGGAAGCCAAAAGCAATGGCTGCCACTGGTGTAGCAATTAGCTTGAATGTAGCCATAGTATAGACCTTGTATTATTATAACTGGGCCACAATTCTTTAAAGCTTTTCATGTTGAAAAAAGATGTTTTTGCTTCCTCCCAAGCTGCTGCGCCATGAGTTTGTGATAGCTACAGACAGCATTTAGTTGTCCTGTAAGCCAGTATTTACAATGGCTGCTGTCGGCGTAGCAGTTAGCTCTGATGTAGCTATAGTATAGCTGCAGTTTAATCAGAACTGGAACCCATATCTTTATCAAAGAAATTATTGCACTTTTCCTGATGAGCCTTGGCATGAGTTTTTTTTTTCACCAAATGCTCCACTGTTCATTAACTATGTCAGCGCCTGTATGTCAAGCTCAGGTTACCAATGCACCTTTAAAAAGGTCCTGCCCTTCCCAAACTTTGAATGGGAGGTTTCCCATATCATTGTGAAATGATTCACATGCAATAGACATATGAATCAGTTTTCTTTGGTGTGCCAGGTTAAGTTTCATATCTGTTGATACTGATGATTAACTTCTTAAGCAAATATTTTACCCACAATATTTTCCATATAATCTCCAGGGTTAAGATCATTGGTGGGACAGTCAAACATAAAAAAATGCAACTTTGGACTTAAGGAAGTTGCACTATACATTTTTTTATGCTATTGTTTTTTAATACACTAGAAAATTTAGCATGAATCAAAACTGCTATTGGCAATGCTAGATAGTCTTACTTGCTTGACTAAGTGTATATGTTTTTGTGCTCCAGTTCTCTCAATCCAACTGAATGCTGCTCTTCAGCTGTCTATCTCCACAACTCCATGTAGAGTTTATGGTAATAACACCAGACAAAAACAGTAAAAACATGTATGAATTCAAAACATACAGACTTGGCCCTTGCCTTTCATGCATTAGGAGACTGAAAAGACTTGTTAAATGTGCTAAGGTGCGACACCTTACATTGAAAAACAGTTTTAGTTTTTGCACATTGTAATGTATAGAAGCACTTTTTGTAAAGCTTCCTATCCTGCTCCTAATGGAGAATTTATGACAACAAAAAATAACACTGAAGCAGAGACATGAGGAGTGGTAAGCGTAATACAGCATGCTGTGATCAAGGTTGTAATATGGCCTGGGTTAGCAAAACAAGCTAAGAAGCTACTAGAAAGAACACCAGCAGATGGTGTGTAGTGTTCACTGTCTGACCCGTGAAATTGGTTGTTATTCGGTGCATGTCTGCATGGTATAACTGATTGTTTTTCCAAGAAACCAGCTTGAATTCCATAAATTCAATTCCCCTTTTTAGGGAAATAACATCACATAAAACACTTTATGGTTTAAATATAAAGAATAGAATTGTGAATGTTGAGAAAATCCGTGCGCTACAATGAATTCACTTAAAATGGGTGTAATCGTCACACAGTTTCAAAAGAAAGATCACAACATCATTTTAAATATGCACAAAAATGATATAATGTGCACAAGTAATGATGCAAAATGATTTACATCTGCAGTTCCACATTAATGAATAAAGTGTTGCATCTATGAATGATATGTTAAGAGCAAAGGGGAGACTGAAACATGTTTTTAGTGTTACAGATCAAAACCATAAGATGTCACTTTTGTGATTTAAAGAAGATCAGCAGCAAAGTTTAATGTAAGGAGGCTGCCGTTCATGTTTTTATGGTAGAAACTAATACTGCAAATGTAGTTTCAGTGTCGAAATGGTTCCAAATAACTCATCAGTTTACTATCTAACTGATAAGTCAGTTGATTGATGGACAGCTATAGCCAAAAAACATTTTTTTATTAAGTACATTAAACTCTTTAAAACACCCTCAAAATCCTTTATCCTCTCCTCTCAGATTTTAAGTTCCAGATGTATAAATGTGTTGTTTAGAAGTATTGATGCAGCTCTTTAATGGCTAATGAAACTTGATGAATCCCATCTGTTGGAAGTTTTCAGGGATTCTCATATGTTCCATCAGGATGTAATACTTTGTTGAAGATGAACAGGAAATGTTGGGTACACTGTGGTCTCAGGGTCCTGGAGATGGAACTGTGGTAGACCCATCCAAGCCTGGGTCTGGTTCTCTGCCTGGGCTGGGGCTGAGGTTGGGGCTGGGGTGTAGTGCCGGTCACGGGACTCTGTCACCAGCCTGGGGGCCACTGACACAGTCATCTGAGGCAGTAAAGTGCTAAGAATGGCCAGCATTGTCAGCCAGCCCCAGCCCCTGAAGGGCCTACAGAAACAGAGGGGCTACGCTTCGCAAACAGTGGCTCTCCTCAATGAGGAGCCTCTTCTGTTCACGAAAGAGCCCGAGAGAGCGATATTTATACACCGGCTGCATGTCACTGCTGGCTTTTTCTGTCACTGTTTTATTTCTGAATGTTTTAACCGATTTGATGTACACAGTTTAACACTGAGGGAAGAGGCTGATAGGAACGAGCTCTGTGTTCTGAGTGTGCTCATAGCTCAGTCTTATTATTTCCTCCAGAAGAGGAGGATTATCTACAGGGATTGTTGACTCATTGTAGCTATAGAGCAACAGGTCACAGTATGTTAAACTGTCATGAACTTTGTTGTTTTCTGTCCTGTTTAGGACTGTCATAGTTTGACTACTAAATCTGGATGAATGTGAAAAAGGAATGGGACAGTCTTCCATGATCTACCTACTAGAATCAGATGCACAGTTAAATTATTAAAGAAAACACTTCCAGTGTGTATTTTGTCTGCCTTCACATTGTTTATGTTCAGCCATTAATACTTAAGGAAAACTTGACTATTAAACTCAAATTAATGATACCATGAAGAGATTAGACAGTAAAAGAGATACAGTTATTTGATGTTAATGCTTGTTTTTTAAATTATTTTTTACTTTATTGGATTTTACTGTTTCAATATTGGAATATTTGATCACGTGTAGTTAGAAGGCTGGATGTTCACACCCTTCATGTTACCAAGTTCACAGTGAACTCTGAGTCTGTCAGTGAAATCTGAAGAAATGCAGAGTCATGGAAAGTTTGCTGATGAAGTCTGTGCTGTCGTCATGCTAGGGATGCTTGATTCTAGCAAAAAGCATAATCATGATAATTTAAAATCATTTGAATTGGTATTTATGTTCTAAATATCAAATACAATTACTCAGTGATTTTACAGAATCTATTTAACATGCAGTTATCAAACTTAAAAACACTTAAAACTTTGAAAAACAAACAATACAAAAGAATAAATGAGTAATAATACATAATGATATTTAATAACAATAAATATACAAAAATAATTCCTTATATGGCCAGAATATTACAACAGTCATTTACCACATGACAAAATCTATGGACCAGACAAGGATAGCATGTCATTTGGTATAGTGTTGTCATAATACCATAATTTTAACTTTGATACTGATACTTAGTTTAGTATCATGATACTCAATACTGAAATGATACTGCTTCTTTACTTGATTCGCTGCTAAAACACATTAAAAGGAAGTTTTAGTTGTTTAATATTAACACCTTCTTTATCTATAACCAGTTATTTGGTACTCTACATTTATTTGTTCTTATACAGTGTGCTCCACTGAGTTCACAAAGTTCATTTAAAAAGATATGTTACCTAATTACTTTTACACCAATGCTAGTAGCTTTGTTAGATCTTATTTGAAACAAAAGGGATTCTATTTGATTCAAACATTTGATACAGTACACAAAATATTTATTTCAGGCCTGGTCTGCACAATGCCCGTACTATTCTATACGATCACTCTGGTATACTGATCGTTTCATAGAGGGAAAGTGACCTTTTTCATTTTAACTGATCACTTAATCTAACGCAAGAGCTACTATGGCATCTAATACAAGCTAGTTGCCCTCTTGTAAATTTTCCTGTGTGCCTGTCAGGCTTTTAATGCTACAGGCTGGGGGCAATAGCAGTGTTCTACAGGTTTGATAAAACCATGTTTACGAGTGGTACAGAACACAAAGAAATTCTGGTACCGTATTGTTGAATAAAAAGTACTCAACGTTTTGGTATACTGTGCAATGATAATCTTGCTTTTGTGATCATGGGTGGCCAAAATAGTGATTGAAATTGAAACTTAATTAACAGCCCAGCACTGTCTCATGCGCATTCTTTTCTTCTTTTTCTTATTTTGTTAAAATACATTTTCAGGCTTTTATGCCTTGATTTGGTAGGCTATTGGAAGTTGGAAACCAGGGAGCTCAATAGGGGGATGACAAGCAGAAAAGAAGCCACCAATCAGATTTGTGGGTGGTTGTAGGCGTGGAAGACTGTAGCCTCTGTCCATGGGTCATGACATAACCATCAGTTGCGTACACCCTTGGTGATTTGACAGTGGGACAGCCCCTAACACTCACACTTGCCTCAAAGTCCGTAAGTCTGTGTGTGCATCAAGGTTATCGAAGTTTTGGATTTTTCATTAGTTTGTATTTTTATTTCGTTTTCACTTTCTGTGTTCGATTTCAGTTAAGTCTTTTTTAGTTTCTACTGCTGGTTTGTTAGTTTAGTTTAGTTTATGCTTTGCAAAAATGCTTTGTTTTAGTTTAGTTTTTATTAGTTTTAGTGTTAGTTTTAGTTTTTTAGATGTCGGGGCTGAGTGAGCGTCATACATTTTTAAACTAAAACTAAGGATATTTTGTCTCCATCTTTATTATATTTTATTTAGTTTTGTAAGCGTACTATACAGTTTTAGTTAGTTTTCTTTTTTTTTGGTAAAGCTTATTTTTTATTTAGTTTCAGTTAACCAAAATTATTTTTGAATTTTGGTTTTAGTTATTTAGTTCGTTTTAGTAAACTATAACAACGTTGGTGTGCATGGAGCTTGAGATTAACCCAATAAACCTCATTTGATTGATTAACAGGCTGCTGCATACATGTAAGACATCAGAGAAGCTGAGATTGTCAGCTTTTAAGTTGATTAGGAACAGATACAAACTTTATTCAGCTTGTTTGGTTTGATGTATCTTGCAGTCATAAAAGATACTAGAAGTAATACTGATAACTATTTATTGGCTAAAAAGCAAACAGATTGATAATTAATATGTAGTTATTTTTAATGCATGGAACTTCTGCCACAGGATAGACACCAGATGAAGTGATTAATTGTATTTGAGGGTTTAGAAAGCAGGAGGAGATTTTTTTGTCTGAAATTAGGCACTACAGAACAAAATCAGCAGAGAGATAAAAGATAAAACTTTGTCCCCAGGGGATTAAAAAGCCTAAGTTTCTCACAGGAGCTTTAATGTTAAAATCTATGACAAAATATGGCAGATAAAATTGCAGCAGTTTTGTTTTAACAGCACCAATTGCTTCTGTGCCTGTTCTTTTGTTCACATTTTGACATATTAATCTGATATTTTTGGCTCTCTCTCTTATTTAGTGTTGTTGACTACTTCAGCTGCTTTCAGTAAACAAACTCTTAAAAATAGCCAAAATGGTTTCGGTTCAATTCAATGAAGATCTGTTTCTATTTTGAGATAATTCCGTGCCCCTGCCTTGGGTGTTTTCAAAAGATGATTGCAACTCTAATGTTTTCTACTGCACAGATTGTAACAACATAAATGTAAAAAATACATTCTTTATAAAGACTTTAATCCAGATTAACAGAAACCTTTGTGTCACTTGCTAAAATCAGATGACCCTGCTGTCAGCTGACTGAGAAATAATCAAAGGGGGCACTATGGAGGAGTGTGTGTGTGTGAATATGTTTGTGAGTGTGTGGATGTGTGTTTTTGTGTGTGATTTCCATGGAAAAGGAAGGAGTAGTTTTGAGCTGAACTGTAGAATCTGATCTACTTGAAGCTCAGTGGGACTTCATCTACACAAACCACTGTCCTTAAGGTTGTTAGAGCCCCCTGTGGGACTCTCTCTCCTTACTGCCCCTCTCCCTCTCTCTCTCTGTCTATTTGTTCCTCTCTTGAGGCCACAGGCAGCGACAGCAGAGGATGTTGCAGAGCACATGAGAATGCATGTCATTCCCTATATGGCCTGAGATTAACAGTGTAGTGTAACTGCAACTCTTCTATCCATTAGTTAAGTGATTTAAAGTACTCTGGATGTTTAAAGCTGTACAAGTAAGGTTTAATAAGAGCTCTTAGCTTTTGAACACAGTTTTAAAAAGCCTAAAGCTGCCTAGCATAACATGCTACACGTCACAAGATTAGCTACAGTTGTTTTTATTTTGTTACTAGAGACCAGAGGCTCTAACGACTGCTGTGTGGTTTTGACAGAGACTTTAAAGGTCCTGTGAGGAACTTTAATTTGTGATTATTTTGGTGACCCCTATGGGCAAAGTGGTACCTCTCATGTGATCTGATTGTCTTTTACATATAGAGGTAGCGTTTGACAGTGGACCTTCACTGCTATCCTTACAGCAAGAGCTACAAGGTACTCTCCCATGAGATGACCTGATATTCACAGAAATGCTGGAACATTAAAGCAAATTATCTATGCTGCTTCTCTAAAGCACTCCCAAAGTCTGGGTTGGGACCCATGGGTGGGTCAGGGAGATTTTTTTTCTGTGCCAGTTGAGTTTTCAGAGTTTCTTTGCTACAGTATTTAATGGGATATGCATGTCTACAGTACACATAGCCACATGGGGGGCTACACCCTATAACTTATCTCCACCATAATAAAACACAAAACAAGGCTCTACCAGCCACTGGGTGGCAAAAAAAGCTAAAGTCACTGTCATGGATGCTTAGCCAAATAATAAAGAAATACATTGTTCCAGACCAGACAGCTACTGAAGGTCAAAGGGGCCGAGAATGCAACGAGAACCTACTGTATGCGACAGAGTTTAAAGTGGCCCCTTCCAGGCTCACAAAATGGACCAGATTCAGTCCAGAATTAGCATTATCCAAGCTAGCACTGGCCATCAGCTCAACCAACAAGCCTAGGATTGTGTATATGGCAAAGTTGATAAGCAATAATCTACGGAAAACTAAATTGTTGGCTTTTACCTTCTATAACGTGGGTCACCATGGAAATGCCTTTGTCATTAAAAAAAAGTCATCACCTGTTGCTTGAAGATTTTCTGGTCAGACTTGGTAGGTTCACAGCTGCCAGTCGGTGTCACCACCCAGGCTTAGTTGCTGGGTCTAGTCTCCAAACCGCTCACGGTGATTCTGTTAGTGCGGGAGTACTGCTCCAGGTCAGCCACTCGACTCTCCAGGAAAGCCACCCTCCTGTCTTCTCTGTGTTTTGCTTTTTAAGTTCCCTGATTTCCTTCATCAGCTCCACTATTAGTTTTTGCTGCTTGAAAACAGTAGTGATTTCTCCTAGCAACTTTTTGATCTATAATCTGATTGGATGAAAGCTGTAAATGAAACTATCTGTATTTAAAGCAGCACAACTGAGAGAGAGTGTAGCTAAAAGATGAAGTTAATAAACTAATGCCAAAATATGTGCTTGTATATAATAGGGGTGTAATGGTATTTGTATTCATCCTGAACCGTCATGGCTCCGTGCATGTAGTCCCATGACAAATATGTCTGAATTCTTTCTACAGTCTAGGTCTGAATGGAGAAAAACTTTAATCACAAATAGTAGTATTACCTGCTAGTTTAGGAAGCAGTAATACTCGTAACTGTTAATCATTTTAAAACAACCAACAAAGAAGAGGAAGAAGCAAAACACACAAAGAGGAAAAATTGGCCATGGGTGCAATAGCAGAGAGGCAAGACCCACTGGCTTCTTCTCCTCCTTCACTTCTCTGCAGTGTTTTTAAAACTCCTCTGTATGTAAAAGCAGAGGGTTGAAGGAATTAGTGATGCTAAACACATTGTAAAGGAGAGATATGCTAAAGTAGAGCACAACGACTGTGTGTATTTCGGTGCTCTGTTAGACTCCATTACAACGCATCATCATGCTTACATTTGGTACGCTGTTGTCTTTTTTAGGGACCTATGATTTCTGCATTAACGGAATCGTGGGCGGAATCACGGAATTGGCCAATAAAAACAGAAACTACTATTTAACGTGGATATCGCAGAAATTGAATGAATTTGACTTAAATGCTGTCTTTTTTTAGCGAGAGGAACATATATCTGGGGAATATGTTGCGGGATATCACTGAAGAGTGGCACAACTTGTGCCTCACTTCACAAACACTCAGCCCCCTACTCATCAATACATAGCATGTCGAAGCAGCTGCATGAAACACCAGCAAACTTCACGTAGCTCAACAGGGCAGCAGTACAGTGTGACATAATGTTGCACCTTCAAGGAAAGTAATCCGTGATTCGAGTTATTTTACCTCACCACACCAGAGAGTCATGGAGGGAGAGAGGTGTGTCTGTGTGGGAGGCACACAGCTGAAGTCACAAGTTTAAGACCTACTCACCCCTCAGAGGCTTCAAACTCGAGTTGGACAGACTTGAGATTTTACGAAGTCCCACAGTCTAAATGATGTTACATTCGAGTAACAGTTAGATTAATAATTCTTCCTGTAGATACTGTAGTTCCCTTTGGTTGCTTAATGAGCCAATACATGTCTACATTAATGTAGCTGTCTGATATGAGGCAGACGGACAGACAGCAATGTATGGAGGGAGATGAGGAGAGCACCGTTACAGTCAGGAGTAACACAATGCAGCATCAAACTACATGGACTGTTACAGACTGTGAAAGTTAAGAAAAATTTGGTCACAGGTTTACTTTTAGCCGTTTAACTTTAATGTTACTTTCTTAATTAATTACTATCACTCTCTGTTTGAGAGGACAGAAGGATTTCTTCATTTACATTATAAACATCAGTTAGGACGTGATTATACATGAGGATGTGTCTTAAAATGTTGGAAATATCTGTTACAATGGTTATATTTATTTTATATCAGGGTTATCTAAACAATGGCTCCTGGGCCAACTGTGGCCCTTTTTCAGTAAATTTAAGGTTATTTCTATTTAATTAGTGAACATTTTATTCATTTACATAAACAGGACACTCGTTTTATGGTAAAATTAGTGTAAAGGAATTTGGCAAAAAATAAAACGTATTTCATGGGGCCCTACTTTGTTGACGTGCATGAGCCATTATTTTTGTACAAGCAGTACACACTTAAGCTGTGTTCTCTGCCTCTATAGCCTTTAATATGCTCTTTACTACCAACTGTGACAGCGCCACGGCACACTACATAAATCATAAATATGATACACATATTTTATTTTCATTATTAATTGTATTTATTATACTGAGGTATTAGACTATTTTTGTGTTATTTGATTTTGCATCTTTTTTCTTGTTTTTCCTACCCTGCCAGCTCAAAGGTAATAAATGAGTTAAACCCAGAATTAGGCCTGTAAATGTTTTTACCGATGATCCAAACCTGTACCGAAACCGAACCGTAACCCCAAAACCAAAGTACGAACTGAACCGTGACCTTCCGGGAAATAATACTTCCCAACTATATAGCACTGATGAGAAATGTAGAAAATTATTGAAGTCCCTGTAAAGGGAGATTCAATCTTTGTGTCTTAACACACTAGATATGTTGAATTACACCCCCCCCACCCACCCCCACTCCCACTCCCACCCATTAAAAGTGTCATAAAAGATAGATTTGTGCCAGAAAACAGTAAATTAAATCCCCAATTCTGTCTCTCAGCTTTAGCACAGAGCCAGGCAGCTGTGCTCTGAGGCATTTTTAAAATTGAGGGAATCGTATTTCTTATGAGTGGTTGTGGCTTCAGCTCATTTACTTACTCGCCCACACCATCGTAGAGCAGATTTTACTGCCTCATTTTTCATAAACATTTTATAAACTTACAGATGTTTTTAATGACTGAAATTTGGCCTGGTGGTTCATAACGTAGTGGCCTGTCATACAACAAACCTAAAATACTGATTTTTTAAATTACTTTACAGGGACATTAAATAGCGCAGTTTACCCCCTTGTAATGGTTCCAGCTATTAAAAACTAAAATACTGACATAATCAGTATCATCACTGACAATCTCTTTTGCTGTACTGGGCCATATAGAGACCCCAGTATTGATTTCAGACTGTTGTATCAGATGGTTACAACTGATGATAGTAGGTTTAAAGTAGGTTGTTTTTATACTTACACTTACACCTAAATGTGCATTAAAAAGTATGATATTAAATGATTTAACATTAGCTGAAATGAGTTATGTTTAGGTTGCTTGTCTTGATGCTAATTGTTAGTTTTGTTTTCTTGATGTATGACTTTGTGCCACAAAGTAAAAAATGGATAATCATGTTTCCCTTAAAGAAGGGGATGGTGTCTATAAATAGAATTTTATTTTTGGGTTAAAATGTGCATCCATTTTAAAGGACAGACACACAGACAGAGCGAGGCTGGTGAATGGCGGATATCTGCGAGTGTGTTACTGTGTGCCAACTACACACACATACAGTACGCAAACACACACATACCTCTCTCTCTCTCTCTCTCTCTCTCTCTCTCTCTCTCTCTCTCTTCTCTCTCTCCTCTCTCTCCTCTCTCTCTCTCTCACACACACACACACACATGCACACACCTCCACCCTGCTGTTGGCCAGGAGTGTAAAGGCACAGACTGCTGGAGGACAGCAGTGGCACTGCAGGTTCCCTGCTCAGAGATTGTGGAATGGTTGTCTATAGACCCCCCTTCCTCTCTCTCTCTCTCTCTCTCTCTCCACTGAGGCCCCCCCTTGTCGCTCCCTCTTCTCCCCCTCCACAACCCCCCTCCCTCCCTATACCCCCCCACCCCCCTTAGAGCTTATGTAAACTAGCTGTGGAGCCAGGGCAAGCTGAGGCTATTTTTAGCAGCAGCACTGCAGAGCAGAAACTGGCGGAGGGTCACGTGTGCGCAGCCGAATCAAAGGGAGTATCCCGGCAATGCGCTGTAAACAAAGGGAAGGTCAGTAGCAGAAGGTGAGACACAAAACGCTTCTGTGTTGGTTTTGTGTGTGCGTGTGTGAGCGACTTCACGCTGCCTGGCCATACCTTCCCCTCTCTTAATGCCTGGACATAAAACAAATCATCGGCAGCATATGAAGGCACCCCGGCTCGCTCTGTCTCCCCCTATTCCACAGAAACACAGTCATAGTTAAAACATTTTTTGCCACTGCTAGAGACAGACAGAGAGAGAGAGAGAGAGAGGAGGGGGCTGAATTGATCAAAGTGAGGTTTGACACGCAAGGAGACATTTTGCTGTCTAATCATGACAGGGGCTCCCAGCTCCACACTGTCTCCCTGTTACTGCCGAGCTGGCCTATCAGAGCGAGCAGCAGCACACTTGGAGCCGTGCAAAATCCATCAGAGAGCACATGACCGCATGTGTTTAGCATTGATATTAGCATGTTTTGTGTCACATGGGCCTTTCAAGCCCTCAGTGCCTGCTCCCAGTGTTTGTGTGCTGTAGCTGTGGCTCAGGTTGTTTTAGCCTGTAGGCCCCAGTTAGCATTGAGCCTTGCAGTTAGCGATGTCCAGCCACACCCAGGCAAAAGGTCTCTCTCCTTCTCGACCGCTAATCAAACAAGACTCAACTTTCACCTCCTGTGGAATGTGGTCAGAAGGGGCTCAGATCTATTTATAGAAAGCTTTTATATTTTTCTGTCACAGCGGTTTGTTTGACTAGACGGTCTAACTGTTGGCTGCTCCATCAGGGCCAGGCTGGAGGAGTTAGCATGGAGGCTAACTTGAGTAAACATCTAGCTCCAGCTTTAGTTTGATGATTTATTGTCCGGTCTTTTTTAACCTGAGATCCTGGAGCTTCACACATAGATATGTGTCCTAACAAAAGAATATGTCATGTCAGGGGAGCATCCGGTTCCTCTTCGCATGCTGTTGTGGTTTTTTTAGAGTGACACTTTACCCTCAAGCAATATTTATTTAGACATTTAATTCCAGTCCACACCTGATGTGTTTTTATAGCAGCGAAGTTAAACAAAGGCGTAATACAGTTACTGAACTTACCTGCTCATTCGTCTGTCAGTGTCAGAACACCTGAGCAGCAACAAGTTCATTGATCAGATTGTCAGACAGCAAGGCTCGCCTCTTATTGCTCCAGTAACAAGTTATTCAAGTTATTATTTAAGCAAAACAGCTAAACATTTTCTGATTTCACCTGCAAGGTCCTCCTAAAAACAGTTTCTCTCACTACACACAAAAGTGATTTTTTTTAGTTTAATTGAGAAAGTAGTAATTAAACGTTCAAGCTAATTTTAACATTAACTGTGTTTGAATTTACTTAAAACACAGCATTTTAAAATTTAAAATAAAAACTGCTTACAAAGCTTTTGTTGACTATATGATGCTGCAGCTAATAATGCATGTATTTGTCTCCACATCCTTTTTGCTATCATAGGAAAATTACAACCAGTGTGTTTGCACAAAAAAATTGATATGACACGCAAGGCCAATAAATTTGTAAAGTAAAAACAAAACTTGAAGATAGATAAGATAAGATTACAAACATATTTAACATATTGATGGATGTGGGCCTACCATGCTTTTCTCACATGTTGATCACTCATTTCTCTGTAGAAATATTTTACTTACTGCGAGGATATTAAATTAAATCAAATTCATTTTTCCTAATCTGCAGATATGAGATTTAAGTCAGTTGTTAGCTAACTTCATTTCAACTCATCATCATGGGTATAAAACATGTTTTTTTTAATATCAGTGTTCAAGAAATTAGAAAGAAATTAGTCCTTAAATAACAAAACACATCAAAACACACAATCAAGATGTGCACTACTTTGGATCCAATCAAATCTGTCTTCCCCTCTGGCTTTGTTTTTCTCCCTTTACAGTCTTGACACATGTCCTTTATACAACATGATGTGATTGCACAGTTATCACGAGTACCAGCCAATCAACACTTAAGCCTGGGTGCCACTGACACAGTGAGCGTATGCCATCACTTCCCGTTTTCCTTACTCTACTGTGTTGCTTTGTGCTGTTTTCCATGCTGAAAGAGCAAAGTTGTTTATTTGCATTCATTTGTTTCGATCATGCAAATTTACTTTTGTCACATGAAGTACATTGTGTACATCATAATACATGCATATCTTTCCAAATATTGGATATCAGTCTCATGAACTGATATCAGTATTTGCTCCCAGAAGCCACTATCTTTCAACTCCTAACAGTTATGATCAAAAGAATATTTGTTGCTAGATTGTCAATCACAACATCTCCCAATTTGAGTAGATCTTTTTTTAAATATAATGATAACAAATACTCACTCTTGTTGTCCTTGTGGCTAAAAAACAATCTCCATCTAGTTTGCCTGAGCATATAGGTAAAAATTATCACCCAATTCTGTCAGATGATTCTACCAACTTTATTACAAGTCAGTCATAGAAGTTTTACACATCCTTTTGAAATGTAGAGTTAATTATCCTCATGAAATTCTGCCTTTTTGTCTTGTAATTTAACAGGAATTGTGAATTATTTTGACTTGTGATGCACGATAATATTGGCAGATATTTTCCTGCCATTACTTAGAGCCAGTATTTAGGCTATACAGTAAAATCTGCGTTTATCAGCTGTGAATGTTGGCCAGATGGGCAAATAAGTAGGTGAAGTTTTAGGCAGGAGTCTTTTACTTTATTCATCATCATTCCTTACACTAAAAAGTATGTTTTAGGGAATGAACTGTGTTCATTTGTTCATCCTCAAACTTTAAATTGTGTGTTTTAAACTACATTTACATATCAGTGTGAGTATTGGCAAAAATCCAATATCATGCATCCTTATTTTGAACTTTAATTTTTATTTTTAAAACCTTGATGTTATATTGATCTGTTGTTTTTAAAAGTACAAAACAATTCTCATCTATTCCATTAGACAGGTACATTGAGGTGCATCCATCAGTCCAAATAGCAAAATGCATTTGCAGCATTTCTATACTGAGACACTGGTGAAGAATTTGCTCACTTTAATCAGAGTGTAGGAGTTCGACTGCAATTTTTGTTAACAGTGATCAAGAAATGACAACATATTTGGCACCTGGAACTTCTGTCTTTGTTGCTGTGGTATCAACAAAAGATATAATGGTATGATATACTTTGATTTTTGTAACAAAGTTTAACATCTTGTTATGTGACAACCTTACTAGATGAGAGAGTTGTTAAAAGATATTGTAAGGTCCCTCTTTACAACTAAGAATTGTTGTCTTGTGTATTATTGCAGCATTACCCCTCTTGCATCTTGGCTTTTTACTGCTCCTTGACTTTTCACCTTCCATTTGTCCAAAATCAACTCTGCATTGAATGTTAAGTGTCACAAACACTGAAACTTACAGCAGACTACACATAATATTCTTCCATCTCTTCTTTATCGACCGTGTGGCTATTTTTGGTTTGTGTGATACTTAAACAACACCCAAATGTACCATGCCCTACTATCAAACACGCAACATAAAACCCTCACACACTCTCTGACAGATGCACAGTGACACACGAGCAGCACAGAAAGCTAGCACAGAGCAGAGCTCTGCTTTTTGTTGATGTATGGGAGTCTGGGAATGGAAGGATACAAGTGTGGCCTGGCTTAGGAAGAGACAGAGAGAGAGAGGGAGAGGAGTGGTATGGACTGACTGGGGTTGCCATGGGAACCCAGCTGCTAAAAGCAGGCAGGGTCAGTGAGGAAGAGAGAGGCTGTGTGCAGCAGGAGCGAAGGGATGCCACCCGGAGGCCAGATTGTGAACTACACAAACAGCACACAGGCCTCCACAGCTGGAAATCTGTTTCCTGGATTTTAAGTAGAGAAGTTAAAAATTAAAAATAAGAAATTAAAAGGAAATTCTCCTGTGCCTGCATGGCTTATACAATCAGCACTGCTAATGTTGACTATATGTCTGATATTACTCGTTGGTTATTGACTTTTGATCAGGGGAAAATAGGAAAAGCTCATATTCACTGGGTCACTGGTCGACTTCCAAACGAAACTACGAATCTGACATGGAGAGCTGAGGTTGTTTACAGGTAAGAGGATTCAACCCGGCCCAGTATTGTTGATTAGGCTATTTATATCTGCCTTTTCTATTTTTAGTGCAGACTAATTTAGCAGCTGACAGATAATGCATCGATGTTTGGTTTCAATGTAATTCAGGAGCCCATGAGTGGAATTCATGGTGAGAACTGTACTGAGAGCTCCACATGGCCCTGAAAGAGCCGCCATTTTTCCGTTGTATCTAGAATTTTTCAGGCCGAGTCTATTTTAAGCCGAGGTAATGTAATGGTAGACACTAAGCAGAGACAAAGGGGTGTTACAATGTATTTTAAATTTTTATACAACACCTTTCAAAACCTCGACTCGATGTGGCCCTGGAAGGCAAATTTGCGGCTTTGAGATAAAGCAGGCACCGTTGTTTACACAAGATTTGGTTTGACTTTCAGGAGTGTCTCCTGTTCTTGCTCCTATATTTAGGAAGTACCCACTGAGCCGCTGATGGATTCGTCTAGTTTCAGATCCATCTCCCATACTGCACAGTGTTCCTGTTTGGATGGATGAGTTGATCCCGGGGCTCATATCTTTCCACCAGGTGACCAGGATCCTGCACAGCTCCACCTTCACTCTGTCCTGCCGCTGCTGCACATACACAGCTCTGTCGGTTTTTGTCAGAGAAGAAAGAAAAATTTGATTATGAGATCATAGCTTCATACACGTCATATAATGAATTACCTGTGTTTAATTTGTGGATTCATGAGCGAAAACTTCTAAGGAACTACTTTGTTTTTGTCAGCCTCTTGCTTCTCTATTGTGAGGATTTGTAGCTACCTTCTACTGCTGCCCAGCTCTGTTGTGAACTTGACCGGCTACAGACTGTTGATTCTCTTGGATAAAACAAAGACCTATGAAAAATAGGGATGCGCAGTATTCTCAGCATAGTATCTGCAGGTTTAAAAAATTCTGCAGATTTTAACTTAAACAATCAGTGTTCTCGCAGATCCTTAAAAAGTCTCAGTCTTGAATTGGACTTTTGAAATCTAAGGCCATAAAAAGCCTTATTTTCTCAATTGTGAGAGGTAGGACATTTTAGATGGCACATTGACTAATGGGGCTTTTCCATTACATTGAGCAACTTGGCTCTGCTTGGTTTGACTTGGCATGGCAACCCAGCACAGCAAGGGATTTGCTCATCCACCACAACCAAGCTACCCATTTGAGGGCTGATGATGTGGCATTTTGAGTCGATCAGGTTAAATAGCTGTACTTCAGAAAGCATTGTTTTGGTCAGCCAGAAGAAGAACAAGCACTGTTTGATTTCTACATCAAAGTTTCTTCTTCTTCTCTTGGTATTCTGGCAGGTATTTTAAGGTTTGGTGCAATGGTTGTTATTTAAACACGTCTATGAGGTGTCCTCGAATTATGATGAACTGCAGTGACATCACTGAGGCACACTTGGAGGTGGGGCTGGCGTACCTGGGCCCTGCAGGACCAGAACAGAGGTGATAGAATAGTAAACAAAAAAATAAATCCGCATTGCCTGGTTTGGATTGGCGCGGCCTAAAGTCACAGTGGAAAAGCTCCATAAGACACGTCTTTCTCCAATCCTCAGTTTCTAGCCAGCCTTATACAATTTTAGTTTTCTTTTTTGTGTATGCTTGACTGTGTTGCCTGTTCATAGCCTGTCCGTCTGTGTGTCAGCCCTGCCCCCTCAGTGTGAACAGTTCTTACAGAGGAGCCCTCAGTGTTGCGGTCTTTTCAGGGCTAACTGCACACATGAGGTGGATGTCATGGCTTGCCTGTTGACAAGTCTGGGCTTTGAATGTACCTGTGAGAGCAACATGTCTCGCTCACCTGATGTGCAGCAAAATCGCTTGTGTTAAGTTAATTCGTAAGAGCTAGCACTAAAAAAGTGTGTATATGTGTCCACTCTTTGAGTGTTAATTTAACACTTTTCAAAGAGTTCATTTTTAACACTGTTCCAGAGTTATTATAACAAGGTACACAGCATAATCACTGGTGTTAATTCAACTCCCATAGTGTTATATTTGACACTTTTCTTGAGTGTATATTATTCAAAATAAATACATTTGAAGTGTTTATCATTTTGATTGATCACACAGTGCAAAGCACTTCTCATAGAAAAATTACCAACTCATAACAACTGTGGCCAAGCAGAAAAAGCCCTGAGTTGAAAGTCTGCGCTCATGGACAAACCTTACCACCAGCAGAATGTGGCTAACTAAAGGCCGGCTCAGACTACATGAAGCCAGCCAGATTTAAGCCCGACTGTGACGTTGCAGCTCGTCGTCAAGACTCGGGCCTGATTTTGAGAGTCAGGAACGACAAACCGTCTTGTAGCATGACGTAAATAACGGTGCGTCCAAGACTCCTTATGATTCCTCGCGACCGTGATTCAACAAGACTAGCATGTCAGATTTTTTATACATCATCACCTAGTTTGACACCCTGACCTGACATTAACGACGTGAATCCTGACATCTAACAAAAGGAGAACATTTGCTCATTATCTTTGCATCATCATTTACAAGATTTACCACTTTTATCCCCTTTTATTCCCTAAAACTAATGTGTACATTTTATTTAGATTTATTTACGTTATCACATGCATACCTAAAGTTCTGTCTGAAGGAGAGCCAGTCCATAATGTCCTCCTTTTGATACATCCATACTTATTATCCATAATCCAATCCATAGTTGTTTCTTATTTTCCATTTTTTGTGCAAAAAGACCGCTACAATTACATAGAGCGCTTCTGTTGTAGAGTGATTGACACTCTTTGGCCCGCCCCCCGACAACCTGTGAACTCGCACTCAGTCGCGGAGACAGTGGTGACGTCAGCATACGCTGAGTGGTCCGAATCACTCTTGTAGTGTGGCCAGGCTGTCGGCCAAGACGGGACAAGATTTTGTTCGCATAGTCTGACATGGCACTGTTGTGAACGACCAAAAAAGTCGTGTAGTCTGAGCCGGACTTTTGTGGATAACTTCACTCATGGAGCAGAAGTGTCTAACATCAAAAACAGCAATAATTCACCAGTAACAAAAGAAAAGGAATCCCAACAGTGATAACTATACAACAGGCAACATTTAAGCACATCTAGACAAACATATACATCTAAAAACATCTTAACACTCTGCGCAGGGGCATGATGGGAAAACCCAGCCACCCAGATTTGAAATGCCTGTAGGAAGAGCTTGGATCACTTGACTCTCTACAGAGTTGAGTAGACACTGGTGGATCAACACTGTCAAATACTGAAGGCCATTTTACCCAGAATGGAGTTAAAATTTCACTTTGAGAGTAAACATCAAGGCTGGGATGTTTAACACTTAGAATTAAACACTCCAGTGTTTGCTGTGTACATGCTGTTGATGAGCGGAGAACCCGGAGAACAGAAGAAAATTATATAGAACCATATTTACCTTGTTTTGCCAAATATGTCCATCCACATATGTGAAACCAGAAATCCTCACATTTTGGGTTTTTATGGCCCAAAAATGTCTCTCCTAAATGGTTTGACATTTTTTGAGATGGTGACATATGAAAATTCAGTCCTGGCCCAGTGTAATTGGAAACAATCCATTTTTCTCACAATACCAAGTTGAATAAGATTTTAATAGATCATCTATCAACATAAAAATTTTCAATGAAATGAGATCATGGCTGCTGGTCAAAAAAACATTGCCAAGCCATTGCTTTAATATGCAAGTCAAGCGTTAAGTTTAAGATTTAGGCAGAACCCTCTATCAGCATTGCTATTGTTATCTGTATAAGTAATTTTAGAAAAAGTGGCCTATAGGATATCAGAAAAAATCTCATATCGTGCATCCCTAATGGAAAAATTTAGTACTTTATTGAATTCATTTCTTCACATTTTATGTAATAAGTGAATCAGATATAGATTGAGTAAATGACTGACAGGTTAATGAACAGTGTTTATGTGGAACAGCCCTACATCCAAGATTTGAAAACCTGTTTCTTTTGTTTGTTCTGAAACTGTTTATTGTGTGTCAAGTTCAGTAACAAGCTTATGCACTTCACTGAGATCATTTGTGCGTGCTCCATTGATGCCATTTGGTGATTATTTTTCTTCAATGAGCTGTGAGTACATTATGGTGGTGCTCCAAGTTTTTATTGATAATGGCTTTAAAAAATTGATGGTACCTATTTTCAGAGAAGAGATAAGTGCTCTGATATGCACCTTAAAATAGACAGGCACAACTGACATTACATCACAGATAAAGCCACATAATAATAACCTAAACAAAATACAAACATTGTTCCTTTATGTATGGGACAGAAAATTACACATACCCCCATTGTAACACATCTAAATGAAGCTTTTTCAGCTGTTTTCAGTATGTTGGTGTTGCTGCTGATGTGTCCAGCAGTAAGTGTCAAAGTGCTGTCACCAGCCTGTTGGACTCTAAAGTGAAAGTCCATTATGCCGGCCTGAGCGGCTCAAAATATGGAAACTATTGATCAGATTCCCTGCACTGCTAATTAAAGATGGTCCTCTATTTGTGAAAAGTCAACCCAATTATCAAATGAATACATGAAGCTGTGGTTCTAGTGGTTCTAGTTGTTTTGACATGTTACGTGCTGGCTTTAGTTTTGGATATCTAAATGAAATTATGGCCTGTGTCTTTCTTTATTTGTTCATTGGTGTTATAATTTGTTTGTTGTGGCTCTTGAGGGGAGAGAAGGCCCCAGTGGATCCACCGATACCTCAGAGGCCTTGTATGGAGCATTTTAATGTTAAAACAACCAACATCTTCCCTCTGTTTTCTCCTTTTTGTGCTCAATGGACAACATGTGACCCGAGCCATGTAGGGGCAAAGGCCTGAGCCCCACACACACACACTCTGCATCTTCTGTCCATCAACATATCGGTGTGAGTGTGGGTTAAGTTCTCACTCTATGTGTGTCTGTGTGGATTCACTCCTATGTCTGGTTTTTCATGGAAAGATGAGGCTAACGACACACACAGACACACAACCCAAGTCAAGTGATACTGTCTAAAACAAAGGCTATACATAGCAACACAGACTGGCCCGCAGGACGAGTACAATGTGTTTTGGCTAAATACAGAGCAGACCCAGCCCTGCAGACAGAAACAGAGGGACTGTAATAGACAAGATAGTAGTGGAGGATTTTTTAAATTCAACCTGCTTATTTTAAACTAAGTGCTGTGAAAAGAGGTTTTTGAGTTTAAATTACTGCTGGATTAATGTGGTTTGATGCTTTTAAAGTGGGAAACAAAGAACAGACCTTGAACAAAAAGTATAAACAGTTATTAATAGCTACGTACCAGTGGTTCTCCACTGTTTTTAATAAAGTATCCCCTTTGAAAACATTTTTTTACTAAGTTCCACATGACCAGAGAAAGCTCTTTTTGGTGGGAGGAATTGTTTTAAATAGGAACTGTAAAATGTAGCTAAATAAGTTATTTATTCACTCAACAAGATTCTTATTACACCTCATTAGGTCCACAGGGTTAATGCAGCTGTGGACAGAATTGGTCTCCCATTAAAAAAGCCCTTTAAATAGTTAGGGTCTTAAAACACAATTTCCCTGATACTGAAGGTGGTTTTTTTCCCACTTCTTTATATATATCCAGCTGTATTATTGCAACTTTTCATACAGTAATAATCAGAAACTTGAAAGGTGTTTATGGTCATGCATTATCTAGACTAGCTTTAAATTATTTTAAATCACTTGATTGCATTTGTTTACACAGTTTATGGTTTTTATAAGGTGGCACAATTAACTGCAATTTGCTGAAACATTTCTGAATTATTGACACTTAGAATAAATGTATCACAAAAGTCTGGATTTATTGAGATGGATGAAAATATTTTTATTGAAAAAAGTAACGCATTGTCAGTTAGTTTGCATACATTTCATGGATGGATGTCTGAGTGTACTAACTATGTTTTACTCAAAAGCTAAAAACTAACCTCATGATAGCTCAACCCTTAGAGCTCACGCGGCACAGATCCATGCCGCTGGCACATCCCTTTATAAATCACTTGGTTATGTTTGAACCGTAGGTCGTAGATTCTTAATAGTTTTTTTTTGTTGTTGTTTGTTTTGTTTTAGCTGAAAGCTCTCTGTTGTGCCATTCTTATTGGGTTCTCCATGCATTTGTAGCTTTTACAGAACATTTCTAGTGAGCCCTGAACTTGGCTGACTTTCCAGGGTTTCTGAGGACGGTGTTTTTGTAAATAACAAGGAGTGACGTATTTTTTCCTCTGAAAGCTGACTTTCTTGTCGTTCGTTTGCTACTCTCGACGTCTCTGTAGCCCTAAAGGATGCTGTTCTTGTGAGCCCAGAACTTCGGTGACTTTTTCAGGGTCTTTACAGATTAAATCCACTTTGTTAGATCTGATAATAAGCATCTTTTTATCAATTTTTAAACCATTTTTGATCACTTACTTTGACTTTTTGCCCAGGGCATCGCCATATTGTTTACTGCAATGCATTGTGGGAGTTGCAGTCGATCTGTTGCGCCTCTACTGCTTTGAGGAATGGCACAAATGAATCTAACTGCAACAAAAGCGCATGGACTTTTCTTTGTGTATATGTAGAGACTTTGAAAACTGTTAGTCACAGAAGGTCTATTTTTTCACCATTTTGTCCCCAAGAGATGGGAGAAAAAGTCTGTGCAAAGAAAAGGCTTAGTCACTAATGTTTTCTGTGTGTTATACATAAAAACCTCTGAGTATCAAATTCCGATTTGTTTTTTTCTTTTTTTTAGAGTCCAATAACTTTTTGAAAATTCAAGTGACATTACTCTAGTAGATATATTCTTAAAGCCCGGGTTGACCTGAAAAAAGGATGTATAGAGCTTGACTGTGCACCACAGGTTTGATGTTTTACAAGCTTTTTAAGACAAAAAGTCCAGACGAGACATGATGGTGGAAAAAAATAGCTGTGAGCTCTAAGGGTTTAAACTAACCTCCAAATTGGTACCTATTTAGGTGTGAAAAAGCATTTTTGGATTTGTGTTGAGTTGAGTGTGGAAATGCTGAAAATAAAGGTACTGTGTAAAACACAAGAGGCTGAAGATAGACATAGAAATTGTGAGCTGAAGCTTTGCACTCTTTAGTTTTTGCTGATTAAATTCACATCCTTTTCCCAGTATTGAACAAGGTTATCGCACATCATTTTCTTTCTTGCATTGTGCAGTTTGGATACAAAGATTGTTGTTTAAAATCCTAAATCAATATTTGATTTAACTTAATATTAGACACTGTCTTTGACAGTATGCATACTGGTATTCAAAAATACATGTATATTTCAAGAACACCATGCTTCTCATCAAGTAAGGCTGCCCTGATACTAAAACTGAAAATATGATACTAGTACAACAAACGATATTAATAGCCATTTTGATCCAACAATAACATTGAAGAAGCCCTAGGTAATAAGCATTGGGTAATTACTTTTTTGTTTTTAAGTTATATATTTTTGCAGTTTAGATAAAGCTCAACTCTTTTGCTTGTGCCAGCTTGTGATTAAAATTATGACGGAAGATCTCAAGCTTTTGAACTTTGGAAAGTTAACCATCAGAATTACAGGTTGGGGTCATATTTGGGACCCAGGCCTGAATCAGAGTACAACTGACCCCAAAGTCCAGTTCATTTGATCAGGTCAAACACAAGTGTACTGGCACTTGAGTCCACTTATAGAGGTGGATTCACATGTACTCAAAAAACATGACCTGCAGAAGATTGAATGCCATGCTTGAGCAAACTGTACATGTTAGCAAGTCGAGTTTTAAAAGATGATTCTAAATATGTGGACCCATTTCATCCCTTTCCACATCTACACAGTAGATGTGGAAGAAGGAAGAGGGTAGATAAACATAAATTATTTTGCCCAGTTGATGATGCTAGAAGTTGCCATGGTTGCTTCTATGCTTGCAAACAGCTGGATTGTCCAGATTCCATGTCAGTCATCAGGCAACTACATCTTACTAGCTCCAGTCTTGTGCAAGGTCTAAAAGCAGACCTGACCAACTAGGCTGAAGAACAAGACTGTAGCTTCAGGAGGGGTTTAGTTGTACTGTAAGCCATTGCGCACAATGACTGCCACTAATGTAGTTCAGATGTAGCTGTTTTATCAGAGGTGGGCCACATTTCTTTATTGAAACAAGAGAGACAAACCACACTGAAAGCTTTCTTGGCAGAGAAGATGTTTTTGCTCTTCTCCTGACCGGTCTTGGAATGAGTTTTATCCATCAACAAGCTTCACTGTTCATAAACTACTACCTCATTTTGCCTTTTTGTTTTGATTGGCTCATGATGAAAATGAGTGGCAGAACAATCTGCCAATCACCTTCAGAGAATTTTTCTTTAAGTCCTGCCCTTCCCAGTCACTTTGTATGGGAGGTTTCCAAGATGACTGCAAAGTATTCATGTGGTACTCTGGAATGAAACAATCATGCCCATTGTATGCACATTGTTGGATTTTAGCTTCTATTCAATAAGATGATATTTCCGAGCTCATTTTTTTCTGATACTGATAAATATGAACCTTTTTGCAAGAGAGTCTGGTAGCTGTGTTATGTTTGGAGCTTTATTCGAAATGTTCAAGTTTCACCGTGGGTCCGCTTGAGTGTGTAGAGCTCTTGGTAGCCACCTTTACATCATATACTTGTTCAATTGATTAATGATTTTTACTGCCGATGCATACAGACGATATATCAGCTGTAAATGTCTGCAGGAATTTTCATGTCTCCTGATACCGGTATGAAGGATGTTCCCAGACTCCTTGTTTGATAAAACACACACTGTGTTTACCTTTAACTGACTTGTCTGAGGTGCCATACCGCACTGTTCCTTAGGGCGCATTCACACCAGAGCTGTTTGGTCCACTTTAAATGAACTCTGGTCTGTTTCCCCAGATAGTCTGGTTCGTTTGTAGTGGTGTGAAAGCTCACACGAACTCTGGTGCAGACCAAACAAGCTGACTCTGGTCCCCTTGAAAACAGGGGGTCTCGGTCCGCTTCCAAACAAACCCTGGTGCGGTTCATTAGAGGTGTGAAAGCAAAGCGGTCCATCTTGTGAACCAAAGACAGGAAGTGGCATAAAGCGTAATGATGTACGGATTTTTATGAGTTAATACGCTCAAATACATGCTGGTACCTTGCTTGGTGTCTGTGTAGCCATGACAACACGTCGTAGTCCGTGCTGATTTATTCGTCTCATGTAAAGGACGACATGCTGGACAGCTCACCACCTTGCTGGCTGCTCATAATGCCACAATGCAAGAGCAGAAACCACAAGACAGTGTAAATTCTGTGTTTTTTTATTGTTTATGTAGAAGAAAACACCAGCAGAAGGAGTTTCGTCTTCTTCTATGCCTTCTGTTTTTCCTAGTCACCGTTTGTTCGTGGGGACAGCGCCCCTAGCAAGCAGAGGTTGTAGGTGTTCAGACGGTTTGGTCCGCTTGACCAAGAGAGCAGTGTGAATGCAAACCAAACCAAAGGAAAGTGCAACAATGTTGCCATTTCTGTTCCAAAGCGGACCAAGTCCCCAGACTATCAGGTGTGAAAACGACCTAAGATACACTAAATGCAAAGCTTTTCATGTTGACGTAAGGCAAAGTGCCAGGAAAAACTCCGGCATGAAGGCAGTGACCATTAACTGAGGCTACAGCAGCTACTAATGGCAGGTGGCTTCATTTAAGTTTTTAAAGAGCATTTGACCAGGACTTCAGGCTTGTGTTTATAATCAATGAGTCGTCAATCTTGCACCTGCTAATTTGATAGCCAAATGGACCTATTAAGCCAGCTAACACCACACATCCCTAACCAATATTTAACTGTCTAAGCAGATATCTGCAATACAGATATCATACCAATAATATCTTGAATCGCTAATGCCTTTTTTTTTCTAAAAACAGTTATTGAAAAGTCTCAAATTTTGGCGGCCTTAAGTACCAACATCCGTTTTTGAGAAACCCTGCCCTATGAAGTAAACACTCTACCAAACTAACATCAAAGTAGAAAAACTTTCTGCTCTGAAATCCACAAATTTTCAAAATGACCACATCAAACCAGTTGTGGGAGGAAACGGAAGAAAACCAACTCAAACCACCACAAATATCCTCTGACCTGGTACTCAGCTTGTCCTTTTGCAGCCATGACCAGACCTGTAAACTGGGCCCAAACCTTTTGATTAGACATTATATGAACGGCCTCTCACTATCAATGTAATCTTTTTTTCTCCCCTTGTTCTTTTTATTTTCCTCACTGGGTATGAGGACTATATTTGGCTCTCCAGTTCTCTACCAATAGTGCCTCTGTCACATGGCAGTCAGAAAGCGCTCAGTAATTATAACCTAGCTATGTTTCTGCAAGGAAGGCTGACTAAAAATACTCCCACATTGTTGCAGTGATGGGGCAAAAAGCTGGAGTTTTTTTTCCTGAGGTTTTGTGTTGTGTTTTTTTTCTGTATGTGACTGTCTGTATCTGCTCAAGGGAGATGTGTTTGTATGAGTGATACTCGATTTTAGGAACTGTGGTGGGCATTGGGTTTACTTGTTGCGTTTGCCTTTGTTCAGATGAAGCTCTAATGGACAACAAAGCCCCATGATTAATTTGATTTTGGTGAAGTTCAAATGTAGCTGACTGAAGATCAGTTTTCATATCTACTCTAGTTTTTAGCAAGCACTGATTATGTTTAGTTTAATTTGTGAGTAAGATGCATTCTTCATGTTCCAGAGCTGAAACAACGGTCAGCTATCAGGTGCCAATTCAGGCATGAAAAAAAAACTATAATATTTTTGGTGACAGGAGAGAAGGATTTATGTGATTTGCACAAGTAACTTAAACATACTGTACAAAAACACAGACCAACACACCAAATATGGACTTTATATTCCAATATTTTTACATTTCTGCGTAGACCACACTATTTTTTATTCTTTACATTAACTTTAACTTCAATGTTTACACATTCATGAACCAAAAAAAAAGTTTTTAATGATTTTAATCCTCTAAAGCCAAACATTAAGTAATTGCATTTTTACCCTAATGCTTCCATCACACTAACATCACCTTTAAGTGTTCATTAGCTGTTTTTTTATTCCAACCTCAGTAAATACAGATATGACCATCTATGAGTAAACCTGGCTGATGCCATTGTAGATACCGACATGGCCACCCAAAGGCATGGCTTTACCCCAGAAAGGTCCCGTGAATGGTTCCATCTCAAGATATGATTTATTAACACACGTGGACCCAATCAGCAGTGTTAGTGTTAGCCTTTTGGCTACAATTTGCCTTCTTAAACAGGCTCAGATTAGATTTTGACACTGACAGAGAAAGACTTTTGTTACCAAGTTATTGTTGTGGTCAAACATGAAAGCCAGCTTCCTCCTTTTCTTCACCTTCCTCTTTTGGCATCTTGACTTTTTTTTTGTAGGGCTTGGCTTGGCAATACACGTTCCAAATTACAGGCTTAACAGTTAAGTTCAATTGGTCTGTCCGCTTTGTTGCCTTTACAAAAATGAAAGACTCATACCATTTTAAGTAGACAGAGTTAACATTTGAAACAGGCTGCATTTTTACTGAAAAAACCATTACTAACATTTGTGGTTTTTCTGCTCTTATAAAAAGGGAGTTTTTAGGTTAAAAATAGAATTTGTTGTCTTCTGGGATTTGACCATGTTTTTGTAAGTTTCCATCGGCTCCTCTACAGAAAACTTTCTCCCTTTAAAACTCCCTAGATAACGATACCAGACATATTTTGGGTTTTGATTTAGCACCTGATTGGTCTGTCTTCTTAGCTTTGTAGCGTACTAGAACCTCCTACAGGTGGCAGTGTAACCTCATAGAAGGAGCACAAAAGTCACTCAGTCAACAACATGCTTTTTCTTACTTAGCTCAACAGCGCAGTACAATATTATCGGTAAGATACTGGTATTGGCAGATAAAAGTTTTAAAAGTAAATCAGACATATGGTATGGGCAGATCTAGAAAGTTCTGCTGATATTTATAACAGATAATTCTGCCCTATATGAGCTGTAAATATTGGCCGTTCGAACAAATAAGGTATAGTTTTAGGCTGGACCATCAGACCTACATCAGCTGAACTCTTAAATATATATATGTATAAAACAACTTACAACAATATATATGTATTGGCTGTAAATATCAGTCTGTTTTGGATGGAAATGTCAGCTGTATGTACTAATAAATCAGTGGAGTTTAAAGCTGGACCAACACATAAGTCAGGTGAAGCCTTTTTTCTTTGATCATCCTCATCATTTCAACTTTAAAGTGTGTTTTGATGACTAAAGTTTTAGACCTGCATTACATTTAAATATAGGAGTTCATATTGGTATCAGCTGAAATGAATTTGTAAAAAACTTCAGTTTTATATCGGCAAAAATCCAGTAGTGAGCATCCCTTACTTTTACATTGTTTCATTGCTGTTTCTGTGAATTACTGCCCTTCAGAGTTGGCAGATAGTTGTAATGTTGATCTGTTTCAAAGTCCTAAATTATTGAATGCACCGTGTGATGGAATGGTTGCAAACTAAATGTTATTTCTTCATTATCCTCTAATCTTTTCTTGTTGTGTGTAAAATAAAGTTTAGCTAACTGTCGAGTTAAACATTCAAGGCAGAAAATCAAACTTAAGTTGAATGTTTCTGTAGATCAGAGAGTACAAAGAGCTGTTCAAGATGAGAATTAAAAAGGGTTACTGCTGAAACAACCATATGAGAACTTATCTCTGTTCTACGGTGCTACCAGTGCTCATAAACGATGTTGTGTGTGTTTAAGCTTCAGGTTTAGGTGGTAAAAGACCATAAAAAGGGTAAAGAGCAGAGTAAGTTTAAGGTCTGAAAGGTCTATCAGTTTACTTTCTTGCATAACAAACCAATGAACAGGCAGAAGGTCAAGTTATGAGCCAAAGACTTGTCTGGGTTTAATCAGACCTGATCAAACCTCCAGCACATATACCTGGCTGAGATGATAAGTAGAAAGTTTATTGAGCAGTAAAATGATAAAGATGCTGTTTTTAGTTATCATTTGGGGCTGTAGTAAAACCAAATGCCTTATCCATTGCTTATGATATCATTAAAATAGAAAAAGGCCAATAATGAATTAAAAAAAATCTACTGTAGCATAAAACGTTGATGATCAGGTATTCCTGGTCTGTTCTCTGCACTCTGTGTTTTTATATACTGTATTTGGACTCTGTGTGAGAGTCTGGAGCCTTTTCAGAAAAGGCCGCATGCAGAAGAACTAAATCGGTGTGTTGAAAACATTGTTGTCGTAGCACATAAGAGCTGTCCATGTTATCTATTACTCCATAACAGATCGTTCTTTCTCTTTTATTTATTTCTATGTCGTTGTGTGAGGTTTGCTAATTTTAGCCTTGAATTAAAAAACAAGCCGACAAACTGACTCTTGATTAAAACAATCCAGAAACTCTCACCGCTAATCTCATGTGCATCAGGTCTGTGGTATGCTGAAGCCATGGTGGCTGCCTTGTGACATCCTGGTGACACAAAAGGTTAGAGCGAGAGATGAAAGGAAAGATGGTGAGACGTGCTGTTTGGTCTATATTCATGTCAGACATATATGCTAGACTAACTCACTAAGTGTCTTTTAGGCTTCCAAAGACGTCTGTCTTCCTCAATAGCTTGTGCCTAACGCGCTGTCCATAAAAGAAGCACCGTCCATAGTTAATCTTAGGGCTGGATGATAAAATGACACACAGAATGATCAGATTTAGTTTAAGATGATCATGTTGAGACATTCTGAACTTCATGTAAAGAATTAAAGAGCGTATGACCCAAGAAACAACCGGTCTTCCATGTCTGACTTTTTAACATTTCTATCCTTCTACTTTGAGGCTGTTTCTATTAAGCTGTCGTTACATTTTAGATATTGCTTGTTTCAAATGATGGATTTTTTTTTCATTGCTTAAAGGATTTTACTGTCAGGTGTCTGTAAAATTAGAAACAAGCTGACCTAAAGGCAGCTGGGCTTTTAGTGAAGAGCCTGCAGAGAAACAATGATTTTTTTTTTAACAGGAAGCACCTTTATTCAGCGTTAAATGTCCTTGTTTTATTGTAGGGTGCATTTAGAATTAGAGAAAAGAGCATCCACAAGTACCTCCCTGTAGCAGTCTCATGAACAATAAACACAGAAGGAATTGTAACCTTAAAACAGAGCTAACATTATAAGCAGTAGCAGCATGCTAGCAGCCCCTCTCGAGGGGAGCTGCTCATTAAGGTTAGGTAATAACTGATTTCTAATATTTCTCCAAATTTAATTTACTGCATTTTACATCATGACTTTTAACTGTGATGGCAGCTAGGATGTGTGAAGACTGCATGAGCAAGAAAGGAGAAGAAAAACTTAGTGGGACAGTGCTGGTCTGCATTGATGTAAAAGGATAAAGCATGAGAGGAGGTTCAACTTGCACAGCATAAACATATTAATCCCACAATTTACTGTTGAAGGGGAATTTTATATTCATTAGTTAATCGTTCATCTGGATGTCTGATTATATTATTGTTTTGTGATGTTTGAATTTTGGAAGAACTGCTGCATTGTGATATTCTCACTCTCTATTATATCATATGTCCAGTAATCTGTTACCCTGCTTTTCCACCCCCAGCTTTGATTATCTTTACTCTTAAGAACATAGTCAAGCTACAAAAAAATGTGTAACAACTTTTGGACATGGTAATAAACTATATTCTAAAGCAGGGATGGACAACTTTGGTTACCAGGAGGGCTACATTAATTTGATTCTGAATGCCAAAGGGAATATATTCATATATTCACTATTAAACTATTGGGACCCCTAGAGATTTCTGACAGAAAGAATATGTTGCTGTCATTATTATTATTAGTGATGATGTCCCTATCAATTGTTTTAGTTTTCAAAAATAACTTAAGTAATCAGAATAACTACTAGATTTCTCAAGCCTATTCAATTTAACTTGGTACAACTAACATTGTTGTAAAACATTTAAAATCTGTTTTCTACTTAGAATGGTGTAATAGTTGTTTCCTTTTACTGGTTATTTAAAAAATAAAGGTACATATTCACTTATTGCAGTGTTTGAATCAAATCAGACAAGAATCAAAAATCCATCCATAACATGAACAGTGAAAAAATAAATATAAATTTAAAAAGTGAATTCAAATGTCCTTATTTCCACTTAAAAGTGCTTTAAACAGCTTGAATAGTTACAATCAAATACCAGTAAATGGATTTGAAATATTACAATTCCACACAGAAGTTGTATATTAGTTTGACTACATTAGTCATGATTAAAACTGAACTCAAAAATGAATCCAAGTCAGCCCAACTCCACCTTGAAGTGATGAGAACAGTTTAAGTTGTTTAGGCACAGGATCAACATCAAATGAATCGTACAGAGTCAAGTTAACGATCCCTGTTAAAATTGAGCAGCTTAATCTGAGACAGGAGCCAAAACACTTACTAGCACTGCACCAAAACCTGAATATCGAATACAAGGCATTTTTGTTATCACAGTGATAACTCTAAAGTTCAACTGGAGCTTCCACATGACTTTTTCCTCTCACTCTGATCTCTTCTCCACTGTCACCTTAAAATAAAGTTAAGGTTCTTCTTTAGGGAAACCAGCATCACCATCACCTTTTCCTGGATCTTTTTTACCTCATCACTTTCTGGAGGGTGTTTATCTTTCTTCTTGCAAATTGTGCTTCATTTACGACAGCTAACGTAAATGATGGATTAGGCTGATCAGATCAAATTGCTGATCTCTGATCAATTAAAAATGCTTGTATATGCTCCAATGCCATACACACAGTCGGGATCAAAATGAATTAAAACAGCATTTATATTTTAAAAACCAAATGCAAATAGAAGTTGTTTATATAATGAGCTGAACTCCGAATCACATGAATTTTAAGCGGATCTTTCAAGACAGTGAACATAACAGCACTGGTTATTTTGTTCTTTTCACTTTAATTTTTTACAAATACATTTATTGATATGTATATAAAGGTTTACAGAAAAAAATACAACCAATTATAACTGCTAATTTCTTAAAAAGAACTAAACATACCAGTGATTGGAGATAATCTTAAACATTTTTCTGATGTTCATGTTTTGATGGCAGATTGTGTCATGTTATCTACATGTTTATAATTCATCAGTATTTTCAACTGACTTGGGAGCTGCACTGACTGAGATGGCCAGTTGCCCACCCTTGTTTTAAAGTTTAAATTTGGTAATAGTTTCTTCAGACTTATTTTATGAGGATATTTTTCAAACATGCATTCTAAATTAATTATATAATGTTGGCAAATATCTTTTTCTATCAATACGTATAGATTACTATGATTGTTTTTTGTGTTGTTAAGCCTTAGTTAACGAATTTGTCAATGAGTCACAACTGAGCAGGGATATAAATAAATCCTGAATTGAATTAAAGAGCAGTTCATATGACAATGAAATGGCATTATCAGTTCGGCTGTTGATTGAAGCTTGCATTTACTTCAACTTTCAAAAGAGCAAACAAAAAAACAAAAAACATCACATATCATGAAGTGAAATTGTACTGTGGCTGGATTTTTTTTTTTACCAGCAGAACACAATTTAATGATAACACTGTATCATTTATAACTTACAGAAGCAGAAAGATTTCACTTTTGAAAAACCCCTGCTTCATCATTTTTATAGATGTTGATTAGTTTTGATCAGTAATGATAGAAATGATAAACTACAAGGGGTGCACCATACTGATGTTTAACATCAGTGTCGGCCCAGTTAACAAGCATTGGCTATTAGCAAAAATGTTTATCTGTTGTGTCAAATCAATTTAAGGCAGGCATTTAGTTCACCTAACTGCTGAATCAAATAAGAGATTTTTGAATGGTCACAGGAAGTCACCTGTTGAACAAATTCTGATCTGTTCCATGGTCAAATGCAGAGAAAAACTAAACTGCCGCTTTCTTAAGGGTACCCCCTTTCTTGTGACATTCAAACTCATGTTTGATTTCATGCACATAAACATGAAGCACTGGTATTCCAGCGCTGTGGTGTGTCCCACTTTTGCTCCTGTAGTAGGTCAGTCCAGGTAACAAAGCTAAAAGCTAAAATTGTCAGAAGAGACCCAAATAATGATCAGTGTCAGTTAAAGAAAATATTGAAAGTCTATAGAGACAGAAATCTCTGTATTTGGTGTGGTAATGGAGCTTTGTAACTCAGGTCTACACATTTATTGTGCACTAGCTTAGCATGGTTAAAATCTTAAAACCATGTGATGAAGACCATGTAGGGGTCTGTGTGACTCCTGCTGTCCTGAGCCGGCTGTGCTGCAGAGAGGCCCGACTGCTGCTGCACATGCTCTCTCTCTGTGAAGTGAAGAGACGGCAACAGCAAGCTGCCTAACCTCCACAATAACCGCCTTATGTAATCACTCTGGTTAGAGACAGACCAAAATAGCCCAGACTGAGCAGCCCTGCCCTCTTGTGGCAACCAGCTGCCATAACAGTGGCCTGCTGAGCCTCTACAGGGAGTCAGACATAGCGGCCTCCATCTGCAGCATCCTGTGTAGTTCACAACAGTTTGAGCTGAAGCAGCAAAATGAATGTTATAAATGAATGATGCTAGGGTTGTTTCATTTGATTTAAATGTTGAATCAGATGGTTGATATTGTGTTTTGATTGGTGTAGCCTTAAAGGGGTTATGTAGTTCTCTGTGCGAAAAGCTTTGGTGTTTGCTTGGTTTGATACAGGATTTCTGGCTACAGGATGTTTTTTTAAGTCATTATCTATGCTGTTAGTCTGCCTCTAACTTTCTTCCCTTGCAGCCCATACAACTGGAATCAAATTAGGTGTACAAATCTAACCCTGTCTTTTTTCTCTTTTTCCAGTTTCCTTGACAGAATTGACTCTGTAAGACAGAACGACTACACACCAACGGACCAGGTCAGTCCTCTAATTACTGTCCTCAGTTTTTTTTTTCTTTAACAATTCACCTCCAAAAGCCTGCTTCCATCTTTTTTACTGACCTGGATGTCTCCTGTCTGTGTTTTGACAGGACCTGCTACGCTGCCGAGTGTTAACTTCAGGGATTTTTGAGACGAGGTTCCAAGTAGACAAAGTGAACTTTCAGTAAGTACTGCTCGTCTCCTTGCATACGTTTAATGTTTACATATAATGTCTGTCCCGATTTCTTAAAGGATGAGCATTAGATATTTGTAGTCATATATTCCAGAGGTTCTTAGAGTGAGGCTCCATATCCATAAATCACTCACTAACAGAATTTATGATCATTTGCATCATGATTGCCATACATTCTCTGTTTCAAAATAAAATGAAACATCCTATCAGATGGGAGCTCTTGGAAAAGTCTCATAAAAAACTGACTAATTTTGGTCCTCTAAGTAAAAACGTTTAGAAAAAACTGACTTCAGTGCCCAAAGACTTTATATTTTTATGGCTCCTCTTGTGTACCTCTTTTTCTTACATTTATGAAGAATAAAGAAAACAGTACAATGACATTTAAAAAGTAAAGCAAGGGATTAAAAGAAAATAAGCAAATCTTGACCATTCAGAATTTTCACGTAACGTCAGACTCTTGTGGAACTGCCTTTCTGCTTAGCAAGAAAAGCGCCCTGTACAGAGAAGTTGACGGCCTTGGCTGCTATCAACGTGTTTCAATGAGTTTTACTTTAATTTATTGTTCACTTGAAAGCAAACCAACAAGGAGACGAGCCCAGGTTTTACTTCTGCAGAATTGTATCTAAAAAAGAAGAGAGAAAAGGAGAAAATAGTTTATAGCAGTGCTTTTAGATGCTTTGCTGTTTCTATGGGTTAGAACTGACAGTAGCAGCAGACAAACTTCCCAATCCTACAATCAAAAAAGTGTCAACTTGATCAAAATGACTTTAACATTACTACCCCAGAGCAATGATTTAAATTATGGCCTAGACTGATCCTGATACTCCTGTTCCATAGTTAGTCTTAAGTAGTTAGCACTAAGCTATGCTTCTTTCAAGACAAATTTCATGTCCGTCTCTTGCCAAACGCACAAGTGATTGACCCAGTCAGATCAACAAAGCACAAGTTGTCTGTACTTTTGTAGGCTTTCATCATGTACAGGTTAGAGGAAAGACTCTCCATAAGAATATGTGGGCATCACTAAAGTGAAGTTCTTGCGAAGGCTTTGCTGTTTCTAGTGCCTTGAATAATGTCCCACATGCTGTATTAGGGTAATAAGTGCCCAGAATTTACAGTTCAAATTAAGGGCGCACAGTTCAAATTAAGGGCGCACTCACACTAGGCCATCCATACCGTGCCGTATTCTAACCGTGCTAAAGCCCATTTGACCCCCTCCCCTGTCCCCCCTTTGGCCCGCACTCACACTGCACAACACATCCAGGCCTGGGCACGGATACGTCACGGGCTGATGTCATCACACGAAGCATCCACCGTTGATGGACTTACACTTGTTGTTGACTCAGTATAGGGCTGGGCGATATGGCCTAAAATTGATATCCCGATATGTCAAGATATACGACATATATTGCAATATTTTTAAATGGCCTCTCAGCAGCTGTATTTAATTTGGCTCCAAATGGCACCAGTTTGGTGATAAAAATAGACTGTTCTGTTGGATTTTTAATAAAATTGTTTGCAGAGGGGAGCAGGTGGCCTAGTGGTTAAAGGCGCTCCCCATGCATGCGGGCGGCCAGGTTCGAATCCGGCCCGAGGCCCTTTACCGCATGTCTCTCCCCCACTCTTGACCCTGTTTCCGACTCTATCCACTGTCCTCCTCTATCTAATAAAGGCACAAAAGTGCCCAAAAAATAAATCTTAAACAAAAAAAATGTTCTCAGAAAGTAAAAATCAATATAAAGTCAAATTTAGCAGTTTTATTTTGAAAAGGTCTTTTATTTTGGCTTGTCTGGAGGCGGGACCATTTTAGCTCCTTGTTGTCAGTGTTTTGAACTGTTGGGCTGAGATAAGTCTCCATTGTTGTGAAGAAGTGGATCACATTTATCCGTTGCTGGGCCGTCTTCTCTCTGACATGTACGACTCTGGCAGGGAGTTTTCAGCAAAATGCTCACCCCCAGGCAAATCTCCTATTCTGGGTTAAGTGGCGTTTCAACAACACTGGGCTCATGTCTTTAGCGATGTGTTGTGTTACTGCTGCTGTCATCTCGGAGTCAATTGTGGCGTATTTTAACGAATACCTCATGAGTTCAACCTCTTCCTTTTCAAAGTGAAACGACTGCTCAACGCTGCAGATCCAGCGCTGTTTCTCATTGACTGTCTCAAAAGTCAGCTAACTCCCCGCTAACTAGCCACGCTGCTCTGTTTACCTTCCTCTCCCTTGCTTCTTGCCGCTAAAGCGCATGTGCAGAGGAGTTTTCTGGATGGGCGGAGGAGAGAGAGTGAGCTCTCTGCTGTGAGAGATGCGTTCAGGGACATGGGAGAAGCGAAACTCCAGCGAGAAATCCACGCTGACGGCTCAAAACTTCCACATAATTTATACTCGGATATTTGCGATGTAGTCATTTTATACACCATGGGTGGCAAAAGCCACGATACATCGAGTATACTCGATATATCGCCCAGCCCTAACTCAGTATACATAAGTGTTGTTTTTTGGCTGTAAAAGAGCAACAGATCTATACGGTATCTGATCTGACACCAGAATTATTTCAGCTGACCTGGGATCAGTAGGCTACCTTAACTATACAGAGCCCAGTGAGGAGAGAGAGGAAGCGGTTCATTTTTTCATTGCAACGAGAGCAATTTTAACCATTTGATAAAAGCTGGAGGTGACAACACCACAGGATTAATAAACAATGTTTCGTTCAAACACTTGTCTCACACACTTGTCAGTGTATTTGGCAGACTCTCCTTTACGCACGGAGGATAAAAGGTGTTTGTTATCCTGTGAGCTGCTGTTTGTGGCACAGTCAAGGGAAGAAGCTTTATTTCACAAAGCAAAAAAAATCTCTCACAGTGGTAAAAGCCTGACTTTGCTAGAAAATGGTCAGGAATGTGGACTGGACTGGGATCCATTAGAACAAGGTTGTAGTGAAGAAGTGTGAAGTTAAATTCTTCAGCTCTTATAAAATTTTTGTAACTTGTTAAAATACAATGAGACAATATATATAGTTCTCACCATCTTTCTAGGAAAATCCTGCTGTCTTTAGCATGCAGCTGCTGCCTGGTGTGCTCTCTGCGCTCTTGGGCAGGTCCTCTTGTTGTTACTTCATGTTATGTCACATTCCCACGCTTGTGCTACTTCATTTGCATCCGTGCCATGCCTAGGCCCACCTCGTCCTTCCGTGCTGGGGCGGCGAAGCGTGTTGCATGGAACGATTGCACTCACACTGGCCAAACGTACCGGACTTTAGACTAAAACGGGCCCAGGCACGGTACGGATGGCCTAGTGTGAGTGTGCCCTATTATCTTCATAGTCCTGTAGTTGCCATTGGTTGTAAACATGCATCGCTTTGAAGTGATGAGAATTTGAAAATCCTTTTCTGCAGCTAGGGATGAGTATCAAAGACAGAGGCTGTCATTGAGCCGCCAAACTTTTTTTCGTAAAGGATTGAAACCCAACCCTAGCTGCAGCTCTACATTGTAGTCAATGGTAGCTGCTTCTTTCCTAAACTTTTTGTGTCCTTCAGGCTTTCATACTGGTAAGGTGACTTAAAGCTATAAATTAAGCTGATAAGCACTGCGAATGAGCTTACATTTATGGGATATTTTGGTTGGTTTTGTTATTTGATATGTTGTATGTTTTGGTTCTTGGTAATTGTAGTGGACTTAGCATCCAGTGATTTCAGTGAGCATTGCCAAGAAGGACTTGCTGATCGTACTGACAGGGAAGCTAGGCTATTAAGAGCAACCCATCCAGGTACTTTGCCCAAATGATCCCACCCCCGCTCCGTTCTGGAGGAAAACATTCCATAAAAATGAACAAAAGATTTGGTCTTTAGGGATTTAAAAGCTTTAAATATGAAAACTGTACAGTTAAAAATATTATTGGGAGCCAAAAACCAATTGCCATCGGGATAAACATATAATACAGGCTATATATGAAAAAATACTTACATCATAACAATATGAAATAAACAAAATTATAGATGTACATAATGGTGTGTTTAGGCTTTCTCCACCAAACTGGACAAACAGTCCCATCTTGTACCTGGAGATGTCATAAACCAACATCACTTACCTTATGTGTGTTGGATCTTAACACTTAAATGTGGTTAATAGGTTAGTGAATGTGTGAAAAAAGCTGTTAACAGGTAGACAGACTACAGTTGTCACAGAGCGATCGCTAGCTTAAAGTCATTAAGAACATAGCACCAGTCCAACATTTGCCTGCTTTACTCCTCTCTAGTTTCAGCCAAAAGACACAGAACTATTCTTTGACAATCTTTTGTCATTTGAGAATAACAAAACATGCCTCACATTATGGCTTTTTAATAGGTTAAAGCCTAAAACATAACAAAATCGCTTCTAAACACATCGGTACCCATTTTTCCAAACCTCCTACTATTCAATCTGAGGGCTTGTTTTCCCCCAAAATGGAGGTGTGGTCATATTTCAAAGCAGTAGATGATTTTCAATGCTCACATTCATACATCAAAACAGATGGGTACAGTTTTTATGTTCATAATTTAGTGATTTTAAGTAAAGATTGGCCAAGAAACAGTCCTTTTGAAACAATATTGGCCTAAATGAGCACTATCAAAAAATTCTCAAGCATTTGATTTGTCACCCAGAAAGACTCTGTGTTTTGGATTATTTCGCAATGCAATATTCGGCTACATGTTCTTACGCCACATTGCACCATCATCATCATCTCCTGATCAGCTGTTTGGGCATTCAGGCTTCAAAAGAGACAACAGATCAACCAAATCCTGGACACAAGACAGGAAGTCAACAGTCAGAGCTACAGTCTGTCCTTGTTGTATTCTCTTACCTTCAATTTACTTTTAAGGAGTACTTTTAAAGATTTAAAGAGACCCCAAAGCAATCCACACAACCTTACAAACAAACCCGATTGGAAAAAAAGATGAAAATCAGCTTGCTTTTACTTTGTTCTACTTATTTCAGAGGAAATATCCACATGCCCATTTAAGGAAATATGTTTTTCATGTGCAACAAATTTGGCTAACCAGCTCACTCATTCCTAAGAAATTGGCACTCCTCTGGCCTTTTCCACCATTCTGCCACTAAATATGACCAAGGGACACGCTATTTACAAAACATTTGATTGAGGCTTCTTCTTGCATCATCCATGCACAAACAACCCCTGTAAAGAATTCCCTCTTGGGTGTTGTTGCTATATTTACCTCGGCCTCGTGTTAGGGGCCTGAAATTTCAAAGAACAAAGCAACGCACCCCAGCATGCTCGGCGGCAGAAAGCGTCATCTCTGTGCCTAAAACTGTAGGACGACTGTCTGTGGTCGACCGGTGTGATTTCTGAGAAAGTCAAGAGCCTTTGCTCGCTGCTCGCAATTACAGTTAGGAGTAAATGTTTTGTAACTGCTCTGATGATGTCAGATGAGATGACCCATTTCCGCAGTCACAGACACAACAGACTTATTCTACCGTCTGAAACGGGCCTTTGTATCAAATTATATCATCCTGAATGATTGATGTGAAAACTCTGGGACATGACTTCCCTTTGGGTGTGCACTTTTTATTATTCAGCTTTGATGATTTCCACCCAGAGAGGGTCGCACAGGGTACAAGTAACTCTCTTTTCCCCATAAATCGATTATTTATGTTGCCAGACTTGTCCCTTTAAGATACAGGATCTCTTCTTGTAAGACAGATTCATGTCAATAAAGATCTTTAGCAATGATCTTAAAGTACAGTGCTTAACAAATTTATTAGACCGCCACCCAAAGTAAGGTTTATGCCACAGCTGTCCTAAATCAACAGCATTGGTAATTACCAAAATCATTTTTTATGTTTCTGCAATGGTTAATACACCAATATGTAGAAGCTCTTTAACCCAAATGATATTTTTAATGCTAAAATATAATTATTATTATCCATGAATTTTCAAATTTACTGATTTACAAAAAAACTGAAAAAATAGTAAAGCACATTAAAATTTCTTGATTAATATGTCAAATTATAGTTATTTACTTGCATTCCTGAACAGAAAAATGAGTTTTAGTGGTTGAATGTTATGCTTGATTGATTTCTGACTTCTCAGAGAAGCCCAGTGAGCCGGCTCAAATTTGGGTCTAAAAAGGTGAATTCAGTTTGAAATTCCTTATTTCTGTCCAAAATGGTAAAACGTGGAGAGTTCACTGAAAATGAAAGAGTCCACATTAAAGCACTTCATGATGCTGGATGGTCTCTGAGAAAAATATGACAGATGGTCTAATAAATTTGTTAAGCAGTGTATGTCTCCTTGCATGCATGGATAAACCGTATTCAAGCTAGCAAACTGTAGCGTAATGTAAATCTAAGTGAGTGTGGTTATGTTTTTTTCTGACCTAGTATTTTGTCTTCTCTCTCCATAGCATGTTTGATGTTGGAGGCCAGAGAGATGAAAGGAGAAAATGGATCCAATGCTTTAACGGTGAGACTTCCACCTTCTTTACTTCAAATAGCCGTGCTGTACACCTTTTTTGTCGTATTTTCGGACAGCTTGCAGCATCACATAACCTTTTATCTCTGGGTTTATTCCTGATGTATTTCCTCCCTTATCCTCACAGACGTCACTGCTATCATCTTCGTGGTGGCCAGCAGCAGCTACAACATGGTAATAAGGGAAGACAACAACACCAACCGGCTACGGGAAGCCCTGGACCTCTTCCGCAGTATTTGGAACAACAGGTGGGTCAGAAACATGAATGAAGTTTGAGCAAATTGGTTACATTCTTTTAGCTGTGAGAACCAGGAGGATTTTCTCTTCTGTTTGTCTTCTTTCTTGCATTATGTTCCATTCATGATATCAGGGCTTGAATAAGTCACATGAATGTCTGTGCTCCTAAATCAAACGGTCATACATATGTGATCTCTGGAATGCAACTTATAGGGAGTCTTTTTTTAAATTCCTCTCTCCGTTTTTCCACAAGGATTGTCAAGATACTATCATTTAAGTCTAATAAAATTCTAGGAAGAAGCAAACTATCCAGATAACAATAAATAATACAAGTCCTAGGCACCCAGTGTTGGTTAATTTCTTGCTTCTCTTTACTAAAACTAGCAAGCCGACTTCTTCAAGCTGTTTAAATTGCACAAATACATTGTCAAATTTTCAGTGAAATTTTGCTGATGTATTTGTATATTTAATGACTCACTCCCATGTGGCAATCCATACCTTGCCCAAGCATGCTCAAGCCCTAAAATCTAGTTTGTTTAACCAGTGTAAGTGCTCCACACTGAAGCACAGAACACTTCCTTGGCCCTGGCACGGATGGAAGAGAAAGGCTTTGGCATGATACAATTGCTTGTGCATGGTCAAAAGCATGTGTACTTGATTAACCTGACGTTTAATCAATGCAGCTGTTCCTCTTGACAGTCATTTGAAAAGATGGCAGACTGTTAAGCAGGGGTCAGACTATTTTTTAATTTTGTCTGTTATGACTTGCACTGTGTGATTATTTGTCTAAATAATCCCTAAGTGTGTGGTACCAACTCGATTATTTCTGTGTTTCAAATCACGTTGTAGCACCCCAGACCTTGAATCATAAATATCAGACATGATTAATCTTTACGATTCTGGGTTGTAACGCCTCTGACCCACAACAACCAATGAGAGTGAGCAGACTGGGTAGCATCACCAGCTGGATCTTTCTTACTTTCACCGTTTACAAACATCAACACAGCTGTATCTATATTCCAGCCAGGATTTCATCCAGATTCTTTCACTTGTTTTATGATTTTTGCTGCAACTGTAACACATGCCTGGACTGCCATGAAGTGAACAACGTGCTGTGATGTTGTCTATTTTTCTCCATTGTCCTGTAAACTGTGTTAATCATATTATAACTTGATGTCGTATCCGTACCAAGGTCTGGTTGGGCTTGAAGCAATGTAAGCCCAAGCCAGCAGGGGACTGGGGAGGGGGCAAAGGCATGCTTTAGCATGGCATGGGGCAAGTAGGCCTACTTTGAGAGTGTCCAAAGACAGTTGAATCATGAACATTGACTTTAACTGAGTCAAGTGAGGTCTGCAGGTCTTTAGATGTTGTTCTGGGTTATTTTGTGACTTCCTGGATCGGTCCTCAATACACTTTTGGAGTAAGGCTGGAGTCAACCAAGTGGAGAAAGCCATCATATATCAAAATTGCTAATGACATATATATGATATTAAAAAAACACCCTAAAAAAGATGAACATTGTCATGCAACCAGAATCAAAACCTTAAAAACTACTGGTGAAATACTAAGTAAATGTACTTAGTCTTTGTTTGACTGTCGTGATGTGTTTATAGATCCTTGAGTAACTCTGCATACGTTACTAACACCCATTCTTCATGTTGTTTGTTTTCTAGATGGTTACGCACTATATCGGTCATATTATTCCTGAACAAGCAGGACATGCTGGCTGAGAAAGTATTAGCTGGAAAATCCAAAATTGAAGACTACTTCCCTGAATATGCTCGCTACACCATACCAAATGAAGGTTTGTGTCTTTTTCACTCAAATAACTTCAGTAGTCACATGCTTTATGTCGATACTTGCTGTTGTCGTTTACATTGTTTTGTTGTTTTTTAGCAACTCCTGAACCTGGTGAGGACCCAAGAGTGACAAGAGCTAAGTTCTTCATCCGAGACGAGTTTCTTGTAAGTATCACTGGTTGTGTTGACTGTTAGAAAGGAGAGAAGTTAATAAATGAAGAGTCTTCATAACTCCGAATAATAGCAAACAACAGACAGTATGAACAGAGCAGCCATTTTCTTGTGACATCACGCTCAGGGCGGGAACCTAAAATGTTATTATCATGTCTTACTGCTTTATTGGGGTGGTTTTTAGTCATACAAAGGCTAAGAATCTAACAAATGTTTTTTTTTCTCCTCCTCATTAATAAGAGATTACAAGATGATAAGAGTACTAAAATTCCAGAGTGTTGACAGACTACAGTCACGGTAAAAATATAGTTTTCTGTTATCTTCCATCTGAAGACTGCTCACACCGTGTGCTAACATGGAAGGATCAGATATTGCATCTTTCAATCTTGCTGTCCACACTGCATCCATAATAAATGTAACTCTCCCTTGTAAAAAATATGACATCTAGCACTTTTAATTCAAATTCAGAGAAACAGAAGTGTGTCCCTAGTAATGAAGTTTTACATATTGCATGTAGAAGATAATTTGACACATATTTGACTCTCTAGTTTGACCCATGCCTCATTGTTAACATGTAAGGGGTGGAGTTATGGACTTAAACTGCTGCCAGTCAGTAGGGACGCTCTTAATGTTCTGGTTTCACTTTTGAGAAGCGGTTGTGTCGTCCATCTTTGTATTCTAGAAGAGCAACAGTAGAGCAGTGAATTTATGTAACCTAGAGAGAACAGGAAGAAGAGCAGTTTCTATCCACTTCATGTCTTATGACTAGGGGTGTGACGAGATCAAAACGCCACGAGATTTCTCGTCGTGGAAAAATCAATCTTACGAGATCAATATTGTGCAGACAGTAGAAGCAGCAGCTCTCGTCACAGAAAAAAATACCAAATTGGAAATTATAAAAGATCACAAAGATGCCCTGGAGACTTTAAAACTGTTCATGAGAGAGCTAATGAAGAAACGAAGCTGATTTATGACCCATTAAGATCACCGCTTCAACCCCCACCCCTTCCTCCGCATGCGCTACGTGGGGCCGCACATGATCCGCCTATGCATAATAAGTTCATCATAACGGTCCGAAATGATGAGATTCTGCTGCTGGTAACCTGTGCAGTCTCCATGAGGAAAATACAGCTTTTATTTAGCTCGTGTATGCGCACAGACTCACTTTTAGTGTCTCTTTTTGTGACTTTGTAAGTTTGAGTCGCTGCTTCCTCATGTCTCCTCGTCTCACCGTCTGTCAGTCACACATCCATCAGCTGTTGGCTGTGCGTATGATCAGTCAGAAGCTTCACATGGATAGCGTGACGGGCCATTTACTGCAGCGGTAAACGGCAAAACCTACTCTGTTGGAGCACCACAGAGTACACTGTTAGCTCCAAAAACGAAGTTTTAACCCCAGTTAAACGTGCCCTGCTTGATGTCTGACAGCAGACAAAGCAGAGACACTCACTCACCGACGCACACACATAACGCTCATCTGTGTGTCATGTCCAACACTGTCAAAGCTCATATGAGAAAAAAAGACCACTAAGTGATTAAAAATCTATTTCTCTAAATAACAGCAAATGTGTTATTGACAGAAATATTTCTTTTGAGTGTGTAAAATATGGATATCCTTAAAAAGGATGAGAAATAGTTTAATTTTACTGATGCAGCTCTTTATATTTCAGTCTGTTGTAAACTGTGCTTAAAGTACTTTCAAAATAATATAAATGCTTTAATTATATATAACTAAATATGATATTAAAAATAGTTATTGTTATTGTAGCAACGAGTGCATAGTGTCGTAAATTAATGATTTTGTAGACTGTTAAAATGAAAGGTTTGATTTAAAGAACATTAAAATATACAGTTTGAATCAGAATTAGACAAGACAAACTGTTTGGAAGCATCGATAGCCTATTCAGTACTTGGTTTAAACATTTCTGAATAGACCTGAATGCTTTGCAATTATGACTTTCAGTTGTATAAAGAACATATTTTCCTCCCAAGTATTTTTTTTTTTCCAAAATAAAAAAAGTTGTAAAATCTCATCTCGTCTCGTGTCTCATGGGCCTAAATCTCGTCTCATCTCGTGAGACAAGTGTCTCGTCACACCCCTACTTATGACCTTTTCTAATGTCTCCCCTCTGTGTCTCCTCCCTCAGCGGATCAGCACTGCGAGCGGCGACGGCAGACACTACTGCTACCCCCACTTCACCTGCGCCGTGGACACAGAGAACATCCGGCGGGTGTTCAATGACTGCCGGGACATCATCCAGAGAATGCACCTGCGGCAGTACGAACTCTTGTGATGGGAGACGGCCTCCGTCAGCCTTCTGTGTTCTTTCTCCACCATTCTGCATCCTTGACGAACCCTTCCTCCTTCCTCCTCCTCCTCCTCTCCCCAAAGAGACCCTCAACCACCCCTGACCACCCCTCCTGTCGAGGACTATGAAGTACTACTGAAGTGTGTCAAATCCTCTTCCTCTTCTTAACTTCTTAGCTTTTTGTACTTCTCTTTTTTTTCTCTGAGACAGTTTCATCCCCATTTCACCCACGTGAAAGCAAGTTTTGGGGGACAAAGTTGTTGCGTGCCGCTATTTTTTTTTTTCTTTTAATCCTTTTGAATGCCTTGATTTTGTCATTCCACTAAGCCTTGGGCTACCTCCTTTTCCCTCCTCTTTGTTTTCTTCTGATTTTTGGTTTTTTTTGTCATTGGACCTGGACTGGCAGGTGTGGAAACATAAAAACACCTACAGGACCTCAGTGTAGAGGCAGCGTGAGTGTGATAATGAGTGACGAGAAGGAGGAATGCCATGTGAGCGAACGCATGTGTGCGTGTGTTAAAGTTCATGTTGCCTGCTGGTTAAAGCTGGCATCACCACCATGACCTATCTACTTTTTTTTTTTCTTCTTCTTTTTTTTTTTTTGCCTCCTTCAACCCGCTTCTCATCTCTGCGTGGACGCCGACTGGACGGCGCCAAAGCCGGAGAAATGTACAGGAGCGTACAGAGGAGAGCCGTGTGGATGAAGAGATAAATGCACTTTGCATCAGGTTCCTTAATAACTTTTTTCAGTTTTTGTTGTTGTTTTTTTTTTTTTCTCCAGAGGAAGCATACACACAATGTAGCATCACAATATTTATTACCCTGTCACGATGTTAGCTTGCCGAGCTGCAGGGTGCGCCGAGCAGCCGAGAAGGCGTGTGGAGCAAAAGATTTCACAAAAAGTGGGAGACACGGGGCAGGAAATACACAAAGAAGGATTTGAAATGAAGGAAAAAGGGACTGAGCTCTCTGCACCTTAGCCCTGCTGCCTCCACAGACTCGGACCTGCCTCCTTTTTTTTTTTTTTTGTTTTTTTGTTTTTTCTTCCCCACACACAAACCATCCTTTTAGCGTAGAGATACTGATGGGAGGGGAGGGAGGGGGTTGGGAGAGAGAAATGTATTGTTCCTTTTTTTTTGTTTTGTTTTTTGTTAACTTGTACACTGTGCAAGATTGAATTATCCTGTACAGACTGTAAAATGTAATATTATTTTGTACAACTTAATTGAAAGAAAAACAAATCTACTTGTAGATCTTTGTGCCTTGATTATGGCTGTACCTGTAAATGAGCTCAGATGTAAGTATGTTTTCGACTGCGCTGTACAGCTTGATGTCAATCTCTATCAGCAGCGGAAGACTGCGGGTAGAGGACTTTCTCTGTAGAGTTTAGTTTTTTCTGGTTTATAAAAAAAGAGGAAATGCTGTTTAGTAAAAAATAAAAAAATAGGGAAAAAATCCTAAAAACCTGTATACATTATGCAAATTAACCACTTACCTGCAGTGAAGACCAGATGTTGCAGCGCCATGCCTTTTTGTATTTTGTTGGTTTTATTTTTTCCTCCTTTTAATCTTTTTTTTCCCTTTTTTTTGACTTTCACAGCTTTAAACAAACATTGGAAATCCATTGAAAGTGTCCAAATTGCAACCTGGTGTTGTTTTAATAGGAACCAACATTTTTTTTTTCGATATGAAGTGTGTCTGAGATCTGTACTGATGTGCGTGCCTGTGCGCATGTGTACATAAAACAAACATAGACTCACAGACGCATTGTGTGTATGTGCGTGTGCGAGAGAGCGAGCGTGCGTTGTGTGTAAAATTTTATAAATGTATGTACATGTAAATTTATAGGTCTATATAAATATATATGTACAATTATACATGTTTAATTATGTGTGTGCCTAGGTGTACATACCTATGTATGTATACGGTAAATATGTATACATACACACATAGGAAAGCATGTTTAGAATGGAGATGAATAAATGAGAGCGTGCAATATTAGTAATTCTTTGGTCCTTTGGAGCCACACTGATGGCACAGGCACTATGAATGTGTGAGCAGCACCCAACAAGACAAGCTCTTCTCCTTGTACAAACAGCATCAGCCTTTTCTTCTGCTACAGTACACGTCTATCCCCGACAGAGAGTGAACTGACTGGAGGTGCAAAAACCTTGTTTGGCCTGGGAGGATGATTAAATGACATTTTTATTTTCTTTAAATAAAGAGGCACATTAGAGGACTTTGCTTTATTTCCATCTTGGTGTCCACTTGTGTCCATGTTTGTTATCACTGAGCGTGTTTCTATTTGTTTTTACGTTTCAGGCTGTGTAGGAGCTTTTCCTTTAAAGGGTCACACAGATATTAGCTCAACGAGTGCGTTTACATGGACCCGAGTATCGAAGTTCTGATCAGGTTTTTAAGAATCCTGTTATGTGTCTTGGCATGCAAGGCCATCTTTGGGGGGAGGGTCTAAACTGAGGGCCCACAAAGGTCAGCAAACTCCTGGTCCATTGTAAAGTTAAGCTGTGGTATTTATTATACCTATTTTTAACCTGAATAATAACCACACAAAAAATGAATTTCATGTATTTATTCTGTGGTACAACATAGCCTTTTTCAGAATGTAAAACCCTTGAATTGGCTTTTTATTAATGATGTAAACAATGTGGATGGGCACATTGAACTTAATGATTAGGAAACTCTTGTCAGACTTCATAGCTAGGCCATGATGTGCAAAAATGTCAGGATGCATAAAGTAGAAGAAATTGAGACTACTTTTTTGGAAAAGAATAGAATAATTGTAAAAAGAGACAAAAAAGGGGTGAAAAGTAGAAAAAATCGGTTTACCCCTTGAAGCATGATAACTCAAATAATAGCCAGAAAATTCTCATTCATGGAACTGAGATGTTATTGAAATTACCAAAAGAAAAAAAAATTTAAAATTGCGATCAAATTTCACACATCACACAACTGATAATCCACTAGAGGGCTTTTTGCTTATCATTTATTAGATTGTATTTAAAAGGTTTTTTTAAATAATGTATTGATCATGTTGATTAGATAGAGGTCTTATAAAAGTATGTATCAATTATGATACAATAGGCTTTAAAGGGTTTAAATGGTAAGAAAAGGGCATACATTTGTTTCAAGTGGCAAAAAAGGACATAAAGCAGCAAAAATGGGCAAAAAAATGGTAAAAGGCAGCTTAAAAAGAAAGAAATGGACAAACAGTTGCAAAAAGCAGTAATTAAAAGATAAAAATGGGTGATAAAGAGCAAAAGCAGGATGAAAGTGGCAAAAATGGGTGAAAAGCAGCAAAAGAAGTTGCAGAAATAGGAATAAAATGGTAGAAATGGGTTGAAATGTGGCAAAAGGCGGCTAAAACAGACAAAAGTTGCAAAAAGATGTGGCAATAATGGGTGGAAAAAGTGGGGAAAGGGTTCAAAAGTAGCACAATTAAATACTTCCAAAATCAGAACTCTAATAGCAACATGAGTTAAGTGTTAGCCGGGATGAATGTTTGCACCAATGCTATCCATTCAGCACTCACACACTGACATCATCAATACATCACTACTGGGGCGGGTCTGTTAGCATGTAGCATCAAATTCTGATCTCAGAAACTGAGATAAGTGGTGAAAGAAGTTCAAGACCATCATACTCGAGTAAAAGTGCCGTTTCTTTGGTTCAAACTTACTCAAGTAGAAATCAAAGTTTTTGTCTATAAATCTACTCAAATGCTTAAAGTTCACTTAAAGTACTGAATACTGAGTAGCTATTTTTAATAGCCAGGGAGTTTGTACAGTGAAATGTGATCTTTCTTCAATTTGCAATAACACATAATGTGTCTGTATCCAAACAGGAAGTCAATGACATCTGAAGCAGGTTCACCCAGCATCATCAAATGGGCATGTACAGGTGTGTTTAATACACAGGTCACGTGACCAGTCATCAGTTAGCGCCCGGATCAGTCGGCATGACATAGGTAATACAGCAGTTACAAAAACAAGAGACAATAATAATGTGTTGTATATATATTTTAAAGGGAAAATTCATAATGAAAATATAAATTATTAAAACAAAAACATATAGATTATATCAGTTCATATTAATTTTCTAGATCAATCACCTCCTCGACCTATAGCTTAAAATCAGTTCCAATGATGGTGAAGCGTCTACCTCTCACTGAATAGGGAGTGAATGTGTGAAGTAGGGGACCAGTCTCATCTCTCCCACCTCTAGGTTTGGGTGTTACCCTTTCAATAACAACAAATTTCAGGGTCCAGGCTGACCTTTGACTTTTTTCCTTGTAGTGCCTTGTGAAGGCATAATCAATGTTACCATTTCTGATAGCAGCCTTGTGTTGTGCACTTCATAATTGGTAATTACTTTTGATTTGGCCTTCATACATCACACCACAAGGACTCAAGGAAGTCTGTTACCCTAAGTTTGAGGGGAAAAAATCCAAAAGGAAATGAAAAAAATTCAATGCAAAATAGTGGAATTTCAAAATGTGTAAAGAGTTACGGACTGATGCCAGTCAGAGATTTTAGAATTTCTGCGGTTTGTGTTGTTTAAAATAAACCTCACAGGCACCTGCACTAATAAAATGCATTTTGAGTTTGCGTTTGAAGGTACCAGCAGTTGTAGGTTTTATTGAAGTAGACAAATAGTGTTTGGTATTAATGCACTTGTTTCCACAGAGGAAGGCATGCTCTACCAAAACACACTAATTTTGACTTTAAGCTTAAACACTGATGGATTTAAACATCTAAAAAGCATAAAAAATCAGGATTGAAAGCCTTGTAAAAGTGAAAATATTAGCTGAAACCCCCAGATAGTCACACTGCATCGTACCTAATGAAGTGGACATGGGGTTGGGCAGTAGCTCAGGATACATACAGTATCTTAAACCTGTTAAACAGCATTGTTTTGGTATAAATACAGACCTTTCTCACCGCAGACATCTACGCTGTTGTAGCAGGAGAAGCAAATATGTCACTAAAAACATCATTCAGTTTGAAATCCATGTATCACAGTAAACTAAGTCAGCATGATCTAATTTTCATAGAAGCTTTACATTCACTAACATCAGATTATATTGAGCTATCATTGGAGTTTAACTGGAGATGGAGCTAAATATACACTAAAAATAAAATCAGATTAAACCTCCCATTAGGATAAAGAAAGGGTTAGGATACCAAAAGTTAAAAGTACAAAACCTGACCTGCAAAAACAAATTATAAAACATTTAATAAAGCAGAGTAAACAATCTGCTTACAGGAAAAAAGCCCATCCTCCATGAAAACACTAATGCAGCTAAGGTAGCTAAAACTACAGCTAAAAAAGCTACATTTTATATGTTAATAAGATAGCTACCTTGCATATGTAGCTAAAAGTAAGCTAACAGCTACATTTGTATGTTAATAAGATAGCTACCTTGCATATGTAGCTAAAACTAAGCTAACAAAGCTACGTTGGATACACAGATAACACAGCTCTGCAGCTAATGCTATGTCGTGTAAGAGCTGCAACACTAACAGCAAGCAAAGAGCAGAGGGATAACTTTTGTCTTTCTTCTTGAATGCTTTAATGTCGCTCTTTTAGCATAGCATGACATAAACTTTCTCTGCAGCTAAACGAACAATGCCATCTCATTACTTCGTGTCATAAAGCTATATCACTCCACCAGCTGTAATCGTGAGAAACCTGAAAGGTAAAGTGCACCACATGAGCTAGTTTCCCCTGACATTCAATTTCAACCTCAAAAGATGAATAGAAACTAATTAACTATCGGATCAAATAATGTTACTTACCCTTCTTAGTAAAAATAAAGATTTACAAAATAAAACTACAAAATAAATCTCATTTTCCCTTAGATAACAAAGCTATGTAGCTTAAGTGTTGACTTTAACTTTAGCTACATTAGTTATTAGCTTAAGCTATGTTTGCTAAAGCTAACATTGCTAAACGTAGCTACATTGGCTTACATAGAAATGTCATTTATGTAGCAAGCTTAGCTACATTAGCTTTGGCTAAAGCAAATGCAGCTAAAGCAAGTTACTGTTTGTCTAACTACTTCTAAAATGGGTCCATCCACCTTATTCCTGGGGGTCTGCTGTAGATATGAATATGGGTGGAACTTCTACTTCTGTTACTACTACAGTAACGATAAAGTAACAGTAATCACAAAAACACAATTCTTACTAAAGGGATTTAGAGTCAAGAGCGGTCATTTTGAAAGAAAGAAATATTCGCTGCAGTAAATACTGCTTCATTTTGATAAAATAAAGCTGAAACTTGTTAATTATACTATAATGCTCTGTACCTGTTACTCTGTTTGTGGTACTGATAGCGTGACAAAGTTAAATATATGTCTTTAACAACAGTGTTTTAAACATGTCTGCTGTCTAAATCCATCTGGGATATGATTTCAATATTCATTTATTTTTAATTCTAAATGAAATATTTGAGATTTATCAAATTAAAAAGTTGATAACTGGAGTCATGGATAGTAATATCAATATCATCCCCACCTTTCAAAAGGATTAGTTGGTGAAATAAGAGTTTCAACAACCCCACAAACTAAAAAGAGAAAATGTTATTGCTCTGATATTTTAACCTCCAAATGACTCTAATAATAATGTTTAATTAAAGTTCCATTAAGACAGAAAGTACCAGAAGTTGCACCCACGTTTCAAAGTATCATGGGGACTAGAAATGAGGTGGATAAATAATTTAATCCTGGACCTTTTTAAAAATGTATTTATGAAATTGCTTGGTCTGTAATGTTTGTAGTGTAGTTAGTACATGAACGAAACTATCAGACTTATAAAAATAATTTAAAGGTTGCTTTTTTTTTTTTTTAAGCAAATGACATCCCTTACGTTCTGACAGAGGCAGCGTCTCACAGTAGCGGTCTTCAAGAGAAGACATCAGAGATCTGTGGTCTGCAACTAGACCCCTTATGCCTTTTCAATTCATACAAAAATGTCAAATATTCTGTGATCATTTAAAATTACACTTATAGTTTTTATCTTTTGTAATGACCTCTTCACTTGTGAAACCTCCAGGGTCTACCAGAGGTCCACAGCCCACACTTTGGGAAGCACTGCTGTAGATTTTCAGCAGGTATGGCCCTAGACTCTGACTGTTAACATGCATGCTGAAATAAAAATCAAGCTGTGATGCAGCCAGTCTGAGACTGAGTTTAAGCAGGTATTACAAGTTTATCAAAGATATAAAAGCTACCTGTTTGTCCTCAGGGGGTGCCAAACTCAACACAAACTAAAAGTTCCTCACAGGAGCTTCAGGTTTTTGAAAAATAACCCCATGAGTAACACTTCCTCTGGTTCAGCAAAGACTGTAATGTGTCAGGAAAATGGCTTCCACAAACATTACTTCTTAAACTTTCTTTTTATTGGACAGTTTTTCATTTGCAAACACTGATCTGTGTTCAAATCACATTCATATATTTCAAAACCACAACATTGTGCCAGTTTCAGCCACCATTATTAAATCTTTAAAAGTCAGGTGTAGACTCAAACATCCCATAACATTTAGAGTTTCATTTTAAAGTGATCCAGTGAGTTTACTGAGTCTTTGTGCACATCAACCTCTAGTTGACACCGTAACGCTCTAAAAACAGAATTTGAGATTCTGATTCATTATTTACAGTTCATCATAAACATTTTAACAAGTTTGGCAAAAAACCCTCACAAACATTTGGCACAGAAAGTCAGCTTTAAATATACTCAGATATGCATCATAAAAACAACAAGGAACCTGGATGGATTGTCAGACATCAACAACAGAAACAGAGTGCGTGTTCACATCAGGTCACAGTAAACATCAGTGAAGAGACAGAAACAAAGTCTGACTTTACCACCTTAAATCAGACAGGGACAGATACTATTTACAAATGTTCTGGTTTGATCTGCCTCTTTTAATGCCACAAAACACAGAAAAACGTTTGTAAAATCAGTGACAGTTACTTTTCTGTGATTTAATCTCCTCAAGCTCTGCTGGTTTGGCACTCCTAAGCAAGGTAAACAAACACCAGAGATGGTTTGCAACAATTTGGCACTCTCCTGTTTCCTGATAATCACATAATCCTCCTAAGGTTAAAACTTTGAGTCTGTTAAAATTCTCTAAAATATAAACTCCAGTTCTTCACAGTACCGCTAAATGTTTGGACGGATAAATCCAGGTGTGAGAAACAGATTTTGACCCGTTCTGAGGAGGAGGACAAGACGTCACATTTCTGCAAAATCCTCACATAAAATATCTACCAAACTCTAGCAACTTCATGGCTCAATGCTGGAGCGTGGTGCACTCTGGGTAATGCAGTTCACAGGGACTTGTGCTTGCCCAGCAGGCAGAGGCTGAGACACTGCAGCATGCCTTTCATCCACATACAGTGAGCGAGGAAGAGCAGCAGCATGCAGGCGCCGGCCGAGCAGTAAACCCCGATCACTGTGCTCTCCTCCGGCAGGAAACACTTGGAGAGAGAGTAGCTGCTGGGGGACACCGACGCCTGAGGAGAGGGAGATGAGGGGGGAGGAAGGGAGGGAAAATGAGTTAGAAACAGGTAGTGGGCTGAAGCTGCCTGTAATGGGCCTCTTCGGCCACTAGGGGGCCTCCACAAGTAAAAAATGAGAACTTGTAGTTGGTTCTTACCTACGTGTGTACTAAATTTTAATATTTCAAACCTTTTTTATGGTTAATGACAACAAGACATAAAGAAATGATTTGAAATTTAGAAAAAAAAAGACGATGTTGGGGCACTAATCACAGATTTAGGGAAAAAAATCTCAGAAAAAGATTCACTCAGGTAAAAGTGATAAAGCCATCCAATCAGGCTGTTCAAAGTCACCCTTCTGTGAAATCTCTGCTGAAAAAATAAGATCTTGCACTTAATCATTACCCCCATTTAGAAGCCTAAATTCTGTGGTTTACTGTGTTCCTAGTATCGGAATTTGGAGATGTTTTTAAGGAGTAAATTTTTTTTTTTTTGTTCTTGTCCATCTCCATATCCACAGTTTCTCTGTAGAATAAAGTGAGTTTTTGGTAAAAATGGGCAAAACAATGTTGGCTCAAACATAAGCACTACTGAAAACTTTTGAAGGATTTTATTTTATTCCCAGAACGCTCCCTGTGTTTTTGTCACTATTTTGCAGTGCAGGCTTTGCCTACCACTTTTGTGATCTTGCATCACAGAGGCTTTCTGAGTATAAAACACCAACATTGTTTTGTGGCCCATTTTTTATCAAAAACGCTATAAATTCCATGGAGAAACTGTACCCATCTGTGACACTATATAGCCTAGCCGGTAAACCAGCGAGTCCCTCTTCAAGGAGCCATGCTGACTGAGATCATCAACTTAAAAAATTCTGAAATATCTCTTTAAGGGCTTGGGATCTTTTTTAATAAACCTCCAGTGCATCTCTTCTTATTATGTCCACTATGTGTTTTAACCTAGTTTGATTTTTTAAAAGGTATAATAATTTTTGCACGCACAAGTAAAAGACATCTTTCTGCCCTTTGTACAGTACTTTAAAAAAGTGTCAGCCCCCTTCTTGATTTTTATTTTGCATATTTGTCACACTTTAGTGTTTCAGATCATCAAACAAATTTTAATATTAGACAAAGATGGCATGACAATATACAAATGCAGTTTTTAAATGATGATTTCATATATTAAGGGATAAAAGGCATCCAAACCTACCTGTCCCTCTATGCCAGTTGTCCAGGTCCTGAAGCAGCAAAGCAGCACAGGCCATTACACTACCACCACCATGTTTGACTGTTGGTGTGATGTTCTTTTAATGAATTGTTGTGTAATTTTTACACCAGATGTCACAGGACTTCCCCTTTTGTCTCATTAGTCCACAGAATATTTTCCCAAAAATCTTGGGGATCATCAAGATGTTTTGTTTTTTGGTCAAATGTGAGACGACCTTTGTGTTCTTTTTTGTCAGCAGTGATTTTGGACATGAAACTCTCCCATGCATGCCATTTTTACCCAGTCTCTTTCCTACTGAGTCATGAACACTGACCTTAACTGAGACCAGTGAGACCTGCAGGTCTTTAGATGTCGTTCTGGGTTCCTTTTGCGACCTCCTGGATGAGCCGTTGATGCACTCTTGGAGTAATTTTGTTGGGCTGGCTACTTCTGGGAAGATTCGCCACTGTTCCAGGTTTTCTCCATTTGTGGATAATGGCTCTCACTGTGGTTTGCTGTAATCCCAAAGCCTTGGAAATGGCTCTGTAACCCTTTTAGACTGATAGATGTTTCTCATCTGGAATTTCTTTGGATGGCAGCGTGTTGTGTTGCTTCACCTTGTCAGACAGGTACAGTTTAAGTGATTTCTTTATTCAGCAGGTCTGGCAGTAATCAGGCCTGGGTGTAGCTACTGAAATCAAATTTAGCTTTCCAAAAAATGTGGTTAATCCCTGTTAATTCATGATTTAAGAAGGGGGGGGTTACTTTTTCACATAGGGTCAGGTAGGTTTGGATGGCTTTTTTCCCGTAATAGATGAAATCATCATTAAAAAACTGCATTATGTATTTACTCAGGTTATCTTTGTCTAATATTAAAACTCGTTTGATGATCTTAAACTTTTAACTGTGACAATTATGCAAAAAAAAAAAGTCAGGAGGGGGCGGATACTTTCTAACAGCACTGTATTCAAAAAGTAAGCAGCAAAACATTTCAAAAAGTAAATATGGAGGACTCTGATCCACAAGGATTTCATGAGAAGATGCAACAAGGACCAGAGGAGGAGCTGGAGATGAAGAGGTTTACTCGTGGCTTTTTTCCTACCAGTGTTCATTTAGTGACTTTATATCTTAATATAATGGAGAGGATTCTAGTAGAGCTCTTCACCCACCAGGATGAAGCTGGGGTTGTTTCTGTTCCTCCAGCTGAAGGACGGCACGCTGATCTCCGGGTACTTGTTGTCATGGAGAACCTCACATCCGCTGTGGGTGTGTCCACTCAGAATGAGGCGGGGCCTAAACCACTGCAGCAGCTGAGGGGAGAGAGAGAGAGAGAGAAAGCTGACATCAGCCTGAGAGAGCGACCGGTTGCTGCTCACTTACATCATCGTTTTCCTCCTCATCATCATCATTCTCATCATGATATACCGTTTCCATACAGCACTGACTCTGACAGCAGACGGCTAGACTGTATTTTAACTGGATTAGACCGCTTCAGAGGCTCTGAGAGAAGAAAAAAAACGAGGCGAGGCATGTGATGAGGCTGCAGAGTGCTCGCTCACCCTCTGTGAGGCCTCCTTTGACAGCACGTCATACTTTTCTCTGAACAGCAGGTGTCGCTCTTCAGGCGGTGCAGCATCCTGACCTGTGCAGCTGGCGTCGCTCACTCTGTACAGAGGATAGTGCTGCAGGACACAAAAGACACCATTAACACTATTAGATCATTTCATTTTAAAGCAGGCTTTGCCATTTTGATACATAGAGCAGAGATCTAACAGAAGTGATGGTACTTAGCTGAATAAAGGCATGCAGTGTGAATTAACCTTCATTTGAAAACAATCGAGTGAATAATAAGTTAGTTTATAAATGGAACACATGATGAGAGAGAAAAATAACAGCTGAATTATGTTTTTCTCATCTATGAAGAAAAAACACAACATTTCTGCTGGTTTAAGCCTCTCAGATGCACGTCATTGCCTCTTTTTTTCTATCATTTTAAATTGAATATCCTCATTAGTTGAGCAAAATGACTAATATAATGACATTCTCTGAGCTCTTTGACCTCCTATCGACCATTTTTCATCATGATGTGATATTTTAAGACCAAATGACTCATCAACACTAACTGACAGACTGAGCAGCGATCCCACTGGTCAGTAAAGCCGCCTTTTATACAGAAAAGAAGAAAAAATGTGTAAAGGAGCATCCTAATGTTTCAGTAACCCCTGTCATCTTTCCTTTTTTCTCAGTTTAGTAGGTTTAAGATTATAAAAATCCTCTTATTCCACTCTGTCTAAAAGTCTCACATGTGTTTTTCTGTGTCAGCTGGTGCCAGCTCTTCTTTAAGCTGTGGAAAGTCATTTAGAGGTTTCTATAGCTTAGTTTGTTGTTGGTAACACGGTAAGGTTGATGATTCAGTCTGTGGAGACTCCTGTCAATGTTTAAGTGCCTCTGTGACAGGAAAAACACTCCCAATGTGTATTTTAATGTAGCAGTAAAAGTGAAATTAAGGACAAATTTTCTCAATAATGAGCTTTAAATGTCCCAGAGGCATCAGATTAAAAATGATGTAAAAACCAGGAAGCTGCTGCAACAATTCAGTTTGAGGGCTGAGAGCCAGCTCATGTGTGACATTTGATGAAAGACTCCAATTTATAAATCAAACACCTAAATTGCCAAGATTACCTTAATTGGAAAGAGTGGGTTTAGGAATGTGTAAATCTGTCGAGTTAGAGTCTAAATATGGACCTTGTGAATGCTAAATGGACTTGAGCTTGTGGTTTTCTGTCTGACTTCTTAGAGCACTTTTGCACTGCAGGTCACATTTACCTATACACAACCCTTCACACAGTGGTGTCTTAGTGATGTAAAATAAGTCCAAAATGGCGTGCTGGTATTCGAGTGGTTAAGGCGCACGCCATGTACGCAGGTGACCCGGGTTCGAATGCGGCCCGTGGCACTATTTCCTGCATGTCTCTCCCCGCTCTCTTCCCTGTTTCCGACTCTATGCTCACATTCACACCTACGGCCAACTTAGAGCGATCAATTAACCTAACGAGCATGTCTTTGGTGGTGGGAGGAAGCTGGAGTACCTGCATGCACGCGGAGAACATGCAAACTCCACACAGAAAGGCCCTGACCAAGAAGCACACCAGGGACCTTCTTGCTGTGAGGCAACAACACTAACCCCTGCGCCGCCATAGAGCCCATTCAGAGTACTCAAAATACTCCACATTAAAGCCAAGTGTTTGGTTTAGCTGGGTAACTAGCTCTTGGAAGAGTCCTGGTTGTGCAAAACTTCTTCCGTTTGAGAATTATGGAGGCCACTGTGCACTTGGGAACCTTCAGTGCAGCAGTACTTTTTTCTAGCCTGTGCCTTGCAATATTCCTGTCTGAGCTGTGCAGGTAGTTCCTTTGACCTCATGGCGCTGTCTCAGGACAAATCAAGTAAAAGAGCACGTGAGCACAGCGGCAGTATTGCTCCAGCTGTAAAACATGTGAGAGACGTTCATGCTCTGCTGTAATAAAACAAGATAAATTATATTAACTCTATGAGGTATTTTGTGCCTTTCTTTCGGATTTAGGGGGGTGACACTGAGGTAGCAGGGTACCAAAATGATGCACTGAAATCTGCATTTTCATTTGGTTGGTCTGGATCTGGTACTAGATTTCATTACTCATCCCTCATGCATAGCCAGTCAACAGGCCACAGGATGAAGATAAAGATTTTATCAGAACCTCGAGACCATGCAGCTTAAAACTGTTTTGTCCTGTGCATAGCTATGTTTGTATAAAAACTGAAAAAGGACTTGTAGAATATCAAATTATCAGAAATGTTGTGATATTTTAATCCTTTTATGGCACTCAAAATACTTTTTTAAATCTGAGGCTGCACAAAAATAGAAATTCAAGCTAAAAAGTCAAATTTGTGGAAGACAGCCACTTCATTTGCCCAAACTTTTTCTGCACTTCTAGATGCTTTTTGTAACAGGAATAAGGAAAGACATTTTGAAGCCAGCACAAACTGAGTAGTTTGGATGTACAAATGAGATTATGACTCTCTATATCTGAGATGGCTCAGTATAAATTCTCTCCCTGCAAAATGCTTGGATAAGAGTTTCAAATGCAGAGTGAGTGGATCCCTGCCAGCCTCAGACGGACACAGAGTACACCTGTAGTTTACCTGCAGCATGATGGGGGGCGTTGGAGGATAGAGCTGCGAGCCCTCACAGCTGTCCATCACCGTGCTGCCTGTCTGCGAGTTCTGCAGAAAAAGAAAAAAAGACAACATAAAGAATTCATCAGCTGCCTTGTCCGCCAGCTCACAGCGTGTCCTCCAACATCAGCCAACGTTTTTCATTTCATATCTCTCCAATCCTTCTGTTGCAAGTTGCAAGAAGCTGCTCACAGGAAGGAAGAGGAGTAAACAGCCCAAACTTTCAAAGTGCCTCACTTACATTGAAAAAAGCACAAAACACCTGCTCCAGATGAGACAGGATTTAAGTTTAATTTTCTCCTTCTTGTTCCTCACTTAGTTCCACTTGATGATCGAGAGCATTTCAAGGTGCTGCTGGCTGTGAAAAAGTGTGTGAAAGTGTGTGAAATATGTTTTTGACTTTCAGGGAACATTCCTCCCACCTGGAGGGAGCAGTTGAGGTCTCTGGAGAGTTTGATCAGCTCCTTCTCCACAGACTGGCAGATGGGACATCCGTCACCGTGCAGGGCCACACTGTTCACCAGCAGAAAACTGAAGAGAGGAGGGAAAATGTCTCAATAACTCTGGCGTTAAACACAGAACACCTGCAGAGACAGATCCCATCAGGAAACTTGGACAAGCTTAGGAGATGCCAAAAAGCCAGGAGTGCTTAAAAAATAAAGCTGCACTGATATGTTCGGGGTTTTCTGCTGTTTTTTTAGCTTCTGATCTGAGTGATGGAGTGATTGTATTGTAAGTGGGGACTGACATCAGTATCAGCCCTGTTGACAAAGAACAGCCTATCTGCAAATAAAATGACACAAGCAGATGTCAGAAGCAGTTTATCTGTAGTGTCCCATCAGTTTAAAGCTGGCATCAGCGCAGCTGATTCAAAGAGGAGGTGACCTGTTGGACAAACTGATCTGATTTCATGGCCAAACATGAGAGAAAATGTCAGAATAGAGTCTTTAACCATAAGAAGTGACTGAAAACACTGGAATTTGTATTAATATTGCTAAAATGTTATTTTAAACATCAGCATTGGCCCAAAGTTTCACGATCAATCTCCTTTTATTTAAAGGTTATCACACAAGTTACCCAACCTTCATAGATCTACAATAAGATGCAAGAAATACAGCTGCAGCAGGCCGTTAATTTAGTTCAATATACCAGTGGTTTCAAAAGTGGGGGTGGGGACCCCCAGGGGGGTCGCGAGACAGTGAAGGGGGGGTACCTGGATGCTTTCTATAAATCAAATAGAAATTTCATATGATTTAAAATCTGAAATTTTCTCTGTAATTTTAAAAAATGTTAAGATTAGTTCAAATTAAAATCAAAATGTAGTTATTAAGTGATGTTTGTGCTTAAATGCAAGTTAAAAGTTATAAAAACTACCTAAAATGCACATTTTGAACATCATGCTTTGTGCAATATAATGGGGGTTCTCAATCTCTGATGCTGTTTTTTTGGCATAACATAAGACAGGTAGACAGTCTTGGATGGTCCACTTATTGATCGATGTCTTATATTATTGATTTAGAGGGGATAAGACAATACACACTGAGGGCACAGTGAATCTCCCGCATGTGTTTTCATCAAATTCAAAGTTATGCTGGAAGATTGTATGAAGATGTGAGAGTGTGATTAATGTGCATATGCTTTTTAAAAGCTGCATTATTTTTCAATCAATAATTAGCCAATCAACTGACATCTTTGACAGCCCTATTAATACTGTAATATTTTTGCAGTCTGAATTTAATGGGATCTGATGTTACTGCTGATGTGTCGTTATAATTCTTAATGTGCTCCTGCTGCAAAACAAACCCTCTTGTAACACCAAGCAGTGACTGGATCTGTAACTTTTCCTTTGAAACATTTACAACTATGATTAATGATTTGCATTTAAAAGGACATTTTGTACCATTTTAGCAGCTTTTTTAACCAAACTTTGACATCTCTGAAGCTCCAACACTGATAAAAAGAAGTTTTGTGGAGTATTTTGATCCATGGGGAAGTTAAATACTTCATATTCACTAATTCTTAGTCTGAAAAAGGAATATAATCTGTCTTTTTTGTCCTTTGGCAGATATTTGAGCTCTCTGGGGAAGCTTCCTGTCTGCTGTTTTGCACAAAAAGCTTTTATTTTGGCACATAGGGACTCAGAGGAATTAAACCTATGACCTCTCAGCCTGCTGAGTCAGATCCCCGCAGCTGTGTCACAGGACATCCTGTGTATGTTTCATGGTCCTGCACACACTCACTTGATGCCCTTTTTGGTGACGACCCGTGTGGAGGAAGCGTTGAAGACCTTCTCGAAGCGCTGCAGCTTGAACCAGTCCATCCTGCAGGGAAACACAACATGCTCGTCACACTGAAACACAAAACCTGCTGCTCAGGGTGTCACGTCTGTCTGTCACCAGTGTTACATAAGAGCTGCGAACCGTCTCCCTGCTGCTGCACCAGTCAAATAAATAAACGCGCACACGAGCAGCAACTGCGTGTCGACATAATCCCGCGTTCCCGAATCACAGACATCAAATACCAAACTGAAGGAGGATTTCATGCATCTCACTCTATTTGCTTTCACTGCTTCTTCCCCTGAGAAATTAACAGGAACACTTTCCAACAAAAAAGAGTTATATACTCAATAAATGCAATATCTCTGCAATGTAATGCAATCCAATTTTACAATGCCACAAAAGTACAGGCTCAAAACTCATCATGAAGTTAGGCAAGATCTTATTTAAGTGATGAGCATGTGACGCTTGAAAAAGTTTTTTTTGGTCAGAAAACTGTTAGAGGATGTTGCTTTTCCACATTGCCCTTTAAAAATCCACAGAATTAAGCTTAAACAGGCTGTGTTATAGGTCACTCAGACATTCAGAGGCTTCAGAATAGTCCTTATACTCTCTGGCAGACATATTTTATCCTTGGAGGCTGAAATTTTGTATGGAGGTCAAAGCTGTGTGCAGGAATGTATTTATTTGGTTAGGTGATTGTGTGTGACTCAAGGTGAAATTCAGGCATGCAGAATCTTTTGTATAAACTTTATAAAAGATGGACGTCCTCTAAGTTATGTCGATCATTGGTTTGAGAAGAGGATTTCTGAAGCTGAACAGTAGCAGTTGCCATGTTAGTACGTAAAGCTAGTTAATTTGGACCTTGTCCACACGGAGACGAAAACGTTATATTTCCGTTTCCTTTTGAAAAAGTTTTCCGTAAATACGGGATGGTTTCAGGAAATGCCCGCGTAAATATGAAACCACTGAAAACATCTGGAGACGATGTAGTATATATGCCAAGCCTGTACGTGGCGCTGTCTTGCTGCAACAGAAATGAAGCAGATCACAGAAGACTGAAACAAACTTTCTTCTAGCTGCCCTTCTGGTTGTTCTCCACGGTGGATTTAAGAACATATGGTGTATGTTGTTCACCGTCAGGGTAAAGAAGCATCAGATTTTGTTGTAAAAGCCATAATAAGCTCAGTAGCTTCTGCAGCACGAACACACCCCGTAATCCAACATTGTTGTTTTGGTTCGATATGCACATGCAGGTTAAGTGGGCGACGCTACGTGTGACGCAATCGTTTCAAGAAAGATGCGGTTGGCTGTCCACAAGGAGATGAAATGGTAAACATTTACAGATTTGCTCGCTCTGGGACCCGGTTTCAAAAAGTAGCGTTTACGGCGTCCTAAAATGCCGTTTCCATGTAGATGAAATGCCAGTACAACAAAAAACTTTTGCGTATACTCCTGAATTCGTCTCTGTGTGGACAGGACCTTAGTAAAGACAAAGAGGAGGATTTTTTAAGCAATCTTCAATCAAGCAATCTTCGATCAAAGTGGTGCACGTTTTCTGCCCCAAAAATGGCAGACAGTCATATAGTGGCCACCATGTATCACCAGCATCACGCTGTGCCCAGCCTTAAAAACTAACGCAGTGTGGATTTGAGATGAAGTGTTCATGTTTAGTAGAGGCAATCAAAACATTTGTCAAGTTTTAAAACTCTACAATTGTTTTAAGCCCTTGAATAAAATACTTCCTGTGTCATGGCAACAACACATCATCATGAAACAGGAACAAGGCTCACCTTTCAACTAATGAAAATGTCAAAAAGAACTTTTTATCATCAAGGTCTCTTCTAGCTGTATACTAAAGTACAAGTCAAACAGATAGAATCTCTTTGAGTATATAGATCAAGTATGACCCTCGAAAGAGGCCCAAACACCCCAACTTTTGCTAATTTGTTAAAAATGGTGGATTTTCTGTTAGAGATAGAAAATCAAAGGTTCCACATTTTTTGTAGATACCTCCAAGCCACATCTACACACTGAATTTCATAAATCTAGGAAATAAAACCCTGCTTTCTAACAGTATTACTTAAAAGTACAAAAGGTGGTGTTATTGAAAAAATTCCTGAGGGCCATTTTGGAAACCTAACTCAAGCTAGCATTTTTTTTCAGTTTTCACACCATTTTTAGCAAATCTGTGCATGTCTTATGCCCCAAAAATAGAAGAGAGCGGGAGAAGGACAAAATGCGTACCATTACTACTCCTCTCAGGTCTTAACAAGATCGGTGTTTCAGTTCAACCAGTGACCATGCAAACTGGTGACTTTCAGCTGAGTGCGTCCATCACTGTGTTTGTATGTCTGGTATTATTTTTATTTAAAAAAAAACATATCTGATGAGTACTGACAAAGATTTTTATTTCACAAGGACACTTTCTGGGTCCATTTAAATAGTCCTTTTGGTTAGGAAGGTTCCTAACTGAGTGAAACGACCTGAAAGTATCTCATTGTTGGCCATGGTAAGGCCATGGACTGTTCATTAAAACAAGTGATCACTGTGACTGTAACTTTAACTTCACTGTACACAATCATTTTCATTCTGTCAAACTTAAGATTCATGTGATAAATGGGAGAAAAGGATGATGAGCAGAGGAATATTAACAACATGACAACTATGTCATCTCACAGATGATAACTGTTTTTAAAATTTTCATCCAAGCATCCAATTAATCAATGAGTCATATATTCAAGCTCCATTTGTTTCACTATTTTGAGATTATTTTCCTTTTCAAAGCAAGATTTCTGACGCTCAGATGAGGAAGCTGGTTTATTTAAAAAGTAAGGCATAGATAGTATTTATCCGTACCATGGAGTGATTTTTATTTGCAGTTCATAGTGCTTTTCACATTAACAACTAGCTGAAATTACCAGAGCAGTTTGTAATTATTAAGAGAATTAAAGAGAGAATGAATAGGTAAAGATGTGTTCATTTCTATGGTATGAATAAAAGTACTTAAATATCATTCATCTACTTGTATTGATTATTAAGTAAGTAGAAATGAAGAGATATTCACTCTTTCAGCGGTTCTGGATGTTCACAGTCACAAGCTGTAGTGAGAAAACATGAAAACCTTAATGAGTGCATATTTATCACCGAGGTTTCATGTTTCATGAACTTCACTGAACATCGAAGAACGTGTTGACTGAAAGTTGGGCATTTTGTCATCCATCAGAGATAAACTGTATTTCTTTTTTTCACAGTAAAACCATGTCACATCTTAAACATCCACCTATGTAGGTTCAGTCAACTCCCTAATCACTATGGTTCTTTTTTCCCATCTTCTTACTCACACCTTTATGTGACATTTTCTGTTGAGGTCAAGGAAAAGTAGATAGGGAAGATTTTAGGGAGGAATTTGTGGACTTTTCAAACAGACCCTCTGTTTTCATCTACTGCTTTAATATCATCTATGAACACAGTCAGCTGAAAGTCACCAGGAACACAGTCACAAATCATTCTGATACACCGGTGTTCCATCCATCAGCCTGAGCTGATCTGATGTTACTATTGATTATTGATGTTAATGTTGTGTTATGTCAAATTCCAGAATTAATATTATAGTAACCTCCTCAAGAGTTGCCATACTTGTAGTTTACATCCCACACATCAGGTTGTTGTATACAGCCTGAGTTCTCTTACATAGCCTGAGGCATCCTGCAGAAGCATGCTTCATGCATAGGTAAGTATACTCACAGTTAGGCTCATGAAGAAGCTGCATGCAAGGTGGAACAGCAAGTATATCTCAGCCTTAACTTTTGATTTTAATTAAGCATAATGTGCACTGATGAAGACTTGAGTTATTTAAACAAAAACTATTTTAATACCAGTCTGTAAACATGTTTAGTCCTACTATAAAAGTGGACATTTTAGTATGAGCTGTAATGGGGATTCCTGTTTTTACAGATCCAGCCTCAAGTGGACACTCAAGGAACTGCAGGTATTAAACTTTTGCTGTGGCTTCATATCTCAACAACAGAGTTTAAGCCACTTTGATCCCCCTATCACCTGTCACTCTGTCATTTAAAAAATGCATTATGTCCTGTTATTCTGCTCATTTGTTAAAATACCAGCTAATCTATATACAATAATAATTTATTTATTTAAAATGATAAGTTTAATTTGGTAATATTAAAGATAAAGTTAGAAATCATGAAGTTCAGTGATTAGACACCTCAGATGAATGAAAAAAAAAATCATATTTTGGAAAACAATGTTTAAGTAAAACCAGTTTCCTACACAAATATTCACTTCACATTATGCTAGTAAAACAAAAGTACAAAGTCAAGTCTGGAACCTGTTTTGTCCCTTTTCTCAAGAATCAGTAACATTTATCTTCTTCCTCTTGAACAAATCCAATGGAAAAATAGAGACAAAAATAGAAGTTGATAACTAAAATTTACATTAAAGCTGACTGTATAATAGTGGGAACCAAACTTATTGATGTAACTTACGATGGATAATCTCCGAGGTCAAACTTTCCCCTATTTTTAAGGTTTTCTTGGGAAATTATTTTTCCAAGTATGACTTAAAGGAGCCACAAGTCGTCACAGAAGAGCCACGTGCTGAGTAGCACTTCCCCTAAAACGACAGCCATGGTGAAATTACAAGAGTGACGGGACAAATGACCTAGTGGTTAGGCTGTGCCCCATGTACGCGGGTTCAAGTCCAGTCTGTGGCTCCCACATGTCACATCCCCGCTCTCTCTGATCCCTGTTTCTGACTCTATCCACTGTCCTCTCTCTCTAAATTAAGGCAAAAAAACCCCCACAAAATTATATCTTTTAAAAAATGACAACCGTGACACTGAATGATGGAGTCATCACTTACATGAAGTGATTTATTGTTGCTTTATTGTTAGATGTAAATTTCACTGCTCATAAGAAGAAAAGCATCACACAGAGCTGGTGTGACTCAGAGCAGGTTTTTCCAGATCAGGCTGCTGTCACTAAATCTCTTAACGTCACGTTCCGCCTCTAAACCAGACTCTCTATGTCATACTAACACACACTGGACCATCAGGTATTGTCTGTTTACACCACACAATCCATTTCACATTTTATTTCGACATCATTTTGTATAAAATTAAAGGCCTGAAGGCCTCAAAAAAACATGTCAGTGAAAAGAGCTCAAGGCTTAATGAAAGGTTTAAACAACCAGAAGCAGGAATGTTTTCAGCGTTCAACAATTTTAAGATTTATGTTATATTTTCAAATATTTTCACATTTGAATGTCCTACTTAATGACATTTTAACTATGTTTACCACTTTAAATGTTATCATCTCATTCTCAAATATTCTTTAATTCATGGCTTTTTGATTTTGGCATTCCATATTTGAATATCTTGTTTTTTCTTGGTGTCCTGTCTTTTGATGCTCCTGGTGTTATAAATACTTGTTTTTGACTCTGTAAAGCACTTTGAATAGCTGTATGTATAAATGGTGCTCTATAAATAAAGTTGTCTTTCCTTTCAGCCTTCTTCTATCTAAGTTCATTGACAGTAGGAGTGCTGCTGTTTAATAGCTTTTGACTTTTTTCTTTAGTTTCTCTCTTTTTCCACAAAAACACCAGGATAAAATCCTTGTACTTTAAACCTGCACTGCAATGAACAAAGTCTGATTCTTAAATGCTGTATGTCTGATTATCAAGGTAAAAAGCCCACTTTTATAAAAATAAACACTAATGTAAAAATACTTTCTGTCCTTTCCTTGACTAGAATCTGTTCAAATAAAGTGGATAAATCTCGACTTGGTCAAATATAAGTTTCTTGTTTCTTTTAAATTAAAAAAGGATCAGATAAAGACAATTTTAGGGCTGTAGAATGTATTTACAGTAGCTGGAGTTTGTATTTTTTACTTCTTTGGGTCTTTGGTCTGATTTTCATTGTAAAACCTAAGCCTTAAAAATGTTTTTCATTTATTTCCTGTGCAATATTCAACAGACGAGTCTCAACTTACATCTGCATCTTTTTTTCAGGATATTACAAGCAACAAAACAAAATCTGTTTAGTCAAAATAGGTGCCAAAACCGCAAGCAAACTATTCGTTTTAAGGTTTTTGACAAAAAAAAAAATTACTTATTTGAACTCAGGTCTTCTTTTTGCCTTTAATATGTTAAAATATCATGTTGTTGACTAATCAGTGACTGTGGTTCTAGTTGGGTGAATTGGGGCAGCTTTGGATCAATGGTAGAGTCGGTCATCTGATTTCAATCCCCTGAGGATACATTCCCACTGCTGCATCAGTGGCGTGTGAATATATATGAATGAGATTAGCTAATACTGATGAATTCTTGCATGACGCTTTCTAAGATCAGTGTGTGAGTGTGTACGAGTAGAATTAGTTAATGTGGAAGGGCTCTAACATAGCAGCCTAAAACATCAGTGTATGAATATGTGTGATAGAGATCAGGTTATACGGATGAACTCTTTCAAAGTCACATCAGTCTATGTAAATGAATACTGGTGGACTCATGCATATTACCCTCTGACATCGGTGTGTAAGTATGTGTGAATGAGATTAGTGAATACTGGGAGTTTAACATAGCAGCCGCCAACATCAGTGTGTGAATATGTATGAGTAGGATTAGTAGTACTGCTGGACTCTTGCATAGTGCCATCTAGCATCAGTGTGTGAATATGAATTAATGAGATTAGTTAGTACTGGTGGGCTCTTACATAGCAGCCTCCAACATCAGTCTCTGATTAGGCCAGTGTAACCTGTGGTGTAAAAAGCACTTTTAGAACTCTTACAACTAGAAAGCTGCTAAACAAGCTCAAGTCCATTTACATATTGTAACTGTAGATATTTATGACTTAAAGTGAGACAACTACACTTTGTAAAATGTGTTTTTTTTGCAATATGTAAGTGGTAAAAATACCAAAAGAAACAAACTTTGAAACTGCATGTACCTATAATTCAACTGCACTTCCTTAAACCAACCTTGCAAAGCAAATGGACTGGCAAGATTTCATGTCAGTCATCAGACAAATCGTTCTTACAATGCTCCAATCTGAAACGACTGTGCCAGGTCTGAAGCAGACCCGACCAATCAGCGTCACTTGAGGCACTGGAGGCAGTGTTTATTAAAACAAGAGCACAGAGCCTCACTGACAGCTTCTCTTGACAGAGAAGATGTGTGAGGATTCTAACTCTCACTGCTCACAGAGGCAGGTGAGGGAATAAGCTCAATGCAGTCAGGTGTGTGTGGCTGATTGGCCTTGATTGTGACCAGGTGTGGGAAGCTTACTTATACTCTTCAGCTGCTCTGCTCTGTGCTGACTCATTATCTCACCATCACAGGTACTGAGAGCATCTCTCCAAATTTCCTTTGTTTCCATGAATACTAGTAAACCAAAGCACTTCTTGAGCCTTCCTGTGTTTCCTCTGATTCAAATATTTCAAGGTTGTTGATGGATTTCTTTGTCCAATCTTTTGGTTTTCTCATAACACCAGTTGGGTGGCTTTTGTTCATTAATTTCCCTAAGACTGTTTCTTAGACTGTCCAGGAAGTTTAGGTTCTTATCAGCTGCTAGGCAGCCGTGGTTTAGTTCCTCATTTTTTTCTCAGTGTGATTCAAAATGGACACTTTTGGTTTGGGATTCTCCCATTTTGTTTCAGTTTGTTTCCCTCTTCCAATAATCGTTCGCAATTCTAGTGGTTATCCCTTTGGGGTTAACTTTAAGACACCTGAGTCTTCATTTGCGTCCCAACTTTACCCACCCTGACAGAATGAGTCAGCCATTAGTGGACACAGCAGACCACCTTGTTGCTGATCCCGAAACTTCTGACCTCAGTGATAAAATAGCCTTACATGGGCAGGCTATAACTGCACAGGGGGGCTCTTTTGGGCTCTCACAAGCAAATGCTTTGAGCCATTGCACACCAACAGGCTTCTCTTAACAATTTGCTAAAAGAAATTCTTGCTAGTTTACAAACACCCGACTCCACCCCTACTGACGCCCATCACATAGCCCGTCAGGTGCCCCCAGTTCAGTCTCATAACCCCTCTGTAGTTCAAGAGCCTATATTGGCTACTCCTGCTGGCTATGATGGGCATCCAGGGAAATGTAAGGGGTTTATTACCCAGTGCAGTCTGGTTTTTGAAGTCCAGCCTTCTATGTTTACCACAGAGAGGGCCAGAGGGCCAGAAGAATTAATCTCTTTAGCAACACGGATCGATAATCGAATCCGTGAGCGTAACAGAGAGAGAAGACAGGCTAACACCAGTCCAAGGTTAAAGGACAGGTCTAACATTCCTCCTGAAAAGCCAGATCTATCCTGGGGGTCTTCTGACATTGATGAACCCATGCAAATTGGACACACACATCTCACACAGGCAGAAAGACGGAGGCGTATACGCAGTAGGGCCTGTCTTTACTGAGGAAAGACTGGTCACTACATTCGAAAGTGCCCCTTTTTGCATAGCAAATATGCTCAGGGAAACGAAGTGACTCATCAGAATGTGGGGAGGTCCTGATGAGTCTGAATAAATTCCCCCAGGTAGCCAACAACCACACCTTCTTGTCCCTTGAATTATCCTAGGGTAACTGTAGTAAATGTAACCTCTCAGCTTTTGCAGATTCAGGGGCAGCTGGTAGTTTTATGGACCAAACCCTGGCCCACAATCTTAAACTGCCCAGGTCTACTCTTCCCTGTTCACTCGCCATTACTGCTGTAGATTGGCAACCTTTGGGTACTGGGAGGGTTGAAAAGATCACGGGCTGGGTTTTTGTTCGTATAGGCAAACACGTATAAAGGATGCAGTTTTTTCTGATTGACACCCCCAAATTACCACTTATTCTGGTTCATCCATGGCTTGAGGAACATAACCCACATATCAGTTGGAAATCTGGGGAAGTACTGAGTTGGAGCCCAGAATGTGAAGCTCACTTAGTTGAATCAAACGCTCTGCAACTCAGTCCTTTGGGACTAGAGACCCCAGTTGTCACATGCACTTCTGCCTCTGAGTCTCCCACTTTGACAGTCAAAACTCCTTTTGGTTCTTTGCCTTCGGGAAGCCACACTTTATCTAAACCATGTGATCAGTTGACTGTTGAGGCTCCCAAGGCTGTCATCTCTACTTGTTCTGGAGCGGTGTCTTCTTCCATTCCTGAAGGGGTCTCTGAAGAACATACAGAACTAAGTGAGGTGTTCAGTAAACGGAAGGCCTCGGTCCTGCTATCCCCACAGGCCCTATGATTGTGCCATCGATCTCCTCCCTGGCACTACACCCCCTAGAGGACGTTTGTATTCATTATCAAGACTAGAAACAGTATCTATGAACAACTATATTGATGAGGACTTAGCGGCAGGATTTATTCGCCCCTCTACATCACCAGCTGGGGCTGGCTTTTTCTTTGTAGGGAAGAAAGACGGGGGGCTAAGGCCCTGCATTGATTACAGGGGTCTTAACAAGATCACTGTAAAAAATCGTTACTCACTCCCTCTCATGTCCACTGCATTTGAGCAGCTGCAGGGCGCATCCTACTTCACTCAGCTAGACCTGCGAAATGCGTACAATTTGGTATGCATACAAGCAGGAGATGAATGGAAAACCGCATTCAACACTCCACAGGGGCATTATGAATAGTTGGTCATGCCTTTTGGACTGTCAAATGCCCCGGCTGTCTTCCAGGCATTTGTGGATGATGTCCTCAGGGACATGCTAGAAATCTTTGTGTATGTGTATTTGGATGACATCTTGATTTTTTCAAAGTCATATCAAGAGCATGTGATCCATGTGAAAATGGTTCTTCAGAGGTTGCTTGAGAACCTACTCTTTGTAAAGGCAGAGAAATGACTCTTTTATTCCCCTAAAATCAAGTTTCTAGGGTACGTTGTGTCAGAGGGTAACCTCAGCATGGACCCTAGCAAGGTCAAGGCAGTGCTTGAGTAGCCCCAGCCTGATTCCATCAAGCAAGTGCAGCGTTTCTTGGGGTTCGCTCATTTTTACCGCCGCTTCATTAGGGGCTTTAGCTCAATTGCCTCACCTATTTCAGCGCTGAATAAAGGGGAACCTCACGGTTCAGATGGACTCCATAGGCTGAAGAGGCCTTTTCTGAGCTCAAAAGGAGGTTCACCAGTGCGCCAGTCCTCAGTCACCCTGACCCTTCGTTACCTTGTGTTGTTGAGGTCGATGCCTCAGATGTGGGAGTTGGAGCTGTCCCGTCCCAAAGATCTCCAAAGGAACAAAAGCTCCACTCATGTGCCTTTTTCTCTCAGCGTCTCTTACCAGCTGAGAAAAATTATGATGTAGGCAACAAGGAACTTCTTGCAGTTAAGTTATCCTTAGAAGAGTGGCGCCATTGGCTCGAGGGTGCTGAGCATCCTTTTCAGGTCTGGACAGATCATAAAAATCTGGCCTACATCTAGCAGGCAAAGCGCCTGGACCCACGTCAGGCCCGGTGGGCCCTCTTTTTCAACCGATTTAACTTCAACCTGTCATATCGCCCCGGTTCTAAAAATTAGAAACCTGATGCCCTCAAACGGCAATTTGACTGTCAAGATAGTGACACATCTCCAGAGCCCATAATACCTCTTACCCACATCCTTGCACCACTCAGCTGGGAGATTGATGCCGTGGTCCAGGGGCCTCAGCAGCAGGAGTCAGACCTGGGAGGGGGGCCTGCAGGCTGCAAGTATGTCCCAGCAGCTGTGAGGTCAAAGGTGCTTCAATGGGGTCACTCATCTCGCCTCACTAATCACCCTGGTGTTCGTTGCTCTCTGAATTTCCTCAAAAGGAGATTTTGGTGGCCCCAAATGGAGAGGGATGTACATGACTTTATTTCAGCTTCTACAGTGTGCGCACAAAACAAGACATCGCAACAACCGCCTGCTGGCCTTCTCCAGCCACTACCTGTCCCACATAGACCTTGGTCACATGTGGCCCTGGATTTTGTTACGGGACTACCACCATCAAAGGAGTTCACTGTCATTATGGTGGTAATAGATCAGTTCTCAAAGGCAGTCCACTTCATTCCTTTACCAAAACTTCCTTCTGCTGTGGAGACCGCCCGACTGGTAGTCAGACATGTCTTTTGCCACCATGGTCTTCCCCAGGATATTGTCTCAGACCGTGGTCCACAATTTGCTTCCCGCTTTTGGAAGGCCTTCTGTTCTCTTTTGGGTGCTTCTGCCAGTCTGTCATCTGGGTTTCATCCCCAGACGAATGGGCAGACTGAACGTACAAATCAGTCACTGGAAAGAATGCTACGCTGTTTGGTCTCATCCAACCCTACTACTTGGAGCAATCAACTTGTCTGGGCAGAGTATGCATATAACACACTACAAAATGCATCCACAGGCCTATCTCCTTTTGAATGCCAGTATGGTTATCAGCCACCCTTGTTCCCAGACTAGGAAAGGGATGTAGGGGTGCCTTCTGCAACACAATTTGTCCTGTGATGTCGTGCTACCTGGACACAGGTCCGCACATCTCTTCTGTGCTCAGTGACACAGCAGAAACGTTATGCGGACCGACATCGGCGTCCTGCCCCATGTTATTGTGTTGGTCAGCGGGTGTGGCTCCCCACTAGGGATCTCCCCCTGCGGGTAGAGTCACGGAAGCTGGCACCCCGATTTACTGGCCCCTTTAAAATATGTCGAAGGGTTAATCTGGTTACTGTTCGCCTCCTACTTCCTCGGGCTATGAGGGTTCACCCCACTTTCCATGTTTCCCGCCTGAAACCAGTCTGCTCCAGTCCCCTTGCACCAGCAGTGAGGCCTCCACCTCCACCCCGTTTGGTTGGGGACAACCAGCCTATACAGTTCGACGCATTTTAAAGAGTCGTTGAGTAGGGCGTGGTATCCAATACCTTGTAGACTGGGAGGGATACGGTCCAGAGGAGCATGCCTAGGTCCCACCAAGGGACATTCTGGACCCTGACCTTAAACGGGACTCCCGCCTTCGTTGCTCTGAGGGCCGTGCTGGAACGTCTGGTGTGCCTAGGTCCCACTAAGGGACATTCTGGTCCCTGACCTTATACGGGACTCCCGCCTTCGTTGCTCTGAGGGCCGTGCTGGAACATCTGGTGCCGTTCCTTAAAGGGGGGTCCTGTGAGGGTTCTCACTCTCACTGCTCACAGAGGCAGGTGAGGGAATCAGCTCAGTGCAGAGTCAGGTGTGTGTGGCTGATTGGCCTTGATTGTGACCAGGTGTGGGAAGCTTACTTATACTCTTCAGCTGCTCTGCTCTGTGCTGACTCATTATCTCACCATCAGAGGTACTGAGAGCATCTCTCCAAATTTCCTTTGTTTCCATGAATGTTAGTGAACCAAAGCACTTCTTGAGCCTTCCTGTGTTTTCCCTGATTCAAAAATTTCAAGGTTGTTGATGGATTTCTTTGTCCAATCTTTTGGTTTTCACATAACACCAGTTGGGTGGCTTTTGTTCATTAATTTCCCTAAGACTGTTTCTTAGACTGCCCAGGAAGTTTATTTTTTTCCTCAGTGTGATTCAAAATGGGCACTTTTGGTTTGGGATTCTCCCATTTTGTTTCAGTTCGTTTCCCTCTTCCAATAATCGTTCGCGATTCTAGTGGTTATCGCTTTGGGGTTAACTTTAAGAAACCCCGGGTCTGCATTTGCGTCCCACCTTTACCCACCCTGACAAGATGTTTTTGCATTCCTCCCTGCTGGTATGAGTTTTATCCACCAACAACCTTAACTGCTGTTCATGAACTACTGCTGCGCCTGCCTGTCAACCTCAGGTTACTGCCAACCTCATTTTGTCTTGATGCTCTGATTGGCCGTAAGAATGTGACAGACAGAACCTTCGTCCAGTTACCTTCTGAGGATTTTTTGAGAAGTCCTGTTCTTCTCTTACACTTTTTATGGGAGGTTTCCCAGATGAATGTGAAATATATCCATGCAATGAATATATCAAACAATTATTCTCAAATACAGTTTATACAAATAAAGGCCTTTTGAGTTTACTATTTGCCCACTGCTTGTGTAGATTGCCAATGGTCTTATTTACATTTGTCCCTTTTTGGACACATTTCATCAAGGATTTTTTTTAACACTGCTATTAAAAGTAGCCATTATGGTTTGTGCAATGAGCGCCTCCACAGAAAAAAAAAAAAAACAACATATTGTGTCTTGTCATGGTGGCTGCCATGGAAAGGACTGTCACATTACAATAACTAAATTCACAAATTTTCTGGCTATGAAAATGGAAGATGGAAATATTTGTGATAATAAGTATTCAACTAAAAAATACCTAGCATAAAAACTCTTGTTTTAAATAATGTAGACATTTCAGTGTGAAAATTCTTTATAATGAGCCTCCAAACTCTGCTAAGTCGTCTCCTCCCTTCATTATTGGCTGTTCAGGCGAGGCAAAAATGTGAACCGGTGAGACTTGAAGTTAAACAATGCAACACTGAGGCTTTAAAAGATGTCCTTACTCATAATGGAAACCGATGTCGTGGTTTCCAACCAGTACGACCAGTTCTGTGTCCGTGGTGTGCCTGAACATCCTGTGAAAGCGGCGCACGTCGTCCTCCCAGTGCTGCAGAAAGAGAGAGGGGACAGCACGTACACAGCTTAAGCAAGTTTCTGAACGGACCTTTAATAAGAACCATCTGCCCCAGGAACGCTTGTGATCCCAGTTAATGGGATCTCCAAGGGTCACCCAGCAGCCCTCATGGGTGTCTAAGCTGGGCGACTTCAGATTCAATTTTAGCACCTGCAGGACAGAAGCAGCTCACAGGAGAGCTGTAATTACATCAGTGTTATATGTTTATGGGATGTTCTTCATACTGACGTGTCTGCAAACAATTCCCTGATGTTAATTTTAATTAGCGCTCAAACAATTAGTGCAGTGACTCAAGATTAGAGCATTTTAATAACTGATAATTCTCTGAAGCAACTTATCAGGGAAGAAATGGCAAATGATTTGTAGTTTCACACTCTTGGTTATGAAGATTCATCTGTTCTTATGTTTATACATTTTTAGCTGAAGACAACCAGAAATTTGGAAACGTATTTTAGGATTTAAGGTGGTAACTTTCCACAGTTTTCAAACATGAATCAGTTAACAAAAAAAGAAAATAATTGGTTTGAATAAATTCAGCCTGCTGCTTTTATTTCCTTTTCAATGAAATCTCCTCAAAGACACCAGAAACGAAAAAGTCAGTCAACAAAGGCTTTCAGTATTTGGAAGGTTCATGCAGGGAATTGGATACCTTTGTGTTGTAGATATTCTCCTCAGACAAAATAGATTTTAGGACTAAGATTTTACTTTTGTATTTGGGAGATGGTCGTATTCTGTTTTAACTGTCTATAGAAGCCCAAAGTGGACATGCATCAAGAAAAAAAAGACACACATTTGTACATTCCAGATCCAGAGCATGAGGATTTGATAGATTTCATTTTCATCTGTAATTGAAACATTTACATTTTAGATGTTTTTTAGAAAAAAAAAATCTCTAGATCTATGTACAGACTCAGTGAACACAACCTCGCCACCGAGAGAGGACGCCACAGAAAACGCTGGATCTCTGAAGATGATAAGCTGTGCCAACAGGAGGTGGAAACAGTGCTGCACTTTATAACCACATGTTCTTTCTAAAAAGAAAACAGAGACAAGTTCTTTCCACTTTTCACAAGAAAACTAAAACAATACCAAGCATGAGCAACGAACAGAAACCTACGTATCTGCTGGGTGAAGAACAACAGTATGCAAAAGTTGCAGCTCATTATGTGAGCTGCTGCGACAAAAAAGAACCTCAAACACCACTACCATGAAATGGATGGTGTATATTTTTTACTATAATTTAAAAGTTAAACCCAGGTGTTTTTAAACCCATTTCTGATACTTTTTCTGTCATCAATTTTATGCTAAATTTGTACATTGCTTTTACAATGTGACATTTGTGTCTTGGAACATTACAAGGATAAAAAATAATAAATTGTGACAGTTCTTTTTGCATTTTTTATTTTATTTTGTACTGAATATTTTTGGACTGTGGAAAATGTTTTAAACAAGTGACATTAAGATGTTATATTTAAGTATGAGAAATGGTTATTTGCACTTCCAAGATCAAAAACATGTTGATTTCCTACACTGTGTGCTTTATTTCATCTTTACATGGATGCCTTTGGTTTGTGCATAGTTTTTCAAAGACTGAGAAAGTGATTTTAGAATTAAAATGAATCTTTTATATTCAACCAGAATGGTCACATTCTGTGTTATGGAAGCCCAAAGCAGACATTTTTAAAGTAATATGTCCACATATTTGCTCTTAAAGAGCCATAATATACAAATGTTCTGCTTCTTTATACTTGAGTTCATTTTTAAAACATTACAATTGGGTTTTAGACATTTTTTTCACTTTTTCTTTGTGGGGTGGCTAAATTCTGTTGAACTAATGTGGGCGATTTAATCGAGTTTCAATTTTTTTTTCCCAAATATATTTTATTAGAGTTTTCTTGATTCATCACATCATGAATAGTATTTTGTATGAGGGTAAAGTTAAAGTACAACACAGAACAACCCCCCCATGTGCTCATCTTTTGTTACCCTTCATCTACAACTTTCTTATCTCATGTCTTATGTCATACAATATTCAAAAAATTAAAACAAATAAAAAATAAAAATAGAAAAAATAATCAAAAAATACAACAAATAAATAAAAAACTATATATAAATTATATATTCACAAAAAATAAATAATAAAAATAAATAAATAAATAAAAGGAAAGAAACAATGGCCTATGCAGTGTTCAGCCACTGGTTGTGTTATCTGTCCCTCAAATATGCCCTTCTTGTTCTAAGGAGTTCAGTCCCTTGACGTAAGAGATTAGGGGTTACCAGGGGTCATAGAACTTGCCAACAGATCCGTGTTTTGAAAACTTTAGCTTTTCTAATTCTAAAACAGACATTATATCACACAGCAATGAAGTAGATGAAGGGGGTAGTGGATTCTTCCATAATAGAAGTATTCAAGTTTCAACTTCAATCATAATTTTGGCTTCCCACAATTTAGGAAACAAGATAATCGTGATTAACAGTTATTGTGCAACATGTTTTGTTACACTGGTTTTGTACACAGGTTTTGTCATCTAGTAATGTGTCAGAGTTTGTTGTAATATTTTGACAATTAAAGTCATTATTTTAGCGTATCCGTCATTGTTGTATATCATTATTTCTATACAGTTATGTATTTTCACTCAATTAATTTTATTCAGTTCTCAATCAAAATAACTGTGATTATAATTTCTGCCATAATTAAGCAGTCGTAGGTGAAGCTGTTTCATGGAAACTCTAAGCATGGTTTGAACTTCTGCACTGAATCCGTGTCATAGCTGTAGTGGCCTACACAACCATAAACTCTACATACTGGGATATTGGTGTGTCTGCATTCTATGCAAACTGGCAAAAGACGACACTCGTTACACCCCAGTTTCCAGTCCTATCATTGTCTGTGCTCGTTTGTGCACAAACAATCATGGCAACTGACAGCCAGTATATAATGTTGGAGTTGATAAATATTGAGCAAGAAGAGAGGAGAAATGTACCCCGCTGATTTAGTTAAGGCATTTGTTCAGCAGCTGAGACTTCTGATGAGGAAATGCACCAACAATATTTCTGGATACATCTGATGAATTAATTTGTCATTTGCAGCCATTTATCTCACACCAGAGTAAATACACTATGCCTGTAGACCTTACTCAGAGTCACTTGATGCTACCCAGCCAACCAATCACAGAGCTTGAAGACTAAACAGTTTTGACATGTAGTTACATTTTTGAGGAGCTGTGCACGTAAAGGCGTCTTTGTAGGTTCAGAGCTGAGGCATGTGCTGCAGCATTGATTTGATGCAGCAGTATAAATCAGGCTTAGGCTCACATACTCTAATAAACTCAAATCCAGCAAGTATTTTTGTTAAATTTTTAGTCTTAAATATCCCATTTCACTTATCTTAAGCCTCATTCACCAAATGACTGCAGATAGATATCTTATTCAAGAGTAAAAATTGAAAAAAAAAATCTGAAATGCTCATAATAAGTAAAACAAATCTTCCAAATGGGCAGGCAAATTCAACTGTAGCTTTAGTAGCTGTTATGAGATATAGTGGCCTATTAATTAGGTAAATGCAGTTTACATTTTATTTACGCCACTTTATAACAACGAGTAATTTCTGGCTGTTTCTGAGGATCTCGAGTTATTCATTTAGTTGTAAGCTGGTATCCCTTATACCAGATTAGGTCATCTTAAATTTCTCAAAAATCAATGCATTGTCATGGGTTTCAGTAACTTTTGACCACCATTTTCACTATTTTCAGGCATGAGATGAGGACCCTAAACTGATCACCCAAAGAAAATATCAACAGATTGATCTCCAATAAAAACAAGCTGTACTTGCTGACCTACTTCCAGCATTTCTCTGTCTGTATATTCCAGGATTCGAGTTGCTCCTCTTGCTGTAAACCCACAGAATACAAATTACAGAAGAGACGGCAACCGAGTGAGAAAATGTACGAGGAAGCTGACGGGGGAATGTAGTAGATTAGTGGAGATTTTACAGTCTGCAAGCTCTGTTTCCTTTTTCTAATGAGGCTTTTTTTCAATGCAGCACACTTCTTCTTTCTTACATTTGAGTTGACTTATCCCTTTCACAATCCTGCAAAAGATATGTAAGGGTTCCCAGGGGATTTTGTGTCTGTTTTTCTCTCCTAAAGCAGAATGGATGTAGCATAGATGGCTGAAAGAGAAAGGCTGCTGCTGCTGCTTCTGTTGTCATTGTTGGTGATGTTTTGAGGAAAACCTGCAGCCTCTTGGGCCTGGATGATACAAAGTGATGATGGTGATGATGACAAAAGAGTGCTGGCCTCTGCTCTGCATCAGCATCATCACCACCATCATCATCCTCCTCACAGGCAGTGTGGGTTTGCAGACAATAAGGAGAAAAACAGGGAGCTCTGCGTTACCTTCTGTGAGCTCCACTTGCCTTCGTCGAAGATATCCCCGAGAATAAACACTATTTCAGGCCTGAGAAGCCACAGAGCGGTTTGGAAAGCCCTCTCCATCTGCCATTCCCTTTTGGAGACAACAAGTAAGCGTTAGCCTGTGGGTTGTTTTTGTTTACAAATCACTCAGCACAGAGGGGCAATGATGGATAGCTGCAGAAACAAAGGAGAAATAGCATTACCTCCTCAGCTTGTCGAACCAGTGTCCCCCCACGGCTCCCAGGAGATGGGTGTCCGACAACACCATAGCCCGGACCGTGGAGTCCGTTGACCGGCTGTCGATGCCCTCTCCGCCGGCCCTTGCATGGCTGATCTCCGGCCAGTTGCACTTGAGGATGGTGGGGAAGTAGATGAGATACTCGCAGAAGAAGAAAGCACCGCCGACCACCACAATCAACAGCACCGCCACCATCCATGTAACACTAAACCTCGGCATTTCTTTGTTATTCGGCGGTCGGGATGCCCTGAAGTGGCGCACTGGTGGTGATGGAGCGGTCCATGAGGCATCTTCTTTCCCTCCTTCAGACCCGGGACTGTTCAGCTCTCCGGCCCGGTGATGCTCATGGTAAATTCCTCTGAGGTTGCACCTGATGTAAAAAAAATAAAGATCCCTGACGTCCGCAGGTGATTTAAAATAACAGATATAAAAAGTTAAAAAATAAATCTCCCCAAGCCCACAGGGACAGGCGACAGAACAGCAGCCTGCCGCTGTTTCACAATCACTGCTCCGCTCCGCTCGGATCCCATCCTCACCGTCAAGCTAGAGATGTTTCCGGTGTGTGGGTTTTTCAAAATAAAACACAACAAGAACCACGTGCATTTTCAATATGTGTTGTGGCTGATGACAGAAAATTAACGATACTTTAATCCTGTAAATATTTACCCAAGTTTGAATTATCTGCCTACTTATTATTGTGAAATTTTAAAATGTAGGGGGGGAAGTAACTAATTACATTTACTGTAACTGAAATCAGTACTTTTGCTTCTATTTAAGAAAGTTTTAACCAGAGCTGTTCCTTTAATTGAGGACTCTGGTCTTGTAGGCTACTTCACCTCTGCTGACTACATAGAAAGGGAATAATTCCACATCACATCCTAAAACAGCTCTTGTGCACAGAGAAAAGTGGAGTGTGTGTTTTTGATGCGAGACATGTACATGCACCATGAGTGAAGTTATCAAAGGAGTTAGTGTTTTCGCTTGGGACTACAGGCATATATGCATGTTCTTCATTTGTATTCATTGCCTTGCTAAAATTTGTAATTTAGAGTTGTTTTAAGAGTTGTTTTGAAATTTCTTTCATATATCTTTAAAAAAAAACAAAAGAAAAAAACTTGAAAAGCTCTAAGATCAGTAGAGTTCTTTTGTTTTGTCCTTTAGGGTTCCTTCTAAAAGTCTTCTGAATTAATGACCTATAAGATATTTGTTTTTGCTTTCTTGAAGCCTTTTTTGAATGTGTCCAAAAAGTGGTCTTCAAATAGGTTAGCGAAAAGCTAGCAGCATGGCTAATGCTTAAATTTGCATTTTCTCACACATTCTTAACAAAATACTTACCATTAAATATGCTAGCTTGTATTTCATGTTTGTTCCCAGTTTCTTCAAATTAAATATGCTAGCTTGTGTTTTATGAATTTTCCTTTTTAACAGCTATTACTTAATTTAATGGAATATTTCAACATAGACCTGATGCACATTCATAAACAGTAAAAACGACCTTTTGGGCAGTAATTGTGCAAAACCAAAGAAGTAGCCTACTGCTTAAAATAATGGACGATTTTAGTTAGCCATAGCATAAGCTGAACCAAGCGACTTCAAAGACTTACTGTTATTTTAATATGAGGTTTTGGACGTCTTTTTACCTCTATAGTTCTGGGTTTTTTTTAGTATAAAAGAGCTTTTTGTACCTAATAGAAATAAGTTTAAGTAGGGTCTGTAAGAAGGGAGATAGGCTAATGCAGAAGGCTACTTCATTAAATTTAGCTAGCTCTGAACGTGTAGGCTAAAGTAAAAGGACTTTTGGGGCTTTTTGAAACCTCTTTAAGGTAAAGATAGGCCGACTTGAAATTACTGAAATTCCAAGGTTTTGTTGTTTTAAATTTCAACCATCACACTCCATTTTTTTTTTTTTTTTTTTTTTTTTTTTTTTTTTACTTTTCAAATGTGACTTTACGTTACACCTTAAATCTGCTAACTTCCGGTATCGTTGTGGCTATCACGTGCTAGCTTGACTGAGTATTTTCGTCTGCGCTCGTGCGTGCGTGCGCGAGACCCAGAGGAAGTGAAAGAGAAGATAGACGGGTGACAGGCTTAAAAACGCTTTAATTAAAATATTAATATCTCAAGTTATTTGTGTGGAAACTATCCAACTATTGACTGATCTTCGTCTGATCAGTGATGAGTGAAAACCTGGCTACTGTCCACACAAATTCTAACAGATGGAAGGCAGCCAAGGACTATAGGACAAATGAGATTAAGTGATTGAGAGCAGAAATCTAATCACCAGAAGACGGCTCTTGTGTGTTTGTGCAGCTCTGTATGATCTCTGAAACAAGAACCAGTGAGGAATTTAATTTAAAGGAGACTGCCCCGACAAACTGGTCTAATTGTGGCCTCAGAGTGCATTCAGTTACCTGCTAAACCAGTTGGTTTGCAAGTTTGTTCACATAAATGCTCTACTCGAGCATTCGCAGGAGAAAAGGAATGTCCTGTCTTCACTCTGACCTTATTACAGCAGTTTAAGCAGCTGAGTTTCAGTGCAAGATCTGACCCCTGCAGAAGTGGAGAAGCTGCAGAAGTGAGAAGAGAGGAAGTGCCACAGCAACACGGATGGCATGTGGCATATGACAGTGATTAAAAGGAAAGACATCTCGTGATTTCACATTTAGGGTTTGTTTCGATCATGAATGGGTAGTTTTGTCCTCCCACATACCAGAAGTGTGCAGACGCAAAGCTCTGCTCCCCTCCAGATGTGCAGCCTGGCTTTGGTCCATTCACATTAGATTGAGAAGGACACAACGAGAAATAGCCAAGAATAAACAGTTATTCTCACAATGGGTGGTTAGACATGACATACAGAAATAGTATAGAAGGCTTCTTAAGTCTTCTAAGACTCAGAATTTAATGTGAAAAAAATGGGCCCGTGCAGATTTTGATGCTACATTTGTCACTTACTGTCAAAAAGAAGCATTAAACAGAACATTGAGTCAGTGGTCAGTGTTGATAGCCTACAGTTCAAATCCCCTTATCATTCTTAAACAAAACAAAAATCATTTTTCATTTACAGTGCAGTGAAAGGGTATTTGCCCCTTTCCTCATTTCATCAAACAATTTTTAATATTAGACACAGATAACCAGAGATAATTTAAAAAATGCCGTTTTAAATGTTGATTTCATTTATTCAGGTGGGATAAACTTCCAAACCTAGCTGGCCCTATGTGAAAAATTAATTCCCCCCTGTTTAATCATGAATTTAATGTGATTGACCAAATGTGTTTGAAAGCTCAATTACTACTAGCCACACCCAGGCCTGATTACTGCCAGACCTGTTGAATCCAGAAATCACTCACATAGAACCTGTCCAACAAAGTGGAGTAGGCTATAAGATCTCAAAAATCAACACAACATGCTGCCATCTAAAGAAATCCCAGAGCAGACAAGAAACAAAATCATTGATGTCAATCAGCCTGGAAAGGGTTACAAAGCCATTTGTAAGTAAATTATTTGGGACGCTGGTGAACTGTGTTTGGAGTGTCTCGCCTACAAAAATGACTCCTCTTTACTCTGATTAAAAATGGACCACATAGGCCACAGTTGGCTTGAGAGGTGCAGTTTGGACATCCCTGACCAGCAGGCCTGCCCCAGTGAATGGGCCTTCACCAGTTGTGATTTGTTGATGATATAAATTCATGTGTGTTGGATCAGTATAATTGGTGCCAGACTCCTGGCAAACAGTAACTTCATTTTTGAGCTGAAAGGTGTGGCAAACTATTATTTGGTTCTGATGTCCAAACTTTTCATCCTTGCCACTTTTTAACCACTTTTCATCACTGTTTAAACCCATTTTGCCACTTTAGCCATCCACTTTTGCCCCTTTTTGCATTTATAACCCATTTTTGCCCCCCCCCCCCCTTTTTAAATATTTTCACCACCCAGTGTTGCAACTTACTACTTGTTTCTGCACATTTTTACTTCTTTTAATCCATTTTTGCCACTTATGATACACTTATGCAACTTTCTAGCTGCTTTTCACCAATTTTGCCACCCATTTTGTCCCCTTCAGCCAATTTCTTGCCACAGTCATTTTTTGCTACTTTTAACCCATTTTTGCCAATTTTGCCTTTATTTTGCATTTATTTAACTGTTTTTTCCTCAGTTATTTCAGTTGCTTCTACTTTATTCTGTGGTATCTTGGTATCTGTGGTATCTCCAAATAGTTTAGTCATCGTTCCCATCCACATTGTTAACATCACCAATAAAAAGGCAATTCTGATTTAAGAAAATGGGTTTACATTTTGAAAATTCTGCATTGCGCAACAGCATAAATAAAATACATTTTTGTTGCTTTGATGTAAGTGGTTATTATTCGGGCTAACTTTACAATGGACCATGATTTTCCTGACCCTAGAAAGCTTCCCCTTTAACCTCTTTATGGGCAGCCTTGCTTACCAGGATGAATGGGATTTGTTCTTCTAGGGCTTACTCCTCCACAAATGATCCATAACAACTCGTTTACCATAAGCCCAAGATGCACCAAACCTCGACATGAGCAAAAGTGCAAGGGCGTGTTTAGTACTACACAGCCCTAGTTTCTCCTCACTACTTTGGCATCTCAGGTCAACAATACCAGCCTTGTAATTTCAGGGCTAAAAGAAAAATAACTCAAGATTTTGAAAATATATGAAAAATATTGATTGTTACAGGAAAGAAGAATAAAAATATCTGGATATACATCTGGCTAGGACCTTTCTGATACAATACAAAACAATATTCTGTCAATACTGACTACATTAGTTTTGACATTGATATTCCTTAACACTATTATATTTGTACTTGGAAACCAATGTCAGATTAAATGCTTAAAAGTCCTTTCAAATAAAACGGCATGATGGTTTAAACCCTGAAAGTGTTTCACAACAGTGTCCTGTGTGACTCTTCGTCCTTCAGTCAAAAGGAGAAGCACAGAGAGATTCTCTTGCAACAACATCGACGAGTCGAATTTCTAATTTGCAGCTCCAACTGTGAATCACACTCACTCTATTCTAATACAAATCCTGCTTTTATTCTCAGACAGGGTCTTAGCCGTCAGGTCAAATCCTCCTCAGGTTTTCTGGGAAACATTGCAGGAGCTTAAATCTGGTTAAAAAATGTCACAACTTCTTTGCTTTTGTCTGATTTTTAGGCTAAAATAAAATGTTTCTGGAGGTGGATGAGCTTTAAAACATCATTCAGACCTCCAAGCTGGCAAAATGATAAAAGGTTGTGATGGGCCATGTTTACTCTGATTCTCTCCACACATTAATTCATGCAAAGGTGCAAAGGTCTACTGAGTGTCTTTCTTTCTGGAGCTGTTTTAGATAAGATTTTATAGACACTTCAGCACAAATCCCTCACAAGTCAGCAAAGAGAATGTATTCAGTCAAATGTTAAATGATATATTTATATGCATTGAGCTTGTACACTTGGTACACGGCCACTGAAAAGGCCAGTTTCTGCACATTTACTCCCATGTACATTAATTCAAAAGAGTAGGAGTACAGAGGAAAGAAACACATTAACTATATGCATTAAATTCAGATTTATTCAAGATAAAGCCTGAAGCGGATAGCTCTCCATCCTCTCTGCTGTTATAGACATTAAGTTTTTGCTACACTCAAGGATGAATAAGATGCACCCAAAGGTCATAGATAGTGTATCTAGCCAGGTACAAAATGTTTGATCATGGGGTGGGCCAAATATCAAATCGTAGTTACATTCATTGGCACCTTACCTTTTTCAAGGGAGATTTAATTGTCTTCAGTTAATGAGTTAAGGTGATTTATCAGTATATAATTGTCCTGTTAAACATGAATCATCACAGTAGTATGTTATCGTGGTATTATTGTTATCATTGGCCATGTATCAGGTATTATATTGTGAGTAACCCTGAAATTCACACCCCCAGCAGATGACAACTGTTTCATATATATTTGGGATAAGACAAAGATTGATACAGAAAGAACATTTACATTAATGCTGCTCTTTACATTTTGATACATATTAATATTATTAAGTTAATCACTTTTAAAATGATCACTGTGTTGTGATATTATGATAATTCTGCATATTTTAACATATATTGTATCGTTCTGTATCTTATCATATTGAATGATATTTTAATCTATCCAAAGTATTGCATTGTATCATATCATATCATGTCATATACAGTTGCAAGAAAAAGTATGTGAACACTTTGGGATTTCTTGGATTTATGCATAAATTGGTCATAAAATGTGTTCTGATCTTCATCTAACTCACAACAATAGAAAAACACAGTCTGCTTAAACTAATGCCGAACAAAAAATGATATGTTTTCATGTTTTTATTGAACAAAACATGTAAACATTCACAGTGCAGGGTGGAAAAAGTACGTGAACCCCTAGGCTAATGACTTCTCCAAGAGCTAACTGGAACCAGGAGTCGGCCAACCTGGAGTCCAATCAATGTGATGAGATTGGATGTGTTGGTTAAAGCTGCCCTGCCCTATAAAAAACACACACCAGTTTTGAATTTGCTGTTCTCAAGAAGCATTGCCTGATGTGAACCATGCCTGGCATAAAGAGCTCTCAGAAGACCTATGATCAAGAATTGTTGACTTGCACGAAGCTGGTAAGGGTTACAAAAGTATCTCTAAAAGCCTTGATGTTCATGTGTCCACGGTAAGACAGACTGTCTACAAATGGAGAGGGTTCAGCACTGTTGCTACTCTCCCTAGGTGTGGTCGTCCTGTAAAGATGACTGCAAGAGCACAGCGCAGAATGCTCAATGAGGTGAAGAAGAATCCTAGAGTGTCAGCTAAAGACTTATAGGTCGTTTCCACCAAGCGGTGCGGCATGCATTTTTTGGAATTTCCATAGAGCAAAAGCTGGAAAGGGTCCCAAAAAATCGACATGTACGTCCCACTTTTCGGCACCCTTCCATAGAGGTGCCAATCTTACCTAACTGTACCAAAAAGGTGGAGCTACACACACAACAATAGGGGCTGCACTGACATCACGTCAGCGTGCGACTCAGCTGCTCGCCTCCGGGCTTCAAACATGGAAGTCAGCGCTGTGAGAAGCGGGTGAAAACAAGGGAAAAATGGACTAATATCAGCCTAAATGGGAAATATTTGGACTTGACGGAGATCCAAACTCTTTCCTAGTCTATGGATATTGGTATCTGGCCACTAATCAAGTTTCCTGACATTTATCTGGACCTGATTTTAAGAACACAAAGCAGAGCCCAAAGGCTCACATCAGCCTGATCCATCCGCGATGGAGGAGAAACTAAATTAATGCTTAAGTTTTGTGAATATGAAGCCTTTGAACAGTTCATTCTCATCTGTAACTAGATATTAATCTACTTCTTACGTCAGATAACCTGTGAAAACATCGCTCTGTGGTTGTTGAACAGGCTTGTAAAACTTCAGGCTGCAGACTTTTTTAAAATGAGATCAGTGCACCCCAGATTTCTGACTTACTCTAGCTTGATTTTAACACAGCTGAATTTTTACATTATTTCTAATGTGGTGAATTCTCACAGTACAGCTCTAAACTTTCATATTTTGTTGTATAAATTGTTCTAGACTAGATATATTCATATATTAACGTAGCGTTACGACTCAAACCGTCTCTGTACACGTATTCCATCAGCTGAGAATCTTTACTGACGGCTGTTAACATCATGAAGATGTAGTTATTATTTTAAAAAGCACTTTCAACTGAAATAAAGCTGTTTATTGCTTATTCCCGACTGATTTCTGTCACTCATCCTTTCTATAACTCTGCGGCTGGAGCAGCAGACTCACGCTGTCTATGACTTCACATGTATGCTTTTACAGCCCCGCCCACCCAAGTGAGAGCAAGGCTGTCTGTGGAAACGCTAACTAATTTGGGGTTTAGCAAACTACACCAAACCGAACTGAATCAAACTGGACCCCCTGAACTATCACCCCCCCTTTACAGAAATCTCTGGCACATGCTAACATTTGTGTTGACAAATCTACAATAAGTAAAACATTAAACAAGAATGGAGTTCATAGGAGGACACCACAGAGGGAGCCACTGCTGTCCAAAAAAAACATTGCTGCATGTTTGAAGTTTGCAAAAGAGCACCTGGATGTTCCACAGCACTACTGGCAAAATATTCTGTGGACAGATGACACCAAAATTGAGTTGTTTGGAAGGAACACACAACGCTATGTGTGGAGAAAAAAAGGCACAGCTCACCAACATCAAAACTTCATCCCAACTGTGAAATATGGTGGAGGGGCCACCATGGTTTGGGGCTGCTTTGCTGCCTCAGGGCCTGGACGGATTGCTGTCACTGACGGAAAAATGTATTCCCAAGTTTATCAAGACATTTTACAGGAAAACTTAAGACCATCTGTCCGCCAACTGAAGCTCAACAGAGGATGGGTGATGCAACAGGACAACGACCCAAAGCATAGAAGTAAATCAACAACAGAGCAGCTCCAACAGAAGAAAATACGCCTTCTGGAGTGGCCCAGTCAGAGTCCTGACCTCAACCCGATTAAGATGCTGTGGCATGACCTCAAGAGAGTGATTCACACCAGACATCCCAAGAATATTGCTGAACTGAAACAGTTTTGTAAAGAGGAATGGTCCAAAATTCCTCCTGACCATTGTGCATGTCTGATCTGGAACTACAGGAAACGTTTGGTTGAGGTTATTGCTGCCAAAGGAGGGTCAACCAGTTATTAGCCTAGGGGTTCACATACTTTTTCCACCCTGCACTGTGAATGTTTACATGTTTTGTTCAATAAAAACATGAAAACATAACATTTTTTTGTGCGGCATTAGTTTAAGCAGACTATGTTTGTCTATTGTTGTGACTTAAATGAAGATCAGAACACATTTTATGACCAATTTCTGCAGAAATCCAAGAAATCCCAAAGGGTTTACATACTTTTTCTTGCAACTGTATCATATCTAAAATATATATCATCATATATCATCTCATATATCATGTATCATATCATATGTCATATATAAAATATATATCATATATAAAATATCACATATCAAATAACATTACATATAAAATATCACATATCTTATCATATAAAATATGTATCATATCATATGTATCGTATTTAAAATATCATATATCATATCATTACATTTTATAATTTCTTATCTTTTCTAATCATACTGTACTGTATCATACCATTTTGCAGCACTGCTTATTACATCCTATTTTATTATTTTATTTTGTATCATCCTCTAATCGTATCCTTTCCTATCCTAATGTACTGTATGGTATGGTAGCATATTGCATGATATTGTAACATATCTATCGTGGTGTAAAATCATACCAGACGTTACATATCATATCATATTCGTAAAGTTTTCTTTTGTTTTCTTTTGTTTTCAAATAGTATTAAATCTTATCATATCGTATCCTGTTGTATCCTATCTTATCATATTGTTTCGGAAGAATTTGTATTATCCTGTATTATCATACCATACCGTACTGTAACATATTGTACTGTTTTGTATTGTATCGCAACACATCATCACATCACATTGACTTGCATCCTACTATATCATCTTGTATCCTTTCATATCATTAGGTATGATATTCTATATTGTTTGATTTAGTATCATATCACATTGTGATATCCTATCTCATTGTATTGTCATCATTTCATATTGTTTTGTCCCATGTCGTTCTGTATCATATCTTTTCGTGTCAATACTACTGTCTCGTTTTGTAAAGTCTCATGTTGTATCAAATTGAATTGTATCGTATCGTCCTGTATTTTATTGCTCTATTTTGCATCGTGATCTTCCTTATGATATATAGCAGTGAATCAAAACACCACTTCTGTAATTTACCTTCATAGACCTTTTGTCTATGTTGTCACATACTCTGTCTGCCTACCCCTGTCAGAGCTTCATTCATTCTCTTGCCCACAAATTCACAACCACTAAGCCATGCCTATAGCTACTGCCTCAGTCTCTGTAAAAGATGCTGGTGGGTCTGTGTATGATCTTGTCTTGTATCGTATCATTGTCGTACTAACGATAGCAATGTTGGTCTTTTCGATCCCTGGTATATGAAAACTGTTAATCGTGTATATTTTATGTACATTTTTGGGGTTAGTGTACTTTAACATACGGTTTATGCACCTTTTTTTGCCTTCACTTGTATGAAATTTTGATTATTCCATTCAGTGCTACAAAGAACAACATTATCATTTAATCCATTAAAGTTTGCAAAAGTTCAACACAATACAGCATGTAATTGCCCTGTGATACGGACATGATTCATGGGAGACATTCAGAACTTGCAGAGAAATAAAAGGAGCAGACATTAAAAAAATTTGCAGTTAGTCAGTGTTAAGATAATTGAATCAGTCTGGTGAAGCTCCAGCAAAGGGTAGATATAATTTAAGGGATGTAAAGTTTCCTGTAGATTGCTCAGCAGGCGTCGTCTTAACGACTCTCTTTGTTTCAGATAGGCAGGACACTCTGATTCATACAGCCATTAACTTAAAAAACGAAGACGCGAAGGAGACATTTCCATATGAGAAGGCTTTGAATTCAAAGACAAAAACATCTCCTTTGAGCTATAAAGAGGTGGTCAGAGTGCCCTACAGTATGTAATGGTTCTCTGTTATTCTGCATTAAATTCATCTCAATTGCTCGGCCTCCAGACTCTCGTTAGAAGCCGTTTGAGGGAATGTTCTGCAGTGTCTCAGAGGTAAAATTTAACAGTGAGCCCTCCTTTTCCCCAGCCTTGCAGTTGCTGTTTCTCCACAGGTGAATTTAAAGTGAGTGAGTCAGCTCGCCTGACGTTTAAAGGAATAAATAGTTGCCTTAGAAATGTGTGATAATGGCTCTGTGGTGAAGAGGCAGCAGATTCTCTCAGACAGAGAAGAGGTTATTTTGGGATGAAAATTGAATTCAGGAGGAACAATCAGATGTCCAGGTTGGGGTTTTTTAGGGCCTCACATGTCATCATAAATTAGCTAAGGGTTCTGTTCAAAAATAAATTTTGAATTTAGAGTCTGAAAAAAGGTTGACAGGTGTTACATGTTTGTTGTCTGGATTTTTCTCTGAAACACTAAGATCATTCTTCTCTGGTTGATTTTCCAGAATTCATGTTACCATGATTTAAGGGAAAATTTCAGATATAATTTTCTCACTTGCATAGATTAATGGGAGATTTATGCCTATTATATATTTAACTTGAGCAAGTTACTTAGCTTAGCATGGAAGATGGATTTATAAGCGGAACAGCTACAAACAGATCTTTATTCATTGTTGTTGTTATGCTTGTTTTCTCTCTTTCTGCATCTTCTTCTTCTCTTTCTGCACCTACAGCTTTTACAGTTAGCTGTTCAACATGAGTCTGGTTCTGCTAAAAGTTTCTGCCCAGTCCAGAGAGGTTTTGCTTTGCCACTGAAACTTTGCAAAAAGTTTCTTGGTGCTGATCTCATGGTGAATTAATGTTGGGTCTTTGTAAATAATATAAAAGGAGTGAGATCTAGACCTGCCCTCTTTGTGAGGTGTCTGACGACCTTGGGTTATGAACTAGTGGTACACAAACAAAGTTTGATAAAGATTTCACAAGACTGATAAAGATTTGGATAGACTGGAAACTACCAGTTTGCCTCGCTTCCTCTGGAGATACTAAATTCCAGTGTCAAGAACCTTTAAAGCCAGCTAATCAACAAATTATCAGGTTTGTTTTGTATGAAAAACAAGTTGTGTTTGCCAAAGCATTTCTTAGATTTAAGCAGTTATAAATACAGGAATTAAACATATTATACATGGATATCTCACATGGAAAATTAAAGTAGACAATAAAGGAAGGTTATTAAGTGGTCCATTAGAAGAATCAATCAGTGAAAATAATTACATTCTTCAAACAGTCTCCTCATAACATCTTCATACAATGCAGAGAAATAGTATTGGCCCCCTTTCTGATTCATGATGTTTCTGCATATTTATAACACTTAAATGTTTAGGATCATCAAACCAATTTTTATATTTCAGAAAGACAACCCAAGTAAATAGAAAATGCAGTTTCTAAATGATGATTTTATTTATTAAGGGGAAAAAAAAACTGTCTGGCCCTATGTGAAAAATTAATTGCCCCCCTTGTTAAATCATGAGTTAACTGTGAATAACCACAGTTCTTGGAAAGCTGAGTTTAATTTCACTGGCCACACCCAGGCCTGATTACCGCCAGATTTGTTGAATCAAGAAATCACTTAAAAATAAGCTGTCAGACAAAGTGAAGTAGGCTACAAGATCTAAAAAAGAAATCCAAAAGGTCAAAAAAGAACCCAGAACAACATCCAAAGAACTGCATGCCCACTGGCCTCAGTTAAGGTCAGAGTTCATGACTCACCCATAAGAAAGACACTGGGCAACAATGGCATCATGGGAGTTTCAAGGCCAAAACCACTGCTGACTAAAAAGAACACAAAAGCTCATCTCACATTTGAAACATCTTGATCCCCAAGACTTTTGGAGAAATATTCTGTGGACTGACGAGACAAAAGTTTAACTTTTTGGAAGGTGTGTGGCCCGTTACATCTGGCATAAAAATAACAGTATTTGATAAAAAACAACATCATGTCAACAGTCAAACATGGTGGTGACAGTGTGATGGTCTGAGGCTGCTTTGCTGCTTCAGGACCTGGACCACTTGCTGTGATTGATGGAACAATGAATTCTGCTGTCTACCAGAAAATCCTGAAGACCATTGCCAGCCATCAGTTCATGCCCTTAAGCACAAGCCACTAGAGTTATGCAGCAGGACATCGACCTGAAACATACCAGCAAGTCCACCTCTGAAAAGCTCAAAATAAACAAAATTAAGGTTTTGGAGTGGCCAAGTAAATGTCTGGACTTAAATCCAATTGAGATGCTGTGGTGTGACCTTGAACGGGCAGTTCATGGTGGAAAACCCTCCAATATGGCTGAGTTAAAACAATTCTGCGAAGAAGAGTGGGCCAGAGGTCCTCCACAGTCATGAGAAAGACTTATCACCAGTTATCACAAATGCTTGAATTCAGTTATTGCAGCCAAGGGTGGCACAACCAGTTATTATGTTTAGGGGCAATTGCTTTTTGACATAGGGCCAGATAAGTTTGATTTTTATTTCCCTTAATAAATAAAATCATAATTCAGAAACTGCATTTTCTATTAACTTAGGTTGTATTTATGAGATATTAAAAATGGTTCGATGATCCGAATATTTAAGTGTGACAAAAATGCAAAAAAAAATCAGGAATCAGAAAGCCACTGTACGTGGATGTTATGCCTGGGTACTTTTTGAGTTTCTATCTCTCACCAAGGCCCTGAAAGTCAGAGGAAATTAAAATTTAAGAAAACAAGTAAACCTCTTAGTCTTTTAGAATAATGTGAGTGTGAAAAAGGTCTATTTCCTTATTCATTCACATTATTTATATTGAATATTATTTCAATTTTACCTAACTTAATTGCACATTCTTTATATGCATTTTTTATCATTGAAGAGGAAAAAGGAATTGATATGCAAGAAACAGTTAAGCAAAACTCTTCAAACTATAAGTTGGTTTCACAAGAAATATTCACCTAAATTGATGAACATGTCCTTTATTTTTCAGAATATTAGGAAAGGATCAAGGGGTCTTTAAAAAAGCCAGCCAGAACAGAACTAGAGTGTTTCTATTGTTTTATTTTGGCATTTTTTCCCAAATACACTCCTAAAATACAGACAGCATTTCAGGAGGACAACCCATGAACAGTGCTTAGCTGGTAATTCACACGTGCACCTCACAGTGGGAGAGATCCCTGCTGGATGGGAGTAGGATGGATAGAGGCAGAGGCAGCAATAAAGCAGAAGTGGCGGACAAAAAGACAGTTCACTGTATGATGCTGTAGTGAGATTTTTACCTTTACATCAGTGCAAGTTGGACACAATCACAATATCATCACAGGAGCGGTGAATACATAGAAGTTTCACTACCTGATTGCTAATGAATTGTGCTCTAGACTCTCACGGTCACATTCAGTAAATGCCTTTCCTGAATATTTCCTGCTGTGTTCACCCATCAGCTCACCCTGAATTAACACAGAAAATACACCGGGGACTGGCAGGAAAAAGTCAGTGTGAACAACGTGGCTGTTTGTGTCCACACATGCAGCTTATTCAGAAAAAATGGGAAATTTTCAGTAGTTTTGAGCACTTATAAATGTGGTTTAAGTTACAATGGGGTCTCCATATGCACAGTTGTTCTCAATACCCAGGTTGAACCAGTTTCCTTTCCCTCCTTTATATGCACTGGTGACTATTCTCGCCCATCCATGTTCTCCCTGAAAACCAAACAAATAGAACATCAGTTATTCTGTGAGAAACATGTATGGAAAATGTCCATTTTTACACTATTCTTCCATTAAACTTTTTCCATGTACTGTGGTGTGTATTTTGGCCACAGAGCTGGCTCATAAAGACAGAGAGAGAGAGACCCACCCAAAACTCTCCCCAGGAGTTCCTGACGATCCAATACTCAGTCCCGTCCTCCATCACACCCCACCCAGCCACAGACACGATGTGATTTGGCAGAGACAGAGGGTGAAACTCTCTGAAGATCCCTCCAGAGTATTTCTCCAGGCCGTCTGTGGCCATCAGAGCACAGCTGCAAGAGCAAAGAGTTTCTGGTAATCTACAATCAGATGTGTAGGATCCATAGTTCATATTTAATCTCTCTTGATTATTTGTAGTGTATCATCTATTTTATGGGTCTTAACTTGTGTTACCTGCTCATTTATGTGGCAACAGGCAGGTAAACAAAAATGCAATTAACACTTTGCATAATTGTTACTGCTGGATACTTGAAAGCCAAGTGGCAATCTTTAATGCTATCTGTAAATGCAACCATAAGAGACTGGATAGGTTTGACCATCTCCTGTTGACCATCTTCATCTACATTTTTTTGTTTCTTTTCAAGACTTTCTTCATCCACCATGCACCTTGGAAGTTGATTTGATTGTGCCAGAAATACCTACTTTGGATTTTATTATTTTGTGACTTTTGTTAAATAAACAATTCAAACTTGCTTTTAGTTTGTTTTTCTGCATTTTTTTCACCAGAGCTTTTGAAATTCTCGGTGCAACAACATCATTTACATCCCCTTGAGGGAAAAGAGTGCAAGAATGAGAGGGCAGAAAGTGAGTCACACACTCATACATTTAAACCAGGGCTGTCAGAATTAGTGCATTAATCACAAGCAATTAAATGCACAGTCTGTAAAATCATGCTACCAGGAGGCGCTAAACCAAATCATTAACACAACACGACAGTTACAGACCAAGATTGCCCATCTCCAATGTTTACTTCTTGTTTAGACACTGGAGGATGCACATGCGCTCTACCTAGGGATGGGCGATATGGACTAAAAAATTTATCACGATATTTTGCTGTATTTATTGCAATAACGATATAAATCACAATAAAAAATAGCACCATTCAACACAACCTTTCTGACTAGGAAAAATTTATCAAATTGGCCGCTTAACTACATCAGCTACATATAAATATAGATATATAAATATATCTATATTTATATAAATAGATATCCATTAATGTAGGGATATTTTAGTAAAAAAAACTATGTTGCTTCTACATTTAAGAGATTCAAAGAGAAATTTAGTTGGAAATAGTACAAATAATGTTCCAATTTGCCAGATTATTAAAAATTTAAGTGTCAGCATTAAAAATTGACCCTAAACTAGAAGTATTTACAGCACTATTTTACCTCCACATGGTCATTCCAGGATATGGTCTTTTTTGTCCAGTTTGCCTCTATCTTTAGTGTTTAAATGTAAAATACGGTCTGATATCCTCTTTTAAGTCTGGAGGTTCCTTCAGCGGAGCAGAGCTGCCAGGTTCCACCATGTTTGCTTTTACAGAGATAAGTCACTTAATTCAAGTCCAAGTTAAAACTTCTGTTGTTAAATTAATAAAAATAAAAATTAGTAAATTTGATGAATTATTTTTAACTAAGTTTGATTAAGTACATGATGTATAATAACACTGAAGCTTATAATGTGGTAGTAGTAGATATAATCACATTTTCAGATATAATACAGTTTGGTGCTTTAATGTTTATCTGTCCCTCCATCATACACTTCTGTCGGTCTGTCTGTCTGTGAGGTGTGTACTAAAGACACCTATGCACCTAACGGACAGAACCCACAGCGCTAATAAAAATAAACATGCATCATGTTAACTATCATATCATGTACATTCTATGTTGCTGTAAATGTTATACATTGCTAACCTTATAGGAAATCTACATGAGATGCGAGTTTATTACTCACATCTTTCTAAATATTAGACTAAGCGCTCCGTTATTTCCTCGTATAACCTGTGGGACCGTGCGTAATTTCCACAGCTGTAAAACGGAGGAATAGGGGATCGTAAAATAAAGCACACTGTGCAAATTACCGTTGTCTGCTCCATGTCTGATTTCCTCTAACCAAACCATTTACAGATGATAGAGGTAGCTCCTCGTTTAACAAACTCATCCTCCGTTTCATCTCCGCCTTTGGCCATGTTGTTATGTTTCTGCAGGTGAGTTACGAGTGCGGCGCAGTTGATGACGTATGTGTGCGCGATGATCGCAGACACATACGTCATCAACCATAGTTTATCGTTATTATCGTTAAAGGCCGTTTTCTCATTGTGGAAAGTTTTTTTCGCGGTATATCGCAAACGATAGGATATCACCCATTCCTAGCTCTACCATCACTTTTAGCACACATGTGCATCCTGGGACTGCTTCCAGCACAAACCTGGAAGTGCCTTTTTCAGAGCGTTTCCCCCACATTATGAGAAATTTATGAATGAAACCAAAATGTAGGTTTTCTGTTTAGTAAATACACAGATGCTGCTTTTACAGAGCAGAGTTCTCAATTTGAAACAAGAAGTAGTATTGAGGAGGCCATGGAGGTGGGCAGTCCTGAGCAGTGCTGGTCTTAAGTTGCTAGAAATGCCAAGTGTAGGGGATCCATGTTACAGAGGGGAGTCTGGGTGATTGAATTTGCAACCTATGGCAGCCACTGTGAGACCTCAATTCAACAAATATAGAACATAAGAATGGTTGCTTTTTAAATTGATATGGATATTTCAGAGCAGAAATGCAACATATTGTGTCTTTAAGATCCAAAATCAGTGCACTAAATTTTTTTTATTGCAATTTATTGCAGTGTCATAAGGACATCACTGCTTCTTAGCTGTTAAGCCCTAGCCTCTTTTATTAGGGTACAGCTTGAAATTTCTAGCCTATCTTTAAATGAGTATAACTCTGTAACTACAAGTTTTATTTGAATGATCAAGGTAAAATAATGAAGAGGGCACTTGTGAAATTTGTTCAGAAGTTTAAATATGTATATATATGTTACCGGGTCAGGGTTAATCAAGTTGGCACACACATCACAAATGAAAAAATTTCATTTTCACATTTTTTTTTTTGCAATTTTAGCATATACTGTATACATACTAGTATTCCATTGCTGATGGTTGGTATTTAACTATCACTTGTGGATGATTTGTAATGATATGCAAGCTGTTGGGCCACTGACACACAGTTTAGACACATTTCTTTCAGCTGTCTGTGCCTCAACTCCTGTCTATAAACATATATATATATCCTGTTGTGAAGTTATGACTTTTGAATTTCCTTTTTTTGGAATTTGCCCTTGCGGCATTAATAAAGGAATATCTTATCTTTTCTTTTGGTTTGTTTTTGAAGTATGTGATGTCCATATGTATATAAAAATAGTGATAAATTACAAAGGTAATATTAAAGTTAACAGAACAAGTGGTATCTGTTCGCAAAGCATGCCATGCTGAAACACCTTATTTTTACAAAAGCTCAAACAAGCCATTTGTGTTTTTTCAGTAGGTTCTGTGGCTATGGTAGGTCGGTCCTTTAGCTTGGAAAGGTGATGCTAGAAGAATGAGTTATTAGAAATGTGCAACCCCAGCGCTAAAAGATGCTTAATCCTGCACATATGTATAGGATTCTTATGAGCCCTTAAATGCCAAAAGAGCACAAAGTTTGACCCAACACAACTGCACCTATTAGAAAAGCTACTTTTACCAATCTTGTGAATACTTGATTGAATTCATCTAAAGACATTAAAAACCCATTAGGGCCAGAAGTTTTATAAAGGACTAAGCTCCAGTGTGGGAATGTAGATCAGTAAGATATATGATAATTATTCCAAGGCTTTAAATCTGTATAATTTGGTGAATCTTGAGGATTATTTGACTGAAATAAGATCTCACTCAGAGATTTTAAGTTCCTAAAATGATTAAATATGTATCGTCTAATAAAGACTTCCCTGTAATGAAGAATGACTGGATTAAAAAGTTTTAGTTATTTCATATGGAGGGTGTAGGTGGATGGATGATTAGAAATGACTGTGGAGGATGACTTACTCTACCTGATGGGCCCGTTGGTGTACAGCTCAGCCTTCATCCTGTCTCTTCCAGAAACTTCTCCATAGTCGCCCACTTTCCACACGGTGTAGTTCTTAACGATAGCACATGATTCAAAGAAGGAGCACGTGCCACACTGATTGAACTGCTCACACTCTGAAATAAACACAGAGGAGTATTTGGATACACAGAACACTGCAACAATTCATGCACTGTAAAAAAAAAGATGCATTTAATGTGCAATGAAGCTGTGACTATGTTCTATACTCATTTCTATCTTTTGTAGGAAAAAAGAGCTTTAAAACAGCTAAATGATAGCTGTTTCTATTATTTATACTCAATATATTTCTATCTTACTGCCTTTGTAACAGTTTAGGCATTTAATCCAATGTTATTCCACAATATTTATGCACTGAAAATCTTTTTTTTTTCTCATAAGCACAGCCCAGTTCAGACCAAAGCTTTGCGACGAGTCAAGTTCAAACAGAAAGTAACACTTCTGTCCTTCATCTGAGAGAGATACTTTCTTTTTCTTTTCTAAGCAAGCCATCTGCCTCTGCATGAAGGTCAGTCCCGAATATAACATGTTTCTTTTGTATCTCTATCATCATGATAATGTGCACTAAGCTGTATGAGGGTGATTCCTCACTGTAATAAAGATGCGTCATGCAAGTTTCTTACCATTACGGTTGTAGCATGGCAGCACATATAACTAGAAAAATGCTGTAGTAGCTGAGTCTTGCAGAAAACAAAAGTATGTTTTTCCACTGACAAGTATTATAAGTGCAGCCTTGGATCCCTCATGTGTTAGCTTGTATAGTGCCATGTGTCCTCCTTAAAAGCACAGCTGATGGAGGGGACAGGAGTGTTCACTAGGCTGAAGTTTCCATGTGAAAATACAAATAAATAAATAAAATAACTAAAATAATTTCCATTATTTCTTTTATAATATTGATTAATCATGCCCCTTAACCAGAAAGGGTGAATTTACATGTACTGTCTTATAAAGAATGGCTACAATGTTGAGTCCTATATTAGCTATAATGTAACTAGAAGATATAGATCATCATGTGCACAGGTACGCTTAGGAAATTTACCTTTAGCCGTGGAGACCGGCTGGTTCTAGGAAACTCCAGAGGAGGACAGAGTGTGTTTGTCTTATGACTTTGGTGAAACTGAGAATAATGTTCATTTTCTGTTTTACTGTCCAACTTAAGATGATTTAAGGGATGAACTTTTTAGGAAAATGGCTTTGATTAATGCTGGCTCTTTTTGGTTGGATGATCATGAAAAACTTTTTTGCTTCAGAAAGGAAACGTTTTTGTAAGATTTGTCTGCAAGAAAAAGGCAGAATGTATTGTTTAATACTAAGCTGGGAAAAGATCATGCACCTTTGTAATTGCTTGTTTGAACTGACTTTTTTAAATTCTGCAATTGTATTTTTGGTTTCTTATAAACCCATAAGGGTTCGGCACTCTTGTGCATGACACTTAAAGTACAGCCAATAAATCAACCAATAATCAATATGCAACAAAAAACTAAAAAGCGACAACAGAAAGCCAATTAGCTTGGATTTTTCTCAACAGGTGCATCCCAGACAGCAGCCTAGTAGATTTTGGACTTCTCAGCAGGATTTTCCCCCATTCAGCCATAAGAGCATTAGTGAGGTTGGACTCTGTTTTTGAGTCCCTGACCTGTCATGTTTTGGTTAATCCTAAGGGTGTGGGATGGGATTTGAGGTCAAGGCTCTCTGCAGGCAACTCAGGTTCTTCCACAGAAAACTGGGAAAACAATTCTTCAAGGACCCCACTGACACACTTTGGTATTACAAACTGTTGAATGCTGCAGCATCTTCTGTAACTCATCATGGACAAAGATTTATTTTGCACGTGAATTTCTTAAGACAGGTGCATCGGAGGGCAGGGTGTCCAGCAAAAAGTTCAGAGATCATGCTGCAGCATGAAAATTTCGCTTACTAAGGTCAAAGACTGCACTAAAAACGTGGACATGACAGCCCCCCAGTCATTTACTCCTAGCTACCTCTGATTGGCTGAACTGCAGGAAGACAGCCTGTTCTTGTCAAATCAGATCCCCCATGGGGAGGAGTTGCGCATGTCAGCTAGCTCACGAGGGTGAAGTCAGAGCTGCCAACACTCACGCAATCGACGTGAGAGTCACGCAAATGACAAAGTCTCACTCCAAGGTTTTCTCACAAGCTGGCAGCCCTGCTGTAGCTTCTGTTTTACCTATTTTTACTTTATCTTATCTATGACTGTTTAGTGTCCTTTCTATATGTACTCTTTTAATGTCTCCACTTTCATTTATGATGCTTTGCTGTCTTGTCTGCAGCACTCTGAATTGTCTTGCTGCTGAAATAAATAGATTTGCCTTGCCTTGCCCAGAAAATCAAAATAAGAGGCTAATAAATTGTTCTCAAACATGGCTTTCTGTCCTGAAACTTAACTATAATTCTGTTGATTCATGTTGAAGTGTTCCTTTATCCGTCATATTAGTTTTGAACAGTTATTTGATGCTTTTAAAGAAGGTAACATGCCATGACTGACGGCGCTTTGGATGAATGTAGCTCCTGCAGTGCTGTGTGCATAATGAACATGAACAGAAAAGCCTCTGTAAAAGCTTCTCTAAAACACGGATCACCTGTACCATACCTACACATTCATTTGTTTCTATTGTAGATTGTAACAACCTGAGGGGTCTTTGACATTTTATCAGGAAGTTTAATGAGTGTTTTCATCAGTGCTAAGGGTGGACAACAAAACTTAGGGACTACTTCACATCTGTGGTTTCAAATTGTGTCACCAGCGCAACATGTCTAAAGGCTTTGTTTTCCTTTGTACTCCAACAGGATGTGAAGACATGGTGTCCTTGTTAATGCACAGTAACGGTTAGTGGCCAAATGGGGAAAACTGCAGAAGCAAAAGTGAGTCATTATAAAGAAAAAGTATAGAAAAAGCTTTTACTTTGGTTTTTAGCTTGGTAGTTGTTGCAGGTTTCATCAGGAATTCCTTCTTGGTGTGCGTAGGCGTAGACTCTCAAGTGATCTCCTCCGAAACAAGAGCCTGCCCTCCCACAGTCTATTACGTTCTGGACTGACAGATAAGCTGAAGGCCACACTCCTCCACGCTTTATATTGATACGATCTTAAAGAAAGAAGAGTAACAATGCACAATTACCATATTGAAGGAGTTCACAGTTTTTTTTCTTTCCAAACCACTGCTGCCACATTAACAGAACACAGTGTGTTCAGTCCAGTATACTGTGTCATATCTCTGTGATATAATGTTTATAACAAGGTTATTAAAAAACACAGTAGATAACTTGCATACTTTATATTAAGTGTATGACACATTAAGTATCTTCTATCCACCCCTCCATTTTTATCATGTTTGCTACCACTCCTCTCCCTCCCTCCCTCTGTTGCCATGGTTACCAGCTAGCGCACTGGTGGCTCCCATGGCCCAGCAGGACCCGCAGTACTGGGGGATGTGCTGGTTCCGTGTGACGCTCACATAGTTCTTCCCCTCGATGTTCCTCCAGTCCCAAGACGGAGGAAGATCTGACACCTTCACATACTCGTGTGGGCGGGGTTGTGTCCTGAAATGGTAAAAGGATAAGCCTCTTTCATCAATAGAATAACAACAATGTGAAGTTCTAGGTATAATCTGAACAGTCAGGCTATATCAATCTCATAAAACATTTACTAAAATATCAAATACTTTACTATTTAGTATTTAATACTTACTAAATATTCAGGGGAGTACTATTTTTAAAGAATTTTTATTGAAATGTCTCTGATTTTCATGCGTTTCCAGGACGGTTATTGTTTTAAGAAAATCAGTTTAAATATTGCAAAATCCCTGCCGCCTACTTCTGCTTTTTTTTTTTTTTAGCATTCACTTATGAGATAAATTCCACATCATCAATAAGCAAAATCAAACTGACAACATCTGACACAGCAGCTTGGCAAGTATCAGCTAAAACAACAGTGTGTTGTTGTTAAAATCTTCATCATGTTGTCATCATTATATGGCCTCCATCTATATCAGCCCACTGTAGATCTGCATCTTAACCTCCCCAATGACCTTATATAACAATAATATTAAAACTTTGGGGGAAAAAAAATAATGTCTTACAAATATGGGCATAACACTCCCACTATGTGCACATGGGCAAAGCCTTTATCTGTATACAATATAAATGTCCCGTGGTCTATGTCATCAGTAGAAGCAATTTAAAGTATTAAGTATAATCTAAACAGTCAGGCTTCTTAAGAGGGGCCCATTTTATGCTATACAGAACATTTACTATCATTACTTTCAAAAGAAAAGGTCATAAAAACAATAAATAAATAAAACGCCAAGACAACAACACACTGAAAGGCTAATAAACATAAAATCATTGAAAATCCCTTTACAATTTGGTCATTTTAATATTTGCATCAGTGTGAATGTGATGTCAAAACGACTGGAATCACCAAGTATGGAAAAGTAAATATATCAGGTATAATTTGTGCCTCCATTTACTCAATAAATCATAAATATTTATGAAAGTCCTTTAAGCTTTATTTGATGATACTTGTGATTTTCCTAACAACAAAATAAATGATTGAAAAAATAAATACATACAATTGAATTGTATGTAGTTCATAATGATACATTATGTGCCACTGGGCAAACGATGTATCTACATGTAAATGTTACATGCAAGCCACTTGTTACACCTACACTAGATCACATAGTTTTCCAGCTGACATGACGCTATAATATTAATGGGCATATGCGGCTTCTAACTTGTACAACAGCAACTTTTAAGTGATGCACATTTACAAGTTACAACTTATATAAACACAAGCTAATGAATAATAAGAAAACAACTGTGCAAAAAACACAAAGGTCGACTGTCCACAGACAGACAAACGTGGCTAACTCTAACTAGTTTAACGAGATTAATAACCTTCTTAAGAGATAACAATTAGCTGGATGTAAAATCGCAAAGTCACGTAAAAGAGTAAGCTCATTCAAGACGTAAACAACCTAAATCAATAAATGAACAATTTTCGGTCGAAAATATACACCTTCTTGACACTTACCTTACAGAATCAGGTCTTTCGTCTCTGACAGGTTTATAACAGGGCTCAGATACAAGACTGAAAGAGCTTATTTGCATAGAAAATGATGCTAAATAAAGCAGCAGCAATACTGTTGTTATTGAAGACGCCATCTTGGCTCTACCCCCTCATATGACTTACACGGACAGCGCCTCCCTCCGGCGCCTGCTACCATTACAACCTCCACTGAGCAAAGTCATAGCCGTCGATGGTTACATAAAATTAATTTATTACTTAATTTTAATAGTATTGAAAATTCTTCGAGGACAAATTGATTTTGCTTTCTGAGTCAAAAGGGTTAAACTTTTTAATATTGATTTAACAGAACAGAACAAGAGAATGTCAACATTTTTGCTGGACTTTATTTTGCTAGCTTGTTGCTTTCACTACAGTATAGTCTACCTATGAAAAAAGCCACTTATTAATTTCCTAGTTAAAAAATCCACATAAATAAATACACACCAGAAATAAGGAATTAATATGAATCTGCGAAATAAAGAGTTTGCTAAGATAGAATGAAAAGTCTTTAAATGGGGCAATGTAGGATTTACAGTGCCTTTTAAAAGTGTTCAACCTCTTGGATGTTTTACTTTCTTACTGTTTTTCTGTATCGATTATGGTCAAAATAAATAAAAGACACCCTATTAATGTCAAATGTTTTTCAAAGTAATGTCAATAAAATAGAATAATGTAATTTAGAATAAGTGACTGCATAAATACTCACCCCCTTCAAGTCAGTAGGTTATATAGATGCTTTGGCTGCAATCAGCACTGAGTTTGTGTGGATAGGTCTCAATCAGGCTTGCACAGCTGGACACTGCAATTTTACTCCATCCTTCTTTGCCAAACTGCTCAAGCTCTGTCATATTTTGATGGGATCAGGGGTGAACGGCCCTTTTCAAGTCCAGCCACAGATTCTCTATTGGATTGAGGTCTGGGCTTTAACTCGGCCACTCCAGAAAATTACCTTGTTGTCTTTAAACCATTTCTGTGTAGCTTTGTTGTATGCCTAGGTACAATGTCAAGCTGTAGTTCTCGTGCAGACTGAATAAGATTGTCCTCCATGATTTTCCTATAGTTTGTCGAGAAGCATCCCAACAGCGTGATGCTGCCACCACTGCACTTCACAGTGGGGATGGTGAGTTTGTGGTAATGTGCAGATTTTGGTGTCTTCTAAACATAGCGTCTTGTCTGATGGCGAAAAAGCACCATTTCGAGTGTTCTTTTGTCTTCATGGTGTAATGGTAGCCAGGTATACTGATTAACAAGTGACTGGACCTTCCAGACTCAGGTTTCTTTATACTACTATCACTTGAGACATTCACTGCACTCAGGTGATCCCCATTTCACTAAACATGAGGCTGCCAGCACCAACTGGTTGGACCTCTGTTGAATTAGGTCAGTCACTTGAAAGGGGGGTGAATATTTATGCAATCACTAATTTTACATTGCACATTTTTATTTGATAGACATTACTTTGTGGAAAGCTATTATCAGTTTGACATGAAATACGTTTTTTTTTTTTTTTTTTTTTTTTTTTAAATATTTTGGGGATCAAAAAATCCAACAATTACAAGACATCTACTGAAAATTCAAAGTTAACGTGCTTATCTTCAGTATTTTTAACATTATTGCTTACTAAGTTATTAAACTGCATTGAACGCTGCTGATTTATGTCTCCCAAATAAAAAATGGTGTTAAACCTCACAGGTTTGCAGGGTCAGCAGGAAACTTTAAAATAACATACTCAGGTCCCAGTTAAAATCATATTACACCTAATGCAGGACCGACTGATAACCATTTGAGCTTTTCGTGGATGATGTGCAGCTCTTAACAAGGTTACATCACAGGATGCGGCTCAATTTGAATCAAGGTCTGTGTTTGTGAAGAGGAAGCTCTATTGTTTGTGCTTTTAATGACTGTAAATGCGATAAGATTAGACGTGCATTAGAGAACTAATGAACCTTCAATGGAACATCGCATAAATCACTCAACAGTTGTTATTTGTTGTGTGATTCATCTTTAGATTGTTGTCTTTCTTGATGATAATGGTTATGATGCTGAGTATGCCATGGTGCTGCTCAGCCATGAGAGGAAAGGATGTCTATGTATTGGTGTTCCAGTCAGAACTACAGGTGTATAAAATCAAGCACCTAGCCATGCAGTCTTCATTTTTGATACAAAATGGGTCGTATGGGTCAACCCCATATATACAGTAAGTACATATATTTGAATACAATGGTGCAATGATCAGCTATCTAGATACTTTTTTCCTTATGGTGTAAGCCCGTGGCTCCTCTCCCACACGTCTTTATCCCCCTCTCTGATTCTGTCCACTATCCAGCCTCACTCACAAACTGTAATAAACTGAACTCTGACACAGATTTTGTTATAAACATCCACAGCTGAAAATAATGTTGGGGAGTAAAAAGGTATTTCTAAGAAATGTAGCATCATCGGTGAATGTGGTGGACAATGCTTTCTGTTAGTTACCATGACAATATAAACAGCACTTCACCACAGGGCGAAAGCTGATTAAGGACTGAAAATCAGCAAATGATGATAAAGATGATTTATTTGACAGTGAGGCAGGGGGGTTGAGTTTTCCCAGAGGGAGTCACTGACCTTGAATAAGTTATTAGTCTGCAGTTAAAGCTTCTAAAATCTCTGACAAACAAACCTAACCCTAGCCCTCACACGAAAATAATCACTGAGTAAACAGAGGAAGTCTTCAGCCATATAATCTAATCTTATCAAACAACACCATGTTGCTTTAGGACAAAAGTATTACATTATTTAGAAAATATCATCATTCAGTGGATAAGATAAATATTATCCAGCCCTATATTAAAAAAACTACATATTAAAGATGCTTGAGAACATATGGATGTCTTTTAGTAATGAAGGATTTAGAGCTGATAGAGAATCAAGTGAGTGAATAATTTTTGTGGGCAGTGAAGTCCCTATGTATTCAACAGTTAACAAATTCCTCTCTGCATGTTTTGGGTTTAGCATTTATTGCACTTATGTACTTGATTTTACATATTTCCCATATAGGACAGGAGAATCATATATGTACTGTATGATTAATTATCATTATTTTAATGCCATCGTGTTTATACAGCCTTCTATCCAAACTTATGTCCCCCTCAGACGATTCTTGTGACTACAATACCTCAAAAACACATCATGGGATTTTCTTCAAACCTTGCACAGTTGTCCACTATGACTCTAGGATCAGCTGATTAGATTTTGGAAGTCATGGATCAAAGGTCAAAGTCAGTGGGCCACATGTTCATCCTTTCCTTTTAGACTTATATTCTTTAGTATACTTTGATAGATTTTCTTCAAACTTTGCACCAATGCAATCTTTGACTCTAGGATGACTTATTTGATTTTGGAGAGCATAGCTGAAGGTCAGTATCATTCGACCTCACATCATTCCTTACCTATGAAGGGGTTTCTCCAGAACACTCTAAAACACCCTTTAAACTTTGCACAAATGTCCACTCTGACTCGGGGGTGGACTGACAAAATGTCAAAAGTCAAGGGTCAAGGTCATGTTTATCCTTTGCTTGTGGACAGAATCTTTCAAGAACACACTGAGGGATTTTACTCAAACCTCTCAGTCATGGATGAACTGATAAGGACTTGAAGGTAAAAGGTCAAAGGTCAAAGCCCTTTTTTAGGCTGTTTTCACGCCTGATCGTCTGGGGGAATCTGTTCAATTTGGGGCTCAAATTGCAACAAAGTTGCACTTTCCTAAGGTTTGGTTTGCATTCACATTGCACCTGGTTAAACAAACCTAACCATCTTGCTAACATCAGGCCTTCATGCATTTGTGGTGCTGTCGCCCCAAACAAAGGGTGGCAAAGAAGAAAAGGAGACGTAGAATAAACAAAAACAATGAAACAACACCAAATTTATGCTGTCTTGGGATTTCTGCTTTTGCATTGGGGAATTACGAGCAGCAAGCGAGCTGTTCCAGCATGTCGTTCTTTATGCGAGATGAATGAATCAGTACTGAAGCAAAAAAAAAACCCAATATATTACCAAGAGACTACGTTGTGTTGCTATGGCTACACAGACACCAAGTGAGGTTCTGACATGTATTTGAGCATTTTAAATCACACACAGTATTAGGCCTTGTCCACACGGAGACAAAAACAATATATTTCCGTTTTGTTTGGAGAAAGTTTTCCATAAACACAGGATCATTTCAGTAAATGTCCGCGTAAGCACGGAACCACTGAAAAAGACTGAAAACGCTGTAGCATATCTGCCAAGCCTGTAAGCTGCAATGGAAATGCACCAAACGAGAGAAGAAGATTACGGAAAACTGCCCCAGACTTTCTCCTGGTTGCCCTTCTGGTTGTTCTCTGTGGTAGATTTAGGAACATCTGGTGAAAGCTGTTCTCTGTGGTGGTAAAGGAGCATCAGATTTTGCTGTAAGCCATAACAAGCTCAATAGCTTCTTCAGCACAAACACAACCCTGTAATCCGCCAGTTGGTTTGGTCTGACATGCGCATGCGGCTTGAGTGGGCTATGCTATGTATGACGTAATTGGTTCAAGAAAGATGCAGTTGGCTGTCCACGCGGAGATGAAACAGTAAGCGTTTACAGATTTGTTCACTTGGTTTCAAAAAGTAGCATTTACGGCCTCCCAAAACGCCATTTCCTTGTGGATGAAACGCTGATACTGCAAAAAACTTCTGCGTATTCACCTGACTTCATCTCCGTATGGATGGGACCTAAATCCATGTATCATTACGCTTTATGCCACTTCCGGCCTTTGGTTCACAAGTTGGTCCACTTTGCTCTCACACCTCAAACGAACAGCATCTGGGTTTGTTTGGAAGTGAAACCCCCATTTTTAAGCAAACCAGAGTCTGCTTGTTTGGTCAGCGCCAGAGTTTGGATGAGCTTTCACACCCCTCCAAACAGCTATCTGGGAAAATAAATCAGAATTTGTTTAAAGTGGACCAGTGTGAATGCGCCCTTAGTGAACAGAGCATCTCGAGAATTAAGATTTGTCTCTTTGAGGGACTTTCACTGAACTTTTCACTCTGACTCTAGGATGAATTTGATAGATTTGAGAGTTTGTTGGTCAAAGAGAGGAACATGTTCATCCCTTGCTTGTAAACACAAAATTTTAAAAAGTAGTCTGAGGGGTTTCCTTCAGACGTCACACAAATATCCATTCGGCCATTTTGGTTCAGTTTGTGAGATTATGGAGGTAAAACACAAAGGTCATTGGACATCATATTCATCCTTTACTGGTAAACTTGACCATAACACTCTAAAGCAAGCCAAGGGTTTTCATTAAATTTAGCAAATATCTGTACTCTAAGTCAAGGATCGTCTCATCAGTATTGAAGCTTAAAGGTCGAGGTAACTGGGCCTCATGCCCACCTCCTGCTTGTGTGCTTGACAAGAACACTCTACAACATTTGGAGGGACTTCCATCAAACTGTGCACAGAAGTCTACTCTGATTCAAGGTTTAGCTGATTACATTTCTTAGCCTAAAGGTTAAGGCTTTCTCTCCTTTTGATCATCCCCTGCTTGTAACATTTCTATGAACCAGACCTTCACAGAACCACTCCAGTCCTCCTTCTTGACCCAACACTGTAGTTTGACTGTACAGCAATAGCATAATAGGCATGTTACATGCTGGCTGTAGTCCTAGTTTTGTCTTGATATATAGTTACGTAAATGTAAAAAGCTGAAGGCTTTTTAATGTTGCTAAAACATAAATATTAAGAGCAAACTCCCACACACTTTCTAACTGGCTAAAGTACATTTATTGGCTGCAGCGTTTTGATGTGGAACCCTCATCAAGTACACTATTTGCCTGATCACAGCCAACAAATGTTTTTTTTCTCAAAGTAGAACAGTGTGCAGGAGTTCACTTTTGATTTTGATGGACACATTCCTCAGCACAGCATCTGTCATGATAGATATAAATGCTGTCCTCTAGAAATAAAATGAGCTCATAATATTGGGAAAAACTGCTTCAGTTGCAGAGAATGTTTCTCTTCATCAAACCACTTTTTCTGTGTTGTCTGTGAGAGCAGACAGCGCCTTCTCCTTTTAAGAAGTCCATTGTGTAAAGCAACACAGAGGCTGTTGTCTGCTGCAGAACCAGAGGAATGAGGTCTTCATGACTCTTGAACTCTTAGGTCATTGTTGCCGTGTTCAAAGCAAAAAATGTCTCTTTGCTTTGAGGCTTCTTCAGAGACACAAACGGCCCTCAATAATACACAGCCTTACATAAGTGCTGCAGAGTCTGTAGGGATGTATTGCAATGTTAAAACCAACCCAGAGGTAATACAAGACATCAGTCCACATCTCAGCATCCATCCTGAACATGAACATAAACATCTTCCTGTTTGCTTAAATTGATTTGATGTAAGATAATGCTAATGACTAAACATACCTTCAATCATCAGTGATGAATGCTTTTATCATTCTTGAGTTTGCAGCATAAATAGCTTCTAAAGTAGATGACAGGGCATTATGAAGTTTAAAGCAATTAAATCATTTGAGCTTAGTCCATTTGTATTGCTTTTTCAAAAGCTACATCAGATCTACATCTTCATATAACTGATGCAGGATTTATTCTTTAAGTTTGGAGTGACCATGCCTTTAATAGTGAGAGTTCAGGCTTACATTTTTAGGGTATATCAGCCTGGCTCTACAGACAACAACACTACTTTAAAACTGGAAGCACCTTGAGTTCTTGTCTTTCCAAATGAATAAAGCCTGGTCATGAAAAACCTTGAACAGACATTTATGGGTCCCACAAGAGTGAATCATATTGCCTTAATGATCCTTGATCTTAACCTGACACGCCAGATGGATTTGTTTCACACATCCATCTGGGAAACCTTCAATAGGAAACATTTGAGAAAAGGCAGAGGCTTTGAAAAAAAACTTGGAGTATGATTGGGTGAACGTTCTGTCTGTCACATCTCTATGGGCCAATCAGAGCAACAAAGCACGTGACGTAGCCGCTATCGAGCTGCACGTGCGCAGCTACTGACGAATAACTTGAAACATTGCCACTACAGACATGTAAAGTACTTGACTTTTGTCGTTTTTGAAAAGAAAACAACTCACTGCTGTTCTTTGTTCTTCTTTTAATGAAGAAATTTCGTCAAGTTCTGATAAAACTGGTGCTTTAGCAGCATCCATGCTAATCTCTTCCTCCATAACTGCACCAGCTCTTGCTGCTGCTTGTTTATGTCACGACTCTGCTGCACCTGAAAGTACTGCCCCTCATCGCTGATTGGTCCTGTCACTTTCTAACTGGGCCCAAACAGTTCAGATGGGAGCTTTGCAAGATGGATTCGCCAGTGAAAAACAAGGAAACAGGCGTATCCATCTGCTTTGCAAGGTTACCTTGATCTAGCTTCAACTATCATAAGCAGGAAGTTTTTCTCCTGACTAATGACAAAACAAATTTTCTACTAACTAGAATACCACAACCATTTTTAATGACCAATCAAAGTTCACAGAATAATTTTAATGCAAATTTATGTTTAAGATTTTAATCACAAATTTCTAAACTTGTGGATATATTTGCTCAAGATGCCATATTGTATTGTATCTTCTTGTTGTATCTTGTCAACTTGTCGGTTTGTCTATCATATCGTATCGTATTATATTGTATCATATTGTATCATCGTGTTGTATCGTATTGTATTGTATCATATCGTGTTCTATCATACTGTATCGTAGCATATCAGGTTGTATGACATTGTATCGTGTAGTGTTAAATCTTAACCTATTGTATCATATGGTGTATCCTATTTTGCTGTATCAGACTATATGACATTTTATGGTATGGTATCATATCATGTTGAATCATATCATATTATTTTGTGTTGTAACATATCCCATTGTGTTGTACCATATTGTATCTAATGGTGTCCTGATGTATGGTATCATATATGACATTGTATGCTATTGTATTGCATTGTGTCATGTTGTTTTGTATTGTATTGTAGCTTATCTCAGTATATCACTTGGTAGTATGTGGATGTATGTAATATTTTAATTGAAATTCTACACTTGTGGATTTATTTGCTTAAATTACATTGCATTGTTTGTTCGTGTTTCTTGTTTTAGCTTTATGTTCCTTGTGGTATCTTGCCATATTAGGTGGTATCATATCATATCATATTGTATCATATTGTATTGTTTTCTGTAAATCCAGTCATTAATTTACATTATTTTTGTGCTTAATATCAGGAGCATAGGTAGGGATTTAGGGCCCCCAGAAAGAATATTAAACAGGGCTCCCCTTAGCCAGCTAGTGAAGCAACATTGCATCATTTTTACAAATATCTATGCATTTTGATGGTTTTTTTTTTAACCATAATTTCGCAATTTATGAGCAATATTTTCTTACTATGGTTAAATCAAATTTACTTGCATTATTTTGCAGTGCTGGACTACACTATTTGGACAATCTTAAGGGAGGGGCTCCCCACTATTGTATTTTTCTCTATTTGATACAAATTTCAGTCTGTTGACCGATGCATTTAGTCACTTTTGATTCAATAGTGACACTAATTACTATGAAAAATTACATCAACACACTTTTCATTGCAGGCATCTCAAGGGTCCCCTCCCTTCTGTAGACCCGGGTAATCTGCACCCTTTTTCCCCCCTGTGCTACGCCCATGCTTACTATTTTTTTGTATAAACAAGTTGCACTTGTATTTTGTGTTGTATCATATCATATCTTGATGTTTCTTGTTGTATACTGTCAGATCAGGGCATGTCGTGTTGTCTCATATCATATTGTATTGTATCATCATCATGTATCACATTGTGTTGTATCATACTGAATCTTATCTTATCTTGGTGTATCATTTTATACCTTATACCTTATCATGTTATATCTTATAGTATCGTTATGTAAAGTATCGTATTGTGTCGTATCATTTGGTATTGTTCATAATGTCCTTTGTTGTATCATACCATTTGGTGTGGTGTCATATAACTGTGTTGTTTGGTATAATTTAGAATCGTATCGTTGTATCTTATCACATCCAATCATGTGGTATCATATCATTTCGTGTTGAATGGCGTCGTATTGTATCATCTTGGTATGGTGTATCTTATATTGTATTACATCTGGTTGTATCATGTCCTACTGTATCGTTTGTGGTGTAGTGTATTGTATCCTATCGAAGCGAGATGGATGGTTTTGCATGGTATTATATTGTATTGTTTCGTGTTGTATGCACTTGTTTAGCAATTATCAGGGCATTGCTGCCATAGTCACAGCACAGCCTCTGTGCTCCTTTAATTATTGCTATCAAATTTTGTTGGAAGCCACAAGAAATTCTGGACCATTGTCTACACTCAGTGAGATTAATTTTATTTATAAATGATGCAAATATTGATATAGTAGTTTAAAGTGCAATCTCTTTTGTCAACAGCTTGATTTAGATTGTTAGGTTTTGTCAATATTTGATTCCTTTATTGGTAGATAGCCAAGAGAATAATAAATCAAGAGGTTAATACATGCAATTAAAAGTATGAACATCTCCTAAAGAGGTATTTAAAGACTTTGATAAGACTACAGTGTTATACAGTTCATCTGTGTAAATACCAAACGAGACGACCTGCCCACAGCTACCACAGACGGACAGTAAAAAGCCCACTTAAGCAGAGGCACCTTTAGAGTGCATGGAAAGTGCATCCATGTAAATATTGAACGTACACAGTTTAGATTTCACTCATGGATCAATACTGAAGCAATCTGGACGTTAATCTCATTTGCACTTCTGCTTTCTTCTTGGCCAAAGCTGCTGCAGACCGGCTGTGTGGGATCTCCGGCGGGATTACAACAAATTCAGCATTTAGAGAGATTTTCAAGAGATTCACATGAATATTTCAGGCAGGCAGGGTTTGATGTCAGGCAGATAATCAATACTTCATTTAACCTCCATCATTTTCTACTTTTGAAAGTATTTTTTCAACAGACGAGACAAAAAAGAACGTTTTTAGAGGAAGAAAATTCGACGGTGCTGAAGAGTTTGTGATTCGGTTTAAAGCTTCAGGAATAAGTACATCTAGAGGTGAGATCGTTTTTTAGCTGGTGTTTCCAAAGTCAAATTTGAAATTAAAGACAAGAAAATCTACTCAAAAGTTTGCACAGAATTTTTATTTTTTGTCATTGCATTGATAATGCAGTAAACATAGAGATATGCCATTTGTAAAAACGAGGGCCAATACTGATGGTTTACAGAACTATTTTTAGCTGATACTGATGCTAATGTTTAATTCAAATCAAAGTTATCTCCAGACTATTTGTCGTGTAGTGAGATCTAGTAGGGTAGTATTGAAAGTAATCAGGAAATGATTTACGTAATAACAGAGGATTTTCAGGGAAACCCGCTTATTGATTTCAAAGCCATACGCTGGGACAAAGTCAAGGGTGTAGTTATGAACACCTTGTGTGAAGCTAATTCAGGCAATTAATGACATGAAAGCAATGCTTAGGCTGTCATTTTGGGTGCTGTAATCTCCTAACCTGAATACTAAGCGTTTGGGAAAGGGCAAAGCCTCAGCTTTGCAAGGTTAATAATCTCCTTCAATCAGTATTTCATTGACCTGGTACTGAGAAGATCTAATTTCCCTGTCTTATCAGTTATCTGACTATTATGTATAGTTTTAGTTTTAATTAGGTTATGAGGATTAGCACATTTGTAAATAGTAATTTTATTGTTCTAGGTTGGGGGACGGACTAACCTCGCAAAGCAGATGGATACGCCCGTTTCCTTGTTTTTCACTGGCGAATCCATCTTGCAAAGCTCCCATCTGAACTGTTTGGGCCCGGTTAGAAAGTGACAGGACCAATCAGCGATGAGGGGCAGTACTTTCAGGCGCAGCAGAGTCGTGACATAAACAAGCAGCAGCAAGAGCTGGTGCAGTTATGGAGGAAGAGATTAGCGTGGATGCTGCTAAAGCGCCAGTTTTATCAGAACTTGATGAAATTTCTTCATTAAAAGAAGAACAAAGAACAGCTCTCATTGGCCCGTAGAGATGTGACAGACAGAACGTTCACCCAATCATACTCTGAGTTTTTTCAAATCCTCTGCCTTTTCTCAAACGTTTCCTATTGAAGCTTTCCCAGATTCTGGCATGTCAGGTTAGTGATAGACACAATCTCTTTACTAAAATTAGAATAATCAGAATGAGAGTGGCCGTGAAACTGCTCCAAGTAAGGGGCAGAGGAGTTTGTAAGACTGCAGCTCTGCTTCCTGGTCTCAACTCTGAATTTTCCAGCTTATATTATTTTTGTCATTTTAGATATTAGGGTAAGAAAAGAAAAGGGTATATAAAAACTCAGAGTCTTTGACATGCAATTAGACCCTTAACTGCTGATAGAATGAAAGGTCAACAGCATTATCTGGTATGCTTCTCTTCCTTAGGTAATATTTGTGGTGTTATAATTTCACAGAATATCTGACTGTTTTGTATAATTTTTGACTTTACAGCCTTAATAAGGAGCCTGCACATCAACACGCTGATGTTATCATCTTGACATCAGTGTCTTTATGCATGTTGTATAAAGCAACACATTTCTACATGTTCAGAAGATTCAAAGGGTAGATTCAAATGCAGGCTGCCATTGTTGTGATGCACTCTGGACAGTGATGCCAGATGGTTGCATTGTTCCTCTTTCAACATATTCTTACAACATTCTTATATTCAATACGACAAATAAAATGTTCTGAATTAAACACAAGATACTTATGCCCTATAAAGAGGATCAGCGCTCAGTGAAGAAATCCCTGAGGGCAGAATAGTGATCTCCAGTGTCCCAGAGCCATCCCCAACCATACCAACACGGAGACATCATCTTACCTATCGTGCCACATGGCTCGATCTGTGCTTCTGCGGGCTGTTGCTTTAAACTCATGGCTTAGTTCTGATATGAATCGCCAGCGCTGAGGCCTTCTATAGAGATGTGTGCCAACTTCAGTTCAATTTACCACAGGTGAACTCCAATCAAGGTGTAGAAACATCTTAGCCATCTTAATTTCAAGTGTTTTTGCAAAAGGAATGAATACTTATGTTAATGTGACATTTCCAATTTTATTTTTCATAAATTGCAAAAAATTCTGAAATTCTATTTTCACTTTGTCGTGATGGGGTACTGAGTGTAGATTAATGAGAATAAAAAAATATTTTTTCGACTCTTGCATCAGGGAACAGCATAACATTGGAAAAAGTGAAGGGGGTCTGAATACTTCTAAATGCACTGTCTAAGTAAACGCAGTAAAGTAGAAATAAAGAGTTAGGATACATTATGATGTTTCAATTTTCAGCATGCTATGTTGAAGCCTTCACTCCAGGGAAAGTTACACATGATGATATCCCAAAATACAAAGTCACCTGGGTGAATCTAGTTTATCTATTTGATGCATTTTGAGTAGTTTTCACTACAACTCTTGGCTAAGCCCTGGATATCTAACACATCTGACTCTCCCCATGTTTAAATGTATAACTCAATGAGAGTTTGAACAGCTGTTTGAGCTGTGTAAAATTACTTTGTCTGATACCTCCCCCCTGCAGGCCTTAAAGGTTACAACATAGGAATAATCAGTCTTGTTGTGTCTGCTGATCCTTTTGCAGCTAAAGGTTAGAAAAAAACATCAGTGTTAATTTCATTTTGCTTTATAACCGGCTAAAACTCCAAACAGGAGCTTCATCAGAAATTATAAACAATATCCACCATAATGAATTTGAGGATGAGAAAAAGAAACAAGGAGCCATTGTAAAGTGACATAAATATTTTCTGTTGATGAAATCATAATTTTTCCAAAAAGGTGAAGTAGGTGAGTAAGGAACAGCTGACCTGAGCCTTTACTGTGTAAGGTGCTGTGTCCATTTGGCCGCAGACTTTTATCAATAACTCCCTCTCACGAATTGGATAAATAATAAATCAAAGACAAATGTTACTTAAGATCCACATCCATCCAAGGGATTAGATCAGCAGGTCCAGACTTCAAACAGCAGAAACAAATCGAGGCCTGACATGTTTTGAGGTTGGTTATTGATTATGGCTGGCTGCAGTTCAGGGCCTCGCGGGTGACTCTTTCTTCCATACGAGCATCCTGCTGCTCTGGATTTCCAGGGAAAAGAGACCCTTCAGGGCAAAGGTTGGCAGAAAATAAGTCCATGATCTCCCAAAGTAAGCTTTTTCCTCGGCTGCATTTGGTTGTTTATTTTTCTTATTTTCATTCACTGAATCCGTTTTTGGTGATTAGGCCAAAAGCTGTGATTCATCACTCACAAGCAGGACCTTTGCTGCCTTAAGTGCCCTCGGTTTTCCACGTGAGGGGCTGGGGAGGGTCATTTGGCTCGGTCCAGATGACTCTCATCATACCTTGCTTTTCTCCTGCCTAATGCACTTCAGAGGAAACAACATCATGGATCATTTTCTTGTCAATAAAGTCATTAAATATATCGAGGCTTACATGATTGATTGGTTATATTCATGTTTTAATGCTGCAGTTAAAACTTGGCTCCTCCTATTTATCTCATACACAACAATAGACATGAGGTCAGCACTAGTTTGCTTGTTCTGAGATGCAGTGTCTTTTAACATCAGGGATAAATCACATAAAGAGGAGTTAAATCTGTTTTTGATATCTAAAAAACAAGAGGAAAACATTGACAATCGCTTTAACTTTACATGTTACCTATAATACAGTATGATGTGCTTCCCAATAGACACAGAATGAGTTATTCCTGATGTTATTCCAATAATCATCCATATGAAAATTAGATGAGTATGAAATATTAAGATCTCTTATGAAGCCCCTTAATGTATGTTGGCAGGTAGCTTTCCCCTGTTATTTGAACATTTAGGCTTTAGAAAAGGCTGTATGTGTCAATGCAAGTTCTCCATATTGGGGCCACTCAAACCCCACCCCAAAATCCTGGGGCCCCTGCCCCAAGTGTTACTGTTAGGGTTAGGGTTAGGGTTAGCTAGGGTTAGGGCTAGGTTTAAAAAAAAGGAGCGCTTGCAAACTATGTGAAGGCCTAAGCTCTTTCACGACCACACCCCTTCTATCAATGGGCCACTCAAACCTCACCTCCCAAATCCTGGGACCCCTGCCCCAAGTGTTACTGTTAGGGGTTAGGGTTAGGTTAATCAAGTTTACAGTCATCCTCCTCACCTTGACCGTCGTCAAGGGTTAGGGTTAAAAAAAGGAGCACTCGCAAACAATGTGAAGGCCTGGGATCTTTCACGGTCACACCCCTCATATATGCATTACTCATGATGACATTTCTGCAGTCTTTTTCCAGTTTCAGTGACTCATTTATGATTCAAACCATAGGTTAAATGGTTTACATGAGAGGTGCAGGTATCTCATTTAATCAAAATCCTGTACCTCCTTTAATCAGACTGACATATAACCAGACCCAACCCATAATCATAGCTGGGACTCTGAAAGCCCTCGTAAATGGGCCCTCTTTTTGGGGGCCCATTTATGAGGGCTTTGAAATCTTTTAAAAAAGGAGAGAATTTTCCTGCATGTAAGTCAAAGAACAGTCTTCTGATTGATTTGTGGGTCTATAGAGAGCAGAAAAGGAACACAATCATATTTTTGGATTGGGCAGTGAGAATGGCATGCTTTACCACTGCCAGTTAATAAATTAAAGACTGACTCTGTCATGGGCTAAATGTTTCCAGCATCCCCAGCAGTGAATCTTTCAAAAAAGTCTAGAATATATTTGTCTGTTAGAAGGGGAAAGGGTCAAACTTTTGTTATTAGTACGTGCATAAAAAGTTGTGATCCTGGTTCTGTGCCAGGTCCTTCCTGATCTCACTCATTAGTGTGAGAGGTTGTATGCAACTATCAGACCATAGTATGCACAAAAATCTTGAGTTTTGGTCTTGTGTCATAAATGTCATACAGTGAATGCTGACATTAGACCACCACTGCAACAGAAGCAGGGATAAAATGTGTCTCCCCATGGGGTGAAGAATTATCATGGAGGGGCTATCAGTAGCAAAAGGGGTAAATACCCCTGGCAAATCGCACCCTGCTAACCGCTTCAGTGTCAGCGCAGTGCACTTGGAGGTGGGGCAGATTCACTTATTTGAGCGCGACTCAGCTTGACTTTGCTTGTTAGGGGCAAACTGGTGATGGAAAAGCAAACAGCCGTAGTGGAAAGCCCCAATAGTGGTAATGCATGTACATTGGGTCAGCTGCATTAGCGGTAGCCTGTTGGCTAACATTTGCCTCTGTTGGATCAGCTTTTTCAGTAGCACTTTATTTTAGTGAGCCCTGATTACCCAGTAATTTTATAGTAATAAGTATATTTATCAAGTAATTTCTCAAGAATAAAGTGGTAATAATTTGGTATTTTACCAAGTACTAGTTCACTAATATAGTAATATTAATGAAGTACTTACCTTGTAATAATGTATTTATTATCGTTTTTTCTCATAATACTGGAGCAATTCTCTGGTTATTAGGTGGTATTTTACCCAAACCCTGGCCCTATAACCCTAACCATCGTAATATTGAGGTAATTCTCTGGTAGTTAGGTGGTATTTTACCTTAAACTCTAAACCTAATCCTAACCCTAACCCAACATTCATTTGATGTTATTAAGGTTCTTATCCTTCTCCCCAGGTGCTTAGATTTAGGGTAAGGCCCTCAGGTGGGGGACATGTTTGAAGTGGTCCAAGACCAATTGTTAGGTTTAGCCATGAAGTCAAGGTTAGGCTTAGGTGTGAAGTCCACTGACAGCATGCAGGGTTAACTTAGGGTAAAAGTGCAGCTGCGAGGGGTGTGTGCCTGTTACTATTTAAAAATACTAAAAACCCCTCTGAAAAGGCCCAGACAGTAATAAAAAGTTAAAATGTAGTACAATTTGTTAAAAAACAGGGATTACTAGTCCACTAAACAGGAGAGACAGCAGGAGCTTTATTTTATATTAAAAAAAACCTCCACTCCCCCGGGGTCTATCAAAAAATAACCTGAGGAATGTTCCTGTATGATTTAAGATTAATAAATAAATGTGTAAAAAAGTAGTTCAAATGATAGATAACATAGCCTAACCTTAGACGTATGGTCAATGGACATCATGGCTAAACCTAACCCTTGGATACACTTCAGATACAGTATATCCCCTACCTGAGTGCCTACCCTGAAAAAAAAACCTGCAAGAAAAACTACTCCAAAAACCTTCTGATTGGACATAGAACTTGCACCAGGTCTTGATCACAGCCGGTGGGCTGATCTAGTGGAGGAAGTCTAGTGTTTTGAGGCCCAGTGATGCCAGGGAAGACACCACTAATTACTGAGCCCTGAAATTCTAGTCTTTAATTCCCCTGCTCCGGACCAAAGGTAGAAACAATTCAGTGCAAAACAATAAACAGTTGACAACAAACATGGTGTGCAATCAAAATTAAAATCCATTCAGAACAATAAAAACACAACAACACTGGACCAATAACCATATACACTGCTTCCAATGCTGCAAACTCCCCAATGATGACTACTTGTCCCATGATTCCTACTGTACTCATCCTTGGCAGTAACCTGTGTAAATGTCTGGTAATTTTGAGCGTTAGTTCCCTGAGCAGTATGCTTAGCCGGTGCCTTTCCCTTGGTCCTCTGTTCCAAACTGTCTGGGTGATGGCCTGGACAGGGAGGGTTAGGATTAGGGAGTTAGGGTAAGGGTTAGGGGATTAGGGTAAAATAAAAAATTACCTAACCCCCCCCATATCCCTCAGCGGCGGCCATGAGCATAACTAGACAGTGCAGACAGTGCCATCATAGATGAGACCGTCTGTATCAGGGCCTAGGGGAAGGCTCCATTGGTTGGAAAGTGGCCCCTTCAGATTCCTCTTTCTGCCAGGGGTAGGATTGAATTCAAATCTATAGTGCCACACTGCTGCAGCCATAGATGGACCATTTCTTTTTCTTCAGGTCTTTGTGCAAAGTGTGTTCTCCTTGCTACAGTCTTGTTAAGAATGGCTTTTATGCCATCCAGATGGCCTTTTTCTGCATCAGGAACTCACATCTCCCAAGATGCAAGGTTTTGGTAGTGATCAGCTTCTCCCTTCACCCAGACTTCAGAGCTATCAGAAGGAACAGGTGTTGCAGCAAAAAAAAAAAAAAAATCACAAGCCCTTTCAGCTTCTTGCTGTGCAGCTTTAAGCTAATTTTGCCCATATCAAGACTAGAGTTTGGTTCACTCAATGTTTTTCGTTTCATTCAATTTTATTTCACATTCATTTTTTTCCAGGTCAGCCTCTGGTTGCTTGCTAAGCTCTGGTTTGGCATGATCAAGCGGGTAGTTTCAGTGTCTGCCAGTAAACTAACTGTGTAATTTTAGTTTGATTCACTGACATTTCTTGCCTCTTGAATTCTCTCAAATTCCACTTCTGTCGTGCCCACGCTCCTAAACTCTAAACTATATGGACAAAAGTATTTGGCTACACCTGTTGATTATTGAACTCAAGTATTTCATTCAGACCCATGGGAGAATAAAATCAAGCACCTAGCCATGCAAATGGATGCCACCTTTGCCATAAGACGGTATGTGAAATTTCATCCCTGCTGGATATTTCACGGTCAACTGTAAGTGATATTATCAGAGTGGAGGTGCTTATGGAACAACGGCAACTCAGCCATGAAGTGGAACGCTCTGCTGATTCCATACCTGAAGAGTTCTGAACTTCTACTGGCATTAATGTAAACACAAATCTGTACGGCAGGAGCTTCATGGAGTGGGTTTCCATGACCAAACAGCATCACATCACCAAGTCCAATGGACAAGCGTGGGATGGAGTGGCGTAGAACAGTGTCTCTTAACCTTTTTTCTGTAAAGACACACTTTAAAATGTGAAAAATCTCGTCACCCCAATCAAAATGTAAAGACATTCTACGTTCCTACTGTCAAGGGATTCGTGTAATAGGAGTAAGAAAATAAACCTCTAAAGCAATATGTTAAAAACAACTATTTTCACACTTTTCAGATTTTTTAAAACTATTTTCAGACTTTAAAAAACCCTTTAACACATGATGGCGCACCTGCTGAAGCCTATCCTTCAGCAGCTGTCACAAAGATTAACCTTCTGCATATTAATCAATCCACAGCACAACCACTATGATGTAAATAAGCAGCATGTCCCAGACAGTGTTGGGTTGATTTACATCTCCACAAACAGATCTGAGCACTCAGGGGTTGAGGTTTGAGTTGTCTTACATTTCTGTGTTTACTCAGCAAAACAAACTGGACTCAACATAATCAGAGGATGTGTTTTGGCTGCAGTGATCATAATTATTTCTAGAGCAGAAAACATTTCTGGTAAAATCATTTCTCCTGCCTGCAAGAAGAAATCTGACCGGCCTGTGCTGTGGTAGCAGTGTTCGATTTAAATGCTGCTTTGTCCAGTTTGATTTCACACCAGTGGGTGTCGCTGTTTCTCTCCAATGAACAGCTGGACAGCAGACCTGCGGAGGTGCAGTCATCAAAGAAAGTCTCAAAACATCCTGGAAACACTCGTTCTCGTTTATTTGTTTAAGAATTTAATATGTCGTTGTATATTATACAATACTGTCCTGAAATGAGAATAAAAGTTGACAATGTGGGGCTTGTTACCTTTAAAATCGTGTACTTTTTGCTTTCATACAACTGTCCCACCTCTTGCTTTTAATTATCACCGGGGGCTGGACCGTTTCCTGGACGAAGACTTCTGATTGGTTCTTTCAGCTGCCAATCACATGCCTGTCCTGTAGCCTCCAGTTGGCGAATAGAAACCACACCAGAAGTCAGAGTCAAATTTGAGCAAGGGAACATAACGGGGAGGGTGAATATTCTAGTAATTTCCAGAGCTCCAGTCACTCTCCACCGTAAATTAAACTTCCAGACTTTCTGAACGCAGCTTTTTAAAGTGTTTTTGCGGGGAAAAAGAAGGTTAATTGGACTTCAGGACTTGTTGGCTTAACTCTCCGGCTTTTGAGCGCTTTACAGACGCAGCAGTTTGAGCACCTGAGTTTCACCATGACTCCAAAGCATCTGAGCAGCTAAACCATTACGGTGACGGTACCTGCCGGTGACATGCCTGCTGTGGTGATCCTTGATAAACCATCTCACTGTGGAGTAAGAGTCCAGGTGTCACCAGAGAAGAGCTGATGTGGCCGTTTGGAGGAGCGCACCAGTTTGATGTCAGCTGGGATTTGACACTGAGAAGGAGTTTGGGATGCAAGAAAAACCCTAGAGAGACAGTCCTCGGCTTCTTTTACCTGGATTCAACTCGGAGCCATGGCCTCTGAGGTGGTGTGCGGGCTGGTCTTTAGGTTACTGCTGCCAATGTGTCTTGCAGCTGGTGAGTGTTTACTTTGTCTGCATCATATTTAGCCTACACGAGTACGCGAGCTCCAGGTGGGGTTGTCTAAAGCCATATATATATATATATATAGTGCTTAACAAATTTATTAGACCACCTGTCATATTTTTCTCAGAGACCATCCAGCATCATGAAGTGCTTTAATGCGGACTCTTTCATTTTCAGTGAGCTCTCCACGTTTTACCTTTCTGAACAGGAATGAGGAATTTCAAACTGAATTCACTCAAATTTTGACTCGGCTCTCTGGGCCGGGCTTCTCTGAGAAGTCAGAAATTAATCAAGCATAACATTCAACCACTAAAACTCATTTTTCTGTTCAGGAATGCAAGTAAATAACTATAATTTGACATATTATCAAGAAATATTAATGTGCTTTACGATTTTTTCAGTTTGTAAATCAGTGAATTTGGAAATTCATGGATAACAATAATAATTATATTTTAGCATTAAAAATATCATTTGGGTTAAAGAGCCTCTACATATTGGTGTATTAACCATTGCAGACACAAAAAAATGATTTTGGTAATTACCAATGCTGTTAATTTAGAGCAGCTGTGGCATAAACCTTACTTTGGTTAGGGTTAGGGTGGTCTAATAAATTTTTTAGGCACTGTATATACAACATTTTCACATGATTTGTCTTGATAGTTTTTTCTGTTTAAATAAAATTAGGCTATTTTATTATAAAATCAGAATTAAAAACTTGTACATGATTCTAGTAAAAATCAAACAGTATTGATACTTACTTGATACCAGGGCAACAAAAATGGAGATCCTAGCCATTTATTAATTCCTGTTTTTGATAATAAAAAAAATGCTGAATACCTCATTCTTAAATACAGATGTTTAAGATAAAAAAAAGCTCTTTATTGTAAAGATGTGGTATCAGAAAGTAGAAAAACGTAATGATCTTCAGTCACACTGTAAGCCAATAGAGAGATCACTGTCTAAATTGCACAACATTTCAAGAAGAGATGAAATCTCCATCATGGTAATGATCAGTGGTATCAAAACGTACATAAACTAATGATCATATTAAAAATTTTAAAAGCAGAGCACTGACTAAATTGCGCAACTATATTAGCAACATTTGAGAAAGTTACACAATATCCATAAGGGGAATGATTGTTGGTATCAAAATGCCCCAAAAACAAATGATCTTAGTCATATTTAAACCGAGAGAGAGCAAGAGCACTGATTTGATTGCAACATTTATAAGATGATAAAATCTTCATTGTGGGAATGATTGTTGTTACTAAAACATACAAAAACTAATCATCTTCAGTCATATTTGAAACCAAGAGAGAGGGAGGGGAAAGAGAGAGAGAGACAGAGAGCACTGTCTAAATTGCACAAATTCATTGGCAACATTTGGAAAAGTGATTAAATCTCTGTTATGGTGATGATTGGTTGCATTAATAAATTCAAAAACAGAAAAAGAGCACTGATGGACTTGAGCAACTATATTTGCATCATTTGGGAATGGTAATGATGGATGGTTTCAATAAATTGAGAAACTCAAAGATCATCAGTCGTATTTCAAACTGAGAGAGAGAGAGAGCACACTAGCTAAATTGCACTGCTAAATTGGCAACATTTGGAAAGTGATAAAATCTCTTTTATGGGAATGTTGGTTTCAACATGTAAAATACGAATCATCTTCAGAGAGCGACAGAATTAGCACTGTCTAAATTGCACAAATATGTTGCCAACAATTGGGAAAGAAAAAAAATCTACATTAAAGAAATGTTTGTTGGTATCAAAACATACAAAAACTAATGGTCATCAGTCATTTTTTTTAAACTGAGGGAGAGATGATTGACTTAATTGCGCCACTATGTTGGTAACAGTTCCAAAAGTGGCTCAAACTGGTAGGGAGCATGGTAACCGTTGCATATATTCCTTTTAGTGGGTTTGAAATAATTACACAAATATATTGGCAGCATTTGGAAACATGATGAAATCTCCATTGTAGGACTAATTGTTGATATAAAAACATTCAGAAACCAAAAGAGAGGGAGAGTATGACTTAATTGCACAAATATCCTAGCAACATTTGGAAAAGTGGGTGGAACCAGTAAAGAGTGAGGTATCATTTGCATATTACTGGTAATGGGTCTTAAACAATCCTTTACTCAGCATCTGTTCTTTTAGACAGTTCATTTCACTGCACTTGCACAACTTGCACTCACCAGTGGCCAGATGAAGTCAGAAGAAATGTATAACATTATTTTAAATGCAAAGAAATTATGTGAATATATGCAATATTGTCTTACTCATTATATCATTTAAAAGGATGTTGATAAATCTGAAAAATGTGATAATTTCCCATCTCTACTAGCATTTCAAACCTCGATATTGGGATGTTGGGCCATAACCTCGTATCTTCAAAATCACCACTTTTCAGTGAATCAACTTCAATCTTTTTTTTTTTTTTTATGTAGAGCATTTACAACACATCAAGTGACCAAAGTGCTTTCCAGTAAAATCAAAGCATATGAATAGGAATAATAAAACAATATAAAAGGGGAAATAAGTGAAGGGGAAAACAGCTGTATTTTTTCAAAGTTTAACACTGAATGGTCATAGTCTGCATCATTTTGACACCTTTATTAGTAGTAAAACTTAGTATTAGTATAAATAAGTAAAACTTGTGTTAGGTGTAAAGAATGACCAATAGCACTAATTTATGAAAACAAATTTTAATGTGAAAAAAAGAAAAATGGAGATAGGAGGTTTTGGCCCAATTTCAGTGATATGACAGTAGTAAAAATCAAATTATGTGGATAGGCCTACTCATTTTGATAGCATGCAAACAAAAATAGAAATTCCAGGCACCCAGTATTAGCTCATTTGTTGTTTATAATTTCCAAAAATAGAAGAGTGCACATTAAAACTGTCTAAATTGCATGTAAACATTGGCTGCAGATGTTTTAGTGCAATTTAGGCAATGTCAAGGAGTTGTTATGCTATTTGTTAGTGGACTTACTCCTCTTCAAAGTACCTTTCTCATGGCACAGACTGAATTTATTAAAGCTTGGCTACTTTTCAAGGCAAAATATAACTTAGACAATGATATTGTCTTAAAACACGGGGCATTTTGGCTACCATAGCTCCTGCAGGTGACCGATGGTTTGTTAAAAGTTTATCTCATGCTGTCATATAAATCATTAATTATACTTCAATGTGATTTTTAAGAAATTCTCTGGTTCTTTGTTCAAGTTTTCTAATTTTTGGTTTTTAAACTTGTGATAGCATTTTAAAAATGATGTCAAACCTAATAACTGTTACTTGAATTCACATAATCCTTGTTGCAGATGTCTTATTCATGCTTGTGTGCGGATGTTGTTAATTTTCATGAGGGTTTGTGTGATTGACCTCATGATGCTGAAGCTCACAGATGGTTCTTCATCCCTGCTGAAAGCTGTCCTTTTTTTATTGAGCTTAAACAGCACAGTTCGACTCCATGGATCCATACATTATTTTGGTAAAGCAGAATGGTTTTGTAACAGCATAATTCATGACTGTTTACTGGATGTAGTCAAAGAAACTCAGCAGACAGCAGCAGAGCTTCCAGACACATATGATGTTTATGTCTCCTATACTCTAAAAATGTTCAAAAGCAGAAATCAGAAAAAGAGAGTGCATATTTCTGTTTTGAAAGCATGAAATTTGAGTATAATCCAATCAAAAACCAGTTAATTGTTTTATTATGCTCTTCTCGGAATAACACAAACTAGTCCTTACCGTCAGGGCGACCAAACAGAATCAAACTGCAGTTAAATTTGTATCATTTCTTATTAATTCAAATTGTCTGGTTATAAATGAGCCATAGATGGTGTTATTGATTGTATAGCTGCTGACTGGACATCCGTGCCTGTTGATAGACACTCCTATGGTGTTTACAATGTGAGAGCTGCTGTAAATGTTGTGTTGCTTCACATTCCTCTGAGTTGTAGTCAGCGGTGCAGCTTTCTGCTTTGTTTACAGCATTTGTAACTTTGTTAAGAAAAGCGCTCAGCAAAGATGATGTTTGGTTTGATTCACTCTTTTGCTATGCAGATTAAGAGGATGAAAGTTGGCAGCCTATGTGGACTTATGACTTTTAGCAGCTTTAAACAGACACTTAGGCTCAGTCCCAATTCACCTCTTGCCCCTATCACTTTGCCCTACCCCTGTGTTTCGTGTGATCATTTATGCAGTCCAAAAAAAATGTGTTAACCCCTTGGATGTTTTACCATTTTATTGATTTTATAAATCAATCATGGTCAATATAACTTGTTTTTTTGACAAAAATGCAGAACTTTTTTATGTTAAAGTGAAAACAGATTTTTACACAGTAACAGAGGACAGAGTAAGATGCACCTTAGGCTGCAATCACAGCCCTGTGTCTGTGTGGATAGGGCTCAATCAGGCTTCCACATCTAGACACTCCAACTTAACTCCATTCTTCTTTGCAAAATTGCTAAAGCTCTGTCAGGTTGCACAGGGATTGCGCATGAACAGCCCTTTTCAAGCCCAGCCACAGTTCTCTTTTGGATTGAGGTCTGGCCTTTACTTGGCCACTTAAGAACATTCACCTTTAAACCATTTCTGTGTAGCTTTCGCTGTATGCTTCAGGTCAGAAATATACTGGAAAATAATTATTCTCCTAAGCCATAGTTCTATCGCAGATTGAATAAGAATGCCCTCCAAATTTTGCTGCATTCATTTTACCCTTAACCTTTACAAGCCTTCATGGGCTGGCTGTCGAGAAGCATCCCCACAGCATGATGCTGCCACCACCGTGCTTCACAGGGGGGCTGTTGTGTTTGTGATGTGCAGTGATTGGTGTCCAACAAACAGCTTCTTGTCTGATGGCCAAAAGCACCATTTTGGTCTCATCAGACCAAAGACTTTGGAGTCTCCCTCATGCCTTATGGCTTTAGTCCAGATTTAATCTGAGTGAAGAACCTGGGCAACAGTTGTTGTATGCATAGTCTCTCCCATCTCAGCTGCTGAAGCTTTTAACTCCTTCAGAGTAGTCAAAGGTGTCTTGGTGGCCTCTCTCACTAGTCCCCATTCCTGCATGGTTACTCAGTTTGTGAGGATGGCCTGATCTAGGCAGATTTACACATGTGCCATACTCCTTCCATTTCTTGATGATTTGAATGAACTCTGGGAGATGTTCAGTACTTTGGAATGTTTTTTATATCCATCCCCTGTCTTATACTTTTCAATGACCTTTTCTCTTGAGTGTTCTTTTGTCTTAATGGTGTAATGGTAGTCAGGAATACAGGTGTCTTTATACTACAGTTACTTAAGACACACTAATTTTTCAGAGGCACACTCCAGAAATCTCCCAAAATGCCTTGTGAATCATTGGCATGATGGCTAAGTGTGGAAAGAAGAAGCAGTTTCTTCGTAAATACAGTTTCAAAGTTACAGCAATGATCTAGTGTCACAATTTGATGTTGTTTCAATTCATGTTGGTCCTTTTTATTTCAAATGAACTTTTAGAAAATTGCCGACCTATCAGAGACTTGAAGCATTGCCCCATTTCGTCGGGAGAAGATTTCACTGCTACCCCTTTTAACTCAAGGGACAAGGGGTTAACAAGTGAAAGGCAGGGCAAAATAATTTAGCTTTAAAATATTATCTTTGATAGCTTAGATATTACATTAAAAGGAGGAATAAGGCTCACAATTAAATGCTGATTAAGAGCTAGTGGATTTGGCGTTTTTGTATGATCACACCTTGGAAGCAGACTCTATTAAATGCACTTTACTTTGTGTTTTAAGCATTAATTCTGTGGTAGACCACAAGTGAAAAATGCTCAGCATCTAACTGCTGCGGTGTCTTGTGTAAGACTTCTGAGGCTGAGGTACTTTTACAGCTAACAGCGTGCTTTCTATAGATAAGACCCACTCAGTGCCGCCATAATGCATCACCTGACAGCCCCGACGCCCGCTTTATTTCCAAAAGCAATGGTGAGGCCCATGCATTGTCTCCATTAATTCGTGGAAAGTCGTTTTAACAGTATGAATTAATAATGCGAGGCAGAGAAGAATTGCCTTCCCCCTTTTATCGTAAACATACCTTTAATATTTTATGTTTTTTCAAAGTGCAAATGAGTACTTGTCATTTACTGTGGCTGTGCACTGTAACGGACAGGATGGAGGAAATGTAAAGTGGAAACAAATTATATAGGAACAGACGGATGAGAGACGGTGCTCCTGACATGAGAAGATCAGACGCTAGTTTCTCCCTAAATGTTAAAAAATCACCTAAATTTACTCAAAAGGAAGTAAATCTTTACCAACCAATTCATCAGCATGTGTTTAGGCTGGGAGATAGTTGAAGGGTTTTTTTCCTTTCTGTCCCTTGTTTGGATTCAACATTTTAGATGACATATCCTGTTTTTTCAGGAGAATACCAAATACCATTTTTTGGCATCTTTATGTTGAAAAATCACAATATTGATATCAAAAAGTGTCTCTAATACTGCCTGAAACCCCCCAAAATGTCTTCATATCAAGGGAATTATTGCTAGAAAGATCCCTGCAGACATATTAAAACAATGAATTTGAGGATTACTGAGTGGTAAAATGGTGTGCAATAAAAAAAAATAACAGTTTGTAGCAGAAGAGCGACTATTGCGCCAATGGCAGGCATATATGTTTTTATTTTTATGAATTATACCTGTCTTTGAGGCATGGTAAAATATTTAGGCGTGGTGAGTTTGAGTTATGATGCTCCTTTAAGAGATCGTATGGAAATACTCTTAGGCATTTGAGTATTTATATTTCAAATTTTGTACTTCTCTGGCTTTGTTATAAGAAAAAAGATGCCTCAAACTATTTTCTATGATTTCTTTTAACTAAATAGGAAAGGGTCGGTTATTGTCTGGTGCCTCTACATTACCAGACCTGATGCTGTGCACAGTATATGTCCAGTTTTGTAATATATGCCGTTCTTCTTCTGTCCTAGTGAAAGACTTGTCTGCTGACGTTACATAGTCTGTGTTTCCTGTTAGCCATCTGACAGCACCTCTATTGAAAAGCATGGGCACATGTGTACACAGTCTCTCTCTCCTGCCACACATACACTCTCACAAATTTGCACACAGTTGCATTACGCTGATCAAACACGCTGCCGTTTATGTGTTTGCTGGCACAGTTTGGAGTATGAACTTGATTATAAGCATGCACTTGCAGCAGATGTCTGATCAGATATCAAAGTTGTGGTGTGAATGTGCGGACGGAGCAGCAGGTCAGCTCTGTTGAGTTAGGCAGGATGCAGCAGTGTGAAACTGAGCTGCTGAGGAAGTGGAGATGGGAATGAAGATACTATGCTTTTGAGAGCATCACCTAAATCATGATTTAGCTTTAAACCTGAATAGCAAAAAATGTGATGGGCTATTTGCTGTTGCTGTTTCTTTAAGATGGAGCTATTGGGTACCAGAAAGGATGTGGTTGTGTATAAACAGGGCAGCTGTGGATCTGTGATAGTCAGCCATCTCTCGACTGGAACACTGGATGTTTGTGCCTAGCCCCTGCCATCAAAGGTCAATGTGCCTTTTGGCAAAATACTTAACCCCAAATTGCTCCTACTGCTGTTCCATTTGCATGTGAATGTGTATGAATGAGATCAGTCCTTACCTATGAACACTCTGCAGCTACCAACATTACCAACAACAGTGTGTGGATGGGTAAGTGTTTTATGTGGTGTATGAGCCTGTCATTCAAAAGATAATGTATCAATAAAGATAAAAGCTTAGTTAATATAATGCTGAGGTAAAAAACAACAATGTTAGGTTGTAAAATGTCCATGTTTGGTGTCAACCATGTTTTTTTTATTGGTTAACAAGAATACATTAAAAAAAACAACCTACAAATGTTTTATTTGAGCTCAGCACCTGCAATCGTTAATGAACCAGGAGCATATTTGTGCATTAAAGGCCAGTTAGTATTAATGGCTTTTCAGGGTCAGAGAAGACAAAGGAAACATAACGGTTAAAGAGGATTCAACATAGTGTGTAACTTTTAGATAATGGATTTCTATTTAAAATGGTCATGTCTTCAGAGTTTTCAACATTTAAAATAGAAACTGTACCATTGTTAAACTTGGCCGCTTTGCTCCCTGCTGCTGCCTGTGTATGGTCATTAGGCATCAAGCTAACAGGCTAACTTTTAATGCTACAATAGTGAAATAAATATAAAAAAAAAATACAGCAACTTAACAGAATGAATTCACAAACAATGTAACACTGATTTGCTGTAAAACTCTGAATTGCATGAACAGCTTTAATTTGCTTTGGTTTGGTCAGTAGCTTATGCTAGTTTATTCAAGCTAGCAGGGCTGAAGTGAGCTGATTTCAGCTGAGACTTTTCTTTTTCATATACATGATTTTTTTATGCCACTGTAGCTATAGTATTTAGAACAATATATAAACTTTATTTCAACCACATTCTTTGTTTTCAAAACAAAACTAATGTATTTTATTTAAGTAGTGCGTCAGCAAGCTAGCTCTTGCTCACAGTCACAATAGTTTTTTTTTTTTAGCATTATCTAGCTAACTGTTTTGAAACTAATTTGCTAAATGACAGCTAACTAGCTAGCTAGCAGGAAGACATTCGGTGTGTCCCAGACATCAAATAGCCTACGAAAAACATTTTGGGTGCACAAGTGGGCAAAGTGTGTTCAAACAGAGAAGCACTCTCAAATGCAGTGAACTACTAAATGGACGCCATATTGGTGACATAGTGGATATTGTATTGTTAGCATGCTAACGAAGCTAAAGTTAGCATCTGCTAGCTAGCTAAAAGGTTATAAGCAATGGCAGCAGATTTCAATCAAGAAAAAGGCATTCAAGGCAAAATAAGTTATTTTCTTCAAGTAAATAATTTTAACATAAAAGACAAGTTACATGAATCTAATAGTGGGTGAAAAAAGCTGTCAGATTTGGGTTATAATGAGCTGACGTCAGTTTAAAGAAACCTTTATTTATTTATGTATTTATTTATTTATTTTATTATTTATTTATTTACTTTATTTTAAATTAAAGAGAGACAGTTAAACCGTTGTCACTTCTTGTTAGTGCAAAACGGAAGTGTGCGATTTGAGATTTTACTAACCCACTTTGAATTAGTGCTGTAGACTGCATTTAAGTGTACTGATTTGTTGTGAGTGCATAAGTGTACAAATTGGTTTATACTGAGAAATAAACTGAAATCGTTATACTACAACCCCCCCCCCTTGTAAAAGAGACCTCGATCTCAGTGGGTTTTATCTGGTTAAAAAAAGGTTAAATTAAAAAAAATTATAACATCCAAGATGTGAGTGTGGAATGTTGGACACTTTGCACCCTCAGTGCATGGCGACATAGCTGATGTTGTACTGTAAGCATGCTAGCATGCTAGCTATCATTAGCATCTGCAAGCTAGCCGTTTTTCTAGATATGTATACAACTGCATTTTAACTCCAAAAAATCTTAACCTCACTGATAATAACATTCAAAGCAAAAATTGCAAATGAACTTAATATGCTTATAGAATTAAAATTTTTGTTATTCTTGTTTCATGTTTGAGAGTATTATGCCGAATAAGGAATAATGAAGCATTTACTTAAAACTAGGTTGCACAGTGGTGTTGGGGTTGGCCCTGTCACCTCACAGCACAAGGCTGCTGGTTCAAACTCCATTAGGTCAGGCTCTTTTCTCTGTCTTCCTCCCACAGTCCAAAGACATGCTTGTTAGGTTGACTGGTGACTCTAAATTGTATGTAGGTGTGACTGTGAGTGTGGTTTTTTTCCTCTTAATGTAAGTGTTGTGATTGACTTGTCAATGACTTTTTGGATGTCAGCTCCCCTCTGGTGACCCTGACCAGGATAAGCAGTACAGTTAATGGATTGATGATTTTAATGTCTCAGGGCCCAGCCTTTTCATTGCATTTTGCATTAAAAGAAAGAGAACAGCTGATGTACAGCAGTCATTAATTGAAACAGTAATTGGTTGTTGTCCTAGATGAAATTAGCTGTATGAGAGTGATGTTATGCCACAAGGGAGACTTGTTTTATCCTTGCAAGAATTAAAATCAGTATTTTGACCAGCATTCTTTTCTCAACAACCCTTCAGACATCATGCTTTGTTGAAAACAGCAAACTTCTGTTCAGTGGTAGTGAAGTCTTCATGTGGTATTTGCTTTATTATTTTCTTCAGAGGGTTTGAATTCCTCAGTTATCTCCCGGTGCTTGGTCTGGCCCAGCACTGCACCACCTTATCTCATTTCATGACATTTATGTTTTTGGGCTCAAACTCTGAGGTCAATCTGCCTTGATTTCACATTTTATACTTGCTTTCTTCTCCTGTGTTTGGACTTGTTTAACAGCTTTTCTAGAAGAGACAAAAGCTCAATTCAGATGTGATGGGGAGCTTTTGCAGTAATCTGATGTCTGAAAACAACGGCCGTTTATTTTCATTCTTGGTGTAAGAATCCTCACATGGTGAGTCATACAGAGAAAGGAAAATGGTCAGGAAGACTGCGGTCAAGTGTCTGCAGGCTAGTGGCTGGAGCAGAGCCATGCAGATACAGAAAGATTATCTTCACCTCTTTGGAGTACAGATAAAGGCGACTTTAATAGATTTGTATCAGAACAGATGAATAATGGGCGGCGGCAGGCTCCAGACTGCCAACTTGGACAAAATAGGCAGGCTTAGAGCTTATTTAATGCCACATTTAACAAAGATTAAATGCCCTGGGTGGGGATAAAAATGCTGCTAGCCAAAGGTAACGAACGATTCTTAGTCATTCCCTCGTCAATCACCCTTATAGCCTCAGTGTGAAAATGTTTCCCAACCCAAAGATTAGGAAAAGACACAAAAGTGATCAAGTTTGATGAAAGTAAGGTTGTCAAGATTTTAAACTTAGATATGAAAGTCATAGGCTGTTCCTGAAACCGCATACTTTACCATATTAGTATAAACTCAAACATACTGCATACTAAACTGTCAACACGGCATTCTATCAAAGCTAAAGCCTGTCATCACTGCATCATGTGACTTTATCGATGAAGTATTTCCTGCTGACTAAGCTTGCAACAAGCTAGTACATCAGTCGGTCTGCAGATAGAATTTGACAACAGTAAAGACATGTTCTCCAATAATACAAATTCTCATTTAAGGGAAAACATATTACTAAGTTTCTAGGGGTGTAATGAGCCATTCTTGAGCATCGATTCATCCTTTGGTCATCATCCGATATCCACTCAAATCAATATAAAGTCATAACATCAATCTATATCATCATCTTTTAGGCATGCTTTTATTTTGAAGTTCCCACTAAATTCCTGTTTTACAGTTTTGGCCCAGCTGTGTATCATCCTGAGCTTTCAGCCAAGCTAGGTCAAATGTGACTGCTGAATGGGTTGTTTTGTGGCAGATAGGGATGGGAGATATGGCCTGAAAATTAAAAATCTCTGATTTTTTTCACACCAAAGCTGATTTATGATTTTAATCATTTTCTTTGCTGCTTAAAAATACTCCAGATAAAAAAGGGACCCAAGCTTTGCATTTATTTTATCAGTAAAATAAACCAAAATTAAACTGAATATCCCTTTTGGGATTGAAGTATTAGCTATTAAAAAAGCTGAAGTCTTGTTTCATCATCATTCCTTACACCTTAAAGTTTGTTTTATTGACTGAAACCTGATAATTTGTTCATCAGAAACCTTTATTTGTGTTTTTTTTTTTTAAGAACTGAGGATATAGGTCTGAACTACATTTAAATATGTGAATCGCTATCAGCTAGACTTAATTTCTAAATATCAGAATATTGGCAAAAATCTAATATCATGCATCCATAAATTCAATGAGTAATAGTTATAATTTAGGGATGCGCAATATTGAATTGTTGCTGATATATGATACGCTGATATTTACAAATTTATTCAGGCTAATGCGGACATCTAAATGCATTTCAAACCAAATATTTAAGTCCATAAAACACTTGAAAGTTTAAGGATTTACCTTTACAATCTTATTCGTACTTGTTGGTTGGCTGACAAGTCTGGAAGTTGCAATGCATTGTGGGGTGGTTTAGTAGAACAAGTTGTTGCTGTTTCATACAGAATTATGTAGCAAAATTCATAAATAAATAAATACTCAATCCAACGTTCAATGAGTATGAAGTTCAGATACAACTCATCAATATAGCAACAAAAACGGAGGGCCCAAATTGGGCAATTTCCTGTTTGAATGACCAAATAGAGTAAGTAAACTCCTGTGCACACTCCTGAAATAACATACCAAAGTATTTGTTGAATTTAAAAAATGCCCTCTCGCTTTCACTGGCTGTAGCTTTTAGTTTAAAACATGACTGAAGACCTGAAGATTTTAAGATAATTTTTTGGGGTTTTCCTGCCTTTATTTTGGTAGGACAACTGAAGTGAGGCAGGAAACATGGGGAGAGTAGGGGGAAGAGATGCACCAAACAGCATTGAGACTGGGAATTGATCCCACGACAAGTGCATTGAGGACTATAGCCTCTATATTAGCATCTGCTCACTGAGCCAAACTGGTGCCCAAAAATCTAAAGTCTCGCTAGTTTTGTCTCTACATTCCTTGACCACATAGTGCTCTGCTCCTCCTACCAAAACAGCTCTCACTTTAATTTAACTGAGGAGCAGAGGGAGTGACAGCACATACTCTGGTTAGTTTTAAAAGCTGGTGAGCTAAAGAAGAAGACAGAACGGTAGCTTATGGTTAAACATCCTCTGTCTTATGGAAGCACTCTGGTTTTGAGGAGTCCGAGCTGAATTAAAGCAGAATAACTAACAGAATTTGCTACATGGTTGTGGCTGACCCTTAAGGCAATACAACAAACTTGTTTAACCCTTGGAAATTCATGAACAGATGCAGATTTTATAAAATCTATTAGTAATTGTGATCTAAAAATCAATCAATACAATCAGGATTATGATTTTTGCCATATACAAGCCACCCTAGTTGATGAGTAGTGGTGTCAATATGTGTGGAAGTACTGAATATTTTGACAGCCTTACATCAAACGTTATTTGAAGGGTAATCAGTCGGTGATTTTCTTAAAGATGACAGCCCCTGTAACATTTATTAATGACTGCTGGTTTCATTAGTGTGTATCTGAGCACACAGGAAGCAGAGAGGTTTACTTTTGGTGAAGGGCTCCAGCGAGGGAAAAGTCAGGGCCAAGTCAAATGTCAATGAATAGGACCATTGAGTGTGCAAAGATAAATATAAAGGCCCATTTTCAGCAGTTAAGTGTAATTTTTCAAAAGTTCAAGAGCAGTAGCTGATATCTGTGACTCAGACGCGAACTAACACGGCCGACCGGGTTATAAACTCTGTGCTTGTTGATTTAACCGCGTAGAGAAATCTTGGAGGTCAGGCTTGAGTGTTCACATTTGTACAAGGTTTCATGTGTTCTTCCTTCCCTGCTGAACCACCTCCTGACCTATAAATGCTCAAAAACTGTCAGAAAAAGCAAGAAGGAGCTTATCACATATTTGCTGAGAAAAACCTGGCAAAGCTAAAGCTGTAAATGTGGTGTGAGATATTATTCTAGCTGATTTTAAAGCCGTTAAAAGCGCGCAGGTTGTTAAAACTCTAAATGTGCTTTAGCGGTTAATGGTCGAGTGATACCTCAGCCAGTGTGTCTCATTTTGGATGAGTTAATTGATGTTCAGTCAGCAGGTGATGGGAGCCGTTTAACTGGTAAAAGCAGCGATTGGAGCAGATGGTCACTCTGACTCGGGGAAATGAGGCGCGCGGGGATCAATACATCAATGAATGGTTTTTGGAAGTCACGTTTGCACTTAAGCGTTTTAACTTTCATCAGGAGCTCAAAAGACTTCCTTCATGGGCTTGGACCGGGTGTGTGTTTGTATTTGAGTGTGTAACGAGGGAGTGTTCGGGAAAAGGGAGTGTGTCGAGTTACATAATTCAGCATGACACATCTTTAATACTCAAACTCACTATTAGGGAGAGTATGGATGCAGCTATGGGACATTTTCATTCGTAAATCTGATGATTATTCTCATCCACTCAGCTTGGCTTTATTTTTACATATAGATCTGTCAAATATACAAGAGCGAAGCTTGGACTGCTTCACAAAGAGTCAACACTACATAAGAGGAGGAAGTGACAACAATAGTCAACATTACATTCAGATATAAACAAAAAAGAAGGGTATAGGTATAACATATTAATTTAAGAAAATTTGAAGCTCCTGTGAGGATATTTTGCTGAAACAGGTTGAAACTAATATAAATGCATCTTTAGAAGTGACAAAATCAAACAAGACTATCATCTAATAGACTGAATATCTCAATACACCAATAATTATTTATATTCCTTAAACTTTTGCCATCACCCCATCTAAAACTCAGTTCCTGGACACATTCAAGAGTAAAACTGACCAAGCACAGCCAAGTTACTGTAAACCTTTTCAAACAAGCTGTTAATATCTGATGTTTTTGTGCTTTTTATTAGTCTGTGTAGCTGCTGATGTTCAGTATTACAAATCTTTTATGTCTCTTTTATTTTGTCACATAATTTGTGTCATTTCCTAAAAGCCTGACCAGGGACAAGGACTGCAAGTTAGTCACACTAGAAGTCTTGCACACACTTTGGTTGCATTTCTAACTGAATGCAACAATGCTAACATATTGTCCTTGACAATTAAACTGGTAAATAAACAAATTTAACTGATGTACAATGTCTTTGAGTACCAATAAAACTACCTTTATTATGCTTTTTATAGGATTTATTCAAACAGGACAGTGGACAGAGTTGGAAACAGGGAATGATGTTGGAAAGGAGCTGCAGGTCAGTCTTGAACCTTGGCCTCTGTGACCTTAGTGCAAGGCCGTCTGCAGCTCACCTGAGTGCACATTATGATCAAATTGCTTATTTAATCCACCATCTATGCTGAGTGATTTAATTAATTTCCTGTTCTACCATTAGGAAAGACCAAATACTAAAATATATAAAAATGTTAGGTCCCTGGTACCAAACTAACTCTCAATATAAATAAACCTTTGAAAAGTACTTCAAATGTATGTTTTAGGGCTGTCAGTGGTCTCACAGTTTGATTTTAGAACAATTATCCTGCTGACAGTAAATTTCAGTTTGATATTACAATGCGTCATAATGGGATGCATTCTCTGTGTTCTTTATCTGTGACCATGGCTACTTTTTTCATCAATGAAATCTAGCAGCTAGATAAATATGTATTTCATTTTTATTGTTTAGAAAGTGCTTTAAAAATCAGTCTCAACAAATATGTTTCACACAATAAACCAAAATTACATTATATAGGTCCAGCAGCTGTAAAATCAAGATCAGCACATCAGCGTTGTCTCTGCATTAATGTAGAAATGTCCTTGTTTTCATGGCGGTGTATCACAGAGGCGATTTATTTTTACACCATTAGAATCATTATTTATCATTTTAGTTTTTACTGTTATAAATACAAAATTAATAGTCAGAGGTCAAACTATTGGATTTGGTCTTTATGTGTCAGTGCTCTTTAGTCTGTCACTAGTGACAGATTTGTACTCACCATTGGGACTCGTCCTGCTCTGTTCCCTGACCCAGTGGGCGGATTGTACAGAATGAAACCTTGTGCAAAATTGGGTGAGATAGCAGCACAGTATTCTCTTAATTTACAGAACACTCATCTGTAAACCCCCTCCTTACCTGACTTATTTTCTGTCTATGAACATCTCAAGTTGTAAAACCAAATCTCTGAATAAGATGACTTTAAAAACATCCAGGTTTAGGACTGAATGGAGACTGACCACCTTAAATGTTGCTGCATTGATTATGTGGAACAATTTTTAAATGACGGCAAAGCTGCCCTCTATTTTTCACAGTGTCTGAACTGCTAAAGAATGCGAATTGCAATTGTTTTGAGTGAGAAACATTAAAAAAAAAGTTTTTTTTTTTATGAATGTGTGATTAAGAGCACGTATGAGACCAAACTATTTCTATTTGTTCATCATTTTACTGATATTGCTGCAGGGCACCCATGAAAAAGAGAAGTTTCAGTGGGTCTTTAATGCTAAAATATAGGACAAACTAAAAAAAAAAACAAAACAAAAAAAAAAAACGCAACAACAATTATTATTATGGTTCATGGTGTATTGGTTTATTGTTTGGGCTAAAATGTCAAAAACAAGTAAATCTTACATTAGATAGTTTGAAAATACAAAAGAATTTCAGTTTGGAGTAGGGCTGTTAAGATTAATCGCATTAACCACAATTAATGCATAATTTTTTTTACTGTGATTAATTGCTTGCTTTATTGACCCAAGTCACTGTAGCATCTCTCTGCAGCCACAGGGAAGTTAAATAAGTCCACTACTGCTTTTTAATGTCTCATTTAGCTATTAAAAAACTCATAGACAGCTCAGTGGACAGGTCATCTACATGTTGTGATATCAAACATTTACCTTTTACTGTCCCCTAATGTCCTTCTCAGTCCATAACAAGTCCCTTTTCCTGGATAATTTTGTGTCATAGTCTTTGATCCACCTGTGAAAGTAGGTCTTTTTCTAAGATCAGATTCAGTGTGACTTGTGCTGTTTACACTGACAGGAAAAAAATCAGATACAAGTCAAATGTGAGCAACAAAATCTGATTCAGGTCACTTTTAGCTGCAGTGTGAACGTAGCCATAGTCTGAGACAGAAGAACTCAAAATTTACAGCACAGTTTTAATGTGAAATTGTGGTGTTTTGAAACACGATAAAAATGATGCGATTACTCACAAATAACTATAGAAATTCTGGAGGTAATTGAGTAATAAAATAGGTATTTGTAGTCATTGAATAATGGCTAAAGTAAATAAAACTTTGAGTGTTTTTGTCACTACACAATGACAAAATAAAAGACAGTGGTCAAATGTTTGATTTTTCATCTTCTAAACATGAATACAGACAGAAATGGAATTAAATTGGTTTAAAGCAGATTTCAGGGTGTGTATGAAATGTCATAATTCCAGTGAACTATCTGAACTAGTTAGAAATGGATCAGAAATAACCACAAATCAAATCCCAGCCCTCCTCCATCACAGGTTTTAAACCCAGTACCTGATTCTTCTCAGACACCGGGTCATCGCAGTTCAAACTTGTTGCTCTGTGTGAGTTTGTGTCTGTGTTTCATTTGCAGTTTTGGCATCCAAAAGTCATTTTCCTGTTTTTAAAACTCAGCAGGACATGGCGCATTCTCAGGAGCATCTGGTGCATGACACCACAGGTTTTGTTTTCAGAATTTTATCATAAAACACCATCACAAGTATCAATAATCATCACAACCAATGAAACGCTGTGGAGAAAACCCCCCACATATGATGTTAAGCTGTCTTTTATGAAGTAGGGCTCATTGGCGGTTGCTCAGTCCCTTCATCGTCTCTCTTAACACCCCTGCACTATGGCAATGATTGTACTTCAAAACAAACGTCAGTCTCCCTGAATGACTGCATTAAGCTCAGGTTTTTGTGGGATTCAGGCCACATGAAGAGATAATGAGGTTTGTGAGTGTAAAGTTTGGTTAGAGGAATGTTCTGGCATTTTATTACAAGCAGATTTCCTTCACCAGGAACATTTTTAATGAGTTTCACCACATGTTTCCCTCTAATCTGCGTTTGGTTTATCTCAGTGACGGCTCTGACAGTGCAGCATGTTAGCACTACCAGTTTTAGCACTTTAATTACTGTTAAACATTATGTAATACACACAGAGCAATAAAACTCTACTGAATAAGACGTAATTAAATGTTCACTGTGTTGTTTTTTATGTTTGAGAGTTGTAATCACTGTGTCTTTCTCCCTGCAGCTTGCCTGTTCAGGTACAATGTCTTGTCCTTCGTCTACCTCATCTACCTCCTGCTTATTCCACTCTTCGCAGAGCCCACAAGCACAACAATGCAGGGTAAGTTATTTTCAGCCCCTTCCTTTAAACCTTCTTTGACTTACTACCCATCCCCAGGACAATCTTGACTGTTTCCCAAAAGCCTTGATGTTGAATTGTAATATTGTTCTCTGTAATGTAAACCAGCCCTTCTCCTGGGGACTCCAAATTCCTTGAAATCATGATGGATTTGGCGCATAGTTCAGCCCATGAAAGGTAATATCGGTTAGTATGGGCACGAGTCCATCTGTAATAATAAAAAACGATCCATTGCCAGCAAGATCTGAGATAGAAAGACGTGATCCACAAGGGCCAGATCTGATGTCTTCTTGATAAAAATTAACATTTTTGACTTAAGTTTAGCTTTTTTTTATCTTATATAAATAATAAAGAATGGTTGAACACACAAGCACTACAGTTAAGAGAAGAAACCCAATATAGAGCGTGAAATATCCTTCAGAGAAAATGGTCTGTTTTTGATCATCGCTAACCACTTCAGTGAGCAAAAGTTGCTCCTAAGGCTTTATATGGCTCTCCTTCCCTAACACAGTGATCTGAGTGCATCTGACAAGCGTTATTAGTTAACTCAGTCGATGCTCAAGGCTGTGGTATTTAAGCTTTTTAGTATTTTGGTTTAAGGAAAAGTTTACTAAATAAAATCCAGTGAATTGGCTTCCAGATCTTCACATTACAACACTTTAAAAGAAACATAAATCACAGCAAAACTGTGAGGTTTATGAGGAGTGACTGAGAGGTGACTGTTCTTATGGGTGATGAATGTGGGATTGCGGTCGGCAGCTTCAACTGCGCCTTTATGCTTACCCCTCGCCACAAAAATACTAAACATAATGTGGGTTTCTGAAGGAGACCACATGCAGTGTTTAATAATACATAGAGAGCCATATCGGTGGAGTGAGGAAGGGAAGGAGCAGCATCCAGTCGGAGAGGCTGTCTCTGCTCATCTGCAGCTGAAATAACAATCAGGAAGTAAAGGAGGAAGAGAGGGAGACGAGAGTGGACCACTTACACTCTCATCAATAGTTAAAGAGAGAAGTCTTCTAGTAAAGCTCGGTGTTCATGATAGCCGCTGACCTCAAATGTAATTTGACATGTGAGAGTAAGGTCAGGATTTACTGGTGATTTTTCTAAGCAGCTAATGATTTAACTCAAATGTAAACACTGACCAAATGTAAGAAAATGCTCAGAAAATAGTCAGATTAATGCAGCTTCACACTGCGGGGAAATCAGTGTTTCCTACAGAATAATTCTGTACTTGGCTGATAAAGATGGCCATCCCATCCTGTCTCTTTCTTTATGTTTTATTTGTGCTCCTTTGACAGTATTCATCAACAGTATGTTCACCTGATAAGCCAGACAAACTGTGTCATGTATCCATTGCATTGGATGTATTTCACATCCATCTGGGAAAGCTCCCATACAAAGTGTTTGGGAAGGACAGGACTTTTAAAAACATTCTCAGATGGTGATTGGACAAATGTTCTGTCTGTCACATTCATTGCAAGCCAATCAGAGTGACATGACAGAATGAGGCAGTAGGCATGCACAGCTCCAGTAGTAACTTCAAGTTCACTTAATAGTCTGTAATCATGGCAGGATAGCTGCATGATAATGCTAAGTGTCGCTGAGTCAGGTAACAACAATCATCCTAGAGTGCAGGAGTACAGGATGGCTGGAACGATGGCATACAAGGTTAATTTTTAACATGAGATATCACAACTCAATTGGTGCATTTACAGTGGGGATGCACTGATGGAATGTACTAGGGAACTCTGTAGAGGGTTGCATGCGGACTATTCTGACTTCCAGAAGGCGTTAGACTTCGTAAGCAGAGATGCACTGTGGAGGATTCTGGAGTTGCGGGAACCCACGCTGCTCATCCAGCTTCTGGTACAGAGAGAGTGCTGTGAAGTGTGGTGGCTCCACCTCTGACTTCTTCCTGGTTGATTCTGGGTTAAGATGAGGGTGTGTCATAGCCCCTACACTCTTCAGTACCTGTATGGACTGGATAATGGGGTGGGTAACAGGGCCAGTGAACTGTGAAATGTCATTTGATGACTTTGCTGATGATGCTTGATCCGTGCAGAGACTAGATGTCCTTTTGGGGGCTCTTAACTTGCTGAGAGAGGAGGCTGAAATGTTGGGAATGCACATCACCAGGGCCAAAACAAAGATCCAGACATTTAGGGATGACTTGGATGCTTCCATCGAATCTTTGTCTGTGAAGGGTGAGAGCATGGAAGTTGTAGAGCAGTACAACTAACTCAGCGGTGTAATCCATTGACCTGCTGACTGCGAGGCTGAGCTCAACCGCATGAGTTCACTGCACAAGACAGTGTGGCATTCTCAGTTGTGAACATGCAGATGAAAGTCAGTCTTTCAGTCCTTGGTCCTCCTGGTCTTACTATACTCTGCTGGCCAGAGGTGCTGACTAAATTCTTTTGTGACAACTTCTCTTTGGCGTATTTCTGGGTATTGTTGGCAAGACCGTGTGAGTAATCCAGATATGCTCAGGGTCAGCTGCTTGATACAGGAACCTGACATGCTTCCTGATCCAGCTCACCGCATACTGGGTGCGCAGGACCCGGTAGCCTGGTACAGATGCTGGGGCCAACCGTGTGTGTCAGTGGATCATGGAGGAGTCAGGTTGGAGGATACATGAAGAGGTGGAGTGCAGGCCTGGAGGATGGCCATCAGGAGGTCAGAGTAGTACCGGAAGCGAAGTGCCAAACTAGCATGTGCTCCCATTCTTGACCTGACCTGAGCACACTTAGGTGACTTTAAATAAACCTGGGTGGCCCACACAAGTAATGTCTTTATTTGGAAACACTGGCACCAATAAACTAGTAACACTTGGCTTACCAAGTGTTTGCAGAACTGGGAGGATAATCATACATACAGTATCAGTCATTTATTTTGCACTATTTTAACATTTTTTGTTCAATAAATGTCTGTTCCTTACTTGTTATTTTAGTTTGTGTTGTAGGGCCTTTGTTCTCCTCAGCAGCCTTTTCCAGGTGTTACACTTCAACATCAAAATGTTTCATTTTGAACACCATCCAAAAACACTGTAATTTGTCTTTAAGTGAACATCTGTTCATGACTCATTATAATTCCTTATGGTACAGAGTAATTCACTGAAGTCTTTATTTAGAGTTGAGACTGCAGAAAAATGTAATTAAGCTCAAAATGTTGCTGATCATCACTTAGCTGAAAGAGTTTGCTGGTGTCTCTTGAACAGGTTGGGGTTTTCCTTAAAGACTGGCTTCTTGGAAGAGAAGGGGGCACAAGTTTGGAATTAAACTGGCAGAAAGACACCAACCAATGGCCTCTATGCTAAGTATTAAAAGACTAGCCTATATAACAATTAGATATTTTAAAAGCTAAAAATTATTTTTCAGTGCTTTCATCTCAATATTACTGATGCAACATTATAACAACCAAAGACAATAAGTTCATTAAATGCAAAGCCAAAAATATCAATTTATGGTCATATGTTTTTGTTTCTTTTGACAAAAAGTAGACACAGGGATGTCAGTTTGCTCTACAGTAGTACACAACCCAAAACTGTTTCTTTTCTGTCTTTTCTGTCCAAAAATGCACTCTAGAACTGGCGGTGTTGATATCAATGTCATATATATATATATTTATGTATATATATTTACGCTGCTCTGCAAAGCATGACATGGGGGCTGTGGAGCATGCTCAGAACACCAGGGCCAATTTGTTCCAACTGAGGTGTATGCATGCAACTTTGAAAAATTCCACTTAGCAACATGTTAACATGTATTTAAAAGTCAATTTTATTCAGACTAATGCGATAATGACTTTTTCACTATCATGCAAATGTCCTGACTGACAGCACAAACCCATAAGATGTACAGACAAGAAAGCCACAGTGCATATTTGAATTGTTTTCAAGTGAATGTGGACACAGGATTGAGCTAAATTCAGTGTTACTTTTGATGGTCTGTTTCATTCTGTCTTTTGAATCTAAAAACACATGGCAGTCAATTCTGTAAAGCTAATTTAAACCAAATGTTCAACATGAATAATACATTAGGTGTAATTTTCTTTAAAAAGAAAGCCAGAGCAGTGCTGTGTGCCTCAGGTTATGTCAGTAAAACAAAACTCCCGATCCTAACTGGAGACAAACAATATCTTATGCAACCTGTTTGTGTTTTGGGATTTACTCTCTAATGTCTTAATGGCAGGATTTGGCTCCACATGCAGCTGAAGGCCCTCACGTCTCAGGAGAGTTAAACAAAATCCAAACTGCCGCTCTCGTACAGGATGCAGGAATTTAAGAGCCCTCGCAGTGGGTGCTACATGCCTTGTTGAATGGGAAGTGACATGACGATTTCCCTTTAGGGAGTCTTTATGAACTGTTGCATGGATTTGTATAAATATTTGATGTTATGGGTGATTTATCGTGTTTGTGTTTTAGCTCATAGAATTCTAACTGAGGGTGTCTGGAGTTTTTTCTTCTACCTTTTTTAAGATTTATTTTTGGGTGTATTTGCCCTTATTGAGATAGGAAAGTGGGTAGAGTCAGAAACCATGGCAAAATAAAGAGTGACATGCAGGAAAGGAGCCAGCCATGTAGAGGACATCAACCTCTGTACATGTGACACATGGACATAATCACAAAGCTGCAGACGCCCTACTTTGACTATTTTTAATTTTACCAGGCCCCTTCTATTTAATCCTGAGCAAACTTTCCCCTTTGTGCACTTTGCCTATATATACAAAATATGCCAGGTGATTACTTAATGGTTCAGACTTGAGCTGTTTAAGGACATTGTAAGCTGGTATCCACTGTTTAATTTTTTGTACATTATGTACTATCATACAGCCCCAATCCAAAAAGGCTGGGGCGCTGTGCAAAATGTAAATACAAACAGAATGCAGTGATTGCCAAATCTCATAGACTCATTTTTTATTCACAATAGAACATAAACAACATATCAGATATTAAAAATAAGATATTTTAGCATTTTAGTACAGGAAGCGAAGAGACCAGTTGCTGGAGTTTTAGGAAAGGAATGTTGTCTCATTCTTGTCTGATGTAGGACTGCTCAGCAGCCCTTGGTCTCCTTTTTCTTTTATGATACTCCAAATATTTTCTGTTGGTAAAAGGTCTGGACTGCAGGCAGGCCAGTTTAGCACCTTGACTCTTCTTCTGCTAAGTCATGCTGTTGTGATGGTTGCAGCATGTGGTTCATCATTGTCTTGCTTAAATATGCAAGGCCTTCCCTGAATGAGACAATGTCTGGATGGGAGCATATGTTGCTCTAAAACCTCTTCTTCTCAGCGTTGATAGTCTCTTTCCAGATGTGTAAGCTGCCCACACCATAGGCACTAATGCAACCCCCTATCATCAGAGGTGGAGGCTTTTGAAATGTGTGCTGATAACAAGCTGGATGGTCCCTCTCCTCAGGACACAGTGTCCGTGGATTCCAAAAAGAATTCCAAACTTTGATCAATCTGACCACAGAACAGTTTTCCATGTTGCCTCAGCCCATTTTAAATGAACACAAAACATTTCCTAATGTCGGGTGCTTCACAGTTAAATTGTCATTGCTGTCTTAACCATACGGGTACAAATATCATTTGATTGTCGTGAAAGTTGGACACCGTTCTTCTAGTTGAAAATTGTTGTATTGTTAGATTTATGTTTAAGAAGTTATGAAGCTTTAAGTCTGCATTTGTGTTAACATGAAGGAAAGGCTTGTAAATGTATGTAGCCCCCAAGGCGTTGATTACTTTGGATGTCATAAGCTTTGAAAAAACGCAGAACGCATACTGACTCTAGCCCCCCCCCCCCAAGCCTGGGTTGTGGCCTTACATGCTTAAAACTTATGCACATAACTCATAACATCTACATCTGCAAGACATCTACATTTAAAAAAAAAATGGGACTTTCTTCTTTACGTAGTCGGCCATGGTGTCTCCCTGTACACTGCACGACAAAGGACCCACAGTCAGACTGAAAGCCAGCACAGCTTCCGAGTGAGCTGAGCAACCCAAAACTTGTGTTTGAATCAGATGAAATTCTGTAAGTGTATGCCCTACTTTCCCTACTTTACTGGTTCAAAAAGCTCTCCCTACAGGTGAAAGTCACCCAATCTTTACTCTTGTTGTGCTTCCTGCTCACCACGCTGTCTCCTTTTCTTACTTGATCTGTTGCTATCCTCTTCCATCTCTTAACTCCAGCCATTGTATCAAAGAGTTTAATAAATGGCGAGCTGGCTTCTTTTCAGCTGGATGCTGGTGTGTGAACCAGTGCTGTAAAGCTTTAGGCACTTTTGAAAAAACTGCTTGAATTTCATAGTGCTAAGAGCAGGGTGCTCTGTAGAGATGGGACACCATTCTCCTTGTTGAAAGACAATTTACTGTTAGACTGACATAAATAGCTTTTTTTAAGGTGGAAAAGTTACTTATTTTGGCTTTACCATCTGGTACTGAGACTTCAGATTAGATCATTGTTTGTAAGAATATTTCCCTTTCCTTGTCAAGCCACAGAGTGCAACAAAAAGACTGATCCCTTGCTTGTCTGGCACGTACATTTCATTGACCCCCTCTGACACCATGAATTTTTGAGGATATGGTACAATCAGTCATTATTGATGATAATCATAATGGATAAGATTGCCTTATTGATTAGGTAAACTGTTGAACCTAAATAATACCCATTGTTTTGGAAGCCCTCAAAAAGTGCTCATGGGACAGCCTATTATGACCAAATTATAAAATGAATGACTCATTCAAGAAAAGCGTCCGGCTACCAACACAGATGGCCGTCACTAAACAAAAATGCTTCATTACAAAGAGGAAAGAGGAGAAAAAGAGCCAAAACAGTCATGTTGTCCAGAGTAGTGGGACAGTTTTGGATGCAGAAGCTGGCTCACCATTCTCATGCCTCATATTTACAAGCATTTTTTACCCTTTTTGTAAAAGCCTGGGGAATTACAATGGGAAATTAGCGCAAATTGTTTTCACTTCAGTATTTAATTTGCCTGCTGTGGTCTATTGTTGCTCACATTCGATAAAGCCTGAGCCCTCGATGTCCCGGGGCTCCGCAGTAGTGCCTCACCTCAGCCAGGATATTGTGCCATATACAATAATAAAAGTGTTATGTGTTCCCCTGCAAGGATGCAGTAAATTTAATGAGATGGAGATGCTGGTCTGAGAGGAACCAGTGGACCAAAGTGTGCAGAGATTTGGTACGTTCACTCCCTCAGGGCAATTCTGTCATCACCTCCTCAGAGAACAGGAGTCCCATCAAGCTTGTTTTTTTCCCCTGGGGATAAACATTTTCAATTTGCCAATAAGAGGAGGTCTGAGAAGTCCTACTGTAGAGAACTATCACCATAACAACTACTGAAATTATCCCAAATACCTGTAGGTGCTCTATAAAGTAAGCATGTGTGGAACAGCTGGGGCAGCTCCTCAGAGAGCTCTCATTTGTCCCTCTCAGGTTCTGTAACATCCACTGACAGCAATATTCTTCAATATTCTTATCTTAATCAGAAAAAGACTCTAAACTGTCCAGCTCTTTCAGTTTATGTTGCTCTTACAGACTCGAACAGTGAAGGAATTTCTTGGTGACACACTCAGCCACCAAAGCCAGACACCAAAGACTCAATCAAATCCAAAAGCTTTTTTTGTGCTCCACCTGAGACAAATTAGAGACTTACAGTAGACTGGCCAGACAATAGATGATACTTAGATCTTAACCAATTTTAATAATGTGGGACACCACAGATATAAGCACAGTTTCAAACAATTTTCAAGTTAAAATCACATACTAAAAGATTCAGCTATTTTGCTAGACCACACACCTGCCATTTGGATTTAATTGTGGAGATTCTACCAACACAAGAATTCACAGAAACTGCCTGATCAAATGTGACTTAAGATGAAAATATGGAAGGATTCACCATATAAAACTCCGGCTAAGAAGACGTGTATTTGCGGTGGCTTGAGAGTTGTAAAATTATGCAAAAATTTGGTTGGTTACACTGAATCTTTCAACATTTCTTGACTCAGTTTGATTCCGATTCTTGGGGTCACAAGTCAGCTCAATAAAGATTTTTGATTCAAACCAATTCCTGATTCACAGTACATTTCCTATTTGTTACAAAGGAGTGCTTATTTCAGGGTTTACCCCAGTCTGCTCTGCAGTAAGGAGCTGTAAATTATCATTTGAGATTAAAAAACTTTTGAAATATGTTAAAGATAATACAGCTTTTAGCCTGTATAGCATCTTTTTCAGATGATTACAATAATTTCAATACTAAGAGGAAAACGTAAGGCAACGATAATGTTGATTTGTCCTTTAATTGAAAAATACTTTAATATGCGGGCTTAAGACATCTAACAGAGTATGATGATAAATCTTAAGCCTTCTTTGTTATAATAATAATAATACATTTTATTTATAAAGCACTTTTCATAAAACTCAAAGACACTGTACAAAGCAGAAGAGATAAAATCACATTAAACATCGTTGGCAGTGCTTTAGGAGGGCAGGTCTTATGGTCTAACAAGTGGTCATGTTCAACTGTATTTGTTGGTAGGGATGCACAATGTTATCAACATGATATTGGTTTCAGCAGATGTTTACATTTCTGGCCATATTTACAGCTGATCCACAGACACTGCCATGTAAACATTAACAACGCTGAGAGCTAGCGCTGCTAATGCTAATGCTAATGCTACATCTGTGCACCAGGGAAGTTTGAGATGGGCTTAAAATCATCAAGTCTGCAGCAAGCTTTAGAGGTCCTGTGTTCTACCAGAATTTTTATTTGACTTTTCTAAAGATATAAACTTTTCTCTATGGAAGTGTTGCCAGTTCTTAACCAGGATATGTATCGTGATCCACTGAAAATCCCCCTTTGGGTGCTCTCCCAGTCACTTTTGCTTTTCTTACTAATTCACTCAAAATAGCTCCACATTTCACTGTTGAATATGAATTGTTGTTCTCCTCACTCTGCCCTCAGAGTACGGAGAAATTCAGAAAAACAACTCAAAAAAGGTCAAATTTGCCTCATGAGTTAGACGGAGTTCTCAGCGTCTAGAAGAATAACCTTTCTTTGTCTGTTAGTACATGAATTAACATGTTGAAATCCTCAGAGTGAGCGATCTTGTTGTTGTTGGACTTACTCTGCTCCTTTCCACCAGGCCACACTGGGCGTCTGCTGCAGTCCCTCTGCTTCACCAGTATGTCCTTCCTGCTGCTCCACATCATCTATCAGATTACAGTCACCAGCCTGCTGGCGGGAGACTCCATCGCCTCTGACTTCAACTGTGAGTACACTGCAGCCTTTCTGGTCTGGACTCTAAATGCTGTGAGATCTGTTCAAATGTACTGGTTTAAACTCAGGAATCCATGAAAAGATGCACAACTGACCGATGTTCGCTTCAGATTTTCCATCTGCAATCATTTCCAATACAAATAGAGTCCTGATTTGGTAAGTCAGACTAATTACCATCCAATAAGCCAAAACCAATCCCTCTGACTCAAATCCTATTATTGCTTAAGTTATCATACTTACAACCATATCTCCTAAAATTATATTACATACTTCAAAACAGTTTAGCCAGGGAATTAATAACAAAATACCATCATTGTTGCCTGGGTTTTAAACTCTGGAAGCAGTGTTAAAGCTCTTACAGAAAACTTTGGCAACGGCCGACAAAGTAAACAGATTTTCAAAGCATGAAACCCAGAAGTTACAGCTCTTCCCTTTGGGCCTCTCTTCAAAGCCTCTCTACCAAAACTTGAAACACAAACTGCCTGGCTGCTGCTATGAATAGGAGCTCAATGTATCGTACATTTCTTAGCCATACTTGAAGAAGTAGCAACTCTTTAGTTGCAATGAGTGAAATTTCATACATTAATCACTCTTGTCTCCAAAAGTCTACAAAATCTATTTTGGCTATTGTAATTATTTATTGTTAATTCTGTTCCCAAAATCCCAAAAGTAAACAAATCCTGAATGCTGTTTGAGGTGAGCTGAGATTCTTTGCGTTTTATACACTTAGGTTGTTAAGTTGATGTAATAGAAAGTAGAACAGCCAGAGAACACAGAGATTATTGTAGGAAAGGTGTTGCTGGATGATTCAGAAACAAGAGCCACCCTGCTACAATCTGATTTTAAAGCTTTGAAGAAACCTGGAAATGCTGGATGAATTACTGGATGTTGAGCATGAATGAATGAATGAATGTAAGGAAGAGGATGAACATCTGAAGAAGTTGTTGATTTGGGTTATTTGGAATAAATATAGAGTCTTGAAAGAGGAAACTGCGCTGAAGTTGAGTCACTGGAGCCCATTGTCAGCCTCAGACAGCATCTCAATAAGGAGCGACAGGAGAGTATAGGTAATCTTTGGAACCATCTTTGATAAAAATGTAGATTTAAAATGTGAACAATCATATTATTTATTCATAAATGACTCAGCCAAAAAGAAAAACATCCTTTCGAACCGACAACTTAATGATATCTAATGTTCTCAAAGTGTCCTGATTATGAAACCAACATGTTGAAAACAATAGTGAGTTACTTGTGCCTCCTTAAAAACGGCAGAAAGTGTCTAAGGTTTAACTTTTTAAGTTACATAACAGAGGGTAGTGAAATTAGGAATGAAAGTTTATAATTGCCTCTGTTTGTTTGGAAAAAGAACAAGAGTGCAGTTTATAGTTCCAGACATAGATTTATTTAAGAAAAAGGCAGGAAAACTTTACAATGTCAAATGATTCCTTTTTGCGCTTTAATCTATGTATGAGCTGTTAGAAGTTTTAAAAATGGTTTGATTTTGTTATTTTAGTTGCATTAATTAAATCCTTACATTGTGATCAGTGGAGTCGTTTTGCTTATTAGGTCCGAGCATCAACCTCAGAGTGAGGACCAAATTGAAACTGCAGGCAGTATTATTATTATTATTGCAAATGAAGCTGTAATTTAGGGGCATTTAATATGTTCAAAAACTCATCCGATTTTGACCAAAATGGTCCCATAGTGAATGTTCTCATTTCACTGGCGTTGGGTCAAAACGTTGTATCTCCAAAAATCACCACTCTTCAGTGAATGAAAAAAAATGGGGTATTTTTCAATAGATTTAACATTGAATGGTCATAGTCAGCACCTTTTTTACACTTTGTTCGCTTTAATTAGTTCAAACCTACTGATGTAAAGACTGACCAATAGCAGTGATTTGTGAAAAAAGGTTTAAGTCATGAAAAATGGAGATACAAGGTTTTTACCTGATGCTGGCAATATTCTGGTGGAAACATAGTCCTACCAGCCGTTCACACAGCGGCCCCACAGGGGCCCAAAACATCAGTCAGAGGAACGGGTAAGCATTACAGTCACTAAAGTGACAAAACAAGAAAACTCTCTTGGGACTATCCTCTGAAATGTGCAGGAAGCACACTACAAACAATCTTTTGTAATATTTTGTCACTTTTTGGCCACCTACTGTTGACTGCAAGTACTACCTCATACACAAAGTGCACAATGTCTGTCATTTTTTATTTAATGACAGTTCTAGGAGGATCTACATGGTCTTTCTGCTGTGCTGTGGCACACTGCATGGATTACTATCACCAAACTATTGCTGCACACCAGTTGTTGTGACACACCACAATATGAACAGGGGTGCAAGGGCCCTTCGTGCTGCTTGCAGCCCTAATTATCATTTATTTCTTTGCATTTATCTACCAAACCTGCTTTTACCAAGCTAAATAATTCAGGGCTTTTGAGAAAACATTAGCTCCCCCCTGGCTCCACCCATGCTATCAGCTCTTTTTTTTAACCTGCCCAGTTTACCTCCATTTATGTTTCTATTAGGGGTGTAAAGGTATGTGTATTTGTACCGTATCAATTCAGTACGGGCTATGTGGAACGAAGCTCAGAGAACAAATCACTGTCACACTGTCCTGGCAACCACACAACCAAAGCAAACGACAGCAACAGTCTGAATATTCCCAGAGAAGTGTCCTGTTTAGGAACACTCTGTTCCCCAGTAAAATTCAACAGTGCACAAAGACAACAGTAGGGCTGACATTATTCAGCAGGTGTGTTGCTGACAGCATGTCGTATCACCAGCTGGTCATTAATTTCCCATAATTTAAGTTCTTCTTATTATTATAATAATGGTGCTCTGCTTTTGTGAATCAAATTCTATGTGCGGTACCTTTAACTATCAGCCTTGGAGGAGGAGGAGACGGGACACCATCATGTCTGCAGCTGTGCCATAGGTAAAGTTATCCTCAGATTTCCCACGGCTCTAACCTCTTTATCCGCCAAGATGGGCTGTAAAAAACTCTGCCCAACTCTGTAGTAGGTCCCATTGGTTAAAAAGTAATGCAGTGCTGAAGTCTGTGTTGAAATCAGCAGGATAGATGCATATTAGCATACTTAACAAGGTAACTTACAGTTGTATGGTGATGTGTTCAAGTTGTATATATACATATTTTGTTTTTATTTCAGTGGTTCCATAGTTGTGTTGCGCGAGTCAAAGCAATAAAGAAATTACGGTATCTATAATGGTGCTCCAAATCCCTCTTTAGAACAGAAATGAGAAGCCTTTAGTAACTTTAAGATATATATTTTTTTACTTGCTGCTTTATAGTTATATTTTTTACTTGCAGCTTTATAGTTATATTAAAACCTAACATATCTCATTTGTGCATCCATCTGTGTGTTTGCACTTGAAATTTAAAAGCATAAATAGCTGACACAAAGTGTTTTTCAGTTTTAAACCCACACCCCTACTCATGACTAAGGTTGTCAACATTTGTGATACTCCAGTTTTTTCAATTCCATGTGTTTAAAACAGTAGCTTATTTTTTAGTGATCAATTGTATGTGAAAGTACTAAAGCTTTAAAAATGAAAGATCTTCAGTCATGTTTTCAAGGGTTTATTTCTGGGCTTTTATGCTTTATGTTAGAACAGTCGAAAGAGTCAGAAACTGGGGAGAGGGAGAGTAGGTAATGACATGTGAGAGAGAACTAAATTACACAAATTGATTGCCAGTTAATTTGAATTTAAATTGAGACAGTTTGTAGGAGCTTGCTTATCATGACAACCCTAAGCCTGATAGTGTGGACTATTTCTGCATGTTTCTGTAATAAATGCACTCTCTGTGATCCCTGAGGTTTAACCAAAAGTTGAGCTCTCTACTGTTTGATTGTAGCATGTTCCTGGCAGTCTGTGTTCACACACGTGTGTCCCATCCATCACACGGCTGTTTTATGTTTAAACTCTGACCTGAGCTTTTGATGCAGAGTTGTATATCAACAGAGAACACGTCTTTTTTCACAGCATCAGTGAAAGTTTCCACACTGAAGACTTTGTGAAAACATGCTCCATTTGCAGAGCCTGGTGAAATATGCTCTCCAATAATTTCTAGAAATATTCTAACTCTTACTGCATTTTGTCACATCATGAAGATTTATGAATCTAACACATTCCTCAGTGTAATTAGCTTCCTCCTGCCATATGGCGATGCAGACAAAAAGAGATTCTTGCAGCCAGTAAAGCAAACACTGTGAGCTCCTGACTCAGTTTTGGAAGGTGTTAATAGTTGGCCTCGGGCTTCTCATGAAACTGTATCAAACTGTAAAATTTGAGTGTGTCTAGACGGGCAGACCCTGACCTTGTATTCTAATGACTTGTTCTTTCTGATGCAAGTATCCAGCGTTGAAGTACAGCCAAATCTGCAGGAGGCAGAGTGGACCTCATCACCTCAGGCAGAGGCACACTGAGCCGCTCAGAGAGTGGAGACTGAATATTCACTCAAGGAAATCTTTATTACTAAGGTCTCTATGACTGCAGATTTTGGCAGACTACACCCTGTTCTGATCAACCCAAAACTCAGTCTGGCATCTCTGTATTTATATTTATATTATCTGTCAGTAAAATAACTCTGTTAAGATTTTGATAACGTTCTTGCATTTAAACCATGGATGGGGGGGTCTTTGACTTGTTTCTCCTTTATGGGTCTAACAGAAAATAGACAATCTAATAGATTCCCCCAAGAGATGAAAATAGTAGTGAAAAATAGAAGTCTGCCAGTGCATCCACCTTTTTTTAACTTGTCTGAAATTTTTGTAACTGTTGTAAAGATTGCAATAAGATTTTTAGACATTCATGGTCATTAGTTGTTAAACCTCAGAATCTTACTGAAATCCTTTAGTCTGATTTTCAGCAGGTCAAAGTTTTTACTTGTTGTGTCAAGTATTTTATCCTTTACACAATGCATTTTAATAAAATGTAGTACACATTTTTATACAGAATCACAGCAGTGACTCCCTCTTGCCTAGGTGCCATTATATAACTGCCTTACAACACTGGTTGTCATCTAATCATTGTATTGTGATTTTATCAATATTTGGGACCATATATTACATATCATAATGTCTCCTATTGTATCATACCCAGTGTTGGGGGTAATTACTCAAAACAGGTGATCCATCACACATTACTAGTTACATTTTAAAAATAAGTAATGAGTTACATATCTTAACTTACTGTGCTTCTGTGCTTGTGAGTTTTCGCATTATATTCTGTCATATTGCATTGTATCATATGGTATCGTTTTGCATCATATCACATCATATCGTATCTATCATATTGCATTGCATCGCGTTGCATTAAACTGCATCATATCGTATCAATTGCATCGCACTGCATTGCAACTTAACGCATCATATCGCATTGTATCATATTTTTTGCATTGCATCGTTTCACATTCCATCACAATGCATTGCATTGCACTGCATCATATCACATCGCATTGTATCTTACCTGATTTTATTGGTCGCATCACATTGCAACGTATCCAATTATATCGTATTGCATCATACTGATCATATAGTATTGTATCTTAATGATCATGTCGTATTGTGTCTGATACTTTTGTCTTATCCTATTATGCTATTGCATTGGAATCTTATCATATATCTTGTATCCTTGTTTTGTGTCATGATATCACACTATATCAAATTATATATTATATACACAGTGCTTAACAAATTTATTAGACCACCTGTCTCAGTGACCATCTAGCATCATGAAGTGCTTTAATGCGGACTCTTTCATTTTCAGTGAGCTCTCCATGTTTTACCATTTTAAATAGGAATAAGGAATTTCAAACTGAATTCACCTTTTTATACCCAAATTTGAGCCGGCTCACTGGGCTTCTCTGAGAAGTCAGAAATTAATCAAGCATAACATTCAACCACTAAAACTCATTTTTCTGTTCAGGAATGCAAGTACATAACTATAGTTTGACATATTAATCAGGAAATAATAATGTGCTTTACTATTTTTTCAGGGGTTTTTGTAGATCAGTAAATTTGAAAACTCGTGGATAACAATAATAATTATATTTTAACATTAAAAATATCATTTGGGTAAAAGAGCTTCTCTATATTGGTGTGTTAACCATTGCAGAAACATAAAAAATGATTTTGGTTTTACCAGTTTTTACCAATGCTGTTAATTTAGGGCAGCTGTGGCATAAACCTTACTATGGGTGGTGGTCTAATACATTTGTTAAGCACCGTATATCTTGAGTTACTCTTTGATTCTTTTCCCTTATAGTTCATATGAACCTCTTCCAAGTCAGAGCATTCAGGATTCACTGCCTAATTTTGATCATAAAGCCCCTTTGGCGTTTGAATGAATACCATCTTGAGCCATTATCTGCAACATTTAACAGCAAAGTCTCTGTCTTAGCTCTGGGCTGCTCTGGAATTTCTTTCTAATGAACAGCTGGTGGATCGCGGCTGTCATTTCACAATTAATGTGGCACAGGGTGTAGAGATGAAGCATCACATGCTGCTTATAATAGAAAACTTCACATGGAGCCAGAGAGACACTTAATACTGGAAAGTTAGAGTAACTCAGTGGTGCTATTAGGAGGAAAAACCTTAAAATTGTTGACAGCATTTATCCAGTATGAGCTAAACTTCCCATTTAACCTCACTGTGATGATTTATTCACATTTTGTTTAATACTTCTCTTCCTGAAGTCCTATTCCTATCTTTATTTTTAGGCTACATATGAACCAGGAAGCCAGACATCACCCTTTGTCCCCCTGATCTGCCTCCAACAATTTGACTAAATGCTTATCTCAAATTTCTATATCTGGAATTTAGCCTCTTGACACCCTTTTCCTTTAAGCGGCCAAGAATAAACAAGCAGCCCTCCAATGCTGGTAGGCGTTATCCCCCTTCAGATAAGTTCATGTAATTTCCTCTGTTTACTGTCGCCAAAAACGCCATTAGAGCAGCAAAATGACTGTGAATACTTCCAAAAAAAGGTTAACACATCCAGCTTTTTGAGTGGATCAGCGCCTGGTCACCAGATGAGCCGGGAGAGTCATCTGTCATTCTTCTGTGCTGACTCATCAAGCTGGGAACTTACGAACAGTCGTGGGTGTTTGTTTTAACCATCAAAGAGCACCACATGGGTGGAGCTCACCTTATTTCAGATAAAGTGAGCTAAATTATCAAAAAGCCCACTGACTTTTTAAAATACCATCCTGTCTTTGTCTAAACTTTGTGGTTTTCATTGTCTGGGTTCATAACCCCCTCCCATTTAGCAACCAAGTAGGATAAAACAAACCATAAAAAATCATTTCCATGTCTGATATGGCCCATTTCTGACGGAAACAGTTATTTCATCAGCTCATAAGGAGTTAACGGCCTGCTGAATGGCTTTTTTGTGACCGGTTCCCCAGGGACAGTCTTCATTAAGACCAATAGACTGTGTTCTTGACCTTTGTTGTCCTGTTTATCCACTCATATCATGCCTACCATTCTTTAAATAAGAAACAGTCACTAAATTCTCCTTCTTCTTGCTGATAGTTTGATTTCAATGATGACATGCTGAGTCGTTAACGCTGCATGTCACAAGTCTCTGCACAAAAGGGCAACTGGTATGAGGCCCCAGAGATAGAGGAGAGAGTGCAAAGAAGTGCTGCACTGAGAGGTTAACGGCCCAGCAAGTACAAAGGGAGTTTTATGACGCGAACATAAAGTCTGAGGAGGACAGGTATTTTTGGTGCTCAGCGGCCTTGCCTCACCTCAATGGGCAGAAACTCTCACACTCTTTCCAGAAATCTCCATGCTGAGCTCAGACTCTGCATCACAAAAAATTCCCCTCCTGATGGTGAGGATCAGACCGACCTGACTTTACCTCTGGCATTCCTCGAGTATTATTTCACATACAGGATGTGTTTCCTCTTACATCTGTAGTCTCTATTTGGTCAAGGTAGATGTAGCAGTGATTTTGGGAAACAGACTTTGTTTTCTGTTGTCAGTGAGCTGACATTTTAAAACCTGAAGTTTATATTATGGGGCTAAATGGGGCTTTTAATGTGCTTTGAACTTTATCAGCCTTTCTAGGAGATTATTAGGATTACAGTTACATAATATTACTTGATTTTGGTTCCTCAACTTGTTTACTTGAGATTTTTTGGCAAGCTGATATTTTTAAGATTGATTTCAGGGCTTTTTTGCATTATTTAGATCAGAGGTTCTCAACTGGTGGGTAGGGACCCAAAAGTGGGTCGGGAAGCTCTTTCTAGTGAGTTGTGGATGTATGTTAGGAAAGAAAAATGTGACAAACCTCTATCTATGGAAGCCCTAAGTGGACATACAGTAATTTAATTTATGTTTTTTTTTTAGGTCTTTCATGATAACAAATAAACTTCAGTATCTTTTTCAAGATTTCTACTTATTCATCTCCATTTTTGCTTTTGGAAATAAAGCTGGTTTACCCAAGATAACAAGAAAATCCTTTGAGAAATTACGAAACTTCTATGCTATCTCTGGAAAAGAGAGTAAAATAAGATGTAAACATGTAAATCTTTCTGTAATTATGTGCTTTTTTAACATGTTTGTTTTGTCCTGTCTCTGTGTTCTTATGTCTACATGGCATAATGGTAGCCAAGAATACTGATTAACCAGTGACTACTGATCAACCAACATTCATGAAATGAATGGAGGTTTTTTTTTTAACTTGGGTTGTAGCTTCTCTTAAGGAGGAGGAGGTGGTTGAGAACCACAGATTTAGATGGCATGGGCAGGAGAAAGTGGGAAACGACAAGCAGGACAGGAGCCACAGACAGGGCCCAGGTCGCCTGATTGGAGGTCTGCATCCTCTAAACATAGGTTGGGCATTAACTGACAGGCCATCTGTTTATCTGACAAGCAGTTTAATCAGCTAGCTAATCCAATCAGAAGCTGAAATAGATGTATAACAAAGCCGATTCAAACTGGCAGTAACAGACTACTTTGATTTTTAGTTTGTTTGCATGTTAACAAATCAGTGCTTTCAAACTGCCAGCACCAGGTCACACACACCTGATACTTATGTCTCACTTGTGGAAAATATAGGGAATTAAGGTCTTGTCTTTTTTTCATGCACCACAGGAAAAGGACAAATAGAAAGCCATAGTTACCTTGTTGCATCATCCATATTAGTAGAATATGCTTGCAATCTGTTTCTTGATGACCCCGATGAAGACCATGAGCTAAATGTATCTGTTTAATAAAGTTATTCTCTGAAGTTTTACTTTTTCTGATGCTATCTATCTCCACAGCGGTGCGATATGTCACAGGAAAGATTAACACAGTTTAAAAGTAAAAGGCCACTTTAGCATTTCGGTGGAAAAACCCCCTTGTTTGTGCAGAGTGCTTTTATTTTGAAAAGTTCTGGACACTATACACGGAATAAAGTCACTTAAAAGGAGATTTATTGAGGTAAAACTTATGAAGAATGACAGGGCTTGGGCATCAGGGAGGCGTGGCCAACAAGCAGCACATGAAGGTACGTTGTATGCTGGATGAGATAAGCAAAACAGAGGAGTTATAAAAGGATTAAGCCCAATACAGTCTGTGTCCACAAAGACATGAACTATACCAGTCAATATCATTGAACCTGACTGTAAACATTTTTGTTTCTGCTGCAGAATGGGTTTTTGTCTCTAAAGCATTTCTTACAGGTGGAAATCTGGATCTGTGTTAGCACACAAGAGAGGAGCGCAATTTCAAGAGGATTTTTCTGCTGATAAAAAAAACAAAACAAAAATGTGGAAGTGAGAGAACAAGTTTGAATGTGATAAAAACTCTCTGCCTGCTGAAAGTTAATATGATTCTGAGAGGATTGCCTTTGATACTAAATGATAATATATTCTACCCAGATAGTTTAGGCTTTTTAGCTATTAGAGTTTATTGTGTTGCATTTTGGGTCATGAGAGTTTATCTCTGAGCAGTTAAACATGGGAGTGGATGTGTGGATGTGGACAGACTCCTCAGTGTTTTACCAGATGAGTTTGAGGACAGTGGGTGCAGTGTTTGGTGTCAGAGGTTATGTCAGGGGTCAGAAATGTCGACTCTTCCCACCACAGATGACTGGACCTCTATCTTCTCCGTCCATAAAACACACTTCACATCTGTGAAAGTGAAGCAGCCCTGCAGCTATTGTTGTCACTGATGAGTAATAAAGAAACACCAGGGTCTGTGCTGACAGTTCGTTATTGTTTTATTCAGCTGTAATGGCCTTCAGCCTCTGGTTCCTGTTTCTGACAAAGTTTCCAGCAGTGTGACTCATTTCTTTTACTGGGTAATTGATGTTTGTGATTAAGGAGAAGAATCATAAGTCAGCTTTTGTCTTACTTTTTAAAAGTTGTTTTCTTCTGCATACATAACAGCTGGAAATTGTACCAATTTTATTATTAGTGCAATATAAGCATTCACTATAAATATGCTGGGAATGAGAATTTATTATTGTAAATCAGAAAATTGTTCATGTCAGAAAGCGATACTCCATACATCAGCATTGTTGATGTTTGTTTTGATACTGGGTTCATTATAAGGTTTTAGCACTTTTTTTTTCTTTTTACCTTTTTTTAAATCTGCATATGCATAAAAATGCATATCACCCTTTTCTCTTTTTGCCCTTTATAACACAAGTTTTATGTTTCTCAATTTTTTATCAAGGCACAACCCCAAAATAACGCCTTTGGGGTTGTGCCTTCTCTTAGGTCCTCCCTGTGCTAATTAAGCAGCCATTATTAATGTAGCCTATGTCAGATCATTTCTGATAAAGCAAACCCCAACAACCTGCAGAAGGCAGGGCAGCATCTTTTCATGTTGGCTTTAGGTGGCTGCATGGTTTAATAATCAGTAACAGTTTATAGGAGATCATTATTAATAAGTGTGATACCTCGCTGTCTTCATATCTCTCCGTCTCTGTGTGCAAGGTGTTAAAGTGGCTGAATGTTGATTAAAGACCCTTTTTAATTTGTATAAGATGGCTTTAGAGGCTCAACCCCTAAAACCACCACTGACTTTTCAAAGTCAGAACTGTTAAAACGGCCTGATTGATCCTGGATGATCCATACCATCCACTTCTTAGCTGCTCCAATCAGGCTGCAGGTATGTCTTTCCAACATGTTGGACTAAACAACTCTTTTGTCCTGACTGCCATTAGCCTCTTGAACATGATATTTATGTGTGATATTTATTATGACATTATTTTATTTTATTTTACGTTTTTCTCTTCTGTTCTAATTATTTGTGACTGGTTTATGTGGTACTGCTTAGCTGTGAAGCAGTTTGCCCTCAGAGGGACAATAAAGATATCCTTGATCCTTGTAAATAAATGTCTGGCATACAGCTTAACAGTAATTAATAAGCTATGCATCTATATTTGACAAATGTGTACGCTTTTTATATAGCACTTTGCTGCCTTTCAATTCTTATGACATGTATGAAGCCAGGAAATGTTAGTAACTGTTAGTTTATGGTCTTAATTAGGGCAGGACTTAAAAAGAAAGACAGAGATGACAGAAGTAACATTCAGCAAACAGGCAATGCCACATATACAAGTCATCATATTGTGTTATGGGGTATCTGCTATTTATTTTCTTTATTTAACATCAGAATTTCTTAATTGTAATTCATCCCAGAATTTCTGTAGTTTCTCACGATCAGTCTCACATTTTAAATACATTTTGAAATCCAACTATTTTAAACTTTTTTTGGTTCATTTTGGATTTTTGTACCATCTTAAACTAGGGGTATTTATTTATTCAAATATATTTAACCAGGAAAACCTCATTTAGATTAAGAATCTCGTTTACAGGAGTGTTGTGGTGAGGAGGGGCAGCAGCACATTCACAGTGTTACTGACATTAAACATAAAAACCTAAAAACACTACAAACACACATCAGACATCTCATGAGTCACAGAGCAGGAAGTAATCAGTCCAAACACATAGGACCTGATGCAGCTTCATTCAATGCCTTAAATCTACTGAAACCCCCTTTTACCCAAAATGGACTTTAGGAACAGAAAGCAAAAGTACATTTTCTTACTGAGTCAACTGACTTCCTGTTTGAATGAAGACCTGCTTTTATTTTGAAATAAAATGATAAGTAACTCCAGGAAGGTTGAAGAATAAGATATCAACTTAACCATGAAAAAAGAACTTGTTATGGATTGAAAAAGGAAATTTGACAACAGTAAAAAGGCAAATGTTTGGTAACACTACATGCAGATAGCTTTTTTATGGGAAATGACACCTTAAGGTGTGGTGTACTTTTTAGCATGTGATTAATCACGATTTAAAAAAAAATGAATGACCATTTATTGACTTCTAGTAATTACAATGAATGCATCAATTCTGACAGCCCAAATAGAAATGCAAAATCTGATTATATCTTATGAAAATACCTTTTTAGATTAAAAAATGTTCTGCCTGTGTTGGATAAAAAAAGTATGTCAAATCAGTTTACATTTATAATGACTTTTCTTTGTATCTTGAGGTATCATTACATCCCTAGCATGTGTGCATTTCACCTGCTGGATGAGGGCCTGCGTATAATTATCAAGGTTCACACCATTCTATTTAAATCATAAGAAGCTAAAGCTAGCTTTCAGATGAGAAAAATACTTCTTAGATTTTTTGGGGTTGGATTCAGAAAACACATTTAAACACAGGTATTGTGTAAAACCAGCAGAACAGCAGAGCGATGTAAAAACAGTTACCATTTATGTTGGGTTTTTTTTGGTGTTTTTTTTCTTACTTTATATTGTTATTGAGATAATCTGGTGTCACATGTTGCATGTTTTTTCTGCACTGTGGCAGGCTAGTTTCCATTAAAAACTTTTTCCAAATGGAGAGCTTCTTTTGAAATCTACCACAGCAAGAGACTGATGCCACTTAATAACTATTACTTACTGCCTGTAAAATACAGTTCTTATGGTCTGAGTCTCCCTTATATTTCATTTCACAGATACTGAAGCATCATCCATCTGATTTCTATCTTTCTTTGTTTTATTTACCCTAATGCTCCTCCTCACTTAAAGAAGATTTTGCTCAGCAGCCTCCTGACAGTAAAAGAGTTTTTTATGTACTAACTATGATGTAGCTCTGTCTCTGTGGTCTGTCCAGCCCGTCTTATATTAGAGTTGTCATTAAAACAGAAACTTTGACACCTCAGCAGTTTAGCATCACATTAGCTACACAGTCCTCTGACAGAACAGTTGGATACATCCATATGTCTTTAGCTGAGATCCTCAGGTCACGAGCCAATGTTTAGTTTTCTCTGGCAGAAAAACAAAGGCCAGTTCATCTCAATACGCCGGCTGAATACCTGGAAATGTCTTTCTGAGCAATGAAGTGGCGTTCAGGAACACTTCAAGGAGTCTCAGCTTAAACTAAAACGATATTTTGCTATATTGTTTTTACACCTAGGTTATCTCAGCAGAGGGCATGGAAAGATTTATGGGTTTAATATTAAGTAGTAGATGAAGTAGAAAAATACTCTGACCTCTACCAATGATTAAACAATGTTAATCTTTTTTTTTTTGTTTTGTTTTTTTTTTTACTGTTTTTATTTTTTTCAGTTTCAGCAGCTTGTAGTCATTTTTCCCAATTTTCCCAATTGTATGCCTCCTCACCAGCAATAGACATGGACCGTTTGTCCATTTGGGCCATCCTTGTGAACTTAATAATCTAGGGAACCTTTTGGGGTCTTTTTCAAACTTTGCACAAATGTCCACTCTGACTTCAGCATGGTAGTATTAGATTTTTGAGGTTGTAGGTCAGTCAGTGATGATGTTGATGATGTTTATCCCTTGCTTGTGAATATAATCTCAATGACATTTGCAAAATTGTCCAGTCCACTGTTGTTCAAGGAAGATCTAATTAGATTATGGAAGTCAAAGTTCAAGGTCACTGAGATTCATGTTCATCCTCTGCTCAGACAGTTGTAGATCTCCTGGAGACATTTCACTGCCAGGTACTAGATCCAGTTTTCTTTTGGTTCTCTGAGCTGTGTTGATGTGCTTTATAGGTAATTGTCAGAACTCTTTTAAAAATCTAATATAAATTAATAGATATCCAGTAAGTATGATATTTTAATACAAGTTTATGGATAAACATAAAAAAGTGAAAAAAGAGTTTGACCTTACCCTTTTACATCCAAAATCTAATCAGTTCATCTTTAAATCAGAGTGGAAATTTGTGCAAATTTGAGAAAAATCCCTCAAAGTTTGCAAAAATTTAGGTTACATGCAAAGGATAATCATGAGGTCACTCACCTTAGCTTTTGACCTTAGACCTCCGAAATCCAAGTAATGATCTTTGAGTCAGAAAGGACATTTGTGCAAGGTCTGGGAAAAATCTCTCAAACCAGACATGTTGTATTGCTTCACAAACAAAAAGGGAACATGAGGCCTAATGACCACACATTTGACCTCTAACCTCCAAAATCTAATCAGCACATCCTCAAGTCAGAGTGGTCAATTGTGCAAAATTTGAAGAAAATACCTAAGAACATTTATAAACTATTGGTTATCAAGCATCATTAGACCCAGTGTCCTCGACTACTGGCCTACAACCTGGAAAAATGATCCAGTTCATCCTAGTCTTAGTAATAGGTTTGTTACCTTTAGTTGTCCGTGCAAGCTATTTTTAGATCGCTGCTGCCTAGTTCAGAGCTGCTGTGCCAACTCAATGGAGACAGACGGTATTTTTGGCTTTCCCTCATCAAACTCATCAAAAACACAATCCAACAACTTCAAAACGCTCTCGTGGACAAGTTGTGATCTGTACATTCACCATGCTATGAAATAATCATAAAATGTTACACGATGGAGATGTTTTAAAGCTAAATGCAAAGCCGGAACTACCAAGTTACTAAGGCACTGCCACACTGTCACTCCGCCCAGTGGTTTACTCGGAAAGTAGTTCCGAGTATTTGCTTCATATGTCGTAATTTTACATAATTATACGTTATTATTTCATAGCATGTGCAGGTCACAACTTGTCCACGAGAGCGTTTTGGAGTTGTTGGATTGTGTTTTTGATGAGTTTGATGAGGGAAAGCCAAAAATACTGTCTGTCTCCGTTGAGTTGGCACAGTAGCTCCTAACTCGGCAGCGCTGATCTAAAAATAACTTGCACGGACAACTAAAGGTAACGAACCTATCACTAAGACTATAGGGATTATGGCAATGGGCAAATCTGACAAAATGTGGAAGTATCCCTTCAAGTCAGAGTGGACATTTTTGCAAAGTTTGAGATAAAATCCCTCACAGTATTCATAAACTATTAGTTTACAAGCAAGGGTGAACTTTGATGTTAGCTTTTGACCTTCAACCTCAAAACTCTAATTGATAACCCTTAAGTCAGAGTGGACATCAGCTCAAAGTGTGAAGAATGTCCATGAAGTCAGTCATGAAATATTGACTACAAGGTGGAGGTGAACATGAGGCTCAGTGATTTTGAGTTTTGACCTATCCCATAACATCTAACCAGTTCATCCTTAATTCAGAGCGCTCATTTGTGCAAAGTTTGAAGAAAATCCCTAAGAGCTTTTATAAAATATTCATTCACAAGCAAGAGATGAACATGCAGCCCAATGTCCTTGACTTCTAGCCTGCAGCCTTGAAAATCTAATCATTTTGTCCTTAAGTCAGAAAGGACAGGTGTGCAAAATTTGAGGAAAACCCCCTCAAAGAATTCATAAATTACTGGTTCACAAACAAGGGATGAACAAGGGGCCCAATGTCCTTGACCTTTGATCTGTGACCTCCAAAACTGCGTTCATTCATCCTTGAGTCAGAGTGGACATTTGTGCAAAGTTTGAAAAAAAAAACACAATACAAAAATTATATTGTGTTTGCAAGAATGGGACAGGCAAAGGCTTGTACAGATCCTCTGTATGGATGGTTAACCCATAGATCAGTGTTTCCCAACCATTTTTCCTTGGCGCCCCCCCCTACATGTACCTAAGAAAAGCTGAGCCCCCCCAGGAACCAAGAGAGAAGAAAAAGTGACCCCTACTGTCAAAAATCAACATAGATATGAATTGTTTCACTGATAAAACACTAAAAGGCCTATGAATGATCTTCTTATCAAAAGACCTTTGTATAAACAACTTAATATCTGCTTTATCATGGTTTTAGTCAATATTTGCACATCTAATTTTGGCAGCCTCAGAACAGACAAAGCCTCACACACCCCTAAGATCTTTGGCAACCCCCCGTCGAACCCCAGGTTGGGAAGCAATGCCATAGATAATGCCTGTTGTTCATGTGTGGGCATAAAATGGAAAAGAAATAAAAGAGGGAAGGTACAACAATATAAGTATAACTGGAATGTTTAGATGGACTTGAATGATTTTCTCTCTTATAGACTTTTTTGTGAAAGTATTGGGAAAAGAGGATGAGGTGTATTTCTTTGCAAGGCAGTAAAATAATAACCTCTATATCTCTCGTTTGTCCAGGTTCCTCATGGGAGAAATCCATCCGACAGATTGGCTTTGAGAGGTAAGAAAATGATAAATTCAACACTTTGACTGTCCGACAGTCTGACTGCCACATCTCTAACATGTTGTTTTCCCTCTCTGTATTTTCAAGCAGCAGGTTGCATTGTTTTGCAGAGTGTCCTAAATATAGCAGCCCAACAACACAATTAAACAGCACTCTTTGTGTTTGGCCACGCTGTCTCGTCTTCTGACAAGCTTTCTGAACACTGCTAACCGGCCCCTGTGTGGATTCTTGATGAACAACAAACCCAGTTAGGCCTGACAATCAGTTGACAGGACTACATTTCAGCGCTTTAGCTGCTGTGTTTGCCTCCTCGCAGCCCTCATGATCATGTTAGATGTGGTTTCCTAAGTACGGGAATGTCTAAACCCAGCCACATCCTTTTTCCAGTACTCAACAGCCCTTGGTGGATAGTATACTGTAAGTGGCGGAAGTAGAGCCATAAACATTTTATCCTGCCTGCATTTACCTGTTTGTGTTGAGGATCATGTAGTCCATACAATGTGTACAACTGCATTTTCTGCGTGAGCAGATACTTTCTCCTTTAACTGCCTCTATGCAGGATATCGCTGCATATTAGTCACATGTATAGGAGGCTAAGAGGTCACATCTGTTTTATGCCTTTTTACTCAAACAGACTCTTCAGATTCCTTGGGTTTGACCTTTTACAAATCCTTCACATATCATAATATTTAGATGGTTTAGTGCAGGTTCTGCTGTGTCTTTTATACTGAAGCCTCATGAGTGATTGAGATAGGACAGGTCTTAGCAATGCTGATGTTTTTGTAGTCCCCACGCATGATAAACAAGGGGAAAGAAGCAGTCATTGAGTTGCTGGCTCAACCTTGTCTGGCTCTGATGGTTTCCATCTCTTTCATCTGTGTGAGGATGCACAAAGCCTCACGACAATAAAAGCGCATGGAAAAAAAACACGTCCTTGATGAGAGTGAAGTTGCAAACAGCAGCTCAAGGCGTGACTTTTCATCCAAGTGTGCGTTTTCCATTGTGTTTGTTAGCACCCTGTTTTCAACTTGTTAACTTTTATAAGCTTTGTATCCATTCAAGGCCAGAATGAGATCAAAATGGCCAGTTGCTTTATGACTCCACCAGACTTTTTGTCGACTTCTCTCTGCAGCCTGCGCTGCAGAATCGCCGGTTTGTTGTTGTGTATTGTAAACAATTTAACTGCACTCGGAGCTCAGCATGAAATGTAAAGAAAACAATCTGCCGGCTGAACACAGGATGCCGTGTGATTGTTGTAAAACTGAAATAGAAATTGGTTTGGATGATAAAAGTGAGTTTTAAAAGGTTTGGAAACCTGTTAGCCATTTTGAGGACAATTTTTATTTGCTTTAATTGTACAATGCAATCATGACACCTCATAAACCCGGTCCTCCGGCAGCAAAAACACATCTCAGTGGCTCATTCAAAGCCTGAAGTTAGTGCTGCTGTCAAGGCAACAGCCAGCCGCCACTGTTTAGCTTCCTGTTTGAACAATCCTTTCGGTATTTAGTTTAAGATGAGCGGACTAATCAAATAACAAAAGTTACAAAAGCCTTGTTTGCTCACAGCAACCACAAGACTATACAATATTATTTTGAGTTGATTAAATAAAAAATATACACTCGGTATGGTGTATATCAGTGTTTCCCAAGTGGTCCAGCCTCCGGACCCACCAGTCTGTCTTACAAAAGATCATGACCCAAGTTTCAAAAAAAATTTTTAACCACACATGTTTAGTAAATTGAATATGTTGCAGTTTGGAGCATGATTGGACCAAACACCTGATATAAAAAGAAAAGGGACAAAACCGACAAATGTTACACCCTCTTTCCCCATCATTATGTGTCATTTATTGCCAATTTTCCAGAGAACTTGGAAAATGACATCATTATCTTGGGAAAAGTAGTCATTTATGTGAAGAAGAGGAGATTAATTAGTTGAAATATTAAATGTTTAAATTTGCCCATTTTCACAGTAAAACAGGGTGAAATAAAAGGTATGGATTCATGTCCAATAAGGACTTCAGGTCTTGACATTTTGTAAGAAATATTAGCTCATTTTGAATTTGATGGCAGCAACACATCTTAAAAAAGTAGAGTGAAGTCAACAAAAGGTTAGGAAAGTAAGTGGTACTAATGATAAACAACTGGAGGAGCATTTTGCAATTAATTTGGTCCACTGGGGACAGACCAGTCATATCAGGAGCATTTTAGATAGGCAAAGTCTCAGAAGTAAAGATAGGCAATGGTTCACCAATCTGTGAAAACTGTTTCTAAAAATTGTGAAACCATTTCACAAAAATGTGGCAAAGATTTTGAACATCCAGTATGTCATCAGAAGATTCTGGATGCTTGTGACGTTTAGGCCCTCTGGGCACACTGCATTGAAAACAGGAATGAGTCAGTACCTGATCACACTCACAGAAATCATTGTCTGCACAGTTTGCCATGCCATCCACAAATGCGAGTTAAAGTTATCATGCCACAGCCCTCTCTGGACTGTGGCTCATTTAAAATGGACTGAGGCAAAATGGAAAACTGTTCTGTGGTCAGATGAAACAAGATTTTAATTCTTTTAAGAAACCATGGACGCTGTGTCCTGTAAACTAAAGAGGAGATCCAGCTTGTTATCAGTTCAGAAGCCTGCATCTCTGATGGTATGGGGTTGCATTAGTGCCAATGGCATGGGCAGCTTACACATCTGGAAAGGCACTATCAATGCTGAAAAGTATACAGAGGTTTTAGAGCAACATATGCTCCCATTTAGACATTGTCTCATTCAGGGAAGGCTTTGAATTTCTCAGCAAGACAATGCTAAACCACTAACTACACCCATCACAACAGCATGGCTTCACAGTAGAAGAGTCTGGATGCTGAGATGGTCTGCCTGTAGTCCAAACCTTTAACCAACAGAAAATATTTCACTCATCATTAAAGGAAAAATCCAACAAAGAAGACCCTGGACTGTTGAGCAGCAAGAATCCTACATCAGAAAAGTATGGGACAACATTCCTCTTCCAAACTCCAGCAAACTGGTATCCTCATTTACCAGATGTTTACAGACTGGTGTGAAAAGAGATGTGTTGCTGCCACCAAATTCAAAAATGAGTTCAATTTTTTTCCTGAAAAAGAAAAAATGCCTCAGTTTTAACACAAGATATGTTGTTAATGTTCTATTGTGAATAAAATATGGGTTTAGGGCGATTTTCAAATTGTTGCATTCTGTTTTTATTTATATTTTATAGGGTGCCCCAACTTTTTTGGAATAGGGGTTGTAGAATAGAATTAGTAGTGGCAGTTTCATGTAAGATATCAAATGACATTATTATCCAAAGTAACATATTAAATCAGAAAAATACACATATTTTTTTCTGGATTTAATGCATTCCAGTATGAAAAAGAAAACATTATGGACACCCGTCTTTATCATGAACAATGCAGTGGAAGTAAACTTGGTTTTTCCTAGTTTAGTAAAAGAAAAATACATCATGGCTTTTTCTGCAAATGGAATTTCACTCATTTCAATCCAACAAGCCAGAATTCATTAAAAAGGGTGGGACTCCATATAAAACCTGAAGCAATCAACACTGCACATATTAAACCAACAGCTGAGTCATGGAAACACGCTCATTCTCATGCATTCATGTGAACAGGTATTGTTTTCTGAAAGATATAATTGCTGCAGTAATGTTTGTGCCAATAAATTTTAGTGCTACTCCAATCTGCGTAAACAGATTCTACTTGGAAAAAATGCTCAGTGACAACTTATGCAACCTTCTTTTGAAGCTTGTTGGACCATTTCTGTCTTTTTAAACAATCACAGATGCAGGAAGGTTGAGACGGACGTAGAGGGTGATGTGTGACAAAAATCCCAGGCTGGATTCAAACACACGATGGGAATTATTTCTGGGACTCATCCAAGTGAACTTCCTGAGCCACCACAAGTCCTGGGGTTTCTAGGAAAAACTGCTTTATATTAAATGTGATTGTTCTTAGACAGCTTAGACTGCTGTACCATGTCCCATTTTCCATCATTGGGTTTAGATCCTTGCTTATGAGACAGCTCCAAATCCCAGTTTTAGGGATGTATTGAAATTGATCCTCCTTACAGGAAACAAGCGTCTGCTCTCTGTCATCACATATCCTTTGTTTGGTGTTTGTCTGCAGTGTGATTGGTGCAGACGCAGGGAACGGCATCCGAGTGTTCATCCCTGACATCGGCATGTTCGTGGTTGGCCTGGCCATCTGGCTGCTGTGTCGCAGTCTGGTTCAGAAGAGGCCGCCTGAGGACATGGCCCAGTACAACGCCGACTTTGACGCAGAGGAACAAGTGGGTCTCTTATCTGTCTGTCTTTATAGTCTATCTATTCATCCACACTATTGTAATATTCCATCTCTTTTCATATCTGCCCTTTTATGTATGGTAATCATCTGTCTTGCTGCATTATTGCAGCAAAAATATTGAATGATATTCAAACCTAAATTCCCCCAAAAGTTGGGACATTGTGTGAAGTGTGAATAGAAACATAATTTGTAGATTTGCAAATCTTTTTAGCATATGTTCAATTGAATACAGCACAACAGCAAGATTTTTTTTTTTTGATACTTTATTTTAACTTTTAAGGTTAAAGAGTACAGAATACACAAAAACACATTACAAAACATCGACAATTACCAAAACCAACAAGGCAGTAAATAAATAAATTAAAAAAAAAAAAAAAAAGGCTGCCAGTGTACAGTCACATAAAACATTCTACAACCTGTGTCACAATAATGAAGCCTGACATTTGAGGTGAAACGACCCAAGTGTATGATGCTAAGCAGAAATGGTCTCTATGGATTTGGACTGATATGGTACAGTGCCAAGAAAGGACCCCAAATTCTCTCAAATCTGTCTTTTGTGTTTGATTTGTATAAGCGTAGTCTTTCCAGTTGAATGACATACAGTAGGTCCCTAATCCAGTGTGAGAAGCTTGGTGGTGAGGTAGATTTCCAGGAGAGGAGAATAAATTTTTTAGCAACCACCATTCCCAGGCGAAGAGCCTCCTGTATGTCGTGTGCCAGTCCCAGAATCTCTGTAGTGTCCCAAGATAGCCAAGCACAGGTTGGGCTAAATGTCTTTGAAATAGGCCTTTGAGTAACAATCAAAATTTGACATCCAAAAAGTACACAAGACAGGGCAAAATCAAAAAGATGTGCTAGCGAGACTTCAGCAGACTGACACCTGTCGCACACAGAAGACACTGATGGAAAGATACGATTAAGTTCTGTCTTGGAGTAATGCAGTCTATTCATCACTTTGAACTGGATTAGCCTGTGACATGAGTTGACAGAAAAATGGTGAACCTGAGACAGTGCTTCTATCCAAAGCTCTCTGGGTATTTCTGTATTCAAATCCCTGGCCCAGGCTTCTCTGATATAATCAGAGGGGGCCTGAACAGTAGAATGGTCCACAAATTTTGATATAAGCTGCCTGGAGTCTGGAGGGAGCAATAGGACGCCAAGGAAGGAACTTGGTTCAGGGTAGGATTCAAAATTTGAGCAATTTTCCTTGACATAGTGCCTGATCTAGAGATATAAAAAAAGTGCAACTTTGGGAGATTAAACTTGGTACTTAACTGAGTGAAAGAAGCAAAGTTTCCATCGATGTATATATCTATGAAGGTCCTTATGCCTTTATCCCTCCAGACCTCAAACACCCTATCTAGCTGTCCTAGCTTGAATGAATGATTCTGGCATATGGGAGCATATATAAAGTCACTTGGAGTTCAGTGAGCCACACTGATTTGGTTCAAGATACGTAGGGAGTTATTCAAGATAAAATTTTGTTGAATTAATTTATCAACAAGTACAGGAGGGAAAATTAAGAGAGCAGGAAGAGAGGAGTTTTTGGTAGCATAGGCTTCAAGCTGTAACCATGAAGGGTATTTCTCAATCTCTGCCTCACCGTATTTCTAGTATGTGAGAGCCCAGGAGTTAGCTGCCCAGTAATGGTGTTTAAAAACGGGAAGTCCAAGGCCCCCCTTTTCAAGGGGTTTGTGTAGATGAGCTTTGGATATCCTATGTGATTTATAACCCCATACAAATGGCAATATGACAGAGTAGAGTTGTTTAAAAAAATGCATTTAAGTATATGGGAAGAGATAAAGGAACCTAGGTAGGCTCGCCATCTTAATTGCATTTAACAGCAAGATTTTTAACAATCAAACTGATACATTTTACGTTTTTGGAAATATACAAACATTCTGCATTTGATGCCTGCAACATGTCACAAAAAGTTAGGACAGGAAAATACTCACCACTGTGTCTAGTGTTGCTCATTCTGGTAATTATGTGCGATTGCACTGATACTTAAAAATATTGCAAATTTGCAATTGAGATTACAATATGATACCTAAATGGCATCATGAGTCTTCTTGCTTGGTTATTAAGGAAAATGCAGAGAATAATGATTGATTTGAAGTATGCATTTCTCATTCTTCTTTTTTTCTAAATGAAGATACTTCTATAAACCGCCTAAGTGGCACTATTGTAATTTTAAATGCATTTTGTAAACTTTTCAAGTTCTACTAAATTTAAAAATAATTGCAGCCTTATATGTGATTATGTAATTGTACAGTCTACCTTTGCAACTGCAATTGAAGTAATTGTGCATCACTTCCCGTTACATCATCTTCTTTTCTAAAAACTGTACTGTAAACATTGAGGAGCTGAAATAGTAAAACTATTGTAAGTGGATTTAGCTCCCATATTGCTTAGTATACATCTTAAGTTGCATAACAGTGCAGGTTTTCTGTTAACGTATTTTATGCCTTATAATGGGCTATACATTTTTAATGGGAAACAGGTCTTGTTTCATACAGGAATCTAGTACTTGCAGGCTTTTACTGTGAAGCCATATTGCTGTAACTTGTGCAGAATGTGGCTTGGCTTTGTTGTGCTGAAATAAGCAGCATGTCCTTTGAAAAGATGTAATCAGAGTGGAAGCATATATTCCTCCAAACCTGTATATACCTCTCAGCATTAATGGTGCCTTCACAGATGTGCTAGTTACCTACACCATTGGCACTAATACACCCTCATACCACCACAGATGCCCTTCTAGTTTTTCTTCATAGCAATCTGGATGGTCTTTTTCCTCTTTAACCCTGAAGACTTGAAAGCCATTATCGCCACATAAAATCCACATATTTGTGGATGCAATGACGTCTTGAGCCCATGTTAAAATATCCATCACAGAATGGTGCCAGTTTTTGAGCAGCACTGCCAGAGTGATCAAATATCAGCGTTGGTTTTCAGCCATGCTTCTTATGTTCTCTAGGTTCTCTGAATCTTTTGATAATATCATGGACTACAGATGGTGAAATCTTTAAATTCTTTGCAATTGCATGTTCAGTAGCATTGCTCATGAACTCTTGGACTATTTTCCTATGCGGTCTTTTAGAAATTGGAGCACCTTGCACCACATTGGTTGTACAACTGAGTGTTTCAGGAGTGCTTCTTTTATTTATGGATTGTGTTGCAGGCATCAAATTCAGAAGTTTCCAAAACACAATAAGAACATTCTTTTAGAACATGCTCATCAGCATAATAGTGATTATGATTGAAAAAAGTTCTCCACACTAGAAATAACCCTAAACCAGCAATGTAAACATCTATGTCTGATTTGATCTCATATTACCGGACAAGTGAAAAAAAAAAAGGACCAGGTGCTTTCCACCATAACTGGTGAGTATATAAGCAAATTGTAGCGGCTCAGATTTGATTCTTAATCCTCACAGTGGTTTTAACTCATTGCAGTACCCAGTCTTTTCTGTCAGTATTGAGCTTCACAAACTGGAATCAGCAGAGCTGGAGTTAGCGTAGCTTGTTTCCTCTGTGTGTTGATGACTTGGATTACAGCACTCATCTGCTGGCGAGTCCTACCAACTCTTCATGACTCAGTGTTAATTAAAACCACATTTACTTTCACTTCTAATGTGCTCCTCATGCTGGCACAGATGGCACCTCTCTCCATTGCTGAGTAGAAGCACCAGGAACTCAATTGTAGATCCTACGTTATGTTCAAAGCTTTTTTTCTTCCACCAGAGAGCCATCTGAGCTGAAATTGGTGTTTCAGTCATGCAGCAGTCTTACCGCTTCATTCTTTCCTCGTCTAGTGCCTTTTGAATGTTTTGTAAGTCACAGGGAATGGCTCACTAGTCATTATGTCTCTAAGTTATTGACTGTAGGAAAAAGGGACACACAGTTGGTTAGAAAAAGCAGCCAAGGAAGAGCTGGCAGGATTAGATTGTGAGCGAAAAGGGGAAAACATCTGCTCAAATATGTCGAACAGCCACATAAACCACAGAAATGTTTAAATAAGCCGTGCTGCAGAATAAACATCCTCAAACATGCTGCCAGCTGGGAGGGCTACCTGTAGGAAACAGTTTTCAGCACCATGGAGAGCTCAGAGCCTCAAACTGCACCATCACTCATTACTCAAACATAATATGTCACTGTCATCCTGCCCCAAAAGGAAGAAGAGGAGAAGCTGAGCCTGGATGACAACATCCTGCTGGAAGAGGACTTTGAAGCCGGGTACGAGGCCGAGGAGGACGAAGAGGATGAGGAGCTGGAGGGAGAGGAAGAGGAGGAGGAGGAAGAGGAGGAGGAAGAGAAGGAGAGCACTAAGATGAAGGTGCTGCGGTTGGTGGCCGAGGTTGCATCCAAAGTGAAGGAGATTATTGGGAACTTGATCACTACTGCGGGGCAGGTGGTGGTGACCATCTTGTTGGGCATGACAGGTGAGCAGCTTTGTGTGTGGTAAAGGGCATTCATATGCTGATCTTACAGCAGCACATGTTTGGTGATCTCATTTTTTTGTTAAGGAGTCATAAAGCCATAAAATACATCAGCAATTTTCTTTTAAATTATATAAATTTGCCTGGGAAAGGTAAACCATGATAGTCAACTCTTTGATACCTATCTTCCCTCAGTGCACTGCTTGTTATTATTCTTCAGCATTGCTCTGAAAGCAGGATGAGAGTTAGGGCATATCACTAATAACTAAAAGAAATGTTAAAATGAGAGGGAACAAGGCAGTCATGATTTGAAGAGATTGTTTGGTATTTTTGAAGTAGGCTGTTAAAGGAATATGTCTGTAGTGCCAAAGGCAAAGGCTTCTGGGAGAAAAAAAAAACACTTCAAAAATTTAGATAGAGCATAGATTTGAGACAACATTGTTCTGTGGCCCATATTTACCAAACACTTGCTAAATTACGTGAAGAAGCTGTACCCGTCTATTGCATTGAGAGTCTAGCTTCCCTGCCAATGTAACCAGCAAGTCCTGGTTAGGCTAATGCACTAAAACTGTTGCCAAGTACCTCACGCAACCTGAACTCAAAAACTAATTAATAAAAATTAATAAATGCCATTTTAGTGACTTTAAATCAGCATTTTTTGGATTTGGTTTTGAGTCAGGAAAGGTGTAATGCAAACAGGTATAATGAAAAATGTTAATAACAGCAGATAAATGTTGGAAATATCAGTTATAACTAATATTCATTCTCTTTCATCACACTGTCATGGTTGGGAACCACTCCAAATGTGTACTTTTAAAAAGTGTTGAAATTATATCAGAGCTGTCACGATTAATCACATTAATCACAATTAACTACAATCAACATTTAGTGCATGATTTTTTAAAATTACAATTTATCACATATATTATTGTGCACACTGTAGCCGTTTTAACACAGAGATTCCACAATAAAGGCGAAAAGGAATGCCGGTCTCTGTTCTGCAACAAGCAATTCACACAAAGGTGTAACAGAGCCATGCACGTCCCAGCTTTCACACACACCCCGGCGTCCCGTGATCAGATGGCAGCCACTGCTCGAGCTGCTGCTTTCAATGAAACTCAAAACTCTGGATTTCTCGGTTCAAAACTTTGTATTTTCTAAATGAAATATGGGGAAAATAACATGAACATTCATTTTGATTGATTAGATCCAATAGACTTTTTTTCCTCCATGTTTCTGAGTTGGAGGTCCAACTTTAAGCAGTTTCACAGCGCACATATTTACATCGGAGGTCGGAAACTTCAGAGTACCAAGCTCACTTGAACACATCATGGAACTTATCAGACGCTGTTGTGAGCAGGGATGTGTCTGCTCTCTCCTCCCATTTATGGAGACAGCAGCGCACACTCGCCGTTGCAGAATGCCGTGAGGCCTTTCACGCTCGTTGCGGAAAAGTCTGTAGTCAACCACTGCTCCCATTGGACAAATCAAAGTCATCTACAACAATGGTTATCAAACATTTGTCTTTTTACTGTTTCCTTTTTTCCTGTAGGATTGTTCTTAAAGGAGTTCCTTTTTCACGGTTGAGTACATGTTAAATCTTCAGTCGCCCTATAAAGGCACGTCTGCAATCAGTTAGTTTAAGACTATTGAAAAGTCCAAGATGACTCTAAAATAGTTTAATGTACAAAATAGCAGAATTTAAAAATGCCATAAAGCAATACAAAACAAAATTCTCCTTTGATTTCAAAACCATATATCTTAATTATATAAGGTATTGATAATTATTTGGTAGATTCTTTGTTGACAACTGGTAAGAAGGCTTTTACCAAAAGATGTATGACGCCCTTTGAACATACAAAAAATAACTGGATAGATGCGTTGACGGAGATTTACAAGATGGGAAAGATAACAACAGATTTCAAAGTGGGTGCAATATATTAAACCTCTGAGACCTGATTTTGTAAACATTTCACAATGAGGGAGCGCTGGTTTTATCAATTTTTCAGGAATCATGTCCCCTTTTTTCCTTCCTTTTCTCCTTTTCTCCTGATTGTTATCATTTTCAAATTGGAAAATCAAAACTTTCATTTTATTATTATTATTATTATTATTATTATTAATAAATTTTTTTTCTTCTCATTATTATTATTTTTCTGTATCACTTTCTCCTTGGATGTGTATACTGTAGTTACCTTCTCTTGGCTCCTCTGAGTAGCCAAAAAGGTGTCCCAAAAAAGCATGTCAATAAATCTGACAAAGACCTAGAATTTCGATTAAGATTCTCAGAGGTTTGTTGGAATATTTAATTATGTATAATCTTGTGATAATGTACCTTTTCCTTTTCTTACCTGTAGACTGTATCATTGGGCAATAAAAATGAATTGAAAAAAACAGAAAGAAATAAAATGTTAAAAAACAAAAAAAAAGCCATAAAAAAGATGAGATAAATCGGATTAACTACCGAAATCCTAAAATAAATCCTGATTAAAAAATGTTATCTCTTGAAAGCCCTAAATCTTATGCATGAGGACTAATATTAACAATTGTTAAAATGAATGGAATTTTTTCTGTTTTCAGGCGTCATGCTGCCCTCGTTGACCTCCGCTGTTTACTTCTTCATCTTTCTGTTCCTTTGCACCTGGTGGTCTCTCTGCCGGACGTTTGACACCCTCATTTTCAGCTGCATGTGTGTCCTCATGGCCATCTTCAGCGCTGGACACCTCGTTGTCCTCTACCTCTACCAGTTCCAGTTCTTCCAGGAGACCATTTCACCTGACGACAGCTACATCAGGTCAGAAGAACTGCTGCAGTCACATTAACTGTTAAGATATTGTGTGCAACCATGTAAATGTAGTGTTGGTTTTTAGTTGGTGCAAAGTTCAAGTGATCAACATCTTTTTTTCATCTTTTCAAAAAATAAAATATGCCGCAATTTTCCAGCACTTCTGTCATTCAGAGGGCAGAAAAATCAGATGTTTCATTCAATAATAGCTCTGATAAACTGCTGCTTTACTTCTTAAAGAGTCAACATAATGCTTAAGACTATCTCCCAAAAATTTGGAAAAATGTCTTGGAGGAAGTCAAACTAATCAGCAATTCATCTCCGGTGTCTTGCTGACTAGAACAACATTATTATAACAAGTCTGTGTGATGTCTGCCTCTGTAATAATCTGAAAATACATGATGTGATGAAAGTGCTCTGCAGCCAGAGCTCCTCTGACTGTACAGTAATTATTGCGCCTGAGGCAAGTTTGTTTAAACGATGATAAATATTTACTATTGTTACAAACAAGAAGGAAAAGGCACTGCAGCTGGAGAGGAGATACTGAATATCTAAATCCTGCTCACAGCACATCAATATCAGCAGCAGAGCTTTTAGGCTCTACACTACAAACAGCGTTGTTTCATTATGCATGAGGAAAGGAGACAATCAGCTGTCTGTGGCTGCAGCAGTGAAACCATGCGGTTGAGGTTACACCACATTGTTGCACAACATGTCGACATACGTTAGTCACACTTGGGATGGAAACAGACTGGTAGTAAGAATCTCAGCTCACTAAGGTCAATGGCAAACTGAAATACAAAAACACCTGTTCATTCACTAGTTTAAGAAAAATACACTTCAGTGAGATCATACATTTATCCAGAGAACCATCATGTTGTATTGACTAGAGAAAAAAAAGTGCTGTTTTTGTGGGTTGAAAAATGTAGTAATATCTGAATTGGAGGAAAGAGTTTTTTGAATTAAAACATCTACTCTGTCTTCCTGGTTTCTTAAGATGAATATGCCTCTAAATAACAAGCTTTTATTTCAGCTTTACTTAACATAAAGGTGTTGTTATTTGTTGACTTTTACTTGGCACTAATTCTGATCCTTTGGATGTTGCATCAGCAGAGGCTAATAGATTTTAAATAATGCATCCAAAATGTTTGAAACTACATTCAGGTAGGCCAAGGAGTGACTTAAGAGAAAATCAGGTAACTGCTGAAAATACTGAATCCTCATAGAGTTCATCTGAGTCTCTGGCACGATACTAGAATCTCATTAAGTCAGACACACAGAGCAGATTTGTCTTAAAATACAGACATAGAATATCTCTGAGATAAAACCTCATTTCAGCCAAAAACACATTTTTCATAAACTTTCCTCATAAACTTATGAGAAAGATTGAATTATAGAAATCTTAAAAGATGAAAATGTGATCTAATGACCTTTGTCTGACTACAAAATTCTCATTCATTTATTTTTGAGCCAGAGTAAAAGTTGGTGCCTTCACCTTCTTAGACCTGAGCTTTTGTTTGGAATGCATTTTTAGTGTATCCCACCTATTTGGGATGGCTTGGATCTAATGAGTTTTGGAGGTCTTGGAAAAGTTTCCCTTAAAACTACTAGAGATTTCCAAAACAGAAAAACTTCCACGAATTTCCAAGATTTTGCCCCAAAAATTCTGTGAAAAGTGGTTAATACTTTTTTAAATCCCAGGGAGGGCTGGGGAAGTTGGAGAGCTGTCTGTATTTGTTGATTTTTGTTTGGTTTTGTCTGTTGTATTGTAGTTTGTATTGTTCTATGTATTTGTGTTAGGACCTCTTGAAAATAAGATGCTTCATCTAAAGGGGCTATCCTTGATTAAATTCAAATTCAAATAAAAACTCAAATTTCCTGAAATATTTCACAAATGTTTCAGTGAAACTTTCAGAAAAAGACTAAAGATTTAAATAAAATTTTCACCAGAAATTCAATGAATATTCCTTAATATTCCACCCAAAATTTCCAAACACTTTCCCTTAATTTCCATAATAATTTAGAGATATGTCAAAAGGTATTTCCTACCTCAAAATTTTCAATAAAATTCCAAAATATTTACAGATTAAATTTCCATTCATGGACTGACTCTTGTGCAACTTTTGAAGAAAATCTTTCAAAGTGTTCTTATAATTCATACGGAAAGAGTGAATGTGAGGCCTAATGACTTTGACCTTTGACCGATAGCCTTCAAATTTTGCACAGTTCAATCTTGAGTCAGAGTGAGTATTTGTGAAAAGTTTAGGAAAATCCCTCAAAGCATTCAGATGTTGTGTTCACGACATTGGATGGACTATTCAGCTATTCCCGGCACAGAAGCATCAATAGGACAGATTTTTATTGAATACATTTTAAGCTTTGTTTTACAAGTAAAGACAAATTTTGTAAAAATGGGTTATTAAACAACTAGAAATAACCCTCTTAAATTGATCATATTGTAACTAGTGATAAATGTTTCAGGAAACATTACATCTTGATTTTTAAATGGATCTAGATTAAAATAAACGTAGAAGGAGATGATAAAGGTTAGAGATACATACAAATTTCAGGGCTGATGCTGATACCAATGTTTAAACTAAAAATTTAGCCAATGGCTGATGACAATGATGATGGATTTTCATGACTTCTTTTGGTGTAACAGTCCCACAAAGCCAGGATTTTCTCTTATATTCGACCACAAAACAGATGGGGATTTGTCTCAAACCAGGAATTAGGTCTGAGCAAATAATCTAATTTTGATTGTGTCTGCTCCAATATTGGAATATTCATATCGGTAAACTACTACTTTCAATGCAACATGGTTTTACTTCAACACTTGTTGAAAAAAAACATTTTAGCTTGATAAAAATCCTCTCCAAAACAGCTGAAACATGAAACTATGAAATAGAATAGAGTTGAAAAATAATTAAAAACCATGTTTTTGCTAAATTGTCCATTTACCTTCCAGCACCTGATCTAAAAGCTGATATCATGAGGCCTTTAAAACATCCCCAGCAGCACTGTAGCTGTTTCTGTAGCTTTTGTCTCAGTGCCCTTGGTGTTGCAGGGTTTTATTGATCTCACAGTTTCTCATTTGAAAGCTGTGCGGCTGTGTGTCAGGACCGAGGCTATTTACAGCTATGTTTAGCAGAAACTGCCTTGGACAAAACCTTGTGCCCTCCCATTCTCTCCCCTGGTTTAGATGGCAGATAAGGTGTGAAAGGTGTGATTGCAGTTCTGCGTTGATGGTGTTTGAGTTAAAAAAAACACTCATTAGAATGAATAGACTCCTCTTACAACATCTACACAGTCAGTAATGAACTGCTAAAGCTGTGCATGCTGCGGTACACTTTATAGCAAAAGTACCGCCTCACAGACTTGGAGCACAATGTCGTCAAGTTTCCAGCTCCCAAAAGGGAATAAAGTTTTTCATGTTAAGGATACTTTTTCATCTTTTTAGGGTATTTCTTCCTCTCCTGGGCTTGAAAAACCCTCATTGTTTGACACTTTAATCTCAATGAGCCCCATAAAATACTCATATCAAGAAATTACAGGAAACTTTGCCTTTCTTATGTCTCTGAAGATCCTTAAATTAGGAAAAAAATTAAAATGCTTCAATCTCTTTGGGTCTCTGAAATACTCTAAGGTCAAAACAGGTCATTTTTCTTTCTTTGGGCCTCTTAAACAATCTACATATGCATTAAAATGATATTTTTATTTTCTTAGAGTGACTGATTGCTGTACTAATCTTTGAAATTCTGAAAAAAAAAAAAAAATTAAATCTCCTAAATTGCTTGAAGTCAAATAAATCAAGACTTTTCAGGCCTCTAAAAGTCTTTAAGTGGGACTAAAACAGGAAAGAATACTGCTTGCAAACTGTGATTGTGCAGCTTTTGCACCCTCTACACCTGTGCAAATAAGACAGAAAGAAACCAAATTAATAAACTCATTCAAAAATTTCAATGCTCCCTAAACTGAGCTGTGGCTCTGGTAGAATTTCTTTGCATGAGGCTGATTGCAACTATCCAAATGAGCCATTTGAGTGCATTTTGGGCAAAACTGGACCGATTCTTAGAAAGATTTATTTGGAGGCTTTTTATACCTCCATTTAGAGAGAAGGAAAATGGATATCTGTCACCTAAGAGACCTATGGTTGTCCACATCCTGGTGGTTTGTCCTTACTTATTGGCTTTGGAGAATTCATTAAAGGGTTGCTTGCATACTGAGTTGAGTTTTAGGTGGTCGACTTGTTGAGTAGCTCTGACTCATCATCCAGCTGATTTCTGCTCTATGTTCTGGTACAGAGAGAGCTGTAAAGTACGGTGGCTTTACCTCTGACTTCTTCCCAGTTGATTCTGGGGTGAGGCAGGAGTGTGTCTAAGCCCAACACTCTGCAGTCCCTGTATGGATGGGATAATTGGGCAGTTAACAGTGACAGCAAACTGCGGAGTGTAATTTGGCGATGTCTGGATCACTGATCTGAACTTTGCTGACGATGCTGTGATCCATGCAGGGACTGTAGATGTCCTTGTTGAAGCTCTTAGCTTGCTGAGTGAAGAGGCTGAAAAGCTGGAAATGCATGTGGACAAAAACGAAGATCCAGGCATTTGGGCATGCCTTGGATCAAATCTTTGGAAGTTGTAGAGCAGTTCACCTAACTAGGCAGCGTAATCCATCCACTGAGAGGCTCAGATCAACCACAGACTGACATGCTCAGGACAGTGGGGATGGGAAGGGTCACCTGCCTGACTGGGGAACGCCAGCTGCACTTCTCCGGTTACCCAGCCCACTTGCCTGGGCATGATCCAGCTCACCAGATACTGGGTGTCCAGGACCCAGTGGACTGGTACAGATGCTGGAAGCGACTGCATGCTATGTGGAGGGGGCAGCTGGGAGAATAACTGGCACAGGCCTGGAGAATGGCCAGGGCAGTACAGGATAAAGATTGACACAGCAAGGTGCTGAACCAGCATATGCTCCCATACTTGACCTGATAGGGGATATAATCAGAAAGAAGGGTGGGAATAACACAGAGGAAAGGAACCACAGGCCAGATTATAAATTGGGCTGCCCATATACAATGACCTGCTGTCCATCTGCACCCCAGATATGTTCATTTTCATGTGAATAAGTCTCTTCTAACTAATTAACATTACATAAATGGTGGCATTAATAGTCACATGTAGTTAAAATGAAAAAAAAGACAATAAACTCAAGGTTATGGGTATTCACATCAGTATTTATTAGGATTTCATGCACAAACTGTCTAGTGATAATGACAACAATTCTACTGTAAATGAAGTCTGAAAATGTTACCTTAAACTGAGTGTAATTATTATAATAAAGGGTTAAATCCCTCAAAGACGGTCTAAGGCTCAACTCCGACTCATGCAGACAAACCTTTACATATATGGTTCGTCTGGTCTGTTAAGCAGGATGGGGATGAGTGTGTTTTTTTGTGTTTTATCTAGATGAACCTGTCATGATGTCTCACTCGCAGATGGAATCTTATTTAACATCTTTTGACTCTGGACATCATAATAAACTAGAAAGGTGTCCACTCCCTTTCCCACTAATCATCTGTAAGTGCAGAGAACTGAGCTCTGACAGTAGGAGAGTGCAGCTGTACACAGCAGATAAATGAGGTGCCGAAAGCTCATCTTCACAATCAGACACAAAGCATGAGCAAACTGCATGGAGTCAGGCATGTTTGGGTTTGAATATCACTAACCCAATAGGCTTTGTAGACTTGATGATTTATCTTGGATGCATGTCAGTAGAAATTTGAAGTACAAAGCTACATTTGAACCAACAAATCCAAAGTAAAGGTAAATACAGACATAACGTGACATAAGTCGTGTCTGCAGTTTATTCTTATCAAAATTACTGCTGCACTCATTAACAGTGATGAGACATCACAAGTGGACCTTGATTTCCTGAAACTATTCTTTGTAAAGGATGTCAGAATTTAGATATTTAGATACTTTTTCATGACATGTTTTTCTTGCTATGTTTCACAGATCCATCTGGAAAACCACTCATAGACAGCGTTTGGGAAAGGCCAGAGCCTTTTACAAAAAACTCGGAGGGTGATTGGATAAACGTTCTGTCTGTCACATCTTTGCGGGCCAATTAGAGCAACAAAACACGTGACATAGCCGCTACCGAGCTGTGCCCCTACTGAAGGAGTAAACTCTATACAGAACTGCATAACGTCACGACTCCGCTGCACCCGAATGTACTGCCCCTCGACACTAGTTGGTCCTGTCACTTTCTAACCAGACCCAAACAGTTCAGACGGGAGCTTTGCAAGATGGATTCACCAGTGAGAAACACAGAAACAGGCATATCCATCTGCTTTGCAAGGTTAAGTTATAGGTGTAAACGGCCATTTTTAGAATTTTGATTGATGGAAATTATTTCAAGAAACACCAGCTGCCATAGTAAACATTTTAGGAAAAGTCAGAGACGAACAGATTTTGAAATTAAGACACAACTGAAAAACAGCCTTAGGTGAATTTTACCTAATGGCAGTACTAGTATTAATAGGTACCAGCTGATAAAAACAAGTACATCTTTTTTTTTTAAGTCAGTTGTGTGGAAAAGAAATAGATCAGTCAAATTTTGCAGGCAAACTCTTGCACTGATATCTGTGCAGTTTCAAAAGTGTCCATGAATTTGGCTGCAGTTTTTATGATTAAAAACAAACAAAAAACCATTTTGGGTGCATAGACCTACTTTTTGTCACTGTTGTATTGAAACAGCTATCAATGCAGATTATCATATCAGCGGCAATCTTAAGGCAAGTTAGTTGGAAACCAGTTAACTATGCTAATAAATGATAAAAATGTTTTCAGCATAGCTGAATAATAACAAAGATAACTCTTAACTTCACTGCTGACTTGTGCATCTATTGACTTGTCTTAAGGAGTGAAAGTGTGTATAAATGGGTGTTACATTCTAAAACAGTGACCTTCTCATGTTGGACACATGTTTTTACAGTCCTGTTTTTGGAAAGTTTGCCACTAGCTTCTTTGATAGCTCTTAACACAAACAGGGGAACTATTTCACCATCTGTCTTCTCCTCATGCGTCTGTGTTGACTTTCCACAGCACTGAGGTATTTCTGTCCTCTGCTGTGTGAAAACTGAGGCCCAATTTCATGATAAACGCAGCACGTTCTCCTCTGATCGGCCTGTTTCCTCTCTGCAGACTCAGGCAGGCACAGGGAAACTCTTACAGACGTAAATATGTGCAGCCCCCCTGTCGGACAATAGGCCACCTCAGTGCCTGCCCTAATTGTGCTTGTTGACAGTGACTCGGCCTTGCTGTCGGCCGGGTGTCGAGTGAGACTGTTGAGAGGCCTGGCTTCCAATCCGCTTCCTGCCTCCCTTCCTTACAATGGAAGTCCCCAGTCATGTGACCAGCTTCATGAGGCCTTCCCCAGCTGCGACAAGAAACCGCACAGGAAATGTGGTGAGGTCAGAGGGGGGTGTCCACTCCTCCACATGGCAAAGAAAAAAAGACTCAGGAGGCATCTAAATCTGTGGGGTTGTCACTGGAAGACGTCAGCACCTTTCCTGTTAAGCAGATGACCTTTATTCTGTTCAGAGGAAAATAAGTGAATCATGTGGCATCCTTTGTGGTACAAACAGGTTTTCAGCCTTGCTGCATTTCCCAGATTCCAATGTTAGGGCGTGGAAGGAGATTTTCTTTGCAGGAATGCAATAAAGTAAAATTCATCACCAAACCATGACACTACAGGTCAACTCTAAAGCTGTTTACACCAGGACAAGTCAGATGATATTTGACGTTGTATTCCAGCATTCAGTGTACAATGTAGGTAGCTTGATTATGGTACTGTGCCATTGGCCTAAGCACACAAGGGCCAGTACTGATCAGACTTTTAATAATTAACTTTACAGATCTCCCTACAGACTATTAGAGTATAAATGGTCAAAACACAGAGATGTCAACATTTAGATGTTAAACATCACAGTAAAATGAAATGTGTAAAAGTGAAGAAAAATGTAACTGGACAAAAGTAACTCAAAGCAGCACAACGATGAAGAGAAGGCACTGAGATAAAGAAAGTTTTTAGTAATAATTTGAAAGTGAACATAAGGATGGCTAATCTGAGATCCTCTGGCAGGGAATTCCAAAGCTTTAGACCCCAACCAGCAAGAGCCAGTAACCTTAAATCACGAATCAGGATTCAGGAACGAGCTGAAAGTTCTTGCCAGAAGATCTTAAAATCTGTCAGTTGCGAAGAAAGGTAACCCTCCGAGCCCTAAACTATTTTTTAGCGAATTAGTCTCACCTGGACTTTTTGTCTTTAAAAACTTGTAAAACATCAACCCTCTGATGCATTGTAAAGCTCTAGGCATCCTTTTTTAGGACAACCTGTCCTGAAAATGGTATAGGACTATAAAGACAAAAGAAAATAACGAAATGAAAATTGAAACTCAAAGCTTTTAATGTGTGACATGGTACAATAATGAGCAAAGCTTTTTTGTACATACTTATTCTCCCAGCTCTTGGGGACCAGAAGGTGAAAAAATAGTCATTCGAATGATTCACATGATAGCAAAAAATGTCCTTGCACTTTTTCATAGACTGATTTTGAGTCATTATTAAAAGCAGTTTCTGTCTGCAGTGAAACAATGGGCCACATCACGGGCTCTCTGTCTCTCTTTCTCTCCATTTTGAGCTATTTAGGTGGCTGATGCTTTATGGTGGCTAATGCTAAACTAGTAGCAGAACTATTAACTATTTCCAGGATTGCTAGAAAAGCTTCTGTAAGGGCTATGAAGGCATAGATAGCGTCATTAGAATGACACAGTGGCAGGCTGCGAGAGACAGAGTTATGATTCAAAAGTTATTTAACATTAAATAATGTATTGCAAATGTGTGTTCTATTTTGAAAACTATGTTTATGGTTTTTATGTATTGTTAATGAGATCTCGCAACCCACCTGCAGTACCTGCACTGCTCTTGCCTCTTGGAAAACAGCTACAACTTTCCAGCATCGTCAGTCAAATGAGCCATGTCTGTAATTACACATAGCTCCCAGACTTGTTACAGTCAAAACGAATAAGTTAAAAGATAAGCCTCTGTATGTTGAGTGCCATTTTAAACCTGAACTACTAAGACCAAAACTGCTTTTCAAACTAGACTTTCTATCTTCAGCTTTTCTGTCAAATAAAGGCCAAAAGAGTGGCAGCAGTTATGGCAATAAAGTCAAAGCACCCCCTGACATCAAGGCCAGACAATGCTTTTAAGCATAATTATAGCCTAATCTAGCAGTTGTAAGGTTTTGGGAACTGTCAGCCCTGAAAATTGATGGTTTTATCACATGTACTGCGTCATAGTGACCAACAAAAACCTGGGAGGAGTCCCAGGTCAGGTATCACCATATAGTCATGGCTGTCAGCCAAGTCAGGGCCTTCTCTCTCTGTGATCACCTAATCTGACACAGTGACCATTGTTAAAGACAAAGGGATGGGGTCTAACCTTGGCGTAAGGCTGAGTCCAGACACCCTACTTTGGTGGTTTGTTTAAGTGATCCCTCAGTCTTTATATACGAATAATAACTCAAGCCAGTTCACCCAATCTGGCCATACAAGGACTTTAAACTGGAGATAAAACATAAGCCATTGTGTTAAGCCCTCTTTTTGCTTTTAGTCCTTTAAAAAAGACAAAACACTGACTTTTTATTTGCTAATCTCCTCTTAAGTATTTCAGGTTCTCCTCTTTTGAGAACCTAGGATAACCGTAGATAACTTCGCAGGTTCATTAAGGGACGTTTTGATCCCCTCATTCAATTTGGCTTTATTTCTGGGATCAATGACTAGATTTATCGACGGAGAACTCCAAAGTCTCCCACACTGAAAGGAATATAATAAATTAAACTGTACACTTATCCCAATGAGAACAATCAAATCTCCTGATTAATGACATTTAAGGCTGTTAACAAAAGAATTAAGCATCAGTATAATTTATTTTATACCTCCTCACATGGCTGTTGAAATAACAAAGAATTTAAAGATTTTAAACTTGCTGTTAAAGACAAATTCATTGGTCAAAGTTCTGCTTTACATCTGATATAAACTCCAAAGTCACTACCTTGGTAATCTTGCAAACTGCCACATATACAGAAAGAGTTTCAGTGCAGTCATATATTTTGATTCATTATGCATATCTCATTCCTAATGCAGATAATTAGTTACACATTAGGCTGATAAAGGACTAGAAAATAGAAAAATCTGCATCATTTCATAATGCTTTTTTCTGCTTTGTTATGTCCAATCCAATCGTTAAACTGCAAGATAGTGCATATCAGTTAGAGGAAACCACAAACTCTTACATGTAGGAGTTTTAAACCATCAAAACTGTGGTAAAATTGCACAAAGATCAACCTTTAAATGAAATAATCATAAAAACAACTGTAACTCTTGTAGCATTATAACAGACATATTTTGAAAGTTGATTTGTATGGTTCAAATCATACCTTTGGTGTGATTTGAAGCATACAAAGGGTTTATGCAAAGGATCTCTTTGTTGACATAATTGCTAGCTTTGTTCATTCACCTATTCAAGATTTCACCTCTTAAGTCATAGAAAATGCCTCTTTCTCTCCTCACTGGCCTGTTTTTCTGTGTCTGCAGTGTATTTGGCATTTCTCCCATCGTTCAAACCAATTGCTCCTACACGTGGAAATTCATCGTGCACCCACGGCGTAAATGGTACCACTTTGTCAATCCCATCATGCTGCTGATTCTCTACTACACCCTGGCCACGCTCATCCGCCTCTGGCTGCAGGAACCCATCGACCAGCTGACGGTGAGGACAGCAAACACTTATGCAATTAAAAAATCACTTGGGAGTGGACCTTTTTGGTTCCCAGCCTTGAGTCATATACTGGGAAAAAGCCAATTATTTGCCCTGACAGGGTCAATATTTAATTTGTACACCTTTACATTTCACTAAATCTAAATTAAGTCATTTTAACTGCATGTGAAGCAACTTTGAAGAAGAATGTGACATAAATACTTGATTATTTGGAATTATTCTATTAGAATTATTTTAATGTCCTTTTTCTTGTTCCCAGAATTAAACAATATTTTGTGGTGTTTCAGAAAGAAAATTTCTTAACTGTCAATGCCTTTTCTTTTGGGCTCAGCTGCAGCTCTCAATTAAGTAAATCACAACCAAACTGTTAGGAAAGGAGCAAGATTGTTACCTTCAAATAAAATAACATCATCTATGTGTGATTAAACCCTGAATTTACACTACTAAAACCACGACTCACTGGAGAAAACTGCTGTCATTGTAAAACTGAGGTGGGTTCAGGCGGTCAGTAGACGTCACAGGTATTAAACAGGCTTTGGCACACAACACCTCCATACAGCTACTCAGTAAAGTCCAGACAGAGAACCAAAATAGTCCTCAGATTGAATTAAACAAGCAGCCAGGTGGCCTTGTGAGCAGAGAAACTGTATTGATGGAAGCTAACAGGAGGATTGATCCGTCCGCCGTAGCTCAGGTGTTATCTGAGACACTCTTGTTCTAATTTTGAGCGTGAAGGGACAGATGCATCTTGGCACCTGGTTTCAGTGTTACAGTGCTGTAAGGAGACTGAACAAATGTAACTGTTACATAACAACTCTGAACCATGGAGGCATGAGTCTTTGAGATAGACATTGTTTGTTGTACCAGTTTTTATAAATAAATCTCACTGGTGTAAATGAGTAACATTAAAGGAATAGTTCACATTTCTTAGCTTTTATGTCCTCATATGTGCACTGCTGTAATCATTGCATGGGCTCAAACCTTCAAAACATCCCACCTGGATGTCCTTTTTTCTCAGAAAAGCAAAACTTACTTGACATAATGCAACAAATTAACAGCACAGGATTTCTTACACATAGCCCATAGATGGTGTTTGGAATGGACAAACCTTTACAAAAAAGGAGATTGGACAGACATTCTGTCTCTCACACCCATTACCGGCAAATTAGAGAAACAGAACATGTGATATAGTACTGTTGTTCTCAGCTCGTCTGGCATCAGGACCTTCCACCGCCTAGTAATGAGAACTCTTGTTTTAAAAATGTTCAACTACTCAAAGGTACTTTCTGAAAAATTTCAGACCCTGAATCAAAGTAAACATGATTGATGAAAGAGACAAGAAAAAAAATGTTAACAAGGTGCACTGTTATAGAAGGACCTAGGTGCATACATTTAATTTTACTTCTTTATCCGAAACAGCATGGAAATTTGGTGATTTCTTGTGAAAAGTCATAATTATCTTGGAAAAAAAGCATTTTATATATGGGGAAAAAGAGATAGATATGTTGAAATCTGGAGGAAATGACCAAAATTTGCTTGTCATCGCAGAAAAACCTAAAAATTTATGGATGTGCTTATGTACATCATAGACTTTTTACCACATTCTTACTTTCCTGGCACACCTTTGCCACCCACTGGAAACTGCTCCATGACCCACTTTAGAGTTCTGACCTATCAGTTGAGAACAACTGGTCTACAACATCATACTGTTAAGATATTTTTATTGTTTTAGGATGTTATTTAAGAGATTTATCCTTTTAATTATATTACTACATGAATTCCTCAGCAGTCATAGGAATGTAGAATGTTAATTTTTTCATCCATAAATTTTGTTTGGGGTGACATTAGATTTTTTTATAATTTCAACACAAAAAGGTTGAGAAGCGCCACCATAGACAACTGAGAAAACGACTATAACCTCTGCTACTGGACTGGAGTGTGCAACAAGCCATCTGGTTATGTGGCACCTTATCTGAAAGGGTGGATTTGGGTCTTTGCGTCAAAGCACAATTTTGGGACAAGCCTGGTGTCGTACCTACGCTGCAGCAAGAGTGACATGCATATAAAAACATTCTGTAGAAATGTCTTTTATTGTTGATATAGAAGCATTACTCTTAGTTTAAATTTGTTTCATGCCAGCTATAAACTCCTCAACAAAACTATAAATATGATTATTATGTTAAACCAAACGCTCTTTGGCTAGATTCTCATCAATGTACAACAAAGTCGAATTTATCTTTTCTCATCTTACTGCTGTTGAATTAAAACTGTCTTCGGCAGATATTTGAAAGCCTCTGTAAAAAATAACCATCTAATGATGTGACTGTGTCTTCCCTTTTATTTAGGGTGAAATGACTCTTTAAAGGCTATTCATGCATCCATCTTTATCGCATACATTCTCAAATCCTACAACATAACTGGACCGGCTGCCCTTCTCAATGAAACATTGTGTGATCCAGCTCTAGGTTTAGCTCAGAGCTCCAGGCTCAGCTCCTCTGTCCTGTAATGGAGTTATAGATTAGTGTTTTTATAGTGGGGTCAATACTTCCCTGTAAACCTGCAGGACTGTATGCATTATTGATCTCCTCCCAGAATGTGTGTGTGTGTGTGTGTTTTCACCTACTCTTACACTTTAAATGACGCTGATAATAAAACATGATTACAGGATAAATCAGCAGCTGACAGCGTTGTTCAGTAGTGAAGATGCCAGGTTGTGATTGCCTTCAGCTTTGCCAAAAAGACAAGAAAAGTCTGGATGCTCTGTTGATTTAACATTTGGATTTGTGGTTTTTTTTTATTGTTTATTCAGTAGTCTGTAAGAATCTGATAAAATACAGTCTGCTCTCTTGTATCTTTGAATTTATTGATTCCCAGTTTTGGGAAATTGACTTGTTGCAACAGCTGGAATAAAGGACAGGGGTAAATAAGTTAGAAGTGACGCCTGTGAGCTACTTCAGGCATACAACTCAAACTGAACTGATTTCATACCTTACAATCATTATGATCAAGTCCCTTGACAAACCTCCCAGTTTGGTGGTCTATTTAAGCTTTTAGAGTTCCTGTCTCTCCCATTGCCAGCTCTGCTTTTAATCTGTGCTGCACTCTTACATGGGGAGGCACCTGGCTGCAGACGGGGGGCATGCACCATCTTCAAGGCCTGTTCTAAATACATATTATCACTGCAAAATATCAACATTTATCATAAAGGTGGAAATATGAGATATGTTTAGCAATGATTATGTAATTTCAACTAGCAGCCAGTTAGATGGAAAAAAATATTACTACTACTATGGCAAACTTTAAAGGATGTTTAATCTTGCCCATTCTACCAAGGGCAACTGTAGTTTGACTTCTGCTATGGTGTCTTGAATACCGATAGAAAACTTAATTAGAGTTTAATACTATTTAATATTGTTTTGCACAGAATCCTACCTAATAATTTCCAACTTCTACAGACTCAGACCATTGACATGCAATGGTAGGCAGTTCCTTTGACCTCACGGCTTGGGTTTTGCTCTGATATGCATTTTCAGACATGAGGCCCCCTATAAAAAGGCGTGTGCCTTTCCACATCATGTCCTATCATTTTAATGTAATTTAATTTCAATGAACCACAATCAAGGTGTATAAAACATCTCAGCATCAGACTGCAACATAAAAATGAAAAAAGTGAAGGGGGTTTGGATACTTTCTGAATGCACTGTAATTGTACTGGGACTGTCAATAATATCAAACAGTTATTAAAAGTAATCAGCTATCAGAGCACACAAAAATGTGGTACTCTGAAGTCCTTGACCGTAGTCACATTGTCTTATCAGACTTGATCAGCTCACAGGCTGGCTCAGACTTCCAGACAACCTCCACCCCCCACCCTCCACAGTAGCACCCTACACAGCCCAACTCTCACTAATTGCAAATTAAAGCCAATTTGTAATAATGATGCCAGATTATAATATGAAGTAGAAATGGAAAATCACATTCTCTTTAATGAAACATGTTTTATCTTTTCTTTTGCTGGTGCAGAATTTGGCTATATCAGAATTTATTTTTGAGAGCCTGAGACAGAGCCTGAAACTGTACTTAGAATAACAAGAATAACCTAACAAATGTGAACAGATGAATGCATGTGGCTAACATACTGGTGAGACATGGTATTTTTTGTGCAGCTTCTGAGTATTTCTTGGTATCTGAGCCATCTGGACACTGCAAAGAAAATTAGAGAAACATAGAAAGTCAACAGTAACAGATCCTGATAATTTAACTTACATAATTTCCTCTTTAAAGGTCACCCAGCTCCTCCTCAGTTTCTGCACTCCTACACAGTAAAACGATGTTCAATAGAGGCTGATTAAAACTGTGATTCTTGAGAGTATCATCTCTGTTTCAACAATAGTAGAATGAGCTCAGAGCCCCTTGGTGAAGATATCAATCGTCCAATCTTTGTTTTTTCAGGACGACAAGGACGGCGATATGTGCGAGGAGGAAGATCTGGATGGAAACAGAACAAATAACTCAGCCAACAGGAAGAGACAGCTGTGGTGGGGATCACGCCAGGGCACAGACGAGAAAAATGTACGTCAGGATCAATGCACACATGTACATATAACAAAGTATTGATTATTTTATAGGTCATTAAATATGTAATCATCTTTTGTTTTGCTTACTACACAATACGTTTTATGGATCTCATTTCAAACATGCATTTTCTTAGCTTTCCATCACATGAATTGAAAGTGTAAGATGCATATAGTTCAATTTAACTTTTTAACTAGACTTTGAATAAAGTTGCCAAATTGTTCATACTGGATATAAAACTGCATAAAAATATTTGTAATAAAGAAAAAATGAAAAACATGAAAAACAATAGCTGTGTCCCATTTCAGGGGTAGCATTCTTGAAGGGTGCAGCCTTTGTAGCCTTTGCACCCTTTCAGACAAAATGAATAAGTGAAGTCACTTATCTTAATCTGTTGTAAAGATCACACATAATCTGAAGTTTTGAGACTCTCCTTGCCATGGTATGGAATTTAGTGCAGTATCAATAAAAATCACAAAAACAAAACAACAAATGAACACTTGGAAAAAAAATGATGTCTGCATTTATTTAAAAACAAATGCACTTTGAATATTACAATATTTGTAAAAATATGGTAGGTGTGCATTAGGCTCAAAATATATGCTTATACTTTAGCTCCAGTGTGTTTTCTAACCTTCGTTATCCACCACTTCCTTAAGAGTCTTTTGGCTTGGCCAGATTCTGCTCCTCGCATCTTCACAAATCTTTTCAGAGTGATGATTTGCCAAATGATTCCTCATGGTACTCATATTTCCCATCAAGTGTGTCACTGCAGCATCTGCAGTTTATTTTGTCTATCACTTTTTCTCCTCTCTGATTTCTTAACAGAGAGAGACTAAAATGCTTCCACACATCCGCTTTATAAGTCGCTGGAGACTCCTCAATCTCAAGACCTATCCCTGGAAGCTGTCATTAAGACGCTTCTGTCACTGCAATACCGCAAAATTAATAATACCATTACATCTCCAGTATTAAAAGCCACTTAACTGAGTTAAAACCAATTACCTGTAAAAGTTATTCTGTAAGACACACTTTCAGTATTTATTTTTTATATGAAACTTTTTCTGAATCCTTGATACCAGTGTGACTTTTAATGTTTGCATTTATGATAAAAGCCTGAGATACACACCATCATTTCAGCAAGTGTACATCACACACTGCATATTGTGTAGTGGAGTGCCCACTTCATGACTAAAGATGCACTGGGAAGCATGATAGCTTACAAAAGACCAGTGGAAGTGACCTGCATGACTTGTGGACTGTGATTCTGTGCCTCACATAATCATATGCTGACACCATAACTGCTGTACTGGTAGCTTGCAGGATTACAAACTCTACATGGCAGAAAAAGATACCAATAGAGCATATTCCAGATTTTACAGTTTCGTTCAAAATTGTATCACTTGTCCACTCTCCCACCTTGTATATAAGGTCTGTAATGAATCTCAGGATGGATCCTGCATTGGCTGGGGGAAGGAGGATGCATTTGTGGAAGGGGTCTTTGAAATGGGACAGCCTTTTATGTGCCGCTGTGACACAATCAGTCCACAAATGTGTCTTTATAATAATGCAAGCCCTGAAATAGGACATAGCTACAGATCCCAAGCAGTCTGCTTGTTTCCACACCTCTCATACCATGTTACCAGCTGTGTGGGGCCAATCCTTATATCTTTCACTTTTATAAAATAAATTTTCAAGTGTAAGAATTCTGATTCTAAAAGTTCAGAAAGGGGAGTGATAGCTTAGTGGTTAGCTTGCACACCGTGTATGTGGAGTCGGAGCTGTGGCGCCTTTCCTGCATGTCATTCCCCCTCTCTTATTGCAGTCCTTCTCTATAAATAAAGGTTTAAAAAGCTCAAAATAAATATAAATATAAAAATGAATAAATATAAAGATACATTTTAAACAGATTGCATAAAGTCAACATTAAATTGATTTTAAATATAAACAGAAAATGTGTTATTACACATTCAAACAAGATTAATAAAACAAATCTTTAAATGAGAAAATTCAGCCAAATGTAAGCTCTGATTCTTGGGTGAGGAGCAAGCATCTTCCTCTCAGCCTTAATATGAACATTTATCAAAGATTATTTGATCTGCAGAGTGGCAGGAGACTGTAAGCTGCATGACTGTACAGAAAACCTGCTTTACTTCTAACAGAAAAACAAGTCTTTGTTAATCTCTAAACTCAAGCTGAAATTGTTGATTGTTTGCCAGATTTTGCCTCCATAATAGACTCATACCTGGAAAGATTTCAACAGAAAATGCACACAAACTCCCTCTCACACACACATTTTGACCTTGTTCCCACATCAAGGTCCGTAGTCTGTCTCTGCTGGCCACCTCCTGAGGTTTAAAAGCTTTTAGGATGCACAGACACAGATGAGTGATGAGCTCGATTTACAGAGTAGTGCTGCTTGACTTTGTTCCTGCTCATCAGTGTCTATAAAGAACGAGGAGGCCTTTGACTTCAGGAGCTCATCGATAACACACCTTGCCTTGTATGCTCTTTTCTTTCTCCTCCTAGCTCCTCTCCACCCAGGATGGCATCAGTACAACCGAGGTGGGGGCTACTCTGGATTACATTTGTGCATCTTACCCCCTCCCTCCCTCTGCCTATCTAGTAATGTTGCAAGAAAAGGAAATGCTGCAAAGTGCTTTTCACACTGCACCTAGTCAGAATGGAGTTAAACTTTATTTAGCTGTTCAAAGTTAACTCTTTACTCCTTGCAAGTGAGCCTAGAGGGTCTGTTTACACCAGTGGCTCTTGGTCTAGCCTCAGGACCCAGAACCACTTTATTTATAAGGAATTTCAATGATAAAAAATGTGCAGATTGGACTTTAGATGGAACAAAACACATAACCTGAAAAAAGACAGGACAAAAAAACTTGTTGGTAACGTTTTCATCTTAGTGGGCTCTCATTACCTAGAGATTTTTTTTAGTAATAGTGGTAATATTTTAGTTATTTCTCAAGAATAAGGTGGTAGTTGCCTTGTAATAAGTTGGTATTTACCAAGTCATAACTTGGTAATATCAAAAAGCATTTAGCTAGTAATGATGTATTAATTATCAAGTCATTACTCATGATATTGTCGCAGTTCTTTGGTAATTAGGTTGTATTTTACCCTGACCCTAACCCTCATAATATGGTGGCAGGTCTCTGGTAATTAGGTTGTATTTTACCAAGTAATTTCAAAGAAATAAGATGATAGCTTCCTACATAAGTTGATTGATTATTCCATATTTCATTATTTCTGGCACACTAAATTGAAGTGTGTCCTTCCTAAATAATTTTCAAGTAATTTTTAGGGTTAGGATTAGGATTAGAGGGTGAGCGTTAGGGTAAAGGTTAGGATTAGAGGGTTAGGGTTGGGATTAAGGTTAAATACCATCTAATTACCAAAGGATTTACACAGTATCACAAGAAATTACTTGTTAATTAATAGGGCTGAACGATTTGGGAAAATAATCTAACTGCGATTTATTTCCCACAGGATTGCAACTACGATTTGATATGCAATTGTTTCTTAAATTCCTTACATTATGTTTTTTTGTTTGTTTGTTTTTTTGTTTTTTTTTACCAACAAACACAAGCAATAAATAATTCTATATTATAACCAACACAATATTAGATAAAACTAGGGCTGAACAATTTTGAAAAATATGTAATTGTGATGATTTTGACTCATTTTTAGACTTGGATAGGAATTGATGTATTGAAGGGAGTTGGGATTTTTATGTCATTCTTATATTTAATAAAGCGTACAAAAAATTAGGATTTTTGTAGTCTATTCTAAAAAATTGCCTGTGGATGATCATGATTGCATGATATGTAATGCATAACATCTCTGCTGCAAAAAACTATTAAACTGCTATTTTGACACAAACTTCAGGTTAAAGAAATAATACACTTTCTGCGATTTTAAAATTGCAGCAGGCCATATTGCGGTTTAATCTAATTTTCGATTAATTGCCCAGCCCTAATAATTAATATATTATTACGAGGTAAATGTTTCCTTTTTAATAACCAAGTTATAATTTGGTAAAATGCCAACTCATTACAAGGTTAATACCAGATTATTCCTAAGAAATTTCTAGATAATTGCTCTTATTTCTATAAAATTGTTAGGTAATTAGGGCCCACTAGAATGATAACCAACATGTTTATATATGCAATGATTACAGATGGATGTGCATCCAAACATTTTATTTTAGTCTGTTTTGCCATGGTATTACTTAAAATTTGGTTGTTTTACAAAATCTTGAGGAATGTCTCTATGTTAACAAAAGCATGAATCTATAGGTTTGTACACTGAAATTTCATGAAACAAATTTTTCCACCTATTAATACCTTTCCGCTCAGGGTTGTAGGACAGGATGTAATGCGCAGTGTGAACAGTAAGAAAATCCCTTTACTTTCCTTACGAAGCCAAACAGCAGTAACAAACCATATGAAAGCTATAAACGAGAAATAAATGTCTGTTATCTACTCTTTAATGATCTTATAGGTGTTACTCCTGTTTGCCTTTGTGGGACTGAATGCTGAACGGTGATGTGGCATCCTCCCCTCATAAAAAGCCTTTGCTCTGATGGGCAGAAATCTGATTGTGATCTCTGATAATGTTTGACAGGCTGTCCCCGCCTCAAACGGGACTTCGTTTGATTTCGTCACCACTGAGAACGGGCCGGTCTGTCTGGACTTGTACTCAACCCCGCAGTATAAAATGGACCCAGCTGGTGATGGGACAGGTGAGCAGAACACCAGTTTACTTTACAGTGTCAGATTTCCAAATGCTCTTTAAAAGAACAAACTAAAACACGAGAAAACTAATTACAAGAGGTGGGAATTATAGAGTAACTCCTGCTTTGCTACACTATGATACACTATGATACAACACTACCAACGACAGAGTTAATATCCCATTACAGTAATTCTGGAGTACCATATCTGTTGCAACACGATTCTGTAATGATACAATCAATATTAAATAACTGAGGAGTATAAAAGGCCTTAAGAAGGCATGGTATCAACACAGCAAACACAACATGACAAGACATGACACAGATATGATATATGACATGACACAACACCACAAGATGCCACACTGAACAATAAGATACATGGCCTTGATGACGGTATCACACCAAAAGACATGAATGCCCCTCAAAAGGTAAAGTTTAGGATTTATGTATTGAATCTCTGCAGTTTGGTTGTTGTTTTAACTTTTATTGTGCTTTCTCATTTATCAACATAAAACAAGATTAATATGGCGTATTTAGTCATTTTTATTGTATCATGACATATTAGCTCCAGAAATACTAAGTGTCTTGGCAAAAGGACAGATGCAATTTGTAAGTTTTACAAATCTTTCTTGCAGCAACATCAAAAAGTCAAACCGCCTGTCACCACATCATTTGAGTTGGAGGAGGATAAATGGTCAAATCAAACTATAAACATAGCTCCACTTTACTGTCATTTGGTTTTACTGCCATTATTTTTTACAACCACACTTCTCAGATTGTGGGAGTAGACATTATGGTTTTAATTTTATATAAATCCTCTATTTATGTAAGGAAAGTTTATATTTCCAGTAAGTGTGTTTCTGTCCAGGATTTTGGCCTGTCAATGTCCTCATTTTTTTCTGTAATATTTTCTTTTCCTTGTTGTTTTCTTATTTGTAAATTCGTATTTGTACTTCGCCATTTTAACCCCTTAACGCCTGTTGTCGTTTATTTGATACATACTTTTATGATACCTCTATCTAATCAATATGCTCAATAAATGACTCAAAAAAAATTCTGAATACAATTTGATAAATGATAAAAATGCCCTCAAGTGGATTATCAGTCACCAAAAACAGCTAATGAATGAAATGAGATACTAAGAATATATTTGTTAAATTTTATGGAAATTTCGATTTTTTTTTTATTTTAGTAGAAAGTTAAATAAACATTTCAGTTCCAGAAAATTGGAATTTTCTGGCTATTATTTATGTTTTCAGGCTTTAAGGGGTTAAAATATTGCCTTCACTTCTTTAAATATATTTCTTACCCTTTTTTTTTTGTTTTCCCTTGTCTCAAAGGAAAATTTCCTAACAAAAAAAATGTGCATGGTGCGGCTTAGCGCAGTTCCAAAACTTCTCCAGAAAAAAATTTCTAGACAAAATGTTGGCAAAAATTCCCAAAGAAAATTTGAAAGTATATTCCATATTACTGTGTGACTTCAGTATCTCTACATCCTGTTATTTCATGCACAGTCCATGAAATTGTCCCATAATTTCGACAAACGTTATAGTTTGGCCTTTGTCAGACAGATTTCGACCGTTCCTACCTTACTTGTCCTTCTTAAAGTGTCCCCAACTCTCTGGAAACTTTAAACCTAATCACCTGAGTGCCTCTTTTCCCTTTATAAGACCACTGAGCCTCATAACTAACAGTGATTTGTGTTTCTGTGTCCAACCAGAGAAGAAGGAGGAGTGTGTGTATGAAGTGTGTTTGCCTCCGGAGAATTCAGAGCTGGACGGAGGAGAGGAGAAGTCCGAGGACACAGAGGACGGGATGAAGAAAAGAGGAGTCGGTGCGATGGTCAAAATCTTCCACTTCATCATGAAACAGAGCTACATCTGTGCTCTCATAGCAATGATGGTGAGTAATGCAGCCCACAGACGGTGCTACAGCACTACAGGAGCTAGCACTGGGACAAAAAATAAACAAACTGTTGCTAATGAAGATTTGACAGTTGTTTTCCAGTTGGCAGCTGAATTTCACACGACAAAAACACAGCTTTATAATAAGAAGTAACAGGTTTGAACCCATAGCCCTGCCTGAAACATGCCGATGTGACTAGTAGAAGCCAGAGCTTCATGCTGCCTGATCAACTTTGATTAAGAAACCTTTGAGCAAGGCAGTGAATCCTGCTCTGCTCCAGTGGAACCACTGGCTGACCAACAGGAGGAAACTGTGGTTGTACTGGGCAGCTTCCGTGGCTGGATATCTGGCATGATATAACTCAAAAAGAGCATCTGTTCTTAGTTTAAACATTCCTGGATGAATCATAGTTAAATAAATTTGACTAACAGCTACTTTTTTTACTTCATGGTGGCTTGGGAGCACTCAGACTCTGTAATTTATTAAATGGCACATGGAAAGTGGGTTTTTGTTCTCATGCAGCAAAGAGAAGCAAGTGAGACTGAACAATAATCATGACTCACTGACAAAACTTCATGGATATTGCATGCAAAATATGAAAATCAAGGTAGGGTTCAAGTTTGCTCCATTGTTCAGGTCTTTGGAAAATGGTTAAACAACTATCTTTGGCAACACTGTTTACAGGGTTATCTTGAATAAATTCATGCATCCTTGAATGAAAAACAGTATGAACTTATGCTTTAATTCAAAATGAACTATCAGTAATGTATTTGTATTAATGCTATCAAATACCTCACTTAATACATAAATTATTGCATAAGTTTGAACATGAAATCTTTGCTTTAACACCCTGTAGTTGTTTTCTTTGCTAGTCAAGTAAGGTTTAGAAATTGGCAAAAAAGATCTCGGTAACACTTTCTAAGGCCCCTTTCTGTAATGCATTAAAACATTAAAAGTATACTTATAATGTGTTATAGGGCACCTATAATGCTGTATAACTATGATAAAAGCATTCATGACTACTTATAAAGCCTTATAACAGGAAGCATGACTAATTATAATGCCAGTGTTATTGACTTATAACTAAATGCACTGTAAGTCATTATAGACACTGGTGTTATAATAAGTTATGCTTACTGTTATAAGGCATCATAAATAGTCATGAACATTGACTCTCTCCCTCTCTCCAAATCCAGACTCAAAACTCACCTGCTCAGAATAGCCTATTCTTTGTAATCACTTTGTCCCATTTTAAACTGTTTGCTTTTATCTGTTGTTTCTATTGTACTTGTTTTTATCTGTAAAGTGACCTTGAGTGTTCAGAAAGGCACTTATAAATGTATGTACATGCTGTATAACCATAGTTATGAGTATACTTATAATATTTTATAATTCATTATAGAGAGGAGGCATAGAAAGTGTTACCAAAATATCTTTAAATAATTTATAACATGAGAAGTACTTCATTCGAACCACTTACAATATAATTTGTGTTTTCTAAGATAGGTGAGCTGCCTACCAGTGTCATAAGGCATAATGATGTAGCTCTTAATGTTTCATCTGTTATCTGTCCCCCTCAGGCGTGGAGCATCACATACGTCAGCTGGCTGACGTTTGTCTTCCTCATCTGGTCATGTGTGTTGTGGATGGTGCGAGACCGGAGGCGATATGCAATGCTGTCGTCTCCCTTCATGGTGGCCTACGGAAACCTGCTGATTGTTCTGCAGTACATTTGGAGTTTTGAGAACATGTCAAGTATCCCAGGGCTCTTTGTCAAGAAGAACAACCCTTTCCACTCACTTTCATCCAAGGTTTGAGAGCTTGAATTAAGAAATCTATTAATTTTGACACTTCCATTTATGTCTGATTACCTTAACTTTAAATCCTTAAAACTGACCTTTAAATGACATCCTGTGATCTGAAAACACACATTGTTTCTATGTGTGGCTAATGGATTTTTTCCCTAGATCTTAACACTGTCGGACAGTCTCTCCAGTAGTTCATTAACTAAAAGTAGATTGGAGTCTTGCAGTGCTGTCCTGAAGGAGAAGGTCAGGTTTGCAGTGTTTTGACATGTTTGGAGGAGTTCAAAGACTTCCATGTTGGCAGCGACTGGCTCGACTTTAATGTGTCCCCATTGAGGATTTTATACTCAGATGCCACCACACTCGCTGTGGCTTCAGTGTGTTATGTCTTAATCAAACAGGGCATTCATTTTTTGGATGTTACTGTTACTAAAACCTGAGTCAACCTTTAGAAACTCCAGTCTGATTTGTATATATGTATATGAATTTATTTATCTGCTCGTACTTTGTTGTAGCCACCTGCAATGTGCTCTCAGTGAGTTTAAGTAAATGCAGATGATTTGTAAGTTCGCCTCTTCTTTTTTTGCTGCTTGTCTGTTTGTCCCAACATTTTATTTATCGTGTGAAGGTCCTGTGTCTGCTGAGCTTCTGGCTGCTGCTGAGACAAACACTCACAGAGAGACGAGAAAAACAAGATGAAGACAGCGCTGGTCTCTCAGACGTTCATGTGGAGGAAGAGAAGAAGAAGGGTAAGCTCTTACCTTATCTATATTATATAGTTGAACAGTTAACAGTTATGACATAGGTTGGAAAAGGAAACACGAGCTGCTTGTACCACCTGTTATAACGTATCAGTTATACCTGCCTTATTTAGAAAAAACATGATTGATTTTATTATGAAAACTGTTGTTAAATTTTAGAAACATTTTTAGAAGCCAGGTTATAAAGAAACTTTTCTGTGCCTTTGTTATGGAGCTTTTTGCTACATTTTATCTGCACAGTAAACACTTCAGTTTAGTTTGCCTTGACTGAACAATGCTGAGGCTGTGCTGCAGGGATTTCAGCTTTTCTTCCTCCCTGTTCACATGGTCAAAAAGTCTAATTTCTCATCCACTGATAACTTTTGAGATTAGATAAAAACCTAATCATTCAAATAAATTGTTTGAGCAAATTATTCGGAATCTATGGAAAGACTCAAAACTCATTTATCTACCGTGATGCTCTTGAGAACTGTTGTAAAGTAACTTAACTTTGTGAACCGTGTTCATTATTTCGACATTTTATCTACAAAGACTTGTGCACTCACTGGCCACTTTATTAGGTACACCTGTTCAATGCTTGTTAACACAGATAGCTAATCAGCTAATCACATGGCAGCAGCTCAATGCATTTAGGCATGTAGACATGGTCAAGACGACTTGCTGAAGTTCAAACTAAGCATCAGAATTAGAAGGAAAGGGGATTTAAGTGACTTTAAATGTGGCATGGTTGTTGGTGCCTGACGGGCTGGTCTGAGTATTTCAGAAACTGCTGATCTACTACAGTTTTCACACACAACCATCTCTGGGATTTACAGCGAATGAAAATACCTTGTTGAAGTCAGAGGTCAGAGGAGAATAGGAAGACTGGTTCAAGATGATAGAAAGGCAACGGTAACTCAAATAACCACTTGTTACAACCAGGGTATGCAAAATACCATCCCTGAATGAACAACACATTGAACCTTGACGTAGATGGGCTACAGCAGGAAAAGACCACAGCTGGTGCCACACCTGTCAGCAAGAGCAGAAAACTGAGGCTACAATTCACACGGACTCAGCAAGACTGGACAGTAAAAGATTGGAAAAACTTTGCCCAGTGCTGAATCTCCGTTTCAGCTGCAGCATGCAGACGGGAGGGTAAGATTTGGGTGTAAACAACATGAAAGCATGGATCCATCCTGCCTTGTATCAATGGCTCAGGCTGGTGGGGGAGATATTTTCTTGTCATACTTTGGGCTCCTTAGTACCAATTGAGCTTTGTTTAACCACCGCAGCCTACCTGAGTATTGTTGCTGACCATGTCCATCCCTTTATGACCACAGTGTACCCATCCTCTGATTGCTACTTCCAGCAGGATAATACATCATGTCAGAGAGCTCAAATCATCTTAAACTGGTTTCTTGAACATGACAATGAGTTCACCGTACGCCAATGGCCTCCACATTCAGCAGATCGAAATCCAATAGAGCTCCTTTGGTATGTGTTGGAACAGGAGATCTGCATCATGGATGTGCAGCTGATAAAGCTGCAGCAACTGCTTGATGCTCTCATGTCATCATATACCAAAATCTCTATAGAATGTTCCCAACACCTTGTTTAAACTATGCCTTGAAGAATTAAGGCAGTTCTGAAAGCAAAAAGGGGGTCCAACCTAGTACCAGCAAGGTGTATAAATAATAAAGTGAGCAGTGAGTGTATGCTTAACTTAGGAAACCTAAAGGAGACATGCATCCAGACATTTGTCACTTATTTTCCCATGATAATGAGTCATCTTTGAAGATTTTTCTATAATTATTTTTCTCATATCCCTAAAGTTGTAAAAGCACACAACTGCATGGTAGAATGTTATGCAGCTGACTAGCACAGTGATGAGCCTAGTATTTAGGTTTTTTTAGAACTTGGTTTCCTGTTCTGATGCAATAATGAGATAAATTAGTATCTCATATTTGTGAAATCACTTTTATTTATTATCCTGAGATAATGAGAAAAAGTTGTTGAAATCTCAAAAAAAAAAAAAAGTCTGAAATGACCAGATTATCTTGAAGAACAGCATTTTTGGAAATAAAGAGGTAAATGCATCAAGACCTCTATGAAACAACCAGTAATTACTGTACATTTTTCACAGGAATATTGTGTAAATCAGATGTATAGATTTATGTCCTCAAACTTCAAACATGTGACACCATCTTTATGCATTCATATATTATATTGGGCTTCAATGTACATGTAAAATGATTAACATTTATTTCAACTTGTAAACAAAAGTTAAATAAAAAATATATGGTGAAGTGTCTTTAGACTCATTACTTGACTCCTCATTGGAGGTGTCAGTAAGTCTCAGTATGAATTACTGCAGAGTTTTCTGATTGGCTGCTGTGTTTTATAGAGGAGGAGGACTCTAATGAGGGAGAGGAGCAGGACATCATGCAGGTTCTGGGTAACATGGTCATGTCTCTGCTGGTGAAATACTGGATCTACATCTGTGGTGGCATGTTCTTCTTCGTCAGCTTCGAGGGAACTATCGTCATGTACAAAATCATCTACATGATGATGTTCCTCTCCTGTGTAGCACTCTATCAGGTACCAAAACAACAGTTTTGAATTTGTAACCAACATGATAGTTTCCTTTTTAATGTGTACAGATCCTCATATCCTTTTACTTTCAACTATGTGCAGTAATCCTAGCCTAAACACTTTTATATAGCCTATAAAGAGTTTGATGTTCTGTTTTGCTCATGCACCCTTTTGAAATCATGTTGTATCCATTAAAAATGTTCTGTAATCATTAAAATAAGGCTGTTTACTAAGTGATACTGGATTTTTACAATCCTAAATTGTTGTAGGGGTAGGGTGCTGTAAAGTTTTCCAAATTCAATTTCCCAAGGACAGAAGGATCTGACATTTAAGTGTGTCATAAACTGTGTACAGCAGGCTCATAACTGTTTTATAACCTCTATCACAGTAAAACATAACAGTCCTCTTAAATCCACATCCCCTGTGTGCCACGTTTAATTTAATACATTACAGCCGTAAATGTCAGATGGTTCATATCTCCCAAAAAAACAATTATCATAATTATTCTCATCTAGGTGCACTTTGAGTGGTGGAGAAGGATCCTGAAGTACTTCTGGATGTCAGTGGTGGTGTACACCATGCTGGTCCTCACTCTTGTCTACACTTACCAGTTTGAAACCTCACCGGTCTTCTGGTCCAACATGACCCAAATGGACAAAAAGAGGTGAGGTACTTGCACAATTTTTTATTTACTTTCACAAAAGCATCCCCCACAAATTCTCATTTCTTTATGTACAAACTGTGCATTCTCTTGCTGATAAAGTCTGTCAGTCATACAGTGTCTATAGAAAAATATTCACCTCCTTGGATGTTTTGCACTTTTATTGATTTTATCAATTAATCAATATAATTTGGCTGTTTGACAAAAAATGCAGAGAAAGTCTTTATTGTCAGTAAAAACAGATTTCTACAATGTAAACAGAAGTAAACAAAAATGTATAGTGACAAAAAGGTGACTGCATATATATTCCCCCACTTCAAGTCAATTTTTAGTTGATGCAGCTGGTTGCATCACAGCACTGAGTCTGTGTGGATAGGTCTCAATCAGGCTTAGACGGCTGGGCACTGCAATTTTACTCCACTCTTCTTTGTAAAACTGCGAAAACTCTGTCAGGTTGCACGGGGATCAGGCGTGAGCAGCCACTTTTAAGTCCAGCCACAGTAGATTGAGGTCTGGACTTAGACGCAGCCGCTCCAGAACATTCGCCTTGTTGTCTTTAAACCATTTCTGTAGCTTTCTCTCAAGCTGTAATTCTCATGCAGACTGAATAAGGTTGTGCTCCATGATTTTCCTGTATTTTTTTGCAGTCATTTTACCCTCTACCTTACAAACCTTCAAGGGTTGGTTGCTGAAAAGCATCCCAACAGCGGGATGCTGCCACCACTATGCTTCACAGTGGGGATGGAGTGTTTGTGGTAATGTGCAATGTTTGGTGTCTGCCAAGTGTCTTTACTGATGGCCAGAAAGCACCATTTTGGTCTCATCAGACCAAAGAACTTTCTTTCACTTGATCATGGACTCCAACATGGCTTTTGGTGATTTAATATAATAATTTGGTGATTGTTTTTTTGAGATTTAATACAAGTTTTCTTCGACGGTGGCTTTCTCTTTGCAACTCTCCCATAAAGCTTCGTCTTGGGCAACAGTTGTTGTATGCAGCTTCTTTCTCTTCCATCTCAGCTACTGAAGCTTAAGAGTAGTGCTAGGTGTTTGACATGTGCCATATTCCTCCCATTTCTTGATGATGGATTTAACTGAACTCTGGGGGATGTTCAGTACCTTGGACGTGTTTTTGTAACCATTTGCTGACTTAAACTATTCAATAACCTTTGATTTCCTTCCTTCCTTCCTATTTACTGTTTTTCTTTTGTATGCAGCTTGGAGGACCTGGGCTTGGAGACATTTTCCGTCCCTGAGCTTTTCACCCGGATTTTCATCCCCACATCCTTCTTGTTGGTGTGTATTCTTCACCTGCACTATTTCCACGACCGCTTCCTGCAACTCACAGACCTCCAGGCTGTGGTGGCGAAAGAGGAGAGCACTATCTACAGGTGAGACAGCATCTACTTTACGTTTGTATGCTGTAGTTAAATTTCAAACAAAATGCATGTTTTCAATAAAAGTGAGATTCTCAAAGGGAAGTTGTCTATAGTTAACCTGTTATATCTGATTTTATTTGATTATTTTTTTCAGTCTGCTAGATTTATCAGTGATATTCTGTGTTTAAAATTGTATGAATTTAGCCACAGAAACAGTGAATCTTGTGCTGAACACATGACATGACATTAACACTGATCACATTTCTTAACAGTCTTTTATTTTCAAATTCTCTCCTCCCTCTTTTCTTGCAACTAGTTGGCCATTAGTTTGTATTAAGGATTGATCTTCAGTGTCTGACCACAACATTATATTTCCACAGAAGAAGATCATTATATTCAGGAAGTAATTTTACTATCAGTTCACAGTTAGTGTTGGATTACAACTCTAAGGGGATTGTTCAACTGAATATTCAAGTCAGACCATTAAAATCTCAACACTGCAATGAGCCACACTGTGGGCCTACTCAGATTAGATGCCATGTAAAATCCTTGGTAATCCTGATAATTATATTAAATTTTATATTTGTCATAAAACACCACTTATATCATTCTGAGGGATAGTTTCCAGGCAATATTGGCAAGAAGAAGAGGTTTTTTTAGAATCCTGTAAGTCAAGTGTGGTCTGGGTGTCTCAAGAGGTCCTTAAAGGGTTTAAATTGGTCCACTGAAAATTCATAAAAACATTCAGTTATTGCCCAAGATTGTCTATAACAACAGGGCTGTAAGTTCTGTGGCTCTGAGCTGAGCTTTTCGGGTGACATTCATGCCTTTTCTGCTCATTAATCATTTCCCTTATAACCACTGTTCTCATCACCTACCTGTTATGGTGTGTTACTTGATTTTCTCTATCATCATCACTGTTGTGTCTCTTCATTGTATCGCTGCCGCTGCTTGCTTTGGTCTCATCTCTGCCTCTCTGTGACCTCCCGCCATCTCACCTCTGCCACCCTCTTTCACACAGCCACGCTAAAGTCAATGGGCGTGTCTATCTGATCATGAATAGGTGGGTATCTGCTCGCTTTCTCTGGCATCCACCATCATCCCAGCTCACCTCTGAATCTCTGCTTCCTCTTCCTCTTTCAGTCCCTGCACTTGAATTGATACTCCTTATTGTCTATGATGCCACGTTGATGATCTTAAATATTTCACCCCTGGTTTAGGAATATCCTACCATGAAAGGCGTTTGTTTTCAGGATTTATGAGTTATTATTTTGCCTGTAGCCTTCTCTTTCCGCACTTTCAACCTTCCTTTAAACTCCCAGCAAGGATATTTCCCAAATAGCTCCCTTCTACTTCTTTGGGATGGTTTCAAAACTGTCAAACAAGCATGTTTGAATCCGACAGGACTGATCTTTCCTTCCAGTATCTGGATCCTTTTACCTTTTTCTGCACTAAAAATTAGCTCTGTCCTGAAACAAAAGCTCGAACACCCCAAACCACAGGAGCCTGCTGGCAACCTTCATGCATTTTTATAAAAAAAAGTGGTTATTTATAATAATTTTAAGTGTTTCAGCTTGTCTTTGTCAGTTTCTCTCCTCACTGTTGGTCTTGACGTCTGTGTAACTTTATTGTTCTGAGCAGCATCAAGCAAAAAATTCCAACTCAACAGAGCAAGTAAGTGTGACCATTGGATAAACAAAATGCTTGCCTTGGTATGCGACGGTTCATGCAAGCCAAACCCGACCTTTGACCATTTGCTTGAGAAGAATTTAAAGGGTTGATTCCTCCCATCAGTTGCTACCATTAATCTGCTGCAAGAAGAAAATCCCTTAAGAAATTAAAAGGCAAAACTAAAGTAAAGAAATGGAATGTGCACTGCCTTGATTACCATGCCTGATGAAACGCTGTTCTGCAGTTCAGCTAGTGAACCCAGAGCTGATGAATCCCATCAAACATCTGCATCCTAGGCTTTCCAGATTCACCTGGACCATTGGAATAAGAGTATTTATATACTTATGAGGACAGAATGCTTTCATAAATGAAGGTGTTTGTGATTTTTTCACCATGATACCCTGAAATTGTCTATTTTTCCTCTCAGTGTTGGGGTTAAAACAAAATTATAAGGTTTTAAAGCCATCAGGTGCTTTAGTACAAGTTTGCCATGTTGTTACAAATAGTTAAGGAGCCAACCACCTCATGAATAAGTCTGCTTTCATTTGTTTGCATGACTGAAACAGCTGATGTGCATCACTTAACACAGGTGTTACTGCCATGCCCAGGCCTGCCCACAGGTAGCTGGGCCTTTGAAAAACCCAGTGAATGGGTCCTCCCCAGTTGGGATTTATTGATAGTGTCAATGATTGTGTGTTGGTTCAGTAGGAATGGTGCCAGCATCCTGTCTAACAGTTCATTAATGAAAAGTGTCTTAAGATACTGTTGGGTTCTGATGTTCAAATTATTTATTCATTCCACTTTTTAACCCATTTTCATCAGTGTTTCCACCAATTTTGCCACATTTCAACATTAACCCCATTTTTCACCACTTTTAGCCAAATTGTACTATTTTTGACCCTTTTTACTTTCCATTCTTGCCACTTTTGCCACTTTAAACTAATTTTTGCCCCTTTTTAAACCTATTTCTGCCACTCTGTTACCATTTATTGCCACTTTTTATCTGCTTTTCCCCTGTTTAACTGCCCATTTCTTCCACTTTTTAATATCCAAACCATTTTTTTGCTGTTTATCCCTTTATTAGCACCTTCAACCTCTTTTTTTTTGCCACTTTTAACCAATTTGTGCCACTCTTTTACAATTTTTCACCACTTATTTCTGCCACTTTTTGCCACTTTTTAACTGCCTTTCACCTTTTTAATCTCATTTGTGCCACTGTTTTATTTTTTAACCGTTATTTTACTGTTTATCTCTTTTTTGGCTCCTTTAACCTAATTTTTCCACTGTTTTACCACATTTCACCATTTATTTCTGCCAGCTTTTGCCATCTTCAAACCATTTTTGCACCTTTTAGCTGCTTTTCACCATTGCTATTTATCTATTTTGCAACTTTAGACCAGTTTTTGCCACTTTGTTATTACAATTTTTAACCACTTTCATCATTTTTACTGCTCATTTCTGCCACTTTTTTGCCACTGTGTAACTTCTTTTCACCATTTTAATTGCCACTGTTTTCTCTCTGAACCCATATTTTCTGCTTATCCTTTTTTGCCTGATTTAACCTCTTTTTGGCCTCTTTGAGGTAATTTTTGCCGCTGTTAAACCAATTTTCACCACTTATTGGGCCCTTTTTTGCCGCTTACTCATTTTTGCCATAATTTAACTGCTTTTCACCATTTTTTCCATCCATTTGTGCCTTTTTTATCCATTTTTCCCACTAAAGTCAAGTTTTGGCAAAACTAACTTGACTTGAGCCAAGTTTTGCCACTTTTAACCCATTTTTTCCACTCTTTTGCCACTTTTCACCACATATTTTGGCCAATGTTTGACACTTTTACCCCATTTTGCCACTCTTGACTGTTATAAACCATTTTGTCATCCACATTGATTTCACATTCTGATGCTCAGTATGAACTTCAACACACTGTATCGACCATGTCTAAAGGTCTAATTGAATTGGTTCCTGCCACGTGATTGGCCTATTGGATATTTACTGTAATCAGTATTTGATATTATGAAAGCTACCAGGAAAGTATGCAGTTAGACCATATATAGGTGAGATTTTTATCAGCTTTTCATTCGCTTTTGTAGTTCCCAAAATAACCTCTGAAAAACCACAGCAGCAACAAAGACAATCCATAAATAGTATCAAGTGTTCCAAAAAAGGTAATTGCACATCCTCATAAGTATAGAAATACAAATTTCTACATGTGTGGGTTTGCTTGAACGTGTCTCCGTGAGTAATAACTTCTCACATCTACAGGCTGGTTCACCCTGATGGCAGCCTGGCAGACCTCACCATGCTCAGCGTCAGCTCTGTGGAGGCCACGATGCCCAGAGAGGAACAGGGGCCACAGGAGAAGCCGGAGCAGCTGAGCAAGAAAGAGGAGCAGGGAGAGTGGTGCACAGAAAAGGAAAAGGAGAAGGACCAGGCCCTGGTTGTGGTGTTATGTGACACAAAATCAAGTGAGGATAAGCCCAGAACTTTCTCTGATGGGCGGCAGTCGAGTACAGATGAGAGCCAGAGCCACCACTGCAGCGCGGGGGGCGAGCCAGAGCCGAGCACCGAGCAGAGTTCAGGTACTGAACATGTTGCTGTTTAATATTTGTTTGATGACGTGCAAAACAGAAAAAGCCAACAATAACTGGAGACTTAAGATATATGTTAACTATGTGGACGACAAGAACCAATAAGAAGATAATTCCCTGAAACTTATTCAAAGTCTTTGTATTGCCTTAAAATTTACTGCAGAGTTAAAGAGTTACAGCAAACACTTTTGCTGTCACTGTTGGATGTAGATGCCACCCAGCTCTTAAAGGGAACGGGAGATAACATGTAATAAACAGAATGTAATAATAAAGCTATTTATTAACAATAAAGTTACAAATCAGAAGGTGTGGCGAAAGTTGAAGAGATAAGGCCCGCGGATGATGTGAAATTAGCTCGACTCAGTTGTTTACATGGCTGGCTGTGGTTCAGAATATTGGGGATTCAAATCCCGGCCTGGAGATGATCAGTATCTAGTGTGGACCCCTGGGCAAGATCCTTAATGTTGGAACACCTGATTTGGTCTCAAATGTGCATTGCTTTGGGTTAAAGCTTCTTCTAAATGACACTGTATTGTATCAAAAACATAAAACAAAGGCTCAAATTCAAGTTTAACTTTTCCAAAGGTGTAAGGGAAATAAAAACCATAACTACCTGCCGACATACCATCCTGTTTTTGATTTTTGTTTGCACCTACAGTCATGGACGAAAGTATTGGCACACCTGGAATTTTTCCAGAAAATACACAATTTCTCCCAGAAATTGCTGCAGTTACAAATGTTTTTGGTATACATGTGTTTATTGCCTTTATGTGCATTGGAACAACAAAATAATCCGAAGAAAAAAGACAAAATTGACATAATTTTACACAAAACAAAAAATGGGCCGGACAAAATTATTGGCACCCTTTTAAAACTGTGGGTAAATCATTTTATTTTAAGGGTGTGATGCTAATTTAAACTCACCTGTGGCAGTAACAGGTGCTGGCAATATAAAATCACACCTGAAGCCAGTTAGAGTGTCTAAAAGTTGACTCAACCTTGTGTTGTGTGCCTGTGTGTGTCACACCAAGCATGGAGAAGAGAAAGAAGAGCCCAGAATTGTCTGAGGACTTAGGAAGCAAAATTGTTGAAAAATATGAACAATCTCAAGGTTTCAAGACCATCTCCAGAGATCTTGAAATTCTTTAGTCCACTGTGCGTAATATAATCAAGAAGTTTAGAACCCATGGAACTGTGGCTAATCACCCTGGACATGGGCGGAAGAGAAAAATGGACAAAAGAATGCAACACAGGATAGTTGGAATGGTGGATAAACATCCTCAGTCAACTTCCACATAAATTCAGGCTGTCCTGCAGACTCAGGGTGCAAAAGTGTCAGCTCAGACCATACGTCGTAATCTGAATGAGATGAAGCGCTATGGCAGGAGACCGAGGAGAACCCCACTGCTGACAAAGAGACATAAAAAAGCCAGACTGGAGTTTGCAAAAATGTACCTGAGTAAGCCTCAATCCTTCTGGGAGAACATTTTGTGGACAGATGAGACTAAGGTAGAGCTTTTTGGAAAAGCACGTCATTCCACTGTTTACAGAAAACAGAATGAGGCCTACAAATAAAAGAACACAGTACCTACAGTCAAACATGGTGGAGGTTCAAGGATGTTCTGGGGTTGTTTTGCTGCCTCTGGCACTGGGTGCCTTGACTGTGTGCAAGGAATCATGAAATCTGGAGACTATCAAAAAATTTTGGGCGGCAATGTAGGGCTTAGTGTCAGAAGCTGGGTCTGCGTCAGAGGTCATGGGTGTTCCAGTAGGACAATGACCTAAAACATTCCTCAAAAAGCACCAAGAAATGGTTGGAGACAAAGCACTGGAGAGTTCTGAAGTGGCCAGCAATGAGTCCGGATCTAAATCCCACTGAACACCTATGAAGAGATCTCAAAATTGCTGTTGCAAGAAGGCACCCTCCAAATCTGAGAGACCTGGAGCAGTTTGCAAAAAAAAGGGTGGTCCAAAATTCCAGCTGAGAGGTGTAAGAGGCTTGTTGATGGTTATAGGAAACGATTGGTTTCAGTTATTTTTTTCCAAGGATGTGCAACCAAATATTAAGTTGAGGGTGACAATAATTTTGTCTTGCCCATTTTTTGAGTTTTGTATAAAATTATGTCAATTTTGTTTGTTTTTTTTTTTCAGATTTTTTGTGTTGTTCCAATGCACATATAGGAAATGAACACATGTATACCAAAAACCTTTGTAATTGCAACAATTTCTGGGAGAAATAGTGTATTTGCCAGAAAAAATCCAGGTATGCCAATACTTTTGTCCATGACTGTACATATGAATAGCTCCTGTCAAACAGCTGTCAAACACTAGTTTAAAACTTGAAATAAGATCCTGACTTTTTGCTTAATTTTTCTCAAAGTAATAAGGAAATGGACAACACCTGACCTTATAATGCTTGTCAGTAAATTTTTAAGGCCATGTATTCCACCAAAGGTTCTGAATTTCTCAGAAATGTTCCTTTACAGAATCCGGATAAATTCTCTAAAAATTTCCAAGAAGGTATTTAAAATGTCTGTAAAAATTCTTAAGCATTATTTTTCAAGTATCCCATTAATGTTACCCAAAATATATCAAATTTTCCCTAAATGCTTCAGTGAAACTTTATCATTAAGCCTAAACATTACCCCATAAATTCCTCAAAAATTCCAGAAAATTTTCAAACTCCCAAAAATTTTAAAGTGAATCGACCCATAAACTTCTTATCATATTTCCAAAAATTTGCTGATTCATTCCCTAAAATTCCCGAAATATCCGATGAAATTACCTGAAATTTCCAAAAAGACATAACAAATTCAAAGACACCCCCCCCCCCCCCCCCCATTCAAAAAAATATACAAATATATTCTCCAAAAATTCCAGGAAAATTCCTGGAATTTTTTTAGGTAAATTCCTTCAGATTTCAAAGTCAAATTCCCCCAAAATTTCAAAACAATTTTCCCCCTAAAATTTCCAATTAAATTCTCCCAAATTTTTCAAAAATGATGGAAAATTACTATTTATTATTATTTAAACAAAAATTTTGAAATTGAAAAAGTTTTAAGTTTCAAAGAACACCCCTATCCTCTTAAATAGCTGAAATTCCCAAAAATGTACCAATAATTCCACCAAATTCTTCAAAAATGATTGAAAATTCCTCAAAATATCTAACTAAATGATCAGAAATCGCTATGAAGAATTTTACAAATTTCAATGAACACCCCCTTAGTCCAAATTCCCAATTAAATTCCCAAAGAGTATTAATTGATTCCCTGAATTTTCATGTACATAACAACTACTGAAATTCCCCCCCAAAAATGCCACCAAATATTGAAACTTAATTCTTAAAATTTCCATGAAAATGCCAAAAGTTTTCCTCCAAAACTTTCAGGGAAAACCTCCAAAATATTCAAACATATCCCCAAAATTTCCATTGAAGTACTTGAAATTTCAAAGAAAATCCTCCGTAAATTTACAAATTCCCTAAAATTTCCATTAAAATTCCAGAACAAACCTCATGATAAATTCTTCCAACAACTCAAGCAACTAACTTGTACTTTAATGGACATTCTGAACAATTTTCTCCAATGCTGTTATAGCAGAAGCTCTAACTATGTTGTAGTAAAGCTAAAACGTAATGTCCTCAAATGTACATGGAGGCTCTTTGGATGTTAAATGGTTATTGTCATGTTTTAGTGAACCCATCAATTCAAGCTGAAAATCTGCACTTCAGTCCCATATTTGCTGTTCTAATTCACTTCTATTGTAGTGATAAACAGAAGCAAGTTAGAAAAACTGACTCAGTGTTCAGATTCTTACAGACTCAGACTTTTTGTTTTACTGCAGCCCTCTGAAGCTTTACTAGTTGTGTTGGCTATCTTGTGTAATCCTGCTAACATATTTTCCTGTATAATGTCTGAAGTTCTTCAGAGAAACACATTGATTTTATAAAGTGATGAAGTAGTCATCTAGCTGCTTGTCTTGAGTGTCTCTGGCTGGTTACATCACAGACTTTTATTTAAACACTCTTGCATCTCCTGAGCTTTTGTGTGAGATGCTCAGTCTGTCGTTTTTCCCTCTAAAGCACATTAAAGCTTCCCACACTGCTGGGCGTGTTTGCTCCTCTCACTGTTTACAGCTGAGACTCGTGTGCCATAATGTAGCTGTCGTTTCAGTCAGGAGTGTAGCGGTATTTTCTCTCAGATCTCTCTCAGCCTGTAGCTCTCCAGTCTGCTCTGAAGAAATATGTTGCATACAATCTTTAAAGGCCAGAGTTCTCCTCGAGGAGCTCAGTCTGCTGCTCTGAGTATCGGCTGCCTGCAGTCTCACCAGTGACTCATTCATCATCCCGAGAAAGGCTGTAAAAATCTGGTGTATTGCAGATTTTTGGGGTTCGCTGAGATTTACCTCCAGTTTTCTGCTCTGACACAGCTCGTAGCTCAAACACTCACTTTCACCCATTACATCGTCCTGCTGAAGCCAACTAACGCCATTAGCATATTTACACAGACACTCACTGACTCACACTGGTCCTAAGTTAAAATGCTGTTTATATACACAGAAAATAAAATAGGTGATAAAACTCGACCCTGCAGGGCCTCTCAGTTTATAATGAGCTGTGAGCTGTACGTGCTATATGCTCTCAGAGTTTCTTATCCAAACAATGAGGCCTCTATTAAACCTGAGATAATACTGCTTTTGTGAAAGTGTACACCCACTACCAAACTGTGGCTGGAGTTTTTATATCCTGTGAGAATATAAACACAGATTTTAAGCCTTCATTATCAGGTTTTTAAAGCTGCAGTTTAGAATTTGCTTGTTAATACAGATTTTAGCTTCTATACATTTAGATTTGGCCTTAAATATCCCAGAGGAAAGTCTATTTTCATAGCCAACATAGAATTTCAATAAAGGAATTCAAATATACCAGAGAACATAGTAGTACAGCCCATCACACCAGATTAAAGGAATATTTCAGTATTTTTGCTGTTGGCTTGTATGAGGTATCTGGCAATAGTAGTGGCATTAGCCTCCAGAGATTTTGGTGTAAGTTGTTCCCTTAAGCAGAGCGCACATGGGGAACCAGAAAGTGTCCTAGGCTATTCAGCACTACATATGGGTACAATTTCTTTGTATAAATTCACAAGTTTCAGGAAGAAAAAGGTCCAAAAAACAATGTTGGTTTGGATGTACACTGTATTGTAAAAGTGATTGATTTTTCACCAAGAAAGTCTCCATGTTTGGCACTGTGTTGTTAAGCAGACTTTGTCTATGTGTTCTTCCTCAGATTTTCGCTATTTCCTGATCTGCATATTTTAGGCCTATTTTTTCCCAAAACTTGCTGAATTGTGCAGAGAACTGTACCTATCTGCAGTGTCGTATATCCTAGCTTCCTTGTTGGTGCCCCCAGTGTGCTCTGCTTAAAAGAGTAACACACACGGAAATCTCTTGAGACTATAATCACTAGTATCTTGTTTTCAAGTACCTTTTACAACCCAACTTCAAAATGGTGGAAAGACACAGCCTTGCACACCTTGTCTTGTCATCCATATTGTAACCTTGCAAAGCAGATGGGTTGGCCAGATTCCATGTCTGTCATCAGGCTGATCCATCTTGCAAAGTTTCAATCTGAAACAACTGTGCCAGGTCTGAGAATGGAGCTAACCAGTAAGTGTCATTTGAGGAGAACGAGGCAGTAGCTCCAGGTGGGCTGTTGCACTAGAAGCTGGTAGCAGTGGTTGCTGCTGGTGTAGCTTTAAACTTAGAAGAGGCTACTGCGTAGCGACAGTTTTATTCTTTATTAAAAAAGAGAGAGGAAAAACTAAACCCAAAAAATGCACTGAATGCTTTTCATGGCGAAAAAGACCCAACCTACCTTAGCATGAGTTTGCAAAGTTACGGATGGGGTCTGGTTGTATTGCAAGCCAGTAAAAGTGACTGTAGCCGGTGAGGCAATTACCTCAGATGTAGCTTTAGTGGCCATTTTTATCAAATCTGGATAGGTTTTCTTTATTAAAAGAGGAGCAAATAACCACTCAAAGCCTTTCTTAGCAGAAAAGGGGATTTTGAACTTCTATCTTGAGTTTTATCCATCAACATGCTCCAGCGTTCAGTAACTGCAACAGTGCTTGCCTGCCAAGCTTGCATTCCTACTGGAGTTGCAGGTTTTGTCTTGTCACTCTGATTGGCCTGTAATGAATGCTACAGAAAGAACATTTGTCCAATCACCTTTCGAGAATTTTTTAAAGTCCAGCCCTTCCCAAACGCTTTTTATTGGAGGTTTCCCAGATGAATGTGAAATATATCCATGTGATGGATATATAAAAAAGTTTATCTGGCATGTCATGTGATCTACTTTGGGCATTCTTATACTAAGTTTACTTTACTTCAGTACGTGCTTCCATACTGTGCATGAACAAAACATCTCTAGTGAAGACCCAAATCAGAATTCTTGTTTTCCCACCTCTTATGGAAACAACAGTCCATGAATCGTTTCCCAATATCCCTGCTATTAGCAGTTTGTTGCTGGCAGAACAACAAGAGGCTAGCAGTGCTTTTTTTAACAGCTGTTCCCCTTCATTTTATAGTGTGCTTATAAATAAAACAGTGACATATTCTGTTCAGCAAATAAACCCTGTGAAGTGTTAGTTAGATTGAAATGACAACTCAAATTAAGGCATGTGATAGGTGTGTCTCAGACATTTCTAAGAGCCTTCTCTTTTATGAGAACATGAGCTAGAATAAAAAAAACTGCCCCCGAGGTGCCCTTTGGTGGTAGTACAAGTGTAAATGTTTGCCTGTCTATTTGTCAGCCCTGTACTTGAGTGGCAACTAGTCCAGGGTGTACCTGCCTCTCATCCATTGACAGCTGGGATTGTCTCTAGCCCCTCACAGGCCCAAAGCAGAACAAATGGTGTAGATAATGGTTGTAGGTTTCACATGGTAAAGTGGCAGGAGAGCGGATACACCAATAAGTGTTTGAAAGACCTTTTGCCGTAGTTTAACAGGACAGCTGAAGAGGGGCAGGGTATCTGGGGGAGAGAGAATGGTGGGGGTTGGGAGAAGGATGTCACATGCAGCAAAAGGTGAGATATTAGAGTTAAAACAGAGGACTAACTGCTGTAATTTAAGGGGTGACTCCTGGAAACACTTTTCTATTTGCACGTCTGCAGTCATGTTGTCTTAAGTGTGCCTGCTTTTTATCTCTTCCTCTTTAGATCTGAAGAATAAATGGCATCTGGTGGTCGACCGCCTGACTGTGCTTTTCCTCAAGTTTTTGGAGTATTTCCACAAACTGCAGCTGTTCATCTGGTGGCTACTGGAAATCCACATCATCAAGATTGTGTCCTGCTACATTGTCATGGTCTCTGTTCAAGAGGTATGAAGCAAAGGATCTGAGAAAGCTCAGTATTGACTTGGAGTCATGTCTACTTATTCCACAGGATCCATGACTACTGTATTCATCACCTTAGGTGACAGAAGACAAAGTTTAGAAACAGTTGAACATTCCCTCCATACATGTATAAAACACATTGATGTGAGATGGATGTCTTAAAATTAATGCCACTTCAGCATTGGACCCAGAATGCAAAAACTCTAAGTACCTTTCTTTGTCTTTTGAGCAAAATAAACAGAACTCACTGAAATACAAAAATACCATCAATATATAACATGTAGCATTTTCTCAACTATGCATTTTGATTTGTCTGTGTGTCACTCTTAATTTGGCTCAGATTGTATGTTTTGTTTCATCTGCAGGTTTCTTTGTTAAACTATGTGTTCCTGGTGTCCTGGGCCTTTGCACTACCCTATAGCCAGTACCGGCCCCTTGCCTCCAGCGTGTGCACTGTCTGGACATGTGTCATCATCATATGCAAAATGTTGTACCAGCTGAAGTCTATAAAACCACCAACGTACTCCAAAAACTGCACTATGGTGAATATAATCACAAGATTATTTTGGCCCTTGTTTTTTGGACATTTCTTGATTTGCATAATTAACACATAGTACATCTGACTTCTTCCTTATTTGCATGATTTATTTCATAGTTAACTTTATCACTGAGAGAACATGACACAGTTAATAGTTTTGTTTCTGACTGTCTTTGAGTCCATAACACTTGTTTTTTTTCCATAGCCAGATGGCTACTCACAGGAGCAGGAAAAAGAGCTGAAGGACTCCCTGCTGTATAAAGACCTGGTGGAGCCGGCACACTGGGTGGGCCTGAAGAAGCACGATGATCTGCTGGGCTACCTCAGGGTGAGGACTCTGAAAGTTTGCAGTGTGCATCAGAGCTGTGAAGTCGATTGCAGTTCAATCATTTAATCACAATATAAGCATTTCTGATAAATGCAGTGCAAAAGTCTGTGCCACAACAAATTCGAAATGCAATGCATCACAGTAATAAGGAAAAAATATGTTAATAAGCAAACATTTCTGTTTCATTTTCCTAATTTAATGGTGGCATAGGGACTGATTTAAAAAATTGGATGCTTTTAGGTGAAAACTGAATTATCTATCTGCTGTCTTTAGATTAATTTGTGCCAATGTTGGGTGAAATTATTGGTTGAATTTATATTGGATTCAGGAGAGGTTCTACAACACGGGTTGAAAAAAACAAGAATAGCAGACAGACAAAAATTGAAAATTACAATCTAACCATTAGCACTGAAAATTTGTTAGTTTTTTGATCACACTTCATGCCTTTCTTTAAATATTGAACATCTCTATTTCACATCAGTTTTTTTCCATATCGAGAGAGTAGTTTACATGATATCATCCAGGAGAATTGATGAATTGTGTTCATGAGGAAAACTGAAGTTAGTCAAAAGGAGAAACTAAAATTGGTGAAAATACTAACATATACAATACTATGAGTAAGTTTGAGGCTCAGTAAAGCCTAGATGTGGTGAGTAAGCTGTCTGAGGGTACCATCAGGCAGGGAGGAGGATTGACACAACCCCAGCCGTGCTCCGGATGTCATTGCATATTACTAGGCACATAGGAAATTAATCTGTGGAAAAAAATCACAAAGTCCACACCTGGATGGGTGTGGTGAGTAATGGCCAACATGGCCTAGGGTATTGTCTGGGTAGGTAGAGGGGTTGCCATGAGCCCTAGTCACGCAGTCCCAAGGGTATGAAAACCGCTCCAGGTGTATTAGCAGGTGGGAGAAGGTCCAAATTAAAGAAATGTCATCAATCTTGACCTTGGCAGGTGAGGGAAATGTGTGTTGACATGTGTCAAGCTCGACTTTGGTCGCCCTCCTCCTCCTCTCCAGCCCTGGGCTGTGGCACACTGGGCTCTAGGACAGTGGTTCCCAACCTTTTCCAACTCAGGGCCCACTTTTAAGTCTCACAAATTTTCGCGGCCCACCTCCGACCCCATAAATACAGCGGCCATATAATGCGTTCTCAGAGCACCTTTTTTTTGTTTATTGAAGATTGAACATAAGAACTGAACTGAATACAGGAGAAACATGCTGAAAGCTCCACAGTCGCTAACACAGCGCCTGTAACATGTTGCAACACCTTCAGTATTACAGTTTTCAAGGAGCTGACCACAAAATAACCTCTAGATAACAACAAAAGTTCCTATCTCTCATTTGCTTGTCACATGTCTAATACTTGAAGGAAAAGAATCAAAAGAATGAAAAGAATCTTTGAACATTTTTAATATCCTTTGAAACGTAACTGAGTTTTAACATTTAAAACACTATTATGTATGTTTTTATTTTTATATAATTACATTCCCCCCCACACACACAAAAATCATACTATTTTGGAAATGATTTGGCGGCCCACTTGCAATACCTTCGCGGCCCACCAGGGGGTCATGGCCCACAGTTTGGGAATCACTGCTCTAGGATGAATCCTTAGCACCTTTCATGCCTAAGACTTATTCTAATGACTGTATATTGGATATTTCCAGTCTATTTTTTAATGATATGTAAGAAATGCATAGTTGCTGTGGTTAGAATAGAAGCTGGTACCACAATAAAAATAACCATATTTAGCTAAGTATGAAGACAGAATCAGTGACAGATTATCTCATCTTTGCATGAACATTACAAACAGGGAACACGACCAGCAGCGTGCCTGGTGGGGTCTATTGTATACAACGCATTGGGCCTTTCTCAAACCATACCCTGCAGCTGTGTTCCCAGTTGCTGTGCTGAGGCACACTGGTGTGCCTTGAGGCAAGTCTAGGTGTAACACATGTTAAAGAGGCTATCTTGGCTTGATCTTAGGTTTGCCTTTGGCAGAAAGTGTTTGAAAGCCACTGCCGTCCGCCCTCTCCCTGAACACTTCTACTGCATTTGCATGCTCTTGTCAAAAACCTTGAAGTGTAGTGTGTGGTTTAACCTTTCAACTGCAAGTCTGCATCATTTCTGGGTTACTAAACAGATGAAACAGCTTTCATTGTTTGTCATGGGAGATACTACACAGATTTAAGACCCATGTTACCAACCATGCAAACCTGCACCTATCTACAAGTAAAAAAATAAAAAAATAATAAATAAAATAAAAAAAGTTGTTTGATACAGTTGTATTACAGAAAATTTATGGTCTAATTAGGGTCTGATTACAAGGATTTAAAGTAGTATGTTTTTCTGACACTGGAGTGTCACGTTTACAAGGACTAAGAAGAAAACAAGAATATGTATATACAACATATATGTACAAAAAAAAAGATGCCACCAAATATTCAGGGTTTTTTATAATATTGTGGAGCTGACTGTGACGTGAGATGTGGTGTTGAACCCAGAGGCAGAGGCGGAAAAAGTTTTAACAGTTTTATTGTGCAGGTACAGGGGAAATCCAAAGGTCCAGGGAGAGAGAATCTTCGTGGGGGTAAGAGAGTGCTATATACAGGTTGCAGCTGAGCAGGAGTGAGGCACTGGAAAAAAACGAGAGGAGGACACATTAGTAAAATCGTCAAACAACAAAATCACTGGAGAAATCTGCAAAATTACTCGTGTGAGAAGAGTCGAGCTCAGGAGTTACCACAGGAGTGATCAACGAGACTCTGACACCAAGGAGAGGCAACTGCAGCCTCTAGTAGGAGTCCTAATGAACTAAACTCACTGCAGGTGTGATCCTCTCCTCGGTGCCGCGGGGGATGGTGTCGCCTCGAGAGAAGCAACGTCAAGCATGTCAAGTTACCCGAAACTAAACACGGTTACCGGAACCCGGAAACCGGAAGCGATATCAAAATAAAACCATGAAAAAATAGAAAACACCACACTGGCCTTACATTATTTCCTGGTAAACGTCTTATGTGAATGATAAAAATCCTGGTCATATGATGTGTCTCTTTCTGTGGGATGAGGGGCGTTCCTCCCAAAGCCTGCAGCTGCATTTAAACACTCAACAAACAGAAGTCACCGCATGCTGGAAAGTGAGTGAGGTGGAAGCAGTTTGAGAAAGGCCCATTATATCTCATTTGTTTAATCAGTCCAAAAATACTTTTAAGTGATGAGAATGATAAGAATGATGTTTTATTGGTGCAACAACTCACTGCACCATGCCAATAACAATTTTATTAAATAGTCTTTTAAAAAAGGAACTGTTTCTGTCACATTGTATATGCTCTTAAAGTTGCTGTCACATTTAAAAATGTTTTTAAGATACTGCAATGAGGCAGAGAAACCTCTCAAACTGAGTTAAGATCAAAGACAGAATTGGTTAATTGTCACCTCAAAAGCAGTAGTAGGAATTGTCTGTCTAGGAGTTTCCAGAAGCTGTATTAATGGGTTAGAGATGTCACAAAGATCAGATGAGATCAACATTTAACTACACTTGTTTTGATTTTTTTTTAACTAAAAAAGGGGAAAAAAATCTAACATCATTAGTTGTTTAAATTTTTGTTGTATGTCTGTATTTTCAACAACAAAAAATATCTGCCTCTCTTCATCTGTACAGAACAACCTCTTGATGCTTGCTCTGCTAGCATTCGAGGTGACCATCTACCGCCATCAGGAATATTTTCGTCTGAGAAACAAACTGTCCCCTCCTGCTGCTAGGATTATCTTCCATGACATCACACGGCAGCACCTGGACCTCGGCATCATCAGCTTCATCAAATACTTCATCAACTACTTCTTCTACAAGTTTGGATTAGAGGTAGAAACAAGCAAAGGGAAAGATACCTTTAAAACTGTCAGCTTTATTTTTAACTTTGTTCCTCATGTTTCCCTCAGACATGTCTGCTGTTGGTGGTCAATGTAATCGGGCAGCGTATGGACTTCTATGCCATGCTTCACGCCTTCGCTTTGATAGCAGTCATGTATAAACGCAGGAGGAAAGCTATCGCTGAGATCTGGCCCAAATACTGTTGCTTTCTAGCTTGCATGATGACTGTCCAGTACTTTGTCTGCATCGGGATCCCACCAGCAGCCTGCAAAGGTTTGTCAGATCTACATTTTTCACTTAAAGAGAGTTTTTTCCATGTTAACAAAATGACACCATATAACTTATTGTTTAAACCTGCTGTTTCTGTCTCTGTGATGTGCTTTTTTTGTTCTATATATTTTACCATGAAATGATCTTAGAACTGCCAGTCCTTTTCTTTCAAAGTACTCCACAAATATATTATATACAGTGATAATGGGGAATGTTTAAATTTCAGATTATCCCTGGAGGTTTCCGAACTCAACTACCGACTCCAATGTGGTCAAGTGGCTCTACGTTCCTGATTTCCTCACCAAACCCAGACCAACTTTCCTCATCTGTAAGTGAAGCATTGTGGCTCAAGATCTTTGAAACTTTTTCAATTTGTAAAGATCTGATAGCAAATCTGTTTTATTTTGTATTTACTTTCCTCTTTTCTGTCCCAGATGACTTCATGTTGCTGCTGTGTGCCTCTATGCAGAGGCAGGTCTTCGATGATGAGAACAAGGCAGCTGTCCGTCTAATGGCCGGAGACAACGTTGAGATCTGCAGAGACCTGGACGCAGCCTCTTTTAGTGTCCACAACCCTGTCCCTGACTTCATCTACTGCAGGTAAAACTGATATTATGACTTTTAACTGCATTTACACAGCAGACAATAGTGATCTAATCATTAAAAGCAGCAATCTGGATTAAAGCTGAAACATACACCATATGGACAAAAGTATTTGGACACACCTGTTAATTATTTAATTTGGGTGTTGAAGTCAGACCTGTTGCCACAGGTGTATAAAAATCAATCACCTAGGCAGACATGTGTGACTCAAAATGTGTCATTCTGAAGAGCTCAGTGACTTCAAGTGTGGTACTGTGATGGATGCCAACTTTGCAATGACACAGTTTTTTTTTTTAATTCCCCACCTGCTGGATATTCCATAGTCAACTGTAAGTATTGTGATTAGAAAGTGGAAGTTTTTAGGAATAAAAGCAACTCAGCCACAAAGTGGAAGACCATATAAAATCACAGAGCGGGGTCAACGACTGCAGACTCCATAGCTGAGGAGTTCCCAACTTTTATTGGCATTAATATAAGCACAAAAACTGTGCTGTGGGAGCTTCATGAAATGGGTTTCCATGGCTCAGCAGCTGCATGCAAGCCTCTTGTTACCAAGTCAATGCCAAGGGTCAAACGGAGTGGTGTAAAGCACACCAACACTAGGCCGTGTAGCAGTGGAAACATGTCCTGTGGAGTGATGAATCACACTTTTGGCAGTCAGCTGGGCGAGTCCAGGTTTGGACGATGTGGGGAGAACATTAGCTGCCTAACTGCGTTGTCAACTGCGAAGCTTGGTGGAGGAGGGATAAATGGCATAAGACTGTTTTTAAGGGTTTGGGCTAGACCCCTTATCATTAGTGAATGCCAATCTGAATACTTCAGCATACCAAGACATTTTTAAACGATGCTGTGCTTCCAACTTTGTGTCATCAGTTTGGAGAAGGCCCTTTTCTATTCCAACATGACTATGCCCCAGTGCAAAAAGCAAATATTATAAAGACATGGTTTGATGAGTTCAATGTGGAAGAACTTGACTGTCCTGCACAGAGCCCTGACTACAATCCCATCAAGCATGTTTGGGATGAACTGGAACGGAAATCAGTGCCTGAACTCATAAATGCCCTGTAGAATGAATGGGCATATATTCCCTCAGAAACACTCCACAATCTTGTGGAAAGCCTTCCAAGAAAGTGGAAGCTGTTAAAAGGGGGACCAACTCTATATTAAAATACATGTATTTGAATACAATGTCATTACAGTCCCTGTTAGTATAATTGTCCAGCAGCCAGTTACTTTGGTCCATGACTGTTTGTTTTTCATTCAAAGTTTTAGAGTTAACTTAATGTCCTTTAAGAAGATCTGTGCAATTTATGATGAGGTAAAATCTTTTTCTGATAAAGCAGAACTAGAAGAAAAGTGAACATTATACTTACATTCATTCAATAGACAGCTATAAACCTCATGCCAATGATATTGTTGCTCTATGAAACTCTGTTTTGGCTGAATACATATGTTTTTATTTGAGTTTGAATGACATGACATTACTTTAATGATTTATTTTAAATTATTTCACAGACCCCCAAGCTGTGGGTCGGGGACTCACAGGGGTCCCCGGACCCCAGTTTGAGAACTCCTGAGCTAAAAGACAAGGTACAAAAACAAAACAAATGCCGTTTTGTCATTGTTCAGGTATATTTGAATTCAAAAATAGGCGCACAAAAGAGCCCATTCTTCTAAAATACAGCAACAACCAGTAAGGTACAGTGAAAACAGACACTCACTGTCAATCCCAGGCTCTCTCTTCAGCCTCAGTCTAAAAACTGTTGTTGTTCTTGGCTGCTAACTGTAGAAATCTTAAGTGGGGTGGTGCTGAATAAGAACTTCCCTGCTCAGCAATCCCCTATTCTTGATAAATAAAGGCAAGAAAAAAGCAACAGAAGACCATAGCTCATGTCAGTTTCTTACTGAGTCATTACTGAATAACCACTGCATAATTCAGAGTTTAGGCTGCTGTCTGATTTGAATCCAGTGATCCTTGCATTGTAAAAAAAGAGGGAAGAGACAGTTTCTGACAAAAGGAAACATAGTTTGAGCATCCTAACTGTCCACAGTCATTGATTATGCACCCTTCACATTCCACTGTTTTGATGCACAAAGTGGACAAGTCTTTTATTAACGCACTCTGTGTCCATCAACAAACCTTATAGTAGAGAGAAAGAGAGCTGTACAGCCCGTCTGTCCACGCCAAAGCAGCTCTGCACTTATTCCATCGTTTCCCTCCAGGATCGAATTACGGATACGAGAGAAGGGGGAGAAATCCATAATCCACAAAAAACACTCTGTCCGTCACTCCACGACTCAGACGCTTTTGCCCTGTACTCTAACTCAATAAATAGCTTTTAAGTATGGAAAAGGTATTTTCTCCCCCTGATGAAGAAGGACACTCACTCAGCTATTCCGGCCCATCAACACGCCGTCCGATCCTAACCCACTTCATCAAAGCTGCTTCCTAAACACAGCAGCTGTTATTGGCGTCCCTTGTTTCTGCAGGTCAATCAGCTTCCTATGTTTTCACTCCACACATCATTTTAATGGTCTTTCTATGCATGCTTTTAGCGTGTTAGACACTCACAGCCGGGACATGCAGTACTGCACCTGTGCTGTGTGACAGGAGTCAGGTTTCACTCTGGTTCACTTTTATTGATCTGACTCTTACCGGTGGCCTGACGCTAAGTGATACACTAAGTGTGATTGATGGGTCGATTATGCACACTGCAACAGAATGAACTCAAATGTTGTTTCGACTTCTATTATGTGGTGAACGTGCATCCTGATCAGCAGCTTAGCTCTGCTGGCTGAGCCCATGATGCTTACCTTAGATATAATGTCGCTAAAATACACTCATGAACTTTGTAGGTTCTTAAAGTTCTATTTTACCCAGAGAAGAAAAATTAATATGCAACAAGACAAGTCACATATTATAAAAGTATCTCTAACACATTGGTTTCACTACCGTCCTCTAGGTCCTACCTGGACATGCTGAAGGTCATCATGTTCAGCTACCTATTCTGGTTCGTCCTCACCATCATCTTCATCACAGGAACGACACGCATCAGTATCTTCTGTATGGGCTACCTAGTGGCCTGTTTCTACTTCCTGCTCTTTGGTGGCGACCTGCTGCTCAAACCGATCAAAAAGATCCTCCATTACTGGGACTTCCTGATCGCATACAACATCTTTGTGATCACCATGAAGAACATTTTGTCTGTGAGTGGTCCATCACAAATTTTCTATCAAGACTGTAAAAAACATGAAAAATAACATTAAAGCTGTCCATATGAGATGCTACATTTATACGATTTTTAAGCTTTTTGATTGATCTGCATGTAGAAAGAAACAAACACTCTTTTCTTGATTATCAGACAACAAACATGAAAGATAACTTAAAAGATATTTATGGAAATTATACTGTATAAGAAGAAGTTTAGGAGTGTTTAATAAATCTGCTTACTCTTAGATCCTGGCCTGTGGCTACATCAACTCACTGATTGTGAAGCACTGCTGGTTGATCCAGCTGCTCAGCCTCGCCTGTACCATCAAGGATTACAAAAATAACATCAAGAAATGTGAGTGGAACCAACTTCTTTTTTTTCTTTATGTATCTTATGGCTTCCCTTTTTCATTTGCTGAGACATAAAAAGGATCCGGCACTCAAACAAAGCATGTCAATAAAATTGTTTCTCGTAACAGTGATTTTTCTTTTATCAAGGCGTAAAAAAATTAAACTGTCACTTTAGTTATTTTGAGCCAATTTTAATGCATATCAAAGCCTTGTCCTATCAATTCTCATTCGATAATCCACCAATCTACTAAAATTAATGATAAACATTGTGACAGTAAAATATACCATTAAAAGTAGCTGTTTAGTGTTTTTTTCTGGTTTTACTTATTTTGTTTGTCATTCCCTGTTTTTTATTGTTTTGTAGTTGTCCTGGGTTTTGGCAGTTTATTCAGTCACTTAAGATTTTATCATAGAGTCAGGGCACAGGTGGTCTAGTGGTTTAAAGCGTGCCACATGGTCGGCCTATGTTTGAATTAGAAGCCCAAAAATGAAAAATCTTAAAAAAAAAAAAGACTTTATTATAGACTGATGGTCCATTTTTTAACACATATAGAAAGCAGCCTTAAAGGATTTTTTATTCTATTTAGATCTTATGGAACGCTTTCTTCATTTATGTTGGATCTACTAAATCTCAAAGGTTGAGTTTGGGACTGATTGACATAGCCTGGACAAATATAACGGACATCTGTTTTCCTGAACTCGAGGGCTGCTATCTGACATATGTTGACTTCTTAAACTCCAATTTTATTGTTGCTGTTGTTTTTTTTTTTATCTTTATTTTTTGTCTGTCGGTCTGTTGTAGAAAGTTCATGTACGCAGGTGGCCTGGGTTCGAATCCGGCCTGAGGCCCTTTACCGCATGTCTCTCCCCCACTCTTGACCCTGTTTCCAACTCTATCCACTGTCTTCCTCTATCTTATAAAGGCACAAAAATGCCCAAAAATAAAAAATCTTTAAAAACAGAAAGACATATGTATACACTCACCCAGTCAGACCTGAGGCTGCCTAAAAAAACAGTCGCTGAAACTGAAGTATTTCTTTGTAAGTAACCTCCTAAAACCGGAGGGTTTTCTGCAAAACTGTGCAGAATTTTAACATTTACTAAAATCTTTTTTTTCTTTTTTTTTTTTTTTGGCCTCATTAGCAACTCGTGACATGAAATAAAAGTCATCTAGAAGCATCAACCCTTGGCTTTAACCATAAATATTTACGTTTGCCCTGACATTTGTTAACTTTAAAAACGAATCATTAATCAAATCAAAATTATCAATGTCATCCCCCTCTTCAAACTGACACGAGTCCCCAGTCACATAATCTTCTTCTTCTTCTTCTTCTTCTTCTTTTTTTTTTTTTTTATTGTTGTTCTTGGCATTTAAAATACTACCACAGTCTGCCTCAACAGCAAGAAAGTTGTCACTGCTCAACTTAATAAAAACCTTATTATTTAATCCCTGGCAACTTTCCCATGTGGTAGGTAAAGAAACAAAAAAAAATCTTAATCCTGTCTGCCTTGTACATGGATATTTTAGCAAATCACTTTGCAATTCATGGATTACATCTCCTACAAAAAATTCTCTAGAACACATTAATGGTTAATTCCTTTTTTGTGGTAAATCCTCTCATTATCCCTCCACTTCTTTTGGGTTTATGCACTCAGCAATAGTTATATAAAATTTAGTGGAACACATTAAATAAACCAAAAAAAAAAAAATTAGGAGATAGTATGCATAATACAATAAATTTACAAATGACACGTGTAAACAGATGTAAACACTACCACAGTGGCAAGTGATATTCCACACAACTGTTTTGATCTGTTCAGCTGCTTTCATTTAAAAATGCTGAAAAATTAATATGTTTGCAACATGACAAGTGTTTAATATATGAAATGAACTTAAAGAAATAGCATCTATGGTTTTTTTTTTCTCTTTACAGCTGATGAGGAGCGGTGTGAGCTGCCCAGCAACGAGGCCGGCATCATCTGGGACAGTATCTGCTTTGCTTTCCTGCTGCTGCAGAGACGAGTCTTCATGAGCTACTACTTCCTCCATGTGGTGGCTGATATCAGAGCCTCACAGATTCTCGCATCCAGGTACACAGTGATGGCTGTAGCAGGCCCATGGGTGCTACACCCAAATTTAGATTATTCCAGTCTATTAAATGTACAGTATGTGATTGAATGTATGGAAAAAACAAATCACTTAATCTTCAGTTATTATCAATCAGTGTTCTTGGTGTTTGTTAAAAAATAAAAAAAAGATTCAGTCAGATTTGTTTGAGAATTTGTAAGACTCAAGAGTGCACTGATGCCATGAGACTGTCCATACACTGGTTCCCATTATTTTAGGGGGGAATGATTAATATACTTTGTGAATCAAAGGGTTCATGACTGAACAGAGATCCTGTTGGTAGAGCTAGAGGTTCTGACAGCAATGTTTTTGGAGTCCAATAAATGGTACAAGTCAAACCCTTGTGAGAATCACACTTGACTCTTGCTTGCTTGACTCTTGCTCTGTGTTTCAGAGGGGCTGAGCTCTTCCAGGCCACCATAGTGAAGGCGGTGAGGGCCAGACTGGAGGAAGAGCGCAAATCTGTGGAGCAGCTGAAGAGACAGTGAGACTCTAAATATTTGACCCAGCTTTTGTTAATTTGCATACAAAATGCTGTAGATATAGGCTGTTCTGAAATTCAAATTAAGAAAGACTTGCCTGAAAATTGTAGAAAGTATGAATGTCAACATACACTTAAAATTTGAAATATAAGAAAAAGATATAGTTGTCCTGCTCTGAATTAAGGTTTACTGATTTCATACTTAAGCAGGTTGGGAGAAGAGTGAAAGCATCTTTTCATCATGAAAAGCTTTCAGTGCTGTTTTATGCACTTTATTTAATGAGGAAAAGTAGTCAAGTTCTTATAAAACAGTCACTATACTTTAGCTACACCCAAGCTAAATGCTATGCTGGTGACAGCCATTACTTCCAGTAAAACTAAACCCCAGCCCAAAGCTACCATCTCATTCTACTCAAATAACATAATTAGAGCAGTCCGTTCTCAGATCTGGCTCAGTTGTTTCAGGTTGGAACTTTTCAAGATGTGATTTGCCTGATGACAGATGTGGAATCTGGTCCATCCATCTACTTTGCAAGCTTAATAGACCTGATGCTTCCCAATAGGCCGAGCACAGGGGCTGGGATCTTTGTCATTTAAATGCGTTGTAATTTTTTGAGGAGATGCATGCTGGGGTCTGCATAAGCTACACAAACCCACTCGGTATGCAGCCACCTCAGATTTGATGCAAATGTTTAACTCAGGCTTTGAGTTTTTGTGTCAAAAAATAGATGTGATATATACTAAAGAACAAAAATTCAGTCAAATTTGAAAGAATGCTTGAACCCAAAAATGGCATAACAAAAAATTGAATAAGCATAGTTTCTTGAAAGCTCTGCATATCAGCCAGTGCTGCCTGTTAAATGAATGACAGTACAATGTATTACTGTGGTTCCAGTCATTTTCCCATTGACTTCTGTATCCAACCAAAGCTGATTATTGTGACTATGATTGGCTGTGGTTTTGCTTTTAAAAATTGAACTAGGTCTTCCTTTTGTATTGATAATATTGCAGTATAAGGCCTTATAAGACTTGTTCCCTGCAAAATATTTCATTATAAACCAGTCTTTCTCAACCAGAGTGCCATGGCAACCTCTGGCATCATCAGGGGTACCTTCTAAGACTTTAAATTTCACCATGAGTTACCGTAAATGTGCAGATGAGTAGTTATACTGGTGTAAATAATAATCAAAATGATCTCATATGCACTTTTTCTCTGATCACATCGGCATTGGCATCAGCAAATGAGTTGACTTTCATCAATTTGGCAGGTGTGCAAAAACACTTCAAAGTTCATACTAAAGGTTTGCATACCCTACTCCATGAATATAGGTATTATAAAACTTTTAGGAGAGTACTTTAGAGACTTAACTTGATTACTCTTAAACATGAGTCCCTCTACAGTCAAAGGGATTTATTAGTTTGTTTTATCAGTAGGTTTTGATCATTGGTGCATCATTGGTTGGGAACTAACAATCTGTTGGACCAATTTTAAAGACTTTTTACCATTAAATAATTTAGATCCCTAGACTTTTTAAAAACTGGCGCAAGGGTTAAAAAAACAAACACATTATTCCATAAGATAGATCAAATCATGAAGAAGTTTACTTCATAAGTCTAAGGGTCTTTTGTGCATCTGGCCCACATATTTTAATAAATTTTTCAGTAAACATGATCCAAATAGCCACATAAAGCCCTGAGTCTGTCTTTTATGTTTCCAGGAAGCCATCTCTTAGTATATCAAACTACATAAAGGCTGTGTATTTCCACCACTTACAGTTATGTCAGGAGTTACTCATAAGCCCTGATAACATCCACTCACCCGCTCTAATGAGCACTCCACCATTACGTAACGTACACTAATTTCCATATGAAGCCAGGAGATGTTTATGTGCTGCTCCTCTGTGTCGATACTTTGTGTCTCTTCACCGTCTCTCTGATCTAATCAGGATGGAGCGCATTAAGGTGAGGCAGCAAAAGTTTAAGAGGGGCAAGGAGAAGATGCTGAGCATAGCACAGGAGTCTGGAGAAGGACAGACCCTCGTCCAACCTCAAGAAGAGGATGATGATGACGGTATGATGAGGGTTGCCAAGGCCTTTCTCTCAGGAGGCATTGTTAAAAAAGCTTGTGCTGATGTTTTGTGATAGCTTGTAGTGCTTTTAGAGATGGGTAAGAAACATATAATGAAGTGTATTTTCTTAATATTGGACCTAAAAGAGCTAATAGAGTACAAATATGCCTTGAAGTTTGCAGAATTATGAATTTTCTTATCAAATGTTGCATTGCTGTATTTGTGAAATTTTAGGAGCACAGCGAACGAAAGCCAAGACCAAAAAAAAGCAGTGGTGGAGGCCGTGGGTTGACCATGCTTCCAGTAGGTTAACCCCTCCCAAACCCCCTTTTTTTCTCTTCCTCCACTCTGATTGGCCCTTGTGTCCTTGACCAGAACGCTGAGGATTCCCATACTGCCCCTGGGCTTTGAAGGCACCAACACAGTAGCCTTACTCCATCCAGTTAGTCCTTTTCTGTCTCTATTTAAGGGCCCTGGTGACCTGTAGCTCTCATGTAAGTGTACGCTCTGTGTGTGGGGAAGCTCTTCAGTCTCAAGATGATCTATAAAACCATGTCAGCATTGGTGCAGAGCAGGGTTTCCTTAAATAGACACGATGAGACGACAACGAATGAGAAAAAGACTAATGGCTGGAGGTTTGTTCTCAGTATCATTTTCAACATAAACACCATCATTGGTCTCACCTACAGAGCCCACAGTAGAGAATCTCTCTGTTGTAAAACATTTTCATGCAAAGACATGACGTCCACTCACCTTTATTCTCAGTACTGGAATAAAGGAAGAAGAGTTTGTTCATTCTTTGCCTGCAGACATGGTCACCAAACAGGTGTTACCTAGGAAAAAACAAAACAGGGACAACCATTGGACGAATGACTACATAAATAAAAAAAAATAAGGACTATATTATAAATATAGAAATACCAGCATCTTTCTAAGTCAATACAAAAGTTTCCTGTTTGGTTGGAACTCATGTCTCACATCGTGCTCCACCCCCACATGACATCTTCAAACCATTTGTCTACTTTATCTCGTCGTCATTTGATGTTTGATCTCCACATCCCAGCATCCTCCCCCTCTCCCCGCCCACTGTGGTTCTGTTCAAGGACATAAGTCAGCCTCTTCTGTCCCATTGCTTCTAACACTTAAGTAACAGGCAGAAGTCTCTGACTCTGTCATGTAGTTTAAAGGCAACTTCTACAACTAAAGTTTTTAACAGACATTCTTCTCTGTACTTTGTGCTCATACGTAAACAATCACACTTAGGTTTCTGATGTGTGTTTCTTACGTGTTTTCACCTGTAATGTCTGATATAAAAATCGAATCTGTACAACATACTGTAGTCACAGTTAAATGTTCAACATAAAGTTAATTACATAGAATTTAAGGGTAAGTGGTTTGTATGGAGCTTATATTTTTGCAAAACAATTTTCAAATCTGTAAATAGATTCACAAACTCTTGGTCAGATCTTAGCTGCACAGATTCATAGATGCATGCATACAGTGCCTATAAAAAGTATTCACTCCCTTGGATGTTTTACCCTTTTATTCGTTTTAAAAAAAATCAATCATGGTCAATAAAATTGGGATTTTCTGACCAAAAAAACAAACAAACAAAAAACCTCTTTTTTGTCAAAGTGAAAACAGATTTATACAAAGTTATGTTAACTAGATAAAAAATATGTAATGCAAATTAAGTGACTGCGCAAATATTCATCCCCTTCAAGTCAGTGTTTAGATGATACACCTTTGGGTGCAATCACATCACTGAGTCTGTGTGGATAAGTCTCAATCAGACTTGCACACAGTTTTCTTCAACAGTGGATTTCTCTTTGCCAATCTCCCATAAAGCTTTGGAGAAGAACCCAGGTTGTTATACACAGAGTCTCTCCAATCTCAGCTGTAGAAGCTTGTAGCTCCTTCAGAGTAGTCATAGGTGTCTTGGTTGCCTCTCTCACTATTGTCCTTCTTCCACGGCCATTCAGTTTGTGAGGACGTCCTGATCTAGGCAGATTTACACATGTGCCATATTCCTTCCATTTCTTGATGATGGATTTAACTGAACTCTGGGGGATATTTGATGTCTTGAAAATGTTTTATATCCATCCCCTGACTTACACTTTTCAATAGTATTTTCTATGAGTTGCTTGAAGTGTTCTTTTGTCTTCACGGTGGGATGGTAGCCAGGAATACTGATTAATCAATAACAATGAGCTAGACATCTTTTGAATTAGGTTCATTAGGTTGGAATATTTATGCAGTCACTTATCTTACATTGCTTACTTCTGTTAATCTGTCTTCACTTTGACATGACAGTGGTTTAATAGTAATTTTTTTTGAGTAAATAAAGCTTACATATGTTAACAATGATTGATTTATAAAACCAATAAAGGTTAAAACTTTTTATAGGTACTGTAAATCAAAAAATGTTAAAAAAAAAAAAAAATGTCAAAAATGGTTTACACAGATCCTCAAATTAGTAAATATATTCACAAACAGAGTGCTTGAAATGTTTCCCCCTCCCATTTTCTGTTTTCTTTTTGGCATATGTGTCACACTTCTATGTTTTAGATCATAAAACACATTTTAATATTGAACAAAGATAACCTGCGTTAATACAAAATGCAGTTTTTAATGACGATTTCATTTATTAAGGGAAAAAGGCCACCAAACCTACCTGACCCTTTATGAAAAGGGATTGATTAGCTACATTTCTCTTTTTAGTCAGTTCCAGGCCTGATTACTGCCAGACCTGTTGAATCAAAGAAACAACTTAAATAGAACCTGCCTGACAAAATGAAGCTGGCTAAAAGATCTCAGCACATCATGCTTTGAACTAAAGAAATTCAAGAAACAAAGTTATTGACTTCAGTCTGAAAGGGTTATAGAGCCGTCTGTAAGACTTTGAGACTCCAGCAACATAAACATATAGACATACATGCAAAGATTCATAGATGTGCAGTACGATCCACAAATAATGGCACATCCCTAAAATAATTCAGAGACCCACAAATGCAGATCTGCAAATATGCAGATTAGTTTATAAATGTGCTCTTTTTTACACATTTGTGGATCTATTTACACATGTATTAATTGTTCTGTAACAATAATTGCTCCATAGATTTGATGTTTTTGCAGCTTCTTTTCTGCAAGGAATCCCTCTTGTAAGTCATTTTTACTGCTGTCTTATTTGGACTGAATGCAGCTTAACTGTACCTTTTACCCCTCAGTGGTTAGAAGTGGAGACTATTACTTGTTTGAAACTGACAGTGAGGAAGAAGAGGAGGAGGAGGAGAAAAAAGAAGAAGAGCCGCCAAAGAAGTCGGCGTTCCAGGTGGGTAAACTTCCTGTACTTTCATTAGGGTCAGTGTGGGAAAAGATTTGGATTCTGTCAAAGTTAATCAAACACTCTTGACTGAGGCTTTTTAATATTTGTCACATGTTCTGCTGTGGTAAAAGATATATATTTTGTTTGAACAGTTCCTTTTTCATTGTATGTAAAAATGGAAACATTTTACTTTTCACCCTTTTACACTGATGTTATCTAAGGGTTGTTGGCAGAGGTTTTGATAACCTAACACTTAATAAACTAATACTGTAAAATGCTCTTCTGGCAGAGTAAGAAACACATCTAGACAACAGAGGGATTTTCAAATATTCCTTGTTTGAATTTTACTCTTGGTACATTTTTTGCAACATGTTTAAGTCTGTTACTAATTGTTAGTTTGTTGTTAGTTTGTTCTTTACATTTTATGACTGAAAATTTTAATTTATGAATATTAACTATAAGATTATTCGATATGAGAGATAAAGATATGAAAGATAACAGTACAACAACAATATGATAGAAAAAAATACGATAATGATACGATAGACAACAATATGATAGAAAACGATGAAACAACAGTAGGATGGAAAATGTTAAAAAACAATACCATACCAAAGGTAACAGTACAATAATGATACAATAGAAAATAAAATGATTATGAAACCCTAATGATTCTAAAGATAACAGAATATTAACGACACAATAGAGAACAGTATGATTACAATACAATAGCGATATGATGTGATACAATGGATAACCTTGTATAAAAAACAATAAATAATGATATAACAACAACATGATAAATAACGTAACCATACAATGGATCAATAGTGTTCAACCTTTTCTTGCCCAAGCCACACCTAAGATCAAAGTAAAATCTCAAGGCATACCATATCCATTTCCATTTAAAATTATTTAAAATAGTTTACAAAAATATTATTACAGTATCTTCAGTTCATCAGGCCCACTTAGTCAGGAAACTGCAGTTGCAGTTATAATGTTTTAGTTTTATTTGCAGCTATCATTATGCATTTATTGCTCTTATTTTGGTGATATGGCTGTCCTGGGATCTCCTGTCCCATAAGCCTTTGTGGAAAGAATTATGTTCCTGCCTTTCCTGTGCCTACAAGAAAAGCTTGAGGCAGGGAGAGAAGCAGCAAAACCTCAGAGCAGAGCAGGCATCAATGACAACAGAATGGCCTTGATTAAGTCAGATGTAGCATAATGGAGGAGCTGGGGTGGAGGAGAGCCGCATGAGCAGCTTGAAGTAACACTGTATGTTCAATTTGTTGTGTAATTTTAGTAATAACCTATTTTACACAAATTCCCATAGCACACTTAGACTACCACACCATTTGGAAATACTGCAATAGGTGATGATGATAACAATACAATAACCATATGACATAATGCAATAGATAATGATACGATACGATACAATACAATATGATACAATAGATAATGAAAGATAACAATGTTACAACAATACAACAGAAAATCAACAGGAAATGATAGATAACGATACAATAACCTCATGATAAAATAGATAATCCTATGATAGGATACAATAGCTAACATACAAAAATGAAAGGATACGATATGATAATGACATAATTATTATACGATATCATAAATAACGATACAGTAGATAACAATAAGTTAGATAATGATAGGACAATGATATGATTGAAAATGATACAATAATGATATGATGTGATCTGCCTGTTGGTATAACACGTTCCAGACCAAACAAAATGTATACTGTTAGAATTATATGACTTAGTTTAAATTAAAATTGAATTTTCACCTCAATAAATGCACATACTTAACTTACCCAAATGAAGAGCTGTTTGGATCCCTGAAAGAACCTGAATTTCTATCACTAGCACTAATCTGACATGATCCCACTGTTCTCTTCATTTGTCCCACTGTCAGCTTCTTCTTAAGCCAATCTTATAAACTTTACCCTCCTCCATGCCAATAGCCCCACCTTGAGGAGTCATGTAGTAGTGATGCATTTTGCCAAATTAGCAGGGGGATCTATTTAGAGCAATCTGTTTTCTTTCTTTAATCACAGACATTTGGCACATTTGTGTATCAGGACAATGATAAGCTGTCATACTGATATTTTCTCCCAGCCCTTACTAACACCCAGGCGAATGTGCTAAACTATGTATCTTTATGTGTGTTCATGTAATAACCTTCTTTCCCTCATTAGCAGATTAAGAGCTGTTGTTCCTAATAAAATGACTTTCTACTAATCAATTAACCTACTAATCTCTGATTCTGTTGTCTCTCTGTAGCGAGCTATTGGAAAGTTTGTCTCTGCTGTTCTGGCTTTACCCAAGTCTGTCATTAAGCTGCCTAAAACTATCCTGCAGTATGTAGTCAAGGCAGGAAAGGTACTAACCAGATCTAATACGGCTTACTTTCTTTATGAACACCTGCCTCAAGTAATGCTGCTGAGGACTGACTTTTCTAGCTCATGTTTGGTGCTCTGCTTTGGCAAAATTCCTGAGATTTTAAGTGGAATAGAAATGATTTGTCCTCTGCATGTTCTCCTCTGAGCTGAACTGGATGCATGAACTGACACTTTATTCTGTTTTGTACATGTTTTTCTGTCTGTTACTTTCATGTGGTCTACAGCATTAAGCCAACCTTGTGCTAAATGTCACACTGGTGGTTTTGTGTGTTCTGTGAAAAATCATTTTTTAAAAACCCTACACAATGTTACTGACTACTACTTTGGCTAAGATAAACATACTATTGCACAGCATTAAAACTTGATTAACACATTTCCTTGTAAAGAGTCTTGTTTATTAGTTCTAGATAGCTATTAGTTCCCATTATTGAAATTTGAAATATTTCTAAATTGTTCAGGATTTTATTTTTTAAAAACTGTCCTTAGAAGCATAAAATACCAGTTTACGTTTGTAGTGGATGCCCATAAATACACAAAACCACCTTCAATTCTTGTTTCTAGCTTGTTCTTTTACTTGCTCCTGTATATTTCATTTGAGTTCATCCTTTTCCATGTTTTTAATAATAAACATTTTTTTTTCAGTTTTTATATCACGCCTGGATCACAGATCCCAAAGCTGCTCTAAGAGCAAGGGGCAAAGAAAAACGCAAATTCTGGAAGAAATATACGAGAGTTAGACACAGAAAAAGCAAGAAAGAAGGTAAGCACATTCTAAAGAAAAACATCTCACATAAAACAAACTTAAGCACTAGTTTCAAAGGATAAAGGCCTTAAATTTGCTGTCAGCACACTGTCATTATGTACCCACAGCTGGTCATGTGACCATAGACCTCGGAGAGCTCTCAGATGGGGGAGAGAAAGATGAGGAGAACAAGAAGACTGATGGTCCAGGTTGGTTTCCTCTAAAGAAAATATGTATTTTTTTACATCTCAAGTACAATGCCTGTTCCAAAAAAGTTGAAAGTCAATGATTTTTGTAAACGTTCCTGAATCCATGCACTGATTTTCAGTACAGAATCATGCCTGTTTTAAATGCAGTGCTGCCTAAGGGCCCAAAGACCACCAGCCTCTAATAATGATCCTCAGCCTTGTCTCTTGTGTTCAGAGATTCTTCCAGATATTCTGAATCTTTTGACGATATTATGGACGTTAGATGGTGGGATAGTCAAAGTGTCTACAATTGTGGACCATTTTTTCTGAAATTGTTTCAAAGTTGTAGACCTCTGCCCATCTTTACTACTGAGAGATTCTCCTTCTCTGAAATGCTCCCATTCATGTTACTGACCTGTTGTCAGTTAACCTAATTATTTGCAACTGCCCCTCAGCTTTTATTCATTTATACCACTTACTTTTCCAGCCTTTTGTTGCCCTGTTCCTTCTTTTTTGAGATGTGTTTCTTCCACCCAATTCAGAAGCAAATGTTGGGGTTAAGTAAATATTATTCATGTAATGGTAAAATGTGTCATTTTCAACCTCTGACATTTTGTTTATTTTAACAGTGCCGGATCATTGTATACTGTTTTTATTTACATTTTGAATGGGGCCCTGACTGTTATGGAACTGTGAAATTCTGATATTACCTTGTGATATGAAGTTTTAAAATATACTGTACAATAAGATAAAGAAGGACTTGAATTGTTTTGGTCTTATAACTGCATTTTACTTTACCATCTAGATAAAGGCATAAAAAGCTAACATCAAAATCTCAAGAATAAAAGTTGCAGGATTTTTTTGTTTCACAATAAATAACATGTTTTTTATCTCCTTCAGACAACATAATCAAGCGAGTGTTCAACATCATTAAGTTTACCTGGGTGCTGTTCCAGACGACAGTGGAAAGCTTCACAAAGTGGATGAACGACATGTGCAGGGAGTACATCGACATCTCCACTGTACTTCGGATAGAGCGCTGCATGCTCACCAGAGAGGTCAAAAAGGTACCAAGACTATAGAGGAATTTAATTAATTAGGTGTAAAAGAAGGTTTTTGAATTCTAAAATGTCTAGTTTTGAATTTGTGTAGGATAAAGACCTGTATTTATAATAAGAGAAACAGTATATAATAACTTTTGTACTTCCAGGGTAATGTGCCATCCAGAGAGAGCATCCACGTCTACTACCAGAAAGCCATGAGGCTCAACATGTCCCGACAGGCCAGCATGGATATACTCAGCGACGACGAGTCAGCCTCGGGCTCCTCCAGGGTCAGAAGAAGGCGAGGAGGCTACCGTATGGAGAGCCAGGACTCCACAGCCTCCAGAGATAGCATGTCCAGGTACACGTACACCTGACTGTGGTAATCAGCAGTGCAGCATGGGAGAACAAATGCCCTAAAACTTTCTCTGATGAACATGAAGATGGACAAAACACAAACTACTTTGATTTCATGGCACATTCACACCTGACCTTTAAGGCTGTATATGAAAAAGTAAACCCTTACTGCATATGATAAGACATTTCACTTTGACTTTTAGGGCTATGGTAACGTGGCTACGTAGCTACATAGATAAATCTTACAAAGCTATGTGAGTTACATTAGCTACATAAAATATGTAGGTGCATAGCTCTAATGCAGCTAAAGCTTCAGCATACAAAGCTACGTTAGATTAAGCTTTATTTATAATCAGTAATATACCCAGTTTTAGTTTTTTGTTGTTTTTTTCAGAAATGAAGTCTGGCGGTTACATTCATAAAAAATAACCACACTGAAAACACGAAACATTAAGCAGCATTTCACAAGTAAAACAAAGAAAAAGAACAGAGGTCTAATCCAGGATTAAATTATGTATAGACCCATTTAAAAGTAGTTAGCTGAACGGTGCTTTGCTTTAGCTTCATTAGCTTCAGCTAAAGGTAACATAGCTACACTAGCTACGTAATTGATTTTTTTTTTTTAGATTTATTTTTGGGCATTTTTGTGCCTTTATTAGATAGAGTAGGACAGTGGATGGAGTGGGAAACAGGGTCAAGTGTGGGGGAGAGACATGCGGTAAAAGGGCCTCAGGCCGGATTCCAACTCGGGCCGCCCGCGTACATGGGGAGCGCCTTTAACCACTAGGACACCTGCTCCCCTAGCTACGTAATTGATTTTAACTACATACGCTAATGCAGCTTCAGCAAGGTGAGCTTTAGCAAACATAGCTACATTACGTCCCTTCTTTTCTGACAGTGTCTCACAATAGTGGTCTACAAGAGGGGTGTCTGAGATCTGCAGTCCGCAGCCAGACCTCTCTTGATGTGTTGCATTAATTTAAAGCTTGCAAGCTACCATAACTAACCGTTTATTCAGAGAGGAGTTTAATTTATTTGACAGATGAGGTTGACTTTTAAACAAACTTTAATCTGTTTTCATGATCATGCATGAAAAAAATGATGGTGCAGGAGTCTAACACCATTGCTATGAAAGATCACTGCCATGCCATTCGTAAGACATGTCCAGTGACATTTCAATAGGAGGAACAACTAATAACAACTTAAAGAACAATATCACCTACTAAATTGTTATTATTACATTGATATTGGCCCTTAATTTAAGAATTGATGCATCTTCTTCATTTGTATTGACAAATTCCTTTGGAAGTAACTGAGAAATGTAACTGTGTTTGTGATTTATTGAACCTGTAAGGGTATCACAGGCTTTGACAGCAGAGGTTTGTTGCATTTATCGGCTACTGTGGCTGTAAGGAAAGAATGCTGTTAGGGGCTAAACACAGGATAAAAATACTGTAACACATTGTTGGAATTATCAACTTCCATACCCTAGATATGCTTTAAACATTTATTCTTTCACAAGCATATAAAATTAAAACTGATACCAGCTACCTGATCATTAGACCAAAAGTTGATTGTAGCACAGTGTGGTAGACATCTATGGCTCCTACAGGGTTCCCCTGTACTATCATGTTCTTATTGTCATACTAAGACTTTCACTCCCTTTTCTTTGCTGTATTTCATGTTTTTACCAACCATGTTAAAACAAGATGACCATTCTCCATCTTGTCATTTTTAACATTTGTTTTGATGCCTTTATGACACTGTCTGCAGGGAATCCCTTGTCATTGTAACCTTACATTAATCCCATCTCATCCATCTCATTACTCCTCATCTCATCTCTCATTCTTACCACCTCTCAGTGCCGTGACTGAGGCAACCACATTGTTTTCTCGCCAATCCACCCTGGAAGACCTGGACGGGATGCCAGAGTGCATTCCTAAAACCAGCGAGCGCGCCAGGCCCAAACTGCGTAAGATGTACGGCCTAGACGTGTCCAATTCTTCAATGGACAGCTGCAGCAGCTTCATGTCCAGGTGCCTGTCCTCAGCATCAACCAAACATTTATCATGAAGTACATTTACATGCACAAAGCACTGATATCTCACAAAATGATACATTTGGAATGAGGCCTGATTGCACAAGCAGAAAATGCTGTTTACACAATCTGTGGAAAAAATGGTGTGCATGTAAATGTTTTCACTGTCACTCACATTGCCATTATCATTGCTTCTCTTGACTTTTTTTTAATTATTTAAAAAACTGATTTTTTCCAAAGCTAGTCATTGTATAACTTTCTTTTTCTCCGACCTAGCTGAGTGAAAATACATGTGATTTTCTATTTTGAATACATGATTTTTGCCCAATTCTGTCATATTTTCACATTATTTTAATGAAATCAAAGTACAAAGTCAAATTCTGAACACTTTTTGCCCCTTTTCCAAAGAATCAGTGGCATTTATCTTGCATGTTCTTTCTCGTGCACATCCGATGGAAATATACAGTCAAAAGAAAGGTTGAAAATTAAATTTGACACTTAAAGCTGCCTGTATAAGTGTGGAAAACAAATTGCTTGATGTGACTTGCAATGGATCATTACTAGTGTCCAAAGTTCCCCTTTTCAAGGGTTTGTGGGGGTATTATTTTACTAAGACCAAGATTGCAGATGTGGGATCTTCTGTCCACTTCAACTCCCGTCTTCTCCTGATTGTGGAGAGTCAATGTGATCACATTTCCTGCCTTTTCTCCTGACTGTCATTCTGTTAGCTTCAGGATCCAGTTGTTTTGTTTTGTTTTTTCAACTTTATATGAACTTCCACCACAATACTTAACAGAGTTGTTGTACCTACATGCTCCATTGTGAGCACTGCAGTCAATATGCTGGGATGCCTTTTGATGTTCCGATGTGCAGGCTCAAACCAGAGGTGACCCTCCTTTGGAATTGGCAGCTCCAAATCTGTGGAAATCTCAGGATTGCTTACTTTAAAGAAAACTTGAAATTCTTGCTTAAAAGACACTTCTTTTTTAGCTTCTAATATTAATTGATCTCGTAATTTTGATGCTTATTAAGGCCTGAGCACTGACCTTGGAGTGAGGACCCTATTGTATCTGTAAACGTTATTATTATTCTGTCTGAATTGCTTATTTGGGGGCTTTAACGGGTTCCATTACTCACCAAATTAACAGAAAATAGTTCCTCAGTGGAAATTTTTGTATTTTGGTGAAATCGTCAGTTGCACAGGCTTCTCACGGTGGCCCCACATGTGTGATAGGGGACTGGGCAAGAGCTACAGCAGAAAAATTGGTACACATATGTATCATGATGAGAAAAAAGGTCTCTTAGGACCATCTTCTAAAATTTACAGAGAATGCACTACTCACAACTTAAGGTAAATTTTAGCTATTTCACAAATGGATTGGCTGCACATTTTAACAAACTAGTCTGACGGAATTTTTTTGCTCAAACTACACACGATTGAGATCAAAAGTTATCAGACTTGAGTTTTTGCCATCAGCTGTGACCATAGCCCAAACTTTGGTTATTTATTTCTACTTTTTTAAGCTGTTTTCTGCACAGTAATTCCGTATAACTTATTAGTGCTTATGTCAATTATCAACAAACTTCACATTAATCTTTAATACATGCACACATCAAAATCCTTATTTTGATCACAGTGCCCTCTATGGCCAACACGTTTCTTTGTAAGATTTTGTTTTGCTTTCCTACAACATTCTTTGAAAATTCAGCCCCTCAACAACTTTTCACCAAGGCTCTTTCATCTGCATATTCACCACAACCTCTCCTGCAAAAAAGCCTCTTGGTCTCATGCCAAAATCCCAACAGGAAGTCCATCAGCTTCATCTGAATTTCTAAAAAAAGGCTTTTTCAGATAATGTTAAGACTTTAACCTGTTGTAACTTTTGTATACACTGCTCTGTGGTCTTCATAGTTTTCTGCCATAACATTTATATTACACTGAACATGCCTACATGCAAAAATCTCATCATAGTGCCCCCTACTGGCAACAGGAAGTGACACAACTGAGACATTTCTTCACTCCTTTTAAGAAAGACGTCAATATTCCCCAGCAACACTGTCATATTCTATTCAAGGCTATCTCACAGGCGATGGTGAAAGAGCATATTCATATCTCACCACTTTCACAGAAAGTTGATTTAAGTCTCTTTTTAAACGTCCAATTTGCTTTACTTCACATGTATGCTCATGGTCTGTTTGGTCCATACATTTAAATGTTGATTTTATTGATCTGTTGTAGCACCACCTACTGGAGGAAACTAGTTACACATGTAACATCCCATCAGTCCTGCCCTCATCAGTTCGGCATTTTAGCATCCTGCTTTGGCATGCTGCCACCTACTGTTGATGAACAGTACTACCACATATACAAAATGCAATCTGCTCATTGTTTTACATTAAATGACAGTCCTGGGTGATCTGCTGCAGCAAACTGGGTGATTTACCAACAGCCAGCGGTGCAACCATTAAGTCATTCAGTGCTGCTTGCAGCCTTAGTTAATGCTTGCACTCCTATTTGTTATGGTTTTTTTTCTTACAATTTCTCTTTTGAGTGTTAAATTTTTACAACATTTTGGTCAACCCAGGTCATTTGTTAATATGTAATAAACATACACTTTTACTTGGCTTGAATGTCACAGTTTTGCTTTTTTTTTTTTCACCTGTAGTGAAGCGACCCAGTGCGTCATACTCTACTCCAGACAGGGCACCACAGACACCATAGAAGAAGTGGAGGATGAGCAGGATCAAGGGGAGGACAGGCAGCAGGTTCTCTGGGAGTCCCAACAGTTAGATGAGAGTGAAGGGGCTGAAGGAGGTCCCTGGAGTGATGGAGAACCCAGGGAGAGAGAAGGAGACGAGGAGGAGGAGGGGATTGGGAGACTGCCGAGTGAAGAGAGTGAGAGGGTCGAGGGTGATGAAGGACAAGAGGGTGAAGAGGTTGAAGAGGGTCAGGAGGGGCCGGAGGCTGAGGAAGGAGTAGAGGATCCGCTGGACCTGGAGAGCAAAGAGAGGGAAGAGGTTCACTGGGACTCTTTTGGCCCAGATGAAGGTCCCTCTCTCAGACAGGAGGAGGTGGACTCTGCTCCTTCAGGTCAGGAGAAAGACTTCATCACTGAGAGTGAGGATGGGGGAGGACAGCAGGACTTTATGCAGACAGATGGGAGAGTTGGACTGCTCTACACCCCGGACACTGATGCTTCTAAAATGTCTGACGCTGACGTTCCTCCCAGCTACAGCAAGGCGGTCAGCTTCGACCGGCTAGAGGTCAGCGAGGATGAGAGCGACATGGACCGTAGGAGGCGAATGGTGATGACGTCAGACAGCCGCTCAGACAGCAGGTCAGACCTCATGCTGCCCTCCATGACCACCGAGCTGACTGCCAGTGAACTTCTGCTCAACAAGTAAGTCCTAAAGCAAGCTACCAGTAAACCTGGATAAAAATCCAACATTTTAAGTTAATTCATCTGTGTGCTTCAGGATGTTTTATGACGAGGAGCTGGAGGAGTCCGATAAATTCTACCAGAGACAGCCTCTCATACTCCAGCTCTGCTACGCACTCTACAACATGTTGGTGGCTCACTCAGAGATGGTGTGCTACCTGGTCATCATCATCAACCACATGGTGTCGGCCTCCTGTGCCACTCTGGTCCTCCCTATCACCATCTTCCTGTGGGCCATGCTGTCAGTGCCTCGACCGAGCAAACGCTACTGGATGACTGCCATCGTCTACACCGAGGTACAGACAGATATGTCATTTACAGAGCACCAGCCTTTTCTGGTAATGAGTCATTGTCCAGCTCTAGGCATTGACGAGGTGGTGTGATGCTCCCCCGTAATCATCTCACTTGAGCTAAATTTTTCCTGTCCTTACTGATTTGACCATTCATCAACTTGAAACCCGGTGTTACACACTGATGGCCACTCTTGTAGCGAGGAGGAGACTCAGGCACAGTTAAAGAAGGTGGGGAAGGTCCCTTCCCCAGTGCGCTCCTCTCCCTTCTCCCCACTGTAGGCCCTCTTGTATCTGGAGATCACCTCACTACTTGTACCCTGTCTGTGACTCCTTTTGTCAGGGCATTTATGGCCATTGTCAGACCAGATAGAGCACTGATCAGTTATCTGCTCTGTGTGACCATGACATGCTGGTCCCACCTGTAGACTTGTTGAGAAGAGTCTGGCAGCATCTATCAGCTTGGAAGGGATTTGCTGGTATTTGCCAGTACAATGTTTTAGATTTTTTTTTTAAATCCACTTTATTCATTAACAAAGACGGGCAGTTATACGAAGTATGGCTATTGAATAATGAGATTGCACTTATGAGGATAAAAACACGTGGTTCACAGCCACACCCAGTGTTATATATTAAAGGTTAGGTGTTCATGCACAACTGCGTGTTGAAATTTTTGGCGAAATTGAACAGAACAACAGCCAATTCTTTATGTTCATTAACTGGGATGTATGGGGAACACTGCATGCCATGGTCAAGTGTGTTTGAATGGCAAAAAAGAGTTTGTGAAGGCAGGAAGGATGTCTCAGACAATGAATGTTCTGGGCATCCATGCACATCAAAAACTTCATTCATCATTTTGGAGGAGTGGATTCCAGAAGGGTCAATGGTGAATCAATACTATTCAAAAAAACTATTTAAAACTATTTAAAAAAGAGACCGCAGTTTTGGGAAAATGGTTTCATTCTTCATCAAGACATTACACCAGCTCACACTGTGCTCTCAGTAAAGCAGTTTCTGTCCCAAAAACAAATCACAGTGCTTGATCACCCTCCCTATTCACCTGATCTAGCACTCTTTGACATTTTCCCTTTTCTTAAGAAAGAGAGATCTACTGTACTGCTTTGATCATTGGAAGACCTGAATGCAGCGGTGTGGTGATGCAGAAGGGGAGGAGATGATTGAAGGAGAGACACTGAAAAATGTTTGTTCAACAAAACTTGTTACAGCATTAGTCTTGTTTTTTAATAGCCATACCTCCTATTAATAAAATAACCACATTTCAAACAGTTCAGGCATTTCATAAATAAAACAGGGAAAAGTCTAATGTGTAATCCAGGATTAGATTATGTATAGACCGGTTTTAGAAGTAGTTAAATGAACAGTAGCTTGCTTTAGCTTTATTAACATATCTAATGTGGCTTCATTAGCTCAGCTATGTTCTGCTTTAGAGTATTTTTTTGTGTATGATAAGCAGACTGTTCACTCTGCTCCGATTTTTCACTTTTACTTTTGGCTGCCTAATCCCTAACCTTGACTCTTTACTGGAAGTTTAGTGTGTATTTCCATTCTGACAGATGCAGCATCTCACTGTAGTGGTCTGCAAGAGGTGGCGTCTAAGATCTGTGGTCTGCAGCCAGACTGTCTTGGACTTTTTGGTTGAAGTATCACATAATAGATGGAATGAAATGTTTTTTGGCACTGGAATAGAAAAATACACTTGGAAATGTTTTATTTTTTCAGTGTTTGGGTTATATACCATGGTGTCTTTTATAATAACAGAGAAAGTAAGTACAGCCATGACAGCTCCACTCTTGTTCATTTTGTTTTCCTCCAGGCCACCATCGTCATCAAGTACTTCTTCCAGTTTGGCTTTTTCCCGTTTAACCAGAATAAAGTAGACAAAAATAAACCATATTACCCTCCCAACATCATCGGTGTGGAGAAGAAAGATGGTTACGTCCACTATGACCTGGTCCAGTTACTGGCTCTGTTCTTCCATAGATCCATTCTGAAGGTAAATGCAAACATATGATATTTGAATATTGTTAACCAGATGGCTCCAACATAACTCTCTACCTTTTTTCCTGCAGTTTTTCAATTTTTCTAACCACCAAGATCCAGCACCCTACTAAACTCCCATGTCTACATTCACACAGGAATTGTTCTCTGTGTGTAAAATGCTCATGTGCTTTATCATTGCAGCTTTTTTTGTTTACTTTAAGAATTGATGCCGTGTAGTTCTCATTTTCACAGCACATTGTATATTTACAAAATTATATCCACTGTGTATTTTGGATCTGTTTTCATAATAGTCCTTACTGCTAAAATAGTTTTGTGTTTGGAACTAATGATGGTGTGCTTTCACAATTTCAGTTGTATTGTGGTCTCCAATATCAGTACAATGACAACAAAGCTTCATATTCACATTCATTATTCTGTTGTAGGACAAACACTGAGGCTTTGATTACTGGAATATTTGAAAGAAATATTTTCATACAACACTAACTACTCTACAAGATGCTTATTTCATCTGCACATTAAAATGACTCTATCTTTACAAATCCCTGCTGTTTCTTTTTCTTTCCTTTCTAGTGTCATGGTCTGTGGGACGATGACGACCCGAAACTAAGGCGAGAGCAGTCCCGGTCCCAGTCCCGTCAGAGTGAGTCCGAGGATGAAGGAAAGGAAAAGGAGGGAAGTGAGAAGGGCTCTGAACCTGCATCCTCGCTCTTCAGTGATAGGAGAAGCTCCACTCACACCGTGAGATCCATGAACTTTGGGACCTCTATTGATTCGGGACAGGTTCAGGTCCACTACCCCCAACAGCAGACCTACCAGCGCCGCAAAAGCTCCAGCGGAGGATCGCACATTTCTCACCGATCACTGCACTCCTCTGCAAGGTCCAAAAGAGGTGAATGTCCGAGTTCATTTCATTCTCACTTTACTTATTGATTGTATACATATTTTAATAACTAAAAGAAAAAGTAGATGGGTGGAATTAAACCAAAAGACCCACCCGTACAGTCATGGGCGAAGGTATTGACACCCCTGGAATTTTTCCAGAAAATACTCTATTTCTCCCAGAAATTGTTGCAGTTACAAGTGTTTTGGTACACACATATTTATTTCCTTTATGTGCATTGGAACAACACAAAAAAGAAGAAAAAAGCCAAAATCGACACAATTTTACCCAAAATTTAAAAAATGGGCCAGACAAAATTATTGGCACCCTCAACTTAATATTTGGTTGCACACCCTTGGGACAAAATAACTGAACCAATGGTTTCCTTTAACCATCAACAAGCTTCTTACACCTCTCAACTGAAATTTTGGACCACTCTTCTTTTGCAAACTGCTCCAGATTTCTCAGATTTGAAGGGTGCCTTCTTGCAACAGCAATTTTGAGATCTATCTGTAGGTGTTCAATGGGTTATGATTCAGACTCATTGCTGGCGTCTTCAGAACTCTCCAGCTTTGTCTCCAACCATTTCTTGGTGCTTTTTGAGATATGTTTGGGGTCATTGTCCTGCTGGAACACCCATGACCTCTGACGCAGGCCCAGCTTTCTGACACTAGGCCCTACATTGCCACTCAAAATCTTTTGCTAGTCTCCAGATTTCATGATTCCTTGCACACAGTCAAGGCACCCAGTGCCAGAGGCAGCGAAACAACCCCAAAACATCCTTGAACCTCCACCATGTTTGACTGTAGGTACTGTGTTCTTTTCTTTGTAGGCCTCATTCTGTTTTCTGTAAACAGTAGAATGACGTGCTTTTCCAAAAAGCTCTACCTTAGTCTCATCTGTCCACAAAATGTTCTCCCAGAAGGATTGAAGCTTACTCAGGTACATTTTTGCAAACTCCAGTCTGGCTTTTTTATGTCTCTTTGTCAGCAGTGGGGTTCTCCTCGGTCTCCTGCCATAGCGCTTCATCTCATTCAGATGACGACGTATGGTCTGAGCTGACACTTTTGCACCCTGAGTCTGCAGGACAGCCTGAATTTGTGTGGAAGTTGACTGAGGATGTTTATCCACCAGTCCAACTATCCTGCGTTGCATTCTTTTGTCAGTGTTTCTCTTACGTCCACATTCAGGGTGATTAGCCACAGTTCCATGGGTTATAAACTTCTTGATTATATTACGCACAGTAGACAAAGGAATTTCAAGATCTCTGGAGATGGTCTTGTAACCTTGAGATTTTTCCTGTTTTTCTACAATTTTGCTTCTTAAGTCCGCAGACAATTCTGGGCTCTTCTTTCTCGTCTCCATGCTCGGTGTGACACACACAGGCACACAACACAAGGTTGAGTCAACTTTTAGACACTCTAACTGGCTTCAGGTGTGATTTCTATATTGCCAGCACCTGTTACTGCCACAGGTGCATTTAAATGAGCATCACATGCTTGAAAAAAAAATGATTTACCCACAGTTTTAAAAGGGTGCCAATAATTTTGTCAGGCCCATTTTTTGAAGTTTTGTGGAAAGTTATGTCAATCTGGCTTTATTTCTTCAGATTTGTGTTGTTCCAATGCACATAAAGAAAATGAACATGTGTGTACCAAAAACATTTGTAATTGCAACAATTTCTGACAACAATTTCCCTGAAAAAATTCCAGGGGTGCCAATACTTTCGTCCATGACTGTATAAACAAAAATAGATTTATTTGCATACTAAAATCACAAGCACAATCTGCATTTTCTTGACTGTTGTCACATTTTTATCTTACAGTCTGCAAAAAACCATGCACATAACTCACTAATGTTACTGGTTGGAAAGTGAAGATGCAATGGGGTTTTAAAATTTATTGAAAGAGGCCTTGAATAAGGTCCTAAAAAGTTTTATTTTATGTCAGATTTTCTGTTTATACCCTGTATTATTTACCAAGCAATATCCCAAGAATAAGTGTAATTTCTAGCATTACCTAGAGATATTTGTATTGTTTGTTTCTCTGTTCCCACAACACCACTGTGTGTAATCTTTATTTTAGGCATAATGAAGTAACAAGTCATATTTCTCTACCCAAACTCCCACCATGTCCTCCAATTTGTGCTGTTGTGCTTTTAAACATCTTATGAATAATCATGTTCGAGTTTATTTTCTATTTCCTACTTTTGAATGGACAACTACTTCAAAACATGACTAATACAGTCTAATAATAATTTCAGAGATTCTCAAATATGCTTACTAATTACTTTCATAGAGTAACTATCATAAAGAAGCCCAAAAAAGTAATTTTTCCTGTGTTATCTAGTCTTGACCCTAGGCCTCCTTTGTTGTGGATCTGAAGCTGTCATTGGCTCATTGCCTTGTCACGCTTTATTTACAACTCGACATTTTAATTCTTTCCACAGGAAGCACAGCTTCCCACAACAGCAGCCGTAAGGAGGGCAGCATGGCCAGCGTGCACCAGAAGACACGTAAACAGATGATCATGGAGAAGCTGAGGGAGCAGCTCTTCAAAGGAAAAGCTTTCCTCTTGAAGCGGTACGATGACACACTGAGGGTTTATAATAAGTTGTGTCTTTCTTTTGCCTCCTCGTCTCCACCCACAGATGCTTACGGGTAAACCATTATGACAACAATTATGTGAAAGAGTGTGTCTAAACTGATGAGAACACAGACAACAGCAGTAATCATGAAGTATCTTACAGCATTTGTAGAAGATGCACTGTTGGAAATTATGTGTGATGCAAACCACTAAGAGGTCTAAATTTAGAGCTTTAATTGCAGCGTTTCCATTAGTAGACTATTTTTGTAAGAACTGGAATTGTTTTTCTAAATTTAATCTCAGTGAAACCAGTGATGTCTCGGATATTGTGACCAGAAGAGAACACCAAGAAGATATTTATTTTAATTTATCTCAAAAAGTTGCATCAAATAAATTGACACATTTTTGTATAACCTTCATATTTTATCTACCAAAATGCTAATCATGAGGAGAAAATCTGACAACAGCTTGTTTCAACACACATTTTCTGAAAGGTGGAGAAATAGAGGGAGGGAGGGAATGAATTTTTCTGGTAAATGTTTGTTAGAAAAGCTTGAAAAAGTGATTTTTGCATAATATGTCCCCTTTAACACAATCTAGAGTGTTTTTTTTTTTTCTATTTATGTTTTTGTAGGTTCATGGAGATCTACCTTCCCATGAGGCAATTCTTCTATAACCTGATCCATCCAGAGTACAGTGCAGTCACAGACGTCTACGTGATGATGTTTCTCGCTGACACAGTCGACTTCATCATCATCGTGTTTGGATTCTGGGCCTTTGGTGTAAGCTTTATTCTTTTCTCCAAATCTAAAAGAAATGTGTCTCCTACAGCATTAACATTTATGCTGTTTTTCCCTTAAAGAAACATTCAGCTGCAGACATCACGTCGTCTCTGTCAGAGGATCAGGTGCCGGGACCTTTTCTGGTCATGGTGCTGATCCAGTTTGGGACCATGGTGGTGGACCGGGCCCTCTACCTCAGGAAGTCTGTCATGGGAAAAGTCATCTTCCAGGTCATCCTACTCTTTGGCATCCACTTCTGGATGTTTTTTATCCTGCCAGGAGTTACAGAGAAGTAAGGAATGGATCTTATTTTACAGAGTTTATAAGTATTTGATGAAACTTGTTTAAAAAGTTCATCATTGCTGTACTCTCAAACTTCTCTTAGCGATTGTCAAAATATGTCAAAATTTCCACACTACCGTACATTTGATATTAGCCACATTCATCTAGCTAGTCCAGACAAATATCTTATTTTCAGATTTACATGACAAGCAAGAAATAAGGCCTGAATTGATTTTCACTGGTGAAAATAGCTGGTAGACAGCTACCAGCACCAACAGGAACAAGACTTGCACATGCTCAAAAACCCACCAAAATGTGCTGAAATTTGGCTGATTTTCATTTAAAAAAAACTGGTCCAAGGGATTTTATCTAATTGACTCCAGATTTTTTTTTTCTCATTTAAGATGGGTTTTAGATCAAATGTTATCAAAGCTTGAGTTTCTGTCATAGGGTGAGGCCATGGTCAGGACTCAAAAGTTTGACAATATTTTGGCAGCGTGCAAAAAAAAATCAATAAAACTGCAGAGCTCATACTATTAATCACAAACTTCACAGCTCCATGGCTGCTGCTCTCCTTGTGACACACCTGACGTGAACTAAAGTAGGGGGGTCCATTTATTAATGTGTTTGGCTTTAATTTTCACCTGTTTTATCTAAAAGTAGACACCATGATACTTGAACTTATTCAACTGGGGCGAATGCTCTCCCCACCTGGAGGATGGTGGATGGGAAACCATGACTTTAGATTTGGAGGAGCTGACCCTCATCCCAGTCACTTGGCACTCTGCAAACCACCCCAATGCCTGCTGGAGGCCTCCTTCATAAGTAATTAGAGTGAGACATGAGATAACTGGTGGATTCATGCAGCATCAGCAGTATTGCAAGTGTTGTACCAGGTTGTCATTGTGAAGTGGGAGCTGAGCTTGAAGGCAAAGCTTTTGATTTACCAGTCAGTCTACACCCCAACTACTACCTGTAGTCATGAACATTAAATAATGAAAGAAAGAATAACATTACTGATACAAGTAGCAGAAACGAGACTCCTCGGGAGGGAGGATTTCTCAGAGGTGGTTTTAAGGGTCTTTTAGGCTTGTCCACTGGGGAGGAGATCCTGGACAAACTCAGACCCAGAACCTGCTGGAGAGAGTTTATAACCCATCTGGACTGGAAACACACAAAATCCCCCAGGAGGAGTTCCAAAAAGTTGCTGGGGAATGGGATGTCTGGGTGGGAAGAAGTTTTATGGATGTAGGATGGTTGGAGATCTTAGAATAGGTCGTCTGGACCTATTAGGTGAATGTGGCTTTTAATCAACGTAAGAAAGTTTTTTTACAAGAAGATATACGTATACACTAGTTAAGGTTTCATTTTTTGCAGTGCAAGCTGGATTATTATGGTCACATAGTTGCTTTTTCTATTTATTTGTTGTTGCTGTTGTTTGCAACCCCTGAAAAATGATATTTAAGATTTTTGTGCTGCAAATAATAAAAACAAAGCTACTTCATCCTTAACCTTCCCACTGCTTGAATCTTCTCTGCAGGCGTTTCAGTGAGAACAAAGTGGCTCAGATGTGGTATTTTGTCAAGTGCATTTACTTCGCCCTGTCGGCCTATCAGATCCGCTGTGGTTATCCCACTCGAGTTTTGGGAAACTTCCTCACAAAGAGCTACAATTATATGAACCTCTTCCTGTTTCAAGGGTGAGTTATTTCTGGAGTGAATCTTTTCTTTCAGCTGGACTAACAGGTCCTGGCCACATTAGAGGTTTCAAATTAGATAGTGTTGTAAGATGAGGAGACCAGTGAAATGACTCCATCTAGTATTTATCAGGTTATGAAAGAAATAGAAATTAGTACATATTCTTCTACGCTTCTTTATGACCTACAAAAGCAATACAATTTTTTTGTGATAAAATCAGTGTTTCTGATTAAGAATTTTTTACACTTTTAACGGTTTATGGAGGGTTTGTGATGGAGTAAAAATAAATGTGTTGCAGCAGGATTTAAAAAATGGCATTTTTTTATATTTTCTACACCTAACATTCTCACTGAGTGATAGATTGGACTGTTAAAAGACAGCAGGATGATCAGAAAGCAGTTCATACACTTGTATAGGACAATATTAACAAAGAGATACGAGGTACTACTTTGTCTGTAAGGGGCAACAAAATCAGCACAAAATGTAAGTTCCTCACAGGAGCTTTAAAAAGAACATCATTTCTAATCATAAGTGTTCATTTTGTGGGGCTCTTGTTGGGCATGCCAATATTTCCAATAGCTCTTTAGTGTTATATGAAGTAATAGAAGGAGAAGTCATTTAAATGCTAAATATTTTCTTTTCCAGCAAGACACGAATTTGCATGTGGTACTTTGTGTTATCTAAATAGTATATCTATTGAGGTTTTCTTCCAGGATATAATTTTTGTAGAACTGTTTAATGAATAGCGATTAAATGAGGCCCATCATTACTGCATCACTTAAGCTCACTGCCAGCTCAAAAGTAATCTGCACCATGTGACATCAAACTGTATTCATAAACACAGTCTGGCAGTTACCTTAATGAAATAACCACACAGCAAACATTACAGACTAAGCAATATTTCATAAATAGAATAGCATAAATAGCTAAAGCTAGCATAGCTATGTTAGGTAGGCAATTAATGTTACTGCATTAGTCAATATAACTAAGTTCGCTTTAACAACATGTTGTCTTGGGTGGCCAAAAGTTCTTATTTTAATTTCAAAATGAAAGCAGCTCTGCATCCAAACAGAACGTCAATTACTTGTCGTTTGTAGTCAGCACAAAAATAAAACAAAACGTTTTAAATGCATATAATGGAAATTCAAAGTGCAACTAAAAGGGGAATTAATCACGATGTACAGAAATGCTTAAGATGAATTGCGATTTTAGAATATGAATCCTTTACAGCCCAAAATTGAAATAAAAACCATTTTTGTTGTGGTTGCATTTTGAAACATAAAAATTAGACTACAATTTGTAGGTTAAAGCCTAAGCTTATTCAGCATGCCATTCAGCTTGACAAAATCTGAAAATCCTGAGCATAATCTCCTGAATAAAGGTGAAACAGAGTCTATTAAGTCTTCATTTTTTTATAAAACACGTGAATTTTGTGTTGTTTCTAGTTTCCGCCTGGTGCCATTCCTGACAGAGCTGCGAGCAGTGATGGACTGGGTTTGGACAGACACCTCGCTGTCTCTGTCCAGCTGGATCTGTGTGGAGGACATCTACGCTCACATCTTCATTCTGAAATGCTGGAGAGAGTCTGAGAAGGTGTTTATCAAATGTGGCAGCAGGAATCAGTCTTACAGCCAAACACTGTCATGTTGGAATCCAAGCTGAGATTTACTTTGTGATTTATTGAAGTAGATCGTTTGAGAAGCTTCAGCTCAGATCAGGAGATCATGATCAGAAATAACTGTATAATGGATAACTATTGTATAATACCATAATGATAGTGATAAACGTAATTGAAAAAATCTTAGATAACTAAATGTGGGTGTCTCTGGCACATATTTTGCCAACTGATGCAATAAATCAGCACAAAGGCATGAATACTAGATATGCTGCAACTGCTATGTGTTTAGCCTGTTCTCAGCTTTGAAACTTCAGCTTTATTAAATGTTTTGTAATAAGTCCAGTCAGGACCACTTTGTCAGCAAAGTCACATGATTTGCACTTATAAGTATTCGTCTTTATTAGCAATGTGCTTTTATTGCTGTTATTTATATTTGGCAGTGTGGCTCATTGGGATTTCCCTGCCCCTCCACGAAGGCTGTTATAAATCAGGAACAGCACATATTTCTTAATTTCCCGTGTTGTTAAGAAAAGGCTGAGGCAGGAAGAGAAGCATTAATAAACACAGAGCAGAACAGGAATCAGTGACAACAGAATTACATTGATTAAGTTGTATGTAGCATAAAGGAGGAGCTGGGGTGGAGGAGGGTTGCAAAAAGCAGCTTGTAGAGGGAGCAGCAAAGTGTAACCAGGCTAGAGCAATTTAAATATGGCAGCACTTAAGTGCACTTAGCTAAAAGCGGGCCAAGAGCTGGCCATCAGCTGATGAGGGCTTGAATGAGATTAGCTGATCTATTATATGGCAGGGCTTGACACCATGGCCTGCCTGAAGTAATGCTATAGTATATGCAGATGTTTGCAGGTCAGGTTTTTTACTTTTGGTGTCCTAACCCTTACCTTAACCCTTGATCTAACATAACCAAAACTTTAATCATATTTTGAGCTGAAAGTTTTGGCGTCCATTTCCGTTCTGACTTCCGTTCATCTCACAGTGACGGTCTGAGAGCTATGGTCTGCAGCCTGACCTCTCTCAAATTCTCACTCATATAAGGGCCAGCCTTTAAGCTTAAATGTCAGTGTCTGACAAATTGGAGCAGAGTGCATATTTATGAACTGTACCAACAGAAACATTTGCGCTGAATTTAGGTCTAATAATGTGTCACTGTCTTGTTGCAGAGGTACCCCCAGCCGAGAGGTCAAAAGAAGAAGAAGGTGGTGAAGTACGGGATGGGAGGGATGATTGTAGTGCTGCTGATCTGTATCGTCTGGTTCCCGCTTCTCTTCATGTCCCTCGTTAAATCTGTAGCCGGAGTCGTCAATGCTCCACTGGATGTCTCTTTTGAAATCACCCTGGCTGGATTTCAGGTAGGGCCACACTTTCTTCAATTTCAGCCAAAATAAAACAGCCTGGTTCATGTCTAAGAAGCAAAGACTAGAAAACATGTCTATCCAAAACCGGATCCTTAAGAAATTATATTAAATTAAGGATACTTTCTTTTGTGCTTGTGTTAAATCAGTGGTTCCCAACCTATTTAACCCCTTCTTTTGTCTAAGAAAAGCTAAGCCCTTCAAGAACCCACACCAAAAGTGATGGATTGTCAAGAATTAAACTAAATTTTAGTGCCCCCCCCGGGTAAATTCCCAACAGAATGGGCATATAAACATTAGTTCTTAGCAAAAGACCTCTGTCTAAACTTTTAAGTAAGGAAGTTATGATTTAAGTTTATATATGTTAATCAGACCCCAGTGTGTAAGAGAAGCCAAATGCTGATTGTCTTGAACAGCTCAAACCAATTTTGAAAACAGAACGTATTTTTTACAACAAACTGATGGAAAAAAGTAATCTGACCTTTGCCAACTCACGAAAATTATTCTCTCCTTTCAGCCCATCTTCACCATGAGCGCTCAACAAAAACAGCTGCAGATTGTGAATGAGGCGAAATTTATTGATTTTGTGCACAAATACAGCAAACCTGTAAGTAGAAGAAATACATTATTACTCCATAAGTCAAGTACTCTTTATTTATCAAGTACAACTAAAATCTACACACTCTGAAAAGAAATGTGGAGACTGTAGCTGTGATTACACTTCAGCAGATGACTTTTTACCTTGTCAGATTACCCTGAAGATTTGGTTTGTGGCTCCAGCCCCCTGCAACCCTGAAAGGGGATAATTGGTGTTGAAATGGATGGATGGAGGTTGATTTATAAAAAAGCATTGGCTAAAAACATACAGATTTTAGCTAGGTTGTCATTGTGTGAGTTGCCATTTCGTTATTAAAACAAGAGCAAGGATCCACACTGAAAAGATGTTTTTGCTCTTCTCCTGACCTGCTTTGGTACGAGTTTATGATCGTTACAGGTGGGGTTAAGTTGTACTGTAAGCCAGTGCACGAGGTATGGCTATTAAATAATGAGACTGCGCTTATGAGGATAAAACTCTGTCATTTAAAGTCACACTGATTGTTGTATTGTTGTGTATTAAACCACTAAGTTTCCAATAAGTGACATCTTTAGTGTGCTGCTAGCTACTTAAAATGTTTTTGCTAAGCCGTCGGAAAATGATTAGCTTAAAAGTTGGGCAATGCATGTACTTAACATCTTTGGTTAAATTGAACAAAACAGCAGCCGAATGTTTTGACACATGAACTGAGATGTATGGGGAACACGGCATGTCACGTTCACGTGTGTTTGGATGGCACAAAAGATTTTGTGAAGGCAGAGAGGATGTCCACGACGATGAACGTTCTGCGCACCCATGCATAATTTGAACAAACCGTATGAAATGATTGATGACTCAGTTAAAGAATTATATCAAGCAGAAATGGTCTCCATTGATAAAGACACAGTTCAGCTAATTTTGCATGAAAATTTGAACATGACAAAAGTGTGCCAAAATTGTCCCAAAACTTCTGACTCCTGATCAAATGGAAAAATGCAAGCAAATTTGAGGAGATGTTTTGGAACAAACTGAAGGAAAACTAATATTTTTTGAAGTAGTGATTATGTACGATGAAACTTTCAAGTCTTTCATGTTGTGTCTCTCTCTGTGGATTTTTATCCGGTGGTTAGGAAGCTATAGAGTGGCTGGAGGGCTACACAGCAGCTGATCTGATCATCGCAGAGCTGAAAGGCAGCTCCAACTCACTGTGGACCATCAGTCCACCCAGCAGAGAAAGTCTGATTGACATGTTAGGCAGTGATGAGGAGTTTCCTATCACTGTGTCTTGGTCTGTGCAAAGGTAATCAAGCAAGTATCATACTTTTGTTGCATCATTCCACATAATATCGCATGTGTATGTTTTAGTGACATTTATTTTAAAGTTAACCAAATATAGTCTACATTTGGTAATACATCCACAGGTGAAATTTTACAAAGGTTAGGATTAATTGATGTCATTATCTTTTGTTATTCACACAAGACAATGAAACAAAATAACCCAATAATAATCCAATAATAATAATAGTTAATATAACCCCAAGTTTATCGTGATTCTTCCATACATACTACAGTGCTGTTAAAAAGTATTTTCCCCTTCCTGATTTCCTTTTTTTTTTTTTTGCATATTAGTCACACTTAAAATTTCAGATCATCAAACAAACTTTTATTTCAGACAAAGATAAACAGAGTAAATACAGAATGCAGTTTTTAAATGATGACTTCCTTTATTAAGGAAAAAAAGCCATCCAAACCTACCTGGCCCTGTGTGAAAAAGGCTTTTAAAAGGCTTGTTTGAACAGCTTTGCTCTTACAAATTGACCGCCATGTGCAGCATATGAGCAGGAAAAATGAATATTAGAATAAAATATATGCTTATTGTCAGCTACAGTTGATTTGTGTAAATAAAAATATAACTCATGCTTTCTGTGTGATCTTATTGTGACCTCAGAAACCTCACTCTTGGTGCCAAGGCTGAAACGGCGTCCGGAAAACGGGTGACCCACCTTGAAAAAAAAACAAAGGAAGAGCTGATAAAGCTCCTCAGAGGGAATGAGAGCAATTCTGTGTAAGTACATCATCTGCTGACTGTCATCTCTGGACTTTGTCTCTGAAGTGTGTGACGATAAGGGTAATCAGGGAATATGAAGAAACCATCTCTCTTCCTCTGCAGGATCCTGGAAGACATCTTCCCCCGTTTCATTCGAGCCCCAAGTGACTCTGATGCCAAGCCTGTTGAGCTGCTTAATAAAGGTAAACATCATCTTTATCCAAAAAACAGGTCAAAATGAAAACCGGTTGACATTTGCATAGTTAAATAGATAAAAAGAAAAACATATGCTATTTGCATAGCAGTATTTGTATATTTATTTAAATTTGGGGTATTTACTTGAACTTTTGGAAAATTTTCTGAAAAGTGGAGAAAGAGGGGAGGGAGGGAATGGATTTTTCTGCTACTTTAGGGGACTGTGGACAGGCCAGGCACATGTTTTTGTTAGACAAGCCATAAAAACTGATTTTTGCATGTCCCCTTTAAAACAAGAGCAAGGATCCACACTGAATTCAAACAGCCCTTATCATGGTCGACACTAAAATGCTTCCAGGTCATTTCACTCAGTTAGGCAACTTCCTAAGAAAAAAATGACTTTTTGAACAAACCCCCCATCTCACCTCCAGAGATAAGAGAGCGTCTTTCTGGGTTTTCTTGGGTGGTTTTTCCAATGTGAGAATCTCCATGAGCATATCAGATTTTTCCAGTTTATAAATTCAAAGTATAACCAGATTATAAGTATAACCACACTAAGCAATACATAACATCCCTGAGCACGTTTGACTCCATACAGTTCCTTTTTCCCAGATGTGGGTGCTTCAGCACAGTATGGTTGCACAAGTATGTGGAAATGTCATATAATCTAAGCAATCATTTCTCTCAACAATCATCCAGCAGTGGTAGAAGGCCGCATCTGACCAAAACAAGTCAAAATAATCCACACAGGGAGTGAAATTGTTGTCATGCTCTCTGTATTGTTCCCCACTGTATACTCTCAGAGTGCATCAGGGTAGTACGGGGCACCGGGGCCTGGTACGAGAGTGCCAAAATCAACACAAATGGAAACTTCTTGGCAGGAGCCTAAAGGATTGTTTGATGTTTAACATTTTTTTGTTTTACTGTGAAATAATATTTTTCCATTGTTTACATCTTCGCAGGCGAGGATCAAACAAAGATGTATAACATCACCTTGACCCTGATGCGAACTCAGAATGTCTCAGGTCAAGTCCAGGAATGGTGGAAGGTCAACCAGACGGAGCTGGGCCCCATATCGATAAGGAGTGAAAAAAACATGTATGCAGAAGGTCTGGAGGTCTATGTGTTCAGTGACCAAGTCAGCCCGCCCAGTTTGGGCTTCCTAGCCGGATACGGGTACGTGTGACTGGTGTGGATAAAAAGTTTAAAGTTTTAGGATTTTTTTACTACATAGAACATGATGGAAAGGTTTTCATATTTCATGAACTTTCATTTAAACTGTGAACAGCATGTAAACACATACAGGTTTTGTGATTGTTGATTAAGCACTGACTGAACCTGAACTGGGAAGTGGGAAAAAAAATAGTGTTATAATCTTACACAAGCAAAAAAGAAATGTTTTAGTCCAGAGCAACATAGATGTTAGAGTGAGAACAACATAAGCAAGGAATATCTATTCTTTTACACTGTACCAAAGACGATGACCTAAGAAAAATACTAAACATGAAAGAGAACATATCAGAAAAACCCACTGTTTAGTATTTTTGCATATATTTGGCTAGTGAGGTAATCAACCTAACTGAAGGTGAACTAAGCCAATTCAGTCTTTTTTTGTGGTGTGTCAATGCCAGAAAACATGTCACATAAGAATAGTAAGAATAGGAATAATGCTAAATTTTATCCAAGAAACAAATCCTTAAGATAAAAAAGCACAATGGGCAGACAAGAAGAGCATTACATTTAAAGCTGTTACAATAGTGTGGTCACACCCAAGGCTGCTCATAAGGGGGGCTAAAGGGGAGAGCTTTCTGGGGCCCAGCTAAATGGGGGGCCCCATGGTGGTCAGCAAAATCATGGTCCATTGTAGTAGGACTTTCTCCTGCTTCCTAAAGCAGGATTAGCTTTCTTAGGAAACGGTAACAGTAGTTACATACATGCAAAAAATGGGCAACAAGTTTTAAATATGGGTTAGAAGTAAAAGAAGTGGCAAAATTTAATTTAAAGTGGTTAAAAAGTTGTGAAAATGGGTTGAAAGTGTCCAGAAAACATGGTAAATATGGATTACTGTAGCAAAAAGTGGGTGGAAAACATGAAGATTGGGTTGAAAGTACCAGACATGGGCTAAGAGATAAAAAGCAGAAAGAAGTGACAAAAATTGATAAAAAAAAAAAACAGCAAAAAAGTGGTGAAAATGTGTTAAAAATCTGCACAATTGAACAACTTCAACATCAAACCCTATGCTTGACAACATTTTCAGTGACAAAATAAGGGAACTGTTAGCCAGGACTTTCAACTGTCATGAATTTTTGCAAGCAAAACCACACATCCTCTAACTATGTGCCCTTATTTCCTGTCCAGGATCATGGGTCTGTACGCCTCTGTGGTTCTCGTCATTGGCAAGTTTGTGCGTGAGTTCTTCAGCGGCATCTCCCACACCATCATGTTCGAAGAGCTGCCCAACGTGGACCGAATCCTCAAACTTTGCACGGACATCTTCCTGGTCCGAGAGACGGGTGAGCTGGACCTGGAGGAGGACATGTATGCCAAACTCATCTTCCTCTACCGCTCACCAGAGACTATGATAAAATGGACCCGGGAGAAAACTCAGTGAAACTCCTAGAGGGGAGACAAACTAATGAAAACCAGGCGGGGGCTTTTCATGCAAGAGCTCTGCTGGTGTGAGGAGCAGCCTGTTCACCTGTTGATGGAGCAAAAAAGCAGCTGAGGACCAAGTTTGTCCTCTTTATCTGAGCTCTGATGGTAGTGAGACATCTTTAGCTCCATGTGAATACACTTTTTTGACATATGAACTGGTATTTTATACTACTTACTGATTAAAAACAGCCACAGATGCAATCATAATATGGATAGTTGAGGACAAGTTTGCCGGGGCTCAGTTTGGCATTTCGTGAATAAAACAAGCAGCTGGTGTTCAGTTGCAGAACATCAAACCTTTTTGGACAATTTTCCTATCGTATAAAGAGTCCTATCCCTTAGGTAGAGGTAGGTTTTTACACTCAGATGTCCTCATTGCTCTTTTCAATCATTTTTCACAACGGCACGGCTGGAGAGGAGAAGCTCAAACTGGCTGCAACATTAATCTTTAAGGGCTTCCCGTCTACAATGCACGATAATGACCACATGAGCACAATCTCATCATCCTCTCCAACTGGAACCTTCAGACTGTGGGACTGTGCAATAAGAAGCTTTCACCGCTCCAAAGCAAGGATGAAGATCGACGTAAGAGGCGGATTCTGCTCTTTTTAAAACATCAGAGGCCACACAGCACAGAAAACATTATCGGACAATCTTTCCTTGCCTTATTTTGTTTTTATGAGACAAACTGAAACTCTAAACGACTACATATCTTTCTCAGGAAGAGCTGTTTCACAGATATCCAGTGTATGAGTCATATGTTACCACATGTAGGTTTCGATGGATCTAAAAGAGATTGTAGAAAAGAAAAAAACTATTTAAATGGCATGATTTTATGTGGATAGTGTTCAGATGGACTGATATGAAGTATGTTAACTGCACAGGCTGTATTAAGTGAGAAAATGCATCGCTGTGGATCGTTTTCCGCAAAGGATTGAGATTTAAAAAGCAGATCCTCCATGTGAATCATCTACAGGTTGGCTGAGTCGAGACACAGCGGAGCTCAGCAGAGGGCTGAAACAGGGTAACGTGCACAAGGTGGAAGACATGCACATCACTCGAAAACCTCTCGCTGTTTCTAACTCATGAACTCTGTGGCGCCAACAACCGCACGCACATCAGTCATGAAGGAAGAAGCGAGCAGACACACAAAAAGATTTTTTCAAATGAAGGGCTGAACCACAAAGTCCTTCTGTCCAAACTATGCATTAGAGGACATTGTAGCATGAAAGAAAAACTTCATTATTGTCATGATTTTCAATACATGTACATACAAAGATTAAGGGGATCAGGTCAGGGGGAATGAAATGTGAAATTGTTCCTGTATGTTGAGGCAATGTGGTCTGATGGAGGTCCAGAGAGCTGCAAATAAAACGTCTGGAAAGGTGTGGAGTTTTCATTTTCAGATATTTCTTCTTTTTCTAGGAGCATCTGTGTTTCTGCTGGGTTTGATGGAAAACAGATGACTGAACCAAGATGGCCTCAAATAATAACCAAACCCTGCTGCGCTTACTCTGTTTACAGTATTTTGGTGGCAGGGCCAGATCAGATATCTAACCAAGGGGTCTGTGTTCCTGGCCCAAGTTTGGTTGGATGGATGCAAGATTCTCTTTTTTGCTGTTGTTTGGACACTACATAGAGCAGCATCTCTGTATAGAATAGTTTGGATAGTTGGATAGTTGGAAAAGCTAAACTTATTACTACTGCTGCTACTTCTACTACTACTGCTACAACTGATGATTGAATAAGAACTTACTTAAATAATAGAATATTCGTCTTTTCTAAAGTGACTGACCTTATTTTACTAGTCTCATAATTATTGAAATGGGGATCACCTGAGCGCAGTTAATGTGTCTCAAGTGATTGTAGTGTAAAGACACCTGTGTCTGGAAGATCCAGTCACTGGTTAATCAGTATTCCTGGCTGCCATTACACCATAAAGACATAAGAACACTCCAAGCAACTCAGAGAAAAGGTAACTGAAAAGTATAAGTCAGGAATGGATACAAAAACATCCAAGGTACTGAAGTTCCCCCTGAGTTCAGCAAAATCCATAATTAAAAAATAAAAAAGAATATGGCATGTGTAAATTTGCCTAGATCAGGCCGTATGCACAAAACTGAGTGACTGTACAAAAGGAGACTAAGAGAGAGACCACCAGGACACCTATGACTGCTCTGAAGGAGTTACAAGCTTCAGCAGCCAAGATGGGAGAGACTCTGCATACAACTGTTGCCTGGGTTCTTTACTTAAGTTTTACAGGAGAGTAGCAAAGAGAAAGCCACTGTTGAAGAAAACTCAGATTAAATCTCCATGAGAGTTCACCAAAAGGCGTGTGGGAGACCCCATGGTCAGGTGGGGGGAAGTTCTTTGGATTGATGAGACCAAAATGGTGCTTTTTAGCCATCAGAAAAGATGCCATCTTTGGCGGACACCAAACACCGTATATCACCACAAGCAAATTTCAAAGCGCAGTGGTGGCAGCATCATGCTATGGGGATACTTCTAAGTAACTGGCCCTGGAAGGCTTGTAAAGGTAGAGAGTAAAATGAATGCGGCAAAGTATAGGAAAATCCTGGAGGACAATCTTCTCTGGTCGACAAGAGAATTACGGCTTAGGAGAAGATTTGTTTTCCAGCAAGACAATGACCCAAAGCATACAGCAAAAGTGACACAGAAATGGTTTTGAGACAACAAGGTGAATGTTCTGGAGTGGCTGAGTCAAAACCCAGACCTCAATCTAATAGAGAATTTGTTGCTGGACTAAAAAAACAGTTCACACCTGATCCTTATGCAACCTGACAGAGCTTGAGCAGTTTCGCAAAAAAGGATGAAGTCAAATGGCATTGTCCAAATGTGCAAGCCGTATTGAGACCTAACCATGTGGACTCAGTGCTGTGATTGCAGCTAAAGGTGCATCTACTAAATACTGACTTGAAGGGGGTGAATAATTATGCAGTCATTTATTTTACATTACATATTTTTATTTGACAAAAGAAATCTGTTTTCACTTTGATATCAGAGATTTTTAATCAAAACAAAATTTTTAAAAAGCCAAATTATATTGACTATAATTGAGTCATAAAATAGATAAAAGGATAAAACATTTTAGACAGTAAATGCTTTTTATAGGCACTGTATTTGCTAGGACAACTGAAGAGAGACGAATTATAGGGGGAGAGACTAGAGGAAGACATGTCACAATCATGTGCAGAGACCGGGAATAGATCCCACATCCAGTTGAGGACTACAGACTCTACTTATGGGCAGCTGCTCCACTCACTGAGCTACACCATTACATTTTTTATTGTGATTATTAACATGCTTTGTTTTCCCTTTCAGCACTCTTTAGTTAAACACATGGTTTTCAACTGCTGTGCCATTTCATACTAGTGTGCTGGGAGAGATTGTTTGGTGTGCAGTGTCAAATTTTCAAAATTGTGTCTTTCAGGGAAAAAAAAAACATTTATATTTATAATTGGTGTGAAAAATGAATTGGACACAGAGAACGTCCCCAAACTTCTGTATGCTGCTGCAGCCCAATCTAAGATCTGAAAATCTTTTGTGGCCCATCAAAAACCTTGTACAATCATAACAGGAAATTCAAATATTTACCTCTTATTTATCATGTTCTGAATTTATCATGAATTTAAATGTAAAAGTTTGGCTGTCAGAGACATTAAGATCACTCAGAACATGTCTGTGGGGTCATAAGATACTATTAATGAGCCACTACTATTTATTTTGTTCTAATCAGGCATCCAAAAAGTAACCTAAATTTTATTTTTTAATACTGATCTCTATACTTTATGGCCCAGCAAACTCTGTCCTTGTTGAATTGTCACCAAAGACACTGATAATTTCTTAAAATCAGGAAGTGAGCAGCACAGATGGTCTAGGGTAGGGGTGTCCAAACTTTTTCCACTGAAGGCCACATATGGAAATCTGTAGGGAGGTTGGGGCCACTTTAATATCCACAAGGCGAGGTGTATGACTTTGAATAAATCAGAGGCAGATTAAAGGAGGAGCTGGGGTGGAGGAGGGTTGCAAGAGCAGCTTGCAGAGACAGTTAATAGAGTGTGGCTAGGCAAGAGCAGTTTAAATGAGAGCGATGGGCCAATAGCGTGCTGAGAGTAAATCAGCTGGCCATCAGCTGATGAGGGCTTGCATTAGATCAGCTGATCGTGGAAGACCTTGACTGCCTGAACTAATGCTAAATACTTGATTTAATGGCTGACAAGGAAAACAGACAATCAGTTTCAGGTTTTTGGGGATGCCAATTAGATTTCAGGGGGCCTTGATTGCTGCCAAAGCTCATCAGGGATTTAAAAAAACAAGATATTATTGTGATTGCCAATATTTTTACAATGTATAGAGTTGTCCATAGTGGATGGCCCAAGTTTGTCCGGTCCCCCCCCCCCCACCACACACATACACACACACTCTGTCATCCCTGTTTCTGACTCTAGCCACTGTCCTCCTATCTATAACAAAAGCATAAAAAGCCCAAAACTATGTTAAAAAATCAGAAAGTGAGCGGTATAGCAGAGTGTTTAACAAGTAACCAGTTTATCCAACACCAGTTAAACAATGGCACCAGTTGTATTTATCCGACAAAGTTAAAACTTCTGGGTCCATCGTTACTTCTGAAACTTAAAATAACAAAGAATCCAGGATTTTATGATCAAGTAAAATGTCATTTAATTTTTTTCTATCAAATGTAGTTTTTGTAAATGGCCTTTTGTGGCCCACCTGGCTGCACTGATATGAAAAATCAGTGTGATAACTCTTTTAAGAAAAAGTACAGAGACAAAACAATACCACACAATGGAAATGTTTATTGATGCAATGTTTGGAGATATGCTTTTGAGGAATATAAAGGAAGTGGGCAACAGCACAAATAAAAAATATGTAAACAATCCCTTTATAACCTACAGTCGTGTCATATTGAGTGTTAATTGGCATATAACTGATCTTACCTAGTCGAGGGTGAAAGAGCAAAAAATAATCACATATACACTAATTCAGCATTAAAATATACATTAGAAAGGGGAAATGCATTGAGAATATCACAGCATTGTCCCTTTTTACAGCTTGAGCAACTTCACCTAAGGTTACAGTACTGTGCAGAAGTTTTAGGCATGTTTGGGCTGAAATCTTGGGCCGAAGTAAGGTGTGTAATGGCGAGTACGCCCACCTGAGGGCCCCATTGGGCGGGGAGGAGGATTGACACAACCCAGGTCATGCTCTGGATGTCTTTGTACATTACCAAGGGCATGGGAAAATAATCTGATTAAAACAAAACAAAAACCACAGCTTTCAGGCAGAGTTATGGGGTAGATTTGGCGCTTAAACATAGCCTAGGGTACTGTTAGGGTGGGTAGGAGAGTTGCCACAACCTCCTGGTTGTATGTTCTAAACACCTGAAAACTGTTGGTGGTTGCTGTGCGTATTACCAGGACAAAAGAAATGCTGTTATTCTTGACCTTGGCTGCTGAGTGACACACGTACATGTCAAATGTGTCGACACTGACTCTGGCTGCCCTCCCTCCTCTCTTCAGCCCCGGGTTGTGGAACATCAGGACCTGTGAAGAACCGTTATTGATCTACATGCCTAAAACTTCTGCATGGTTATGTATACAGTGAAAATAAGAAAAAGGACACAGCTGTGATTTTTCTGTAGTTTAAGGTGGAATTAAGCAAACTCCTCGAGGTAGAAAACAAAGACAGTCTGATATTGGATGTTTTACTGTTAAATTCACCTCAGTTGCTTGAATATTAGCTCATGTAGGAGCCTGTGGTGCCATCATTTATAGCCTTTATGCTTCATAGCTTTGAATCAGATCACCATTGAGTTATCCCAAACATGCATTTACAAGCTGATTGCATATTTTTCCAGTAATAATTTCAACAGGCAGAGCCATGAATACTGAATAAATTAACTCTGTACAATAACACGTATACATCAACTCATCAGCTATATATTTAGAGTGTTTCTGATTCTTATAGACCTATTGCAGCTTTAGACTGAACTCACAGACAATAACAGCAGAATGTACAGCTTCACAGAGACAAAAAAATAATATTCACAAACAACAGGCTTTCATACATTATTGGACACTGAAGATTTGTCATTACACCGAGGATCCACCTCAAATAAACACAAAATAAAAGGCTGCTGTAACTCTTCTGCAACATCTATTATATTTTTCTAAATCATCTTTTTTCTTAAGTTTGTACAATAAAAGATCAAACAGCCATACATCTGGGTTTTGTAAGGTTTGAACTTGTTCACAGAGGGCGCCGTGGTGGAGCGAGTTGACACTCTGCAGGGATGAAGGCTAACACAGTCCTCCCTCGTAGTCATCCTCCTCCTCAGCAGCAGCTGGTGCCCCATCAGCGCCGCCTTGTGGAGCGGCAGCCTTTTTCTTCTTTCCTCCTCCTCCTGGTACCCGCAGGGAAATGGCCAGCTTGGCGTACTGTGAGGAACCAAGGAATAAATAATTGGTTGTCATGCCTTAAAGAGCTTGCAAACTCAACAATCTCTTTTCTATCTGTTCACCTCCAGGGGGGTAGGGATATATACCTACTGTAATCTAAATCTCTGATGATGGATGTACCTCATATTTTGAATCCATTTACTGTAAAATAGTGTTTTTTCAATTAATTCTTAACTTGGATGTTCATTTGGCAATCCAACATTTTAACTTCTATTAAATTCAGTTTCTTTTAACATAATTTTAAAGCATATGGCCTGACGTACTTTAGAGTCTTTATTGAATAACCAGCCAAAAATCACCAGCTGCTTTTATTTTGTAATTCTGCTTTACCAACATGCAGTTATGTACTTCCAGAGCGCTGCTAGAGTGAATCCAAACTGGTTTCTTTCACCTGTGGATGCACACAAAATATACACTATATGGGCAAAAGTATTTGGCCACATCTTTGTTTCGATCAGACCCTTTGAAACAGGTGCAGTCTCCATTTACAAATGTGTGATACAAAATGAGTCATTCTGGAGAGCTCAGTGACTTCAAGGATGTTTCATGAATTACATTCCTGCTGAATATTCCACAGTCAACTGTAAGCAATAACTAGAAAGTGGAAGTGTTTAGGATCAACAGCAACTCAGCCACAAAGCATAAAACTACCAAGTTCTGAACTTCCACTGGCATTACTGTAATTACTTTCATCCACATAGTGTATCTGGATTAAATAATTTATTGGATTTTGATCATGGCAACTCTTTCCAATGCAGCGGGGACATTTTGATTGGAATACTGATTTCAAATGTTAAGTGTAACAACTCTACTTATTGTTTATGTTTGCAATGTTTGGGATGATATTTACATGCTGCGGTTTTGAAACAAATCATGATAATGAAAAAAAGAACATTGATGATCAAGAGGTGGACTGTTAGACTTTCATGGGAATTTAACATTTAAGTTTTTGCTATCTCTATTTAATTTTGAGCTGAATAAACAGATTAACAGGAATCAATATTACAGTCTTTGCTAACAGATTACGAGTTAATGAAGTTGCATTTTCAGATTAACTGAGCTTGCCTCTGATTAATCGTGGCAGGAGGTTGACATAAAACTTCCATATGAAATCTATCTTTCACAGAAAAAAAAATAAAAACCACTGGCCTAATGACAGACACTTTAACATCTACATAAAGAGAGCCTAAACCTTTGGTATATTTCAGTATTCATAAACAGTACTCACATCATTGTCCATGTACTTCAGCAAAGGTGAGTTGCACACCCTGTAGACCTGGTCCTCGTCCTGCTCATCGTAGCCCTGCAGTAATGTCTCCATGGCAACACAGTCTTCACTTCCACTGTAGCCGGGCAGACTGATGGAGAGAGTAACTTCATGTAATAATCTTCAGTGGGAGTCTTTATGGGCAGTTTTGTGCAGCTTCAGAGTGATACAGAATTTGACAGAAACATACCTGTAACTTTCTCTGACACATTTATCAGCAGCTACATAGTCTCCACGATGGAGATGAATCAACACTTGAGCAGTTGTTTTCTAAAGAGTGAAATGCATGAACAAACAGACAATAAATACATATAGAATAAATAAAATTGTGGATTTTGTTTTGATAAGTTTATTTGTTATAGATCTTAAGTTGTGGTTTCTTAAAAATAATCCCTTAGCGGTGGGTATTTCTTTCTCAGTAACACTCTAAGACACCAAACAATGATACAAACTGGAAGCTCAGCCGTATTTGGACATTTTTCTGAGTGACAGCAAGATTAGAAAGTGCCATCTGGTATACTACTGACAGACAGTGATGTATGCTGCAAATTCAGCAGCATGTCTCGTTTCCACAGCATTCGTGTTTGTCATTACTTCTGTGGGTTAGAAGTAATGACATATATGTATGCGTGTGGTGTGGCCACTGACATGCCACAAGGAGGCCGACTGTACAGCTCATCTGTCACACAAGCGTTATCTTCCACAACTATGATACAAATATTAATTCATATGAGAGGTATTATTCTAGGACATATTTGACAGGTGAAAATGTGAATTAACAGTGTAAGTAAAACATGGTGATGTCACTAAAGGTGTGTAGAAGTTACTGTTTACTGGTTTTCACTTGTATTGAAGTATGCTTTATGGTATCCTCAAGAGGAAAATTAAATGTCATTTAATAAACACATGATTGCCAATGACACTAGTTAGCCCATGGCAAAGCTAATCTGAGCTAGCCACTGACTAGCTTCATATATTGCTGTCCTCTCAGTAGCATGCCATATCCACTTTTCAATCTCAGCGCTGCAAACTGTGAGCATAAAAGTACTGATCATAACTCAGAAATCAGTATTTCTATTGTCTGTCTATATTGGTGGGTGTGTTTATTATACACTATTTTATGTAGTTTCAGTTTAAATGTACAGGCAACTGTGGCTCAGTAGGCAGAGTCAGTCGTCTTGCAAGAGGAAGATTGTGAGTTTGATCCCTCAGCTGCCACAGTCGAACGGAGTAGTCAGATGACTATTCAGGCTCAAGTCCATTTACAATTCAAGTCCATTTCACCTCATTATTACTTACAGAATCTTTACTGAGTAAGTTAAGTCTCATTCCAATTTTTAGTATATGTGTTACAGAGCTAATATCAGCAAGTGAAGTCTCATTAGTCTCAGCACAATGTTGAATGCTTTATGTTGGAAAATAAAAAATGAAGGTGATTTATTATAAATCATAATACAGAAACTAAACTGCCGCTATGACAAACATCATCACAGGACACAAAAACATACTTAGACTCAGAAAGCCTGCTGAGAATATTTCCAAAAATACTGCATGACCAGCATGTTTTTTTGATGAAGCATAAACAGCTCTGCATTTACACTTCTGTTGTACATACAGTATATGAGCACCACTGTATCTCAAACTGGAAAAGGTTGATTCATTACATGCATAGAAAAAAATTATGGCATCAAATCAAGAGAGTAGCCCACCTTGAAGCACATAGGGAAGTTTTCAATCTCTTTGTACATGTTCTTTTCTTTCTGCAGAGCAGCAGCTGCTTCATCCAACCTGGTTAGAAACACAACAATACACGGGTGAGGAATGATGAGAGACAGGTTTAACAGTTAATATGAATGTTAAGAGATGAGCAGCTTTGGGTTCTTCTCTTTTAATTATTTCAGTTAAAAACTTTAAATTTGGGAATAAGCTTTTACTGAAAGGTTTACAAATAAACAAAGTCCATGAGGTTTAACATTGCCCGACTCCATCTTGTGTCTCCTCCATCTCAACTTCCTTCTCCTTACCTTTTTAATCTGACCAAAAGTCTGGAGGCTTTTCCCAGCAGTTCAACTGCCTGACGCAGACGGTCCTCGTTCTATGGAGAGAAAACATCATTAAACATAAATTAACGGAAATTGAATCAACATTCATTAAAATGATTAAGTCGGTTTCTTGTGCTCGACTTTACCTCAAAAACACCAGCTGCCTTCTGATACAGGTCCACAGCTTTCTCTAAGTTTATAGGCTCTATCAGTCTGGGAAAATAAAAATAAAAGTCTGCATTTTGGTTCCAAAATTTGCCTCAGAAGTATCAGAAAATGGCAGGATTTCTTTGTTGCAACTAAAGGTGCATTGACAGAAAAGACCAGCTAATGGGAGCAGACAACCTACTTTCCAGCACGGTCCAGAGCCATGGCAGCAGTGTCAGGTGTCCCATTCTCCATATACATCATACAGGCTTTCTCTATGTACTGGATGGCCTCTGGCATCTTCTTTTGTTCCTGTTTTAGAGGAATGACAGCAGCATTACAAATCTGCTGCACAGACTTTATTTACAAGTATTGTTTTTAGCTGCATTTTCAATGAGGATGAAACTCACCTTCATCATCATACCTGCTTGTTCAATAGCCCTGAAAGAAAGAGTAAGAGTTAGAAAATATGTTGGGTTTTTTTATACCTGAGTGCCTCTCCATCAAAGCAGGGCCAAATATGAGATACTTACTTTGCTGCATGAAAAAGCCTGCAGGATCAGTTAAGGAAATTACACAGGCCTATGAGGATAACAGTGATACTGTCTAAAATTGTGAGCAGAGAGAGGATACGTCTTGTTTTCTGTGTGATATTCAGCTTCTTTCAGGTAAGCATCCTTTGCCTGCTCATACTGCTTTGCATTCTTGAAACACACAGCTGGAAACAAGACAGGCGGTTAGATAAATCATTTAGGAAGTCTGTAAGCGTATGTGATGGTGTTTTTATGGTACCTGCTTTGGCGTATTCTGATGCAGCACTGTCAAAATCAGGTTTCCACTTCGTCAGGCTTGTCTTTAAGCTACAAAAATATGATGACAAGCAAATTATTAACGGCAGGAACAAACAGAATCATCCCCATCAGCGTTTGATTATTTTGCACAAAACAAAAGGGGACTCATTTATTGCCGTTAAATCTCAGTATGACATAAAATAGTTTCCATTATTATCGCATAGCCCCTTACGAAATGCCACAGTGGCCTTTATAACGTTAGCTAGCTAACATTGGTAGTAAATCAAACTGATGTTTCTACGGAGGGAGGGTAGCGATATTTTTTAATAACTCACCATTTCTCAGCTTTAGCTATGTGCTCATGAGCTTCATTTATCTTCTGAGCAGCCATACTGCTACGGAGTCGGTACGGTTATGAATTTGGTATCGATAAATAGCTATGGATGTTGGTTTCGTCGATGTTTGGATTAACAGGAACTCCTCCTTAGGCACAACGTCATCCAATGTCGCAGGCTACGGGTGCCGACTAAGACATAATACATCTAGAACGGGAAAACCTGGCTGCAAAGCAAGTGGAGGTGTCGTCGAAGTATTTCTGGAAAAGATTACAACATTGTATGTAAAAGTTTACGACGAGGAAGAGTTTTTGACGTACTTACAATACATCAAATATCACTGCCAAGCAGCCCAGGGCGTTTAGGAAGCCCAGGCTTGTTGTAATGAATAATATATTTTAATATTGTTTTCCTGATTATATATTTATTGTAATTATATTATGTTGAAAATATAAAATCTTAATAATGTAACATGATATGATATATATAAATATATGTATATTTGACATAATACTGTTATATTTCATTGTATTACAATATAATAATATAAATTATATTTCATTATTAGTAGTATGCTTATTATTACTACACAGAAAATGGATCAGACTCAAAACTGTTTGTCGTGGACCAATGTACAATATATATACTGTATGTACAGGCTGTTTTAACTTTGGGCAAAGGGAGACAGTTGCCTGGGGCAATCAGCTCCAAGGGGCCTCAAGATGCTCATTATTGCATCATTAATCAATACTGAATCAATAAAGACATGCCTCACATATAAATTAAATGTCTAGAATTATTTTCAATGAATCAGACACGTGTTTTGAATGCAAACAAGGGTCCGGGAGTGATTAAAAGGCATAAAAATAGAGTGAAAAAAAAAAGTATCTGAGGAAGACCTTTTGCCCTAATAGCAAGGTCCCATCCACCCAAGAGCCTCAGAATGTCATAACTTCAAGCAAAACATCACTAGATAGATCACATATTGAAACAAAGAAGTGGTGGGTTATTTTGAGGTAAAGGGCACATACACTAAAATCTATGCTTTTTAGAGGAAGGGCAGATATTGCACTAATAGTGAGGAGAGGATTGATGCTTTTATTTTTTTTTGGGGGGGGGGGGGGCACCAGAGCCTGATTTGCGTTTAAATGTAGTGAGTTTGAGTTAAGATGCTGTTGTGCTATTGTTTTGAGGAATTTTGGTATGTCCCTATAATCCTTTGGCTTTGTTAACAGAAAAAAGCACTGTGCCTTAAAGTTTTTTTTTATTCACTACGATTACTTTTAGTGAAATGGAAAAGGCCTTATATTGATATCTACCTGGGGCCTCCAAATTTCTGAAACTACTACTATAATTCTTTCATTACAGATGAAAAAAGCTTCTTCGATCAGGTTAAAACAAACGTGATAGTAAATATACTGTATGTTGAACAACTGTTGATATGAAAATATATGAAATGCTGCTGTGCCACTGTGAAATTTGGGGAATTTTGCAGTCGCAGTTTCAGTTTTTCTGTTTTTTGTTTCTTGCAAAATAAATAAATAATAAAAAAATAATAATTAATGGTATTTTCACCTTTCCCAATTACTCCTCAAACTATGTTACTGCTCATAATCACATGTTGTGTTGATATTTACAGAGCAGCCAAACAATATTACAGTGGAAATTAACTATGTGCTAAAGCAACTGAATTTTTAGTATCCTTTCATATAACATGTTTTCTTTTCTCACACAAATTCGTCGGCTTATTTTTTCTGAAATCAATCTGTTTTAGAAAAATTACCGACAAGCGGCGGAAGCGGAAGCGTGCTGAAATGTGGCCAGTGACGTCATGACGGTCCGGTCTCTAATGGCTGAACAACAACAACTAAAGGCGAGAGACAAACTTTACCAAACTTGTAAAGGGGCAAAAGAAACTTTTGAATTATATATAGAATCGACTGTGTAACGGTCAAGGTCTGTTTGTCTTTTCTTTTTGACATTACAAATGTGGAGTTACTGATGGATCCGAGATATGACATACCGCGGAGGGCCGCCGGTGGTGGCGGGGGATCCGCGAACTCGTCCCCCGCTCTGGGGGCTCAGTCGCGCCGCAGGAAGATGCCACCCAGGCCCGCTGACTTTAAACTTCAAATTATCATTATTGGGTCCCGTGGTGTGGGTAAAACCAGCCTCATGGAGAGATACACTGACGACACTTTCTGCGAAGCTTGCAAGTCGACAGTAGGTGAGGAGAGGAGACGTTAAAGGACATGTTTTGGTCAACTTTTTATTGCCAGCATTTAGCTTGGCCCCGTCTATTTTCTGGAGTGCAGAAACTCAAACTACCATTGGCTTGATGTTATGGACTTTTTTGCAGCTTTACTGGGCCATTTGTCTTACGAGAGGATTCACCTCTTTTTTTCAGCTAGCTAACTTAAGCTAATGGTTACGACTGTTATAACTGCTAACAAAACTTCAAGCTAAAACACCAGGTAGTAACTAGGCAAGCACTGTTGAGACTGTTCTGGGTTGTTCAATCTCTTGTAAGGAGTTTTCAGAACCTGACACAGCAAAAAAAAGTACTTGGTAACTTCTTGGCTAATAGTACTGAACTAAATTCAGTTTTAATGAACTTTATGTCGTACATGTCAGCCTCTTATGTTTATTTGAATGAGGGCTTATCACAGTCTTTATATCGGCCTGTTTTATTTTACTGCATAAAGGGAAGCCTTGCATATCCTATGTAAGAGACAGATAATTACAGAAACTGTTGTCCGTTTGAAAACTAGAGTTGCCAGTGCCATGTTGATGTTATTAATATAGTTTATCCAAGCTTTAGAAACTCTAATCATTCGACTGGATCTGTGGAACTGGGTAAACAGTCCTGTGACCAAAACAACAGTCAGTCATAGTGTGCCATCCCAAAATAGACACACGCACTCACTCACACACTAAGGCAGCTGCTATGGCAGGGCTCCATTTTGCACCTTGTCATCCCTGTGACATGGCTATTAGACTTAGAGAGTTGTGTGTCACTTAAATTGTGTGTATTTTATCCCAGGGATTGAGGAGGGAATAATTTGGCCATCACTTATGTCTTATTGAAATTCTTGTTGTTGTCTCTTGCAAACTCTCTGTATCACTAAAGATTGCTTTCAGAGAAGCAAAGACAGGAAGCATTTTTATGCAGTATATACCAAAAATTAAAAAATGGCTTGCTGAAAGTGTATCTAAATAAGTGAAAATGTCTCAGGAAATTGTTGTTCTTGTTCTTGGTTCACATGTGTGTTTCCCATTTCCCCTGTAGGAGTTGACTTTAAGATCAAGACAGTGGAGCTAAGAGGGAAGAAGATCAGACTACAGATATGGTGAGTAATTGGACAGTAGTCTCCAGTTCCTGTATTCCTTTGCAGGGACTATTTCCTGTGGCTGTCTTGTCTCCCTGCAGGCTTTTATTTTATCTTTTTTAAACAAACTAAATACTTTCATCTTAGCTCTGTACAGTTGGGGTATGAGCATAAAATATAATTCCCTAGAAGCAATGCAAGAGGGGTTTTGTATTGCCAAATCAAGCATGTAACTCCTGTGATCTTTAGAAAAATAAAGTCCAAAGTCCTATTTAAAATATACAGCACTGGTAAGGTATTTATTTGCTTCAGGCAGAACCGTATTATAGTCACCATGTTGTTGCTTACAAGTGGCCATCACTCATCTTATGGTTGCACTTTCATAGCTTTCATATTTTCTGTTTGTAGAATGATGTACAAATACACACATATATGTAAAAAAAAAAAACAACCTCCTGATAACTAACAAATATTGTTTTTTTAACGTGATCCCTGACCCCTCCTCAGTGCTCAGTAGATAGGAGTTAAAGTTAAAAGAAGTCTGGTCCTCAAAGGGATAAACACAAATGGATAATAGATCGATGTATGATAAGTTTAGTAACAGAGTAAAGTAAGTATGACACTTAATTCATTATTGACGGTAGTCCTGGCTGTTAAGACACAGAACCAGGCTTCATTTATGTCATTTATCATGTTCATTAGTACAGAAAAAAACATTTCTAGCATTGCAAGACACTGATAAAAGGACATGGCTGCACATGCAAGTTACATTTCAAGTGGGTGTGGTTGCCTCACGGCAAGAAGATTCCTGGTTGAATCCTAGTCAGATAGGGCCTTTCTGTGGAGTTTCCCTGCTCATGTGTGGGTTCTCTCTTTGTGCTCCAGCTTACTCACACAGACCATGCTTGAGAGGTTATTGGTGACTCTAAGTCGCCTGTACGTGTGAGTGTGAGCTCGGTTGACTGGCGGCCAGTCCAGGGTGTACCCCGCCTCTCACCCAAAGACAGCTGGTGTTGGCTCCAGCCCCCTTTGGGACACCATTGAGGGATCGTGTCTCTTTTGCTCAGAAGCAACTATATGCCTCAAGCCTGGCACACACTAAAAGAATTTTAAACTCGTAACCGATTTTGAAAATGTGTGGCACCCCACACATTATGCCAAATAATGACAAAATAAAAGGAACAGTTTTGTTTTTTAGTGTGTTACCATCACAGCATACCATGAACTCACAGATTAATTCACCAAAACCAGAGTCTCTACGCTCAAAACTTAAAGTCTTTTGTAACCAAACGCGACTTCAGAGCTTGCTTCTTGATCTTTCAGCTCTACGTGACTATCCATAGAGTGCTCAGCTGTCCTTTTGTTTCCTGAACAGAACAGGATTCCTAATTGTAAATATTGCATTGTTTGATATTTACGATTTTAAATCGGAGTACCCCTGATTGTTTTTCTGAGCAGATCAAGGAGGATAAAATCACTGTTAACACACCTCATACCACAGGGAGATCTGGAATGAGAATCTCCAGAACCATCAGATAATCAGGTCTTTGCAGACTTTGATCAGAAAGGGAAAATCTGGCCCAAAACCAGCATGGTTATCTTGTAGTGTGAACCCATCTTGAGCAACATGCATTCTAACTGAAACTGGCTTGCTGGCCATTGAAAGGTAAATGAGTTGTCATCATTATTGTCTGGTTGTGTCCACCCTTCTTTTATATATATACAGATAACCTTGAATTACCCACACTCTTCGACTATTTTTTTTTTTTTTTTTTTAAAGTAGTACTATTAGCATATCATTTTGATCAGATTTTTCCCAGGAAGTATCTTACTGGTACTATTAAAAAAAGTTCAGATTTTAACATCATCTGTCAGTGATACTCTGCTATTTATTAAGCAGTTAATCACTCCAGACATTTTGCCCTTTTGTGTCATGATAGTTAAAACTGAATTCTCTTTTAGTTTCACTGAATTTTCATATATTCTATTGGAATTTCTCAAAAAAATGGTGATTTGTGCAGTGATTTAGAGGCCTTGAAACACTAGCATTCTGACCAAACCAGACCATCAGTGACAGGGAGGATGTTATTTCAATGGTTTGCTTCAGTCATGCGTCTACTTGTATCTTGTGACTTCAACTAAGCTTTAATTACATTTTGCAAACATCCCATGTTTTTGTCCAGCTATTGTAAAACCAAGCAACATGCCTATAATTACTGTTTTTGTACTGACAGACAACATGACTGCACTCACTGTGAGCTACAGTGCCGGGCCACAAAGTGGGAACACCATCGCTTATTTCACTAACACATCTGTCTTGTTCACTAACATCCCACCCACCTCCATGCTCCTTTTTTTCCTCGTTCCTCTGTTCACCCTCGACCTGTCCACTCAGGATGGCCGCCCTCAGTGTGTCTCTTGTCTCACGTGTTGAACTGCTCACATCAAGCTCCATCATTGCCTAAGCTAACCCTGCCATTGTGCCGCTGTGTCTGTCTGCTCTCCTGCTCATAAGCCTGACTGTGACTCACACTGGGGATGGGGACACACTATCTGGCTGAAGGTACAGTAACACTGCATTGTGAGTGGAGCTCATACTAGCTAGTCATGCTGCTAACCCAGACTTAGATGAATCCAACTGGTTGTAATTGAACTAGAATAAATTCACAGGTACATTTGAATAGCAAACTAAATAGTTGTGATTTTTAATTATAGAATAACTGGTTAAAACCCAACAAACATGTACAAATAAATATAATTCCATGTCTTATTGATCAATCATTGGTGGATGTAGTTGCTTTAAGGAAGATACAAATTTCCCTTTTCTGGCTGTGGGAAAACCTTTCTCTACAGAGTTATTATAGAAGTCCATAAGCAGTCTTTCAATGTTTACCACCATGTGCAAATGTAAAGCAGACATAAATGCTTACATACATTATATTAACCACCATAATGTCTCCTGTGACTTTATCATCTTTTATCATCTATTTTTATATCTATGTACCAGCCTCTACTTATGAAAAAACAGATGTGGTTATTGCTGACAAATATAACATTGAGATTCTACCTTGGAATAACAACACTATAATGTTTTACGCGCAATTTATGAAATATTTATTGCTTTTTAATTCTTTAAATTGCATTGTAGATGCCTAAGTAAAGAAAGATCTTCTGACATCTGTTTTGTTTAGTAAAGAAACAAGAAAATGCTTTTTAAAAAATTAGCCACAATATTCAGTATCGCACAATTTTGTCATGTAAATAATAAAAAATAAAGTCCATTATGGACTTAAAAGTCATTTTGATTGATTAAAGACACTCAGTACATTTACATGCAGTTAGAAAAAGTTTCTTTAACCAAAACTGGACTTTTAAAATACATGTAGCCTAAACATTTTAGTCTAATTGAAAGTGTACTAAATCAAATCCATTAATGTCAGACTGACACTCTGATAATGCAGACAGGCACCTTTTTTGCATGCATATGCAATTAGACCAGACTAGAGTAGGTGTTCTGCACATGCTCAACAGCCTCTGTGCTTGGCTTTGACCCGGAAGGGGATCGGCTTAGATGCAAAGCATAGCCAAAGTAGGTTTATTCTCTGCCCTCAAATACTGACATAAGCTAAAGCAATGGATCTCAACCTGGGGGTCAGGACCCCCTTGGGGGTTGCGAGACATTGAGGGGAGATTGCCAGATGCCTTTTAAATAAACAACAAATATTTTCCAATGATTTCAAATTGTATATTTCACCCATTTTATAAGAAAACATGCAAAAAAATTAGTAAACTTTATAATAAAGACATGGTTATTTGGTGAGATTTATGCTGAAATCAAGGTAATGTTAAAGAATCATTAAAATTTAAGTCTGTACACAACTATTCTTGAATGTGCACGGCTGCGTTCTAACGTGTTAGAACCACCTCCAGGTACAGTGGGAGTCCCCAGGGTCTCTGGCATCTTTATTTTGGGGATTATGGGCTGAGAACCCCTGAGCTAGAGGGATAGCATGCATGGTCTTTACATGGGATTTAAGAAATACCTTAGAGCTGTAAAGTTGTCCATGCTGTCATGGTTTAATATACAGCCAGTTCATTGCTTGCAAATTTCGATGGAAAGTATGATATTGGTTTTTGCTAATATTTGCTATGCGAAAATTTACAAATTAATTTTAGCTGATACCAATATCAACAATTATATTTAAGTGCAGTTTAGACATAAAACTTAGGTCCTTAATAAACAAAAATTAAAGGTTAAGGATGAAAAAATAACAAAGTTTAGTCCTTAAAACACACTATAAATTGTAACAAATGTGATGAATGAAGAAAAAAACTTAAGCTGAGGCTGGTCTGTTGGTCGAGCCAAAAACTCCACTTGCTTATTTGTTTGTACAGGTTTGTAACAGCTGATACAGGCAGATTTATCCGTCAGCTGGAAGAAGGTCAATTGTTAATGGCATATTGCCACCTATTAAAGTGGAGTCAGACATTCTGCAGTCAAGAATCGGCAGATATTGGCTTAAAAATGTAATTATTGTATCAGCATTCATAAAATTTCTGCCAATATTTACAACCAATATATCAGCAGTAAATATCGGTCATATGTACAAATGAGTTTGCGGTGTTTAAGGCAGGACCAATGAACCTGTAGTCTTTTCTTTGTGCATCCTCAGTCCTGAAACTTGAAAGTAATTTCTACAGACTGGACTTTGTTTCTTTCTTCATCCTTAAACTTTCAAGTGCGTTTTAAAGACTTAAGTTTTAGGTCAGAACTACATTTATATATTGATATCAGTATCCAGTGAAATGAATTTGCAAATATAAGCATATCGTATATCAGCAAAAAATCTATATCCTGCATCCCTGGTGCTTGTATACTGAGACATGGATAATAGTCCAGTTAAACTGTTCAGTTCCACAACAATCACAGAATAGCTTAACAATGCATGTAAACGTACTGACCCAAAAGCTGATTTTTCTGCCATTTTGTTTCTCTTTTTCAAAAATCACCCTCGTAGTCATGCTGTAAAGAACTGAAATTATCTCAGCACATCTTCACTCAATCAGTTGTTGGTATTTTAAATGCCTTGGTGTTACTGCTCTGACAGCACAGATGTTTAATATTCCAATCGTTTGTTTCATCCAGGGACACTGCTGGGCAGGAGCGGTTCAACAGCATCACATCAGCCTACTACAGAAGTGCAAAGGGAATAGTGCTGGTGTATGATATCACAAAGCAGGAGACCTTTGATGACCTGCCAAAGTGGATGAAGATGATAGACAAGGTAAACAGACTGTCAGACTGCTGCCATTCTGTAGCATGTTTGGTGTTGTTCTGCTTTTATTGCATCAGATGTGTCAGAAACAGTGATGCGACTAAGCCCTAATCTTCAATGCAGTGACAGAACAATTCTATGGTTTCTGCCAAAAACCTCACTTAAAAGTTTGCATGAAATTATTAAATCATATCGCCAAATTCGTAAAACCTCAAAACTTCTGGGAGGTTAAAAAAATGAAGTGGCAAAAAGGTGAATATCTGTGAAAAAGTTTAAACCTCTAAATCAATGTACCAAATATGAACACACCAACACATCTTATTAACAAGTTAAAAGTGGAGGTATACAATTTATGATGTTAATAAATGTTTTTGATAGAACAAGAAGTGTCCTAATAATCGGACAGCTTGCAATGACTTGGCATTGAACAAACTATAAGTTTAAAACCACCGTTGGTACTCTTGTGTTCATAGTGTTTTTTTGTTGTCTATCAGATGATAAAATACTGATTTTCATCTCTAATGAGCTTATGTCTGCAGCTATGGTGCGTACTGTACTGATTCACTTTGCACGGTGATGCTGGGCAGATTTTATTGTTGTTATCTGGTTTGACTTTGATGAAATAGGAGGCTGATGATTTCCTGATGTGTCTCTGCTCCGCTCTCTGTTTTGTGTCAGTATGCGTCAGAGGAAGCCGAGCTTCTGCTGGTCGGGAACAAGCTGGACTGTGAGAGTGATCGGGTCATCTCCAAACAACAGGGAGAGAGGGTGCGTTTCAACATATACATTCAACTTTCTCTAAACCTCATACCCTGTCTGTTGTCTTCAGTATGATTCCTATAAACTTTAAGGCAATATATGATTCCAAGACAAACTCCCCCAGCACACAGCCTCCCCTTCTCTCCCTCCCCTCAGTATTTTTACCAGAGCAACCATTTGCTAGACAGATCTCCATTATGATACAATGCCCACAGTTGTTTGGATTTTATCGGTTCAGAAAGTCTGTTGGTTCCCCTGCAGCTCTTGTAAAACATTCAGACCTGTTCCAGTTGGGGGTGCGCGATAAGACCATAGACTGTAGAAAGAATTGGACAAACCCCGTGTGATGTCAGCCATCTGCTTACAATAGGCGGACTCAAACAGCTCTTGAAGCCAATTGGCGGAGGCTTCCATATTGAAATCACGGTCTCAACCGAACTTTGGATCAACCTAACGGCCCGCCCAGTAGGCGCAACTTCCTGTCAGCTAGGTAGCTAGCATTCTGGTTGACAGAAACGTAACTTCTGCCTGTTGAGCTATCTGTCAATCAAATGAGACGTGTCAATCAGTGTGAAGTGAGGTTTATCCTAAATATAACCAAATGATCATGGTACAAAAAAATTCACCCCTCGTACAGTGAGAGCACAATAAGACACTAGCTAATGAGACACGTCTGGAATTTTGAACCAGGCTGTAAGCCAGTTTATTTCTAGTGTCAAAACCGGCTGTTTAACAGGTGTCCAGGCGGGACTTCCGGTGCTCCTGCAGCCAGCCTCAAGTGGACACTCGCGGTATTGCAATTTTTTGCACATCCGCGTTGGCTCCATTTTTCAGGACTGGAGGTTTCTGCTTGGATAAGACGATCTCAGATCATGAAGGAATAGAATGTATTGGCAAAGCTTTGTCTTGGTTTTCTGAAACATCAGTGTGCAAAAAATATTCATTTGCACAATCTGCACAAAGCTTATGAACGTTTTTTGATGATCTCTAAACACAGCTTCCTCCCGTCTGCCAAGGTTCCAACAGGGAAGAGAGATGAAGTGTAGCTCTGTCAGTAGAGTAATTTGTGTCAGAGGCAGATAGCCTACTGTTGTTGTAACAGTTACAGCTGACATTGTTTTGCTTTCAATTATTTCCAGAGTTATTTACAAGCCTTTCCACCTAGCAGGTAGCTAAACGTCAGGATAACGGAATCACAAGTGAAACTTATATAATATCAGCATCTTTTTACGGAGAGAGGTGGTGATGTCTGCGTGGTCCAGTTATTGATCATTATTAGAAAATGTTTGAAACAGTAGAATCATTGATTTACATTCATTTCTTCAGCCTACATTCATACTGCTGCAGCACCTAATACTGCATCTCCTCCTCCTCCTTGATTGTAAGCAGCAGGCAGGTGTCAGTGTGACACGTTTATGTCACCACTCATCACAGCCTAATTTGCCGCTGTGAATTTATGTATGCATGACCCTTTTTTACATAAAAATCAAGATTGCGTTAACATACAGTCACTAATTAACTGCATAACCGCATAACCACATCTCAAAAATTCATCAAATTCTGTGTTATATTTATATTTTCTTTTTTTGGCAGTCTGTAAACTAGGCTGAAGTAAATGTGATGTTAAATTGCACATGAACAGCCTACTTGTTTAAAGCCTCAGCTGTAAGAAATCTTTTTAAAAGTTTACCTACTTTAAAATGCAAATCAAAGAGTTCAGATGTGCTTAATAAATACTAAAGTGGAGTTTTAAACATGGATGAAGGTACACATGATAATTCTAAATTGGTGCAGAAAATTCAGAAATTGGTTCCATAAAATTTGTCTTAAAAATTTAAGGAAAAAATTGTGATAAAATCAAGACCGTAATCTGGCCATAAAAACATCGTGATATGATTTTTTTTCCCATATCGCCCACCCCTAGTTCCAGATCAACAATATGTTAACATATATTTGAAACTATGTTCAGTATAGCATTATTTTTTGATAAGACAGAAAAGATTCCTTTTGAGCATTTGTGATTTGTTGTCCATCTCACTATCTTCTTTTGTGCAAATAACTCATGTTCTTCGCTAAGATTGAGCTATCTTTTTATTTTTGTGTTCAGTTTGCCTCAAGAATAAGTGGAATGCGTTTCTGCGAAGCTAGTGCCAAGGATAATTTCAATGTAGACGAGATCTTCCTGAAGCTTGTGGACGACATACTTAGCAAGGTTTGTGTTATTTCTATGTTCCTGAATCTGCTTTGTTTGATGATCCTCTGAAGGCTGAGCTCATCCTTGTTACTTGTGCACCTTTTCTTACCACACTTCTCTTCAGTCAGTTTTCCATGAATATACTTTGATACAGCCTCTGAGAACAGCCTGCCCTTTCAGCAGTGACCTTATGTGGCTTACCCTCCTGGTAAAGGGTGTCAGTGATTGTCCTCTAGACATTTGTCAAGTCAGCAGTCTTCGCCATGATTGCAGTTGTGTGTAATGAACCAGAGTGAGAGAATAAAGGCTCAGGAAACCTTTGCAGATTGGACTTTTCCACAATATTCTGATATTTTGAGATAGTGGTTTACAAATTTTTTTAACTGTAAGCCATAATCATCAAGATTAAAACAATAAAAAGTCTTGAAATGTTTCACTTTGTATGAGATGACTCTAGAATTTATAAAAGTTTAACTTTTTAGGTAAATCACAAAAAAAAAACAAAAAACTTTTTAATGATATTCTGTTTTTTTAGATGCACCTGTAGGTTACGTGGAGTTTTTCTTTTTCCAATTCTTCATTGAATTAAATTAAAAGCAAAATAACTCTCTCATTAAATTAGAAATGTTAAGTTATATGCTGATGATACGTTGATTTAATCATGTATTATTAGGATGCTGAATCTCTTAATTTTTTCTCACTCAGCCCCTTAACTAAATGGATCACAGTGAATTCTATTTAAGCTTACTAGCAAACCTTAACTGCATTTACCCTGTACTTTCTGACTTTTTTCTTGGCACTATAGATGCCTCTTGAAGTTCCCAACAAGGAGCTTTCCAACAGCGTCCTGTCTCTGCAGCCTGAACCGGAAGTGCCTCCGGAGTTGCCGCCTCCTCGCATGCGCTGTTGCTGAGAGTCGGAGTGGTTCCCCAATCCTTTACACACCTACAAACACACACACACAATGCACAAACTTGGCTCACACATGCAGAGTACCAATCTGGCCACTGGAGGGCAGCAAACAGCAGCAGTTAGGAGCTACTGATTGACGCATGGACTCTGAACAACCAGTATTATCATCCCATTTCCTTTCCTGTTTTGTAACTGCACACTAACTCTTAGGCCTGGTGATTCACCCACTTCCTACCACCTGTCTGTCTACACTCGACCCAGACTACCTCATTCCTCTGACCGTAAGACTAGCTGTGCCCCGCAGGTGCCTTGGAGGTAGAGAGCCCTCCGGTAGCAGTTGCACATTTACAAGGAGAGGGATTACTGAGGGCCTTACAGCTTCTTTTCTCCTTGTTTTCTATTAATAAACAGCCACCATAATACTTTACACTGAGGTTGACGCTGTCTGAGTTGCCCTGATTATCTGGTATCTCTGCATCCTGTTACAGAAAAAAGGGACAACAGAATCCCACATCTCTGCAGCTTAGTTTCTTGGTGTAGGTACATGAGTTTTATATTCTTATTAATAGGTATATTTACCATAAGAGGAGTTGACTTGAGGTAAACAAAAGCACATGATGTAAATATGCTGTGTTGCTGTAACGACTGGACAAGGTGCAGATTTCTGTGGCCAGCAGATGGTGGTTGTGGTGATCATATCGGTTTGTATTCCTTTGCCTTAAGGTAATAAAGAGGCTGGAATGGATCATTTCCCATTTGTATAAATTGTAATGTTTTGCACTACAATCCCTCTTAGTTAAGCTGACATGAAGAAAAATAAAGTCAATGACTTGTAGTTTAGCGCCATTAAAAATAATGCTGCCTCGGAAGTAGCCCTACTCTTGATGGCAATGCAAAGAGAAATGGGTAATGTAGTCTTTGAGAGATATATTGATTCCCCAAGGCATCCTCCCTGTGTGATGCTGACTTTTTAGAGTAAATGGGGGCTATGCATAGCTAGTAAACCCACACCACTGGTGGTAGCCTTCGCTTTGGTTGTGTACTAATATAGCAAATTGATTTTTTTATGTTTTTTTTCTTTGAATTGAGATACAGCTGAGAGATATAAGTTATGCAGGAAGATTGTGAGTGGCTAAAGACTGTTTTGTCAGCTTGTTTTGGCAAGCTTTTTAATTTGCTTTAGTGTTATATAACAAAAAGAGTACAGTTACTTAAAAATGTAGCTTAAAGGGAAAATTATTGATTTACAGAAGGAGTTTTGAATTAAGGATTTGGACGTCTAAGCTCAACATAATACAAAAATTACCTGCAAATAGGCAAAAACACTAAGCTAATAAATATAGCAAGCCCTGCTATCCTAACAGAGATTAGTGATCCTTTAATTCTTCCGTCTTTGTCAGTAAATTAATGCAATATTAGCAATGTAGCACTGAGTCTTTCTGTTTTGTTTGTACGTATTAAAAGCCTGAGTGCAAGGTTGAAGAAGGACAAGCCCTGGGTGAAAAATTACCCGCTGTTGGTTAATTCTGTTTTTGTTGAAGATTTATGTTAAGCCCAAGCAGCTTTTGTGGACTTAAAAGGGCACATTTTTGTAGTCTAACAGGTGAATAGTTAACACAGCAAAACAAAACAACTGTTACTGACATACAGCCACATCTCACATTGAGTTTCTCAGCCAGCAAATTTTAATACAGACATTTCCGATCTTATTTCAAACCACAAACTTCTCCATATTTTCTTTTCTGGAATCAAACCTTCTTGATTCTCCTCTTGTCTTTTAGTTTTGGCACTAACCCTGTGGTCTTTGTTATTAATATCCAAGCCTTATACTACTCAGTGTTTGAAATATACATTTTAAAAATATGGGTTTTATTTGAAATGTGTATCATTGAAGATGGAAGACTGTACTTTGTATTAAACTTGTTAAAAGTCTTTGAAAAGTTTTGGCATGTTAAAAGCAGATTTGTGGTATTTATAACTTGTGGCATTCTCAAACTAATGAAATGCAATTAAAGACATCTATATTTATTACCAGATTATGGTCTTGATTTACCTGTGTGACACTATCAGGGTCTTTAATTGATTTCAGGTACTCTTGATAATAGTCAGCTTAAAGCAACAAAATGCAACTTTTCCACCTCAACTAGTTTCAGAGCTGATCTGAAAGTACAACTTTGTGCTGTGAGAATGGTGTCTCATTTTAGTGTCTAATCTTGTCTGCTTTCAGCACTATGTAGCTTTGGCAGCGGGCTGTTGTTCTCTCAGAAGTTTATGCAGCATTACAACACTAGTTCACACACCAGCTTTCGACTTCAGTCAATAGCTGTTTGATACAACGGTTGAAGCTAGAAGACGTAAGTGGACAGTGATGAATGAAGCTGAGAAAAAAAAAAAAGAAAATAGTGACCGTAGGGAGAACAGGGTTGGATGTCACACTTTTTATTATACTATGAAGTGCACATCATCTTAACATCTGCCAGTAGTCATTTCTACATTAAACTGAAGCTTAAGGTGTTGGCTTGAAATGTGTATCCCTCTCATATTTCCAACTTATTGTAACAGAGGCAATTAACTATCAAAGACACTGACACATTGTGACAACCAACTCCACCATGGGTATGGTTGTCGCACTTTGTTTGTCTCAATGCTGTTTTAATGGGAAAAATCTAAAAAAGGCTGAACTAAATCTGAAACTTTAATTGCATTGACATGTTGAAAAAAACATAATGCATCTTGATGAAAAATGAGCTAGGAACATGAGCAGAACATCTTTAGGCCAGCCTACTTAAAAAATGAAGCAGACAGACCACAATAAACCTACAATAACAGCCTACTCAACTAGGCTACACGCATTTACTTTCACATGTGACAACCAACCACAAAGAGAGTGTGATGACCAACCCCAACTGGAATTTCTTGCCAGCATCAAGGCTAACAACCGTCTAGCAACTAGTTAGCTAGCTAAAAATAAACTATAGCTTTTCCTTCACACTTTTTTGAAGGTAACAACTGTTCTTTTATAAACCCACTATGTAAAAGCCTAGAACAAAATACTGAAGAGCTGAATATTTACAATTGGACATGAAAAACACAACCTCAAGTTCAGCTGTCCTACTCTGAAAAAACTATGTTGATGAGCTCTGATCCCAATTCTGGAAAATCCCATACCAAATTTTGGGAGACAGTACCCTCTGGTGGCGAGATATGATTGTGGCAACCCACCTGTGGGACAACCAACCCCGTTCTCCCCTGCTGGAGCTGGACAGACGAGAGCGTTGTGAAGCAGTAGGTTGCAAGTCCAGTGTCAAGCTTGCACTGCTACTATTGGTCAGTTACATTTAACTATCCTCATCTAATGCTGAGCAGCTTCATCAGGTGCAGAAAGTCATCTCACCAAAGTTAGTCGGAGGCTTGCATACAAATAAATCTGATGGCCCCTTTTTTTTTCTTGTTGATCTTCAAGATCACTTTATTACTCTTGAAAAGTGGCTTAAAAGGCTGTTTAAACTAAAACTAAGGACATATATACAGGTCAAACAGAATGTGAAGCCTAAATGATGCATTACATCTTATTTATCTGGCAGTCGAACACCATGGACTAGACAGTTAATATTATGTATTCTTTTGGCCATTAAGGTTGGTCAGTAAAATATTCCAAAAGAAAACAGTTTGTGATCTAGCTGAAGTGGCCCTGTCAAACCCCTAAAATTCATTAGTGTCCTGATGAGCTCAAATTGGAATAGCTGTTTAAATTTGAAAGTACTCATTTCTCCCTAAAGCCTGGAAAAATAGTCTGTTTAATTACTCTTTATTTTGTCTGTGTTTTCCTTTAATGATCCATTACAATGAAAAGCTGCTGAGATAAATTCTTAGTGAGCCCATGTGGGCTTGGCATATGATTGCATTTATGACAATAATAAAATTAAAGACTTCAAAACTTTGACTTTTAATAACATGTAAGAAACGACCATTTCCAGTGTAACTATTTAGCATGACTGTAGCTTTCCAGTAGGCATGGTTCATTTGGCTTTTACAGCACCTTTTCTGGCTTTGCCACCCTCTGTCAGCAAGCAAAAAGCACATTATTGTTTACAAGGGAGAGGCCCAACACTGCTCTGTCACAGTGTAGTTACATACAGAGACCTTCAGTGGGCGCCAGAGCACACCAAACAAAATGTCTTAATACAGTAAAGTTGTTTTTGGCGTTTTAAAGCTACTGCTGTGTTGAATTTGTTGGAACTGCTTGTCCTGTCCATGTGTTAGTGTTTTTTTTTCTCATCTATCTTCATTTTAAATGTTTCATATTCATCTCACATTGTTAAATGTATGCAGCTATCTCAGCAGCTTGCTCTTTATTGCTACACATGGCAGCTACCCTGTGGCAGGGTGACAAGCATACAAATATTTTAAATGTAGCAATGATAAATCTCCTGTCTGGTGGTCCCTTTGGCTTTTGTTGGTCATAAAGAGACATAAGTTTTATTTTCAGTCTGATTCATTATCATCATAAAATCCCTCGCATGAGCTTTTAATCATTAAAACATGCTGTAGAAAAGTAGACATTACATATTTCAGATTGAGGCTTTTGTCATAAAATTATAGCATGAACTTTATTGATATGGGAGATTTTTCACAGAAGAAGGTCCTTTTTGATATCTCCTGCCTCCATCTGTGTACCTCCTTTATAAAGGTATTTTATCCAGTTGTGTTTTTATGTGTCTGTATTGTGTGTGTGCGTTATTAGGGCATGCGCACCAAAGCGTGTCAGACTTGGTCCCAGAGAAAACAAGGGGTGTGCTTGGGTGCTTGCGAGGCAGCAGCGCATGCGCCCCGCAGAAAATCACGGGCGTCGAGCCTCACACCGCAGCGATTGCAGATCTTACATGTCAGATAGGAAGGAGTAGGAAGGGGGTACGAGACACGGGGGGTCCAGCACTCACAGCCCGACCACAGAGAGGGATGGAGACTCGATCTAGAGAGGAAGAAGAGGGCTGACGTGACTTCTCCTGACAGTGTTTTTCTTTCTAACTTAAACTGTACGAGCCCTGTCTGCGGATGCAACCTGTCTGTCATCCCGTCCGTCCCGGTAATCCTTTTTTTATTGCAGCGTTTCCTCCGAGGAGGCTCCAGGCAGAGGGGACTACAATGACAACCTGGTGAATGCACACGAGATGGAGTAAAACATTTAGCAAACGCAGGATGCGCATCCCCAGCCCGACAAGGAAGAAGGTAGAGAAACCTGGCTGTTTTTCCGCGCCGTTGGGGATTGATCGTTTCCTTCATCGCCCTCCTGCTGCCGGTGTCGGTGTATAATGGAGAGCTCCAATGGCTCTGGCAGCGACACCAAACCGCAGAACCACCAGTTGGAGAAGAAGAGACTGAACCGAGCGCCTTCCCCGGCCAGACCTTTCCTCAAGGATGTACACTCCCGCTCCACCAAACCACCTGCCATCGTCCCCAAATCCCCCAAACTCAGCAAGCAGCAGCAGGCTGCTTCACTGCCCCTGGCCCATCCGAACCGCAGCTCAAGACGCAGCACACCCGGGCCGAAGGAGAAACCAGCCACGGCGAAAAGTAACACCAAGTCCTCTGTGGCCAAAAAGCCCACAAAGGTGCCCCAGCATGCAGCAGCCGAGCCCAAAGCAGCTAGCATCAAAGCGGACAGCACCAGCAGTCCCATCCTCGCGAAGAGCAAGAAGGGGAAAGTAGCTTCTCACACGGGCCCACTCAGCCATGGATCCCCGATCCGGGTACCGACCGGGGCGCCTCTCGGCCGGGTCAGCCAGACCGACAGCAGCTCAGACCTGTCAGACTGCCCGTCCGAGCCGCTGTCGGATGAACAGAGGCTGCAACCAGCCGCTAGCAGCGACGCCGAGTCCGGTACCGGTTCCAGTGACAGGGATCATGTGGGAGCGGATAATCCTCCGCGGGGGGAAGCGACCGGAGCGGCTACTGCAGCTGCATCTCCTCCGCCGCGCACAAGCGAGGCTTCGTCCGCAAAGGGAAGCATGTCTCAGGCTCAGCCCGCTCCGGGGGCGCACGGGGAGAAACAGAAGCCGGAGAAAGCTTCAACAAGCGCACAACTCAGACTGCCAGGACACAAGGATGTCACCGAGGACGAGCTGCAGAGGGAGGTTGAAGATTTGAGATCTGAAAACGACTACCTCAAGGTATGATGATGCACTCTCAACAAACAAACAAATAAGTTACAGGAACAACAAGACACAACATTTATGACGTCAAAGCTCTGTATCAACATCTAATTCAAACTCAACGCTTTAAAGACAAATTTGTTCCCAGCAGTGGCTCATTTAATCTACTAATCCACATGCAGCTGTTTCCCAAAGAGGTCCCAGAGCTGTCTCATTACAGGACAGAGAAATAGACTACTGTGCTTTACATCTGGACAAGTTTTTAAGATGAACTCAACAACATGGTATATAACATAATTGAGTTTAAGATATTATATATAGATGCTGGGCCTAATGCTCCTGTAAAAAGATTTACATTAAGAGCCACTGACAGTAACACGCTTGTTGACCACAAGATAATCTGTTTAAAATGTAAATTCAAAATAGTGACCAATCATTTATTTATTTCATTTTATTAAAGAGAAGTTTCATCCTAGTAAAAAGAAAGAAAAAAATATATATTTAGAACTATTTGATATTGCTGCAAAAGAAATAAAAGTCATAGGTATCTATTAGTGGGCAATTAGTTGTTATAATGATCATAAATTGCAACCAAAACCATGCACTCTGCCTAAATTGTATTAATTCATAGGGAAAGTTGGTCATCTTGCCAGTTCCACCAACTTTCACATGTATTGCCAATGTATATGCAATCTAGACAGCACTTCCTCTCCCTTATGGTTTAAAATGTGGCTGAAAAATAATAAATGTTTGAAATGAACATCTTATTCAAAAACAGGGTATGAAAAAACAAGTTTTCTTCACCATTGGCTCATTCAATCTACTAATCCACATGCAGCTGTTTCCCAAAGAGGTCCCAGAGCTGTCTCATTACAGAACAGAGAAATGGACTACAGTGTTTTAGCACTGGATAATGGAGTTATAAGATATAGCTAACAATATGTAGTTGACTTTACAAACAGATACAGATGCTAGGCCTACTAATGCTCCAGTGAAAAGAATTACATTAAGAACCACTGACAATTATACGCTGATGACCACAAGATAATCTCTTCAAAACATTAAGGTTAAATATTGACCTATTATTTTCTTCTTTTATTGTATTATAGAAAAGTCAAATTACAGTAAAAATCAAATCATATAGAGAAATGTGTTATGCTGCAACCACAAAAATAGAAATCATAGGCACCTATTAGTGTGCAGTTTGTTGTTTTAATACTTGAGAACTGCAGGCAAAATCATGCACACTGCCTAACTTTCAGGCTTCTTGCCAGTTCCACCAACTTTCACAAATATTGCCAATGTATTTTTGCAAGTTAGACAGTACTTTCTCTCTGTTATGGTTGAAACTATGATTTAAACCTTACAAATGCTCAATTTAAACATCTAATACAAAAGCAGGTTATGAAATGGCAACTTTTCCCACCAATGGCTCATTCAATCTAATTCAGATGCAGTGTTCCCAAAGGAGAACCAATATTATCTCATTAATAGAAAGGAAGATAGACTAGTGTTTTAGGGCTGGGAAATCCAGTTTAAAGATCTGGCTAACAATATGGTTTATATCATGTAATTAACTTTAAAGACAGATGTAGATGCTCAGCCTAATACTCAGTAAAAAGATTTACATTAAGAACCACTGACAGCAATTCTTTTATCAACCACAAGGTAATCTATTTAGAATGTAAGGTAACTATAGCAAACCATCCTTTTATTTATTCTATTTTATTAAAGAGAAGTTTAATTATAGTAAAAATCAAACTAAATCAACTTTTCCTCACCAATCACTCATTTAATCTACTAAATGAGTGAGGTGAGTGACTACTAAATAATGGAGTTTTAAGATATAACTGACAATATGGTTTATATCATATAGTTGACTGAAAGATATAGATGCTAGGTCTAATGCTCCAGTAAAATTTAGATTTACACTACAATAATGGTCAAAAATGGCATGAACTCATGCACCCATCATGCCTAAATTGCACAAGTATTTTGGCAGCATTTGAGAAAGTGGGGTTCCTACCAGTTTCTCCAACTTTCAAATATATCGCCAATACATTTATGCCATTAGGGCAGTGCTTTAATGTCTGTTATGGTTGAAAATATAACTGAAATATGACAAACATAAATATAAACATGTTATTCAAAAACAGGGTATGAAAAGACAACTTTCCACCAATGACTGATTTAACCTACTAATTCTGATGCAGCTGTCTCCCTTAAGAGGAACCAAAACTTTCTCATTACAGGGCAGAAAACTAGACCACTATGTTTTAGGGCTGGATAATGGAGTTTGAAGATAACGATATGGTTTTTATAAATATATATTTAAATGTAAAAACAGATATAGCTCCTAGGTCTAATGTGCAGTAAAAAAAGATTAACTTATACATCAGTAAGAACTGCTAGCAGTAATATGCTAATTGACCACAATTGATACACTTGGGTATCCCCCTAGGGTCAGTTCTCACCCCTTTTGCTTTTTAGTCTGTTTTTTTTTTAAAGGATTTTCCCAAAACGTATCCAAAGACTGGCGCCCAGCTTTATGCTGATGGTGCTATCTGTTATGATCACCTAGCGAGGCAGCAGAGAAACTAAAAGTGTGCATGCATGATATTTAACAGTGGCTGGAAGACAGTCATCTGGTTTTAAATTTAAATAAAAGTGTGTTGGTGTTTTTCTCAGTTAACAGAGCTAATTTGAAAGTTTTTGTAATAAGATAAAGAATAAAGAAAAAGAGGAGGTTAATAAAGTTTCACAAATATTACCAATATATTTGTGCAATTTAGACAGGGCTTTCTCTCCCTTATGATTGAAAATATGACTGAAATATGACAAATGCTTGATATAAAGATTCAATTCAAAAACAATTCAAAAATCTACTATTACAGATGGCATTTTTTCCTTAAGAGGACCCACAACTGTCTCATTACAGGACAGGAAAACATGGATACTATACAAATGCCCCACAGTAACAGAAAAAAATCCAATTAGAAAGACATTTTGCCCCAAATGCCTCATTATAATCCCAAAGAAGACCCCAAACTGTCTCTTTAATGGACAGAAAACTGGGCTTCAGTGTTGCTTGTAAATGCCTCACATGAACACGTACAGCACTTTGGCCAACATATTTTATTTGTAAATGTGCTTTTGAAGTAAATTTGACTTGACTTAACATGCGTCAGGAGCTACATTTTCCCAACCTCCCTTGTTTGGACCAATACAGCTATTTCCCACGTAGGACCCAAACTGTCTCCTTATAGGAGGGTCCTGAGTTCAAACCTCTCCATCACCATTTTTAAGAGTCCTTAAGCAGCTTTCACTTGCTCTTTGACTAAATAAGTAATCTAAATGTATGATTAAGCATAATTTGAATGCAGTTCCTTTAATGCCCAGCTGCCAGCCATGTGAGGTCCCTGCTGTCGACTCTCCATCCATCATGTCGTCTTTTTAACCTTCCTGGGCTTCCCTGCAGTTTCACCTTTATTGATGTAAGCTTTATGGATAGTAGCACCACACTGCTGCATCCTGAGACTTTTTATATTGTAGCTGTTAAATCTTCAGATGCTAAAACTGTCAGAAAGTTTCATCCCTGTTGTGCCTATTGTATTTAAGGCACAGAAAGAAGCGTTGTATCTTTGTGATGTAACACATCAGACTTGTTTGACTTTTTAATCCCTTTAATTGTTTTTGCTGTCTGTGTGAAGATCCTGCATGATTTTGTTATCAAGCAGGACTCCCATCCCCCTGTCTATAAGTAGGCTATCCCTCTACATTGGGGAGGGGAGTCAAACAGATAATGCGGCAAACAATCTTGCAGGTTTTTTTCCTTTTGTAGATGAGAGTCAGGTTTATTTGCATGTTGCCCAGAGTATTATTCCAAACTTGATCACGCATGCCTGTCTCTCTCTAACCTCTCTCTCTCTCTCTCTCTCTCCTGGCGCGGTGGAAACACAAGAGAGTTAATCAGCTTTACTGGCTCTGGCTGTAATGGCTTTATCCCACAGGACTTGATAACAGTCAGATGTCCCATGTGTGTTGGGTTCAAACACCCTCCTGTGTGGCTGTCAGTCTGCCAGCTGGGACTCTGAGGCAAAACTCCTCCACCTCCCCCCACCCACCCTGCCCCAAAATGTCAGGGAGTCCCCGTCACTGCCACCTCTGCTGCTGGAGGAAAAGCATGTTTATCACTTTCACTTGATTTTGACACCCATCAGAGAGATTGAGCTTTTGGTGGTCTTATCTGTTCTGTTTGTCAACACATATGGGTATAAATTTCCCACATTTTGTGCAAATCAGGATGAGTAATATTGACCCAATTAAAATACTTGTGTTTTTGGGCACAAATGGCCTAATGGTTAGGTCGTGCTCCATGTATGCAGGTGGTCCGGGTTCAAGTCCGGCCTGAGGCTCTCTCACCACGTCACTCCTCAATCTTACATCCCTGTTTTGGCTCTATCAACTGTCCCATCTGTCTGATAAAGGCAGAAAAGCCAAAAAATGATCATCTTTAAATAAATACTTTTGTTTAAGCAATACCGTATACCATTAATGAACATGCATTTAAACTTGCAGTATGTAAATTCTGCTGCCACAACAATAACAAATGATCCCGAGAAGAAACAGACAACTCAGCTCTGCCCAACTCCATTGTTTACTCCAACAGTAAACCATTGTTGGATTGTAGGATTAATTACTTATAATGGGGGAGAAAAGCCGTTAAAAGTGGTCTTCTTGGTTAACATTGCATATGTGATGTATTTTTTCAACAAATTCAAACAATAAATAATTCTGTGTTATTATATATTATTGCAAAATGATACGGTTTTTTCTTGGCGGAGAAGGCTCTGCTCTAAAGATGCTCCCTGGGTCAGTCAAGTAGAAACATTTATGAAAATGTATACTGAAAACAATTTAATTATATCAGAAGAAATGAAGCCATGGTACCATGAATCTGAATATGAGGGTGCAACAAGCTTTATGCTATAATTGAGGCAGCTGGGGTGGGGAAAGTGAAGCTTTGCCAGCAGCACCAGCATGGTGCATCTGCATTAATGCAAGCAGGGATTAGTGAGAATTATGTCATATTTACAGTGCCATGAAAAAGTATTTCCCCCCTTTCTGATTCCTGAGTTTTTTTTTTGCATATTTATCACACATAAATGTTTTTAATCATCAAACCAGCTTTTATATTTCACAAAGACAACCCAAGTACAAAATGCAGTGTTTGAATGATTATTTGATTTTTTAAGGTGTGGGGGATCTAAAGCTGTCTGGCCTTATATGTGGAAAAAGTAACTGCCCCTGAACCTAATAACTGGTTGTGCCACCCTTGGCAGCAATAACTGAAATCAAGCGTTTGCGATAATTGGCGATGAGTGTTTCTCATCACTGTGGAGAAATTTTGGCCCACTTTTCGCTGCAGCATTGTTTTAACTCAGCCATATTGGAGGGTTTTCCAGCATGAACTGCCTGTTTAAGGTCACACCACAGCATCTCAGTTGGATTCAAGTCTGGACTTTGACTTGGCCACTCCAAAACCTTAATTTTTTTTTCTTGAGCTACTCAGAGGTAGACTTGCTGGTATATTTGGGGTCGTTGTCCTGCTGCATAACCCAAGAGCTCTTGAGCTTGAGGGCACGAACTGATGGCTGGACGTTGACCTTCAGGATTTTCTGGTAGACAGCAGAATTCATTGTTCCATCAATCACAGCAAGTGGTCCAGGTCCTGAAGCAGTAAAGCAGCCCCAGACCATCACACTTCCACCACCATGTTTGACTATTGGTATGATGTTCTTTTTATCAAATGCATTGTTATTTTTATGCCAGATGTAACAGTCCGCACACCTTCCAAAAAGTTTAACTTTTGTCTCCTCAGTCCACAGAATATTTGTCTAGAAATCTTGGGGATCATTAAGATGTTTTTTGGCAAATGTGAGACAACCCTTTGTGTTCTTTTTGTCAGCAGTGGTTTTGGCCTAGGAACTCTCCCATGATGCTGTTTTTGCCCAGTGTCTTTCTTATGGTTGAGTCATGAACTCTGACCTTAACTGAGGCCAGTGTGGCCTGCAGTTCTTTGGATGTTGTTCTGGGTTATTTTGTGACCTCCTGGATGAGTTATTGTTCTACTCGTGGAGTCATTTTGGTTGGCCGACCTCTCCTGGGAAGGTTCACCACTGTTCCTTGTTTTCTCCATTTGTGGATAATGGCTCTGACCAAGGAGTCCCAAAGCCTTGGAAATGGCTTAATAACCTTTTCCAGACTGATAGATTTCAATCACTTTGTTTCTCACTTTGTTTTTTGAATTTCTTTGGATTGCGGCAGAAGATCTACTTCACTTTGTCTGACAGCTTCTATTTAAGTGATTTCCTGACTCAGCAAATCAGGCGGTAATTAGGCCTGGTTGTGACCAGTGAAATTAAACTCAGCTTTCCAAAAACTGTGGTTAATCACAGTTAGCTCATGATTTAACAAGGGGGAGACAAGTACTTTTTCACATATTGCCAGATAGGTTTGTATTTTTTCCCCCTTAAAAAATTAAATAATCATTCAAACACTGCATTTTGTATTTACTTGGGTTGTCTTTGTGAAACATAAAAATTGGTTTGAAGTCCAAAACATTTAAACGTGGTAAATATGCAAAAAACTCAAGAATCATAAAGGGGGCAAATACTTTTTCACAGTACTGTATGTATACTGTGTCCATGTTACAGTTATGAAAATTAAGATTTTATCTGGGCTTGAAACTATTGGAAATATTTCAGTTTGTGTAAGAACTTAATTAGAAAATATGTAACATAGAAGTAGTCATTTCTGTGTTAAAATTCTACATATTGTACCTCCTATATCAGATCAGCCTCTTACACATGCAGTGCTGTTTGTCAACCATATTACAGAAAAATGACTGACTTTGTGTTTATAAAATTCATTGTTGGGGTGTAGCAGTGGTCTAGGAATAACCTAGTTAATACTGGAGCAGATCTGGAACTGACACATTACAAGTGAAAATAACTGTCCCAACTGCAGATCTGCCTCACGATTAAGCTCTGCCTTGTTTTTGTTTGTTCAACAGTAGGATTACAGAAAAAAACACTGGCCTGGTTTACATGAGACTTGTTAGAAAGGTGCCCAGGAAGAATCTCCTAAACTTTGGAGCAGAAAAACTTACAATTCAGTTCAATTAAATTCAAAGAACTATACTCACCTGTTTGGAACTTTATTTGTGTAAAAGCAGCAGTGCAACCACAACCTAAAGCTAGGTAACCATAAAACAGATGAACAGCATAGTGCAGTTTAAAAGCAGTTAAAGATAAGACTAATACGAATAGAGGAATAACTGCATTTAGGGGACTGGCTTATGTGTTAATGAGTCTCACTGAAGAGGGCACAAAAGCTACACATGGCATTTTTGGTCCTGAAAGGGAGAGATTTCTGTCTGCATCCTGATGGTTAGTGTAGTTATGTGGTGTGTGAGAGAGCTGTCCAAGGCTATTTTAAGCCCTTTATTTTTTGTCCCTCTGTTGTAGATGCTGCTCAGGGTCTTTAGATCTAGTCCAGTGATTTTACGGTGCAGCTTAGTGATCTTGTTTTCTACAATCTAGCAACAATACTGACCAAAGTTCAGTTTGGATTCAAGAACAAGGCCTTATGTGTTCTCCTCAGTGCTCTTCTAAATATAGATGCAAGTTCAGATATTTCTTTCTGTCTTGAAATTGCAAACTAAGTTCCCAGAGCCCAAGGTGATTTTTTAAAAATGCCTTTTATATAATCTTTTGTATGAACTCAAAGGAATTTTATTTGTATGAAAGACAGAAAAGCAGCAAAACTTCATGTTTAAGTTTTCCAGTGTTTTTTCCCTTATTGTTCCTTAAAATTGTTTACACGAAAACGTGTGACCCTTGGGTTATCTCTCAATCTAGAGGGTAATAACGATATGACACTATACAGTATGATGTAATGCAGTCTTAAAGTGCACAATATGATACAACACAATACAGTATGATCAAAACGGTACGAAAAGTTATGACTCGATACAGCACACCATGATACGATACGATATGACATAATACCGTACAATATAATATGGCACGATATGTATGTTTAGCTGTGAAATAAAATACAGCACAGTATGGTAGTATACAATAGTACACAAAACAATACAGTAAAATCAATCTGATATGATTCCATATGTTACAGTACTAGGGGTGTAACGTTTTATTTATTCGTCCGTCACAGTTTGGTGCCACAACGAATATGCCTGAACTATAAAAAAATAAGAAAAGAAGGCGACAGTATTTACCAACCCATCTTGGTGGTAGTAATGCTGGTAAGTGTTTGCTAACCGCTATTAAACCACATATGAAGAACAGGAAGTAGCCGACATTTTTAAACACACAAAGAAGAAAAGTAGTCTGTCTGTGTTGTCACCGGCTCCTGCTGCAAGAGAGGCAGGCCTTTTTCTCCCTCTCCTCATCTCCACGCTGTTTTAAAAAGGCTCTGGATGCAAAAGCAGCGATGGTAGAAGATATCACCGCTGCTAGTACATTTTAAAAGCCACACGGACCAGTACAAATACCGAACACCGACCACAAACGTGTTTTTAAGCGCTCTGCTCAGACTCCATTGTGACGTCCCATCCTGTGTTTACATGAGCTAGTCAGGGATCCCTCACTGACAATCGCAGGTCAGGATTTTACACAACCACTGTACTGGCTTTTTATTAAAAATGGTTACAGAACTCCTTAAAAATCAGGAGATGTTACATTGCTAAAAAAAGCATGCATTTTAATTCGCACATTGTGTTGTATTTATTATCTTATTATTCAAATGAGGAGATTTTCAACTGTTTTCTGTTTTGCCTTTAATTTTGCATATTTTTTTTGTTTTCCTCTTTTTTTGCCTTCCCTTTAATACATCACAAGCTGTACTCTCTATCACTGATAGTTCTTAATTCAAATGTATATTTCAAACATGTAAAATAAAGTATTAGCTACATTAACATTTGTAAAAAAATAAATGATAATTATAATAATAAGTGAGGGACATCTACAATAATAAATCTGGGACTTTATGAACTGAACCCGTACCAAACCGTGACCCCAAAGCCGAGGTATGAACTGAACCGTGAGCTCTGTGAACCGTTACTGTTACCGGAAAAAACTATGCAATATGATGATATGCTATGAAATGATATGATACAATACTGTACCTTATGGTGCGGAACCGTTGTGATGAGATACAGTACAGTACAATATAATATGATATTTTGTGATACATTAAAGTTCAATAGGATATGTTACAATACAATGACACGATATGATATGGAATGATAGAGTAAGTTTAATTGATGAAACCTAATACACAACAGTACAAAATGATACAAAACGATACAGTCGATTTGATATGATAAAATATGACACAATACAATACTGTACAGTACAGTGAGTTACAATGAGTCACGTGTGATATGATATGATGAAATCCGATTCAATACGATACGAAAGAATACTTTACTATACAATATGGTAAGATATGATACAAAATATCATGATACAATATTTTATGATATGACACAATATAAGGTACAGTGAAATATTAGAATAAGTCACTATACAGTAGGATATAAATTGATTTAATGCAATACAATATTAAATGGTATGATATCATTGATATGATACGCTACCACAATACAGCACGGCAGTTAGATGTAATAATTTGCAATGCAATTTGATACTAAATGCCAACAGCCATGATAAGGTAAGATACAATTCTGCATGATATGATAAGATACGATACAATATGATATGGTACAGTGAAAATCAACCTGTCACATTACAGTATGATACAGTTCGATATGATATGATACGATACCCTCTATTGCCCGTATGCATCAACTCCAAGTGCAGCACCCATACAGCTGCCACCACAGCGTTAGATATGAACAACAGAAGCAAACAACAAAAAGCTCACATGTATGCAGAGAAGCATATGCCAAGCATATAACCCTAACCCTACTTACCTTTTTGAATTATTTGTTGCTGAAAACAGCCTCTAAGACGACTAATTGTGTTGTGAGAAACTTTGATCAGCTCATTTGTTGTACATATTTAATAGACTATGTGGAATTGATATCTTGATTAATCAGAGAGGTCATTACCAGACAGTTGATCATTTACATAATTTCAGTTTTCCTTATATATTACATGAAAGAAGTTGGAGTTCAGGAGCAAGAAATATAAATAGTGTATTTACAGTTAATGCTAAGTAAGGATTTCCTCACCTAAGACCCTTAAAGAGACGACTAAATGCGACTAAGTACTGCTGGGAATGACTCTGTGTATCTATTTTCCCAGGGTGCTTTTTCTGCCCGTGGCTGTGCTTTTTAACCTGGCCATTGATTGGTTTGACCCTGAGTGAAGTCGTTACCTCCTTCCTCCAGGGTCCTCCTCACATAACAGTGGGCTCAGTGCTTTCCCCAACCAGGATATATTTAGTTTTCATTAATTGACACAGACTTCCCTCAGCGTCCAGTCGTCTTTTCATCAGGTGCCAGTCAAAACCCTGGAATATCCGTCCTAGGGGAAATAATCTGAGAAATCTGATTCACTGAGCATCAGATGAACAAACGATCATAGTACAGATGAATCTATTTCTTTACCCCCTCTACTAAAGGCCAGCATGTTTGATGCTGATAGGAGATGGGGAATATGAACACAACCAATCCAAGAGATAAGATGCTTAGAGCTGGTTAGTGCTCTTACATCATCAGCACTAAGAGTACTTGCATTACTGGAGATGATATGTAATCATATGAAAGTATTAGCATAATCTACAAAGGAATATTAAATTGCATCCCTTTTACAAGAGCTGTATGCCTGACTCCATCTGAGGCTCTTTACACAGTCTCTGAGGTCTTATTAAAAATTACTCATCAATGCTTAAACAAATTGTTTTTTATATATATACTATGTATTATTTTTATTAAGACTTTAGACCAGATACATTTTATGAATTATTGTGATTCTTTAATCTAAATTATCTAAACCAAAACACAATTTATATTTTTCTTTATAAACATATACTTTATAAACTTCTTTTTTATTTTGAGGTATTTTATTCAGTTACTGATGTAAAACAAATGAAGCCAAAATCAGATTATAGGTATTACTTTATATCAGTTAAGGTTGGCTTTGAATTGTTTTGTAAGATCATCACACACCTGAAGGACCTCTTATGCAACTGGCCATTAGGGCTGGGAACTGCAGGGTAACATACAATATGAAAGAATATTAATATGAGTGTAATATGATACAACACAATGCCATACGGCTTGATGCAATACATTACAATTCCATGATATGATGATACACACAACACAGTACAACACAATATGGTGCAATACAATGCGATACCTTATGATGCATTATGATAAAACACAATATGATATGTTATGACACAATGCAACACAAAACCTAACAACTTGAAATGATACAATACAATCAGATGTAATAAAATGCATTTTTCCTTTATTTATAGTCATTCTTTATCATTAACTTCAAAGTTTGTTTCTTTGCTCATTCTAAAACCTTAAGTTCATTCAGAGGATTGAACTTTTAGGTCTAAAAACATATCTAGATATCAATATCAATATCAGCATTGACTACAATGAATCTGTAAATATCAGCATATTTGATATCGTATTGTGTATCCCTAATACAATACTGTACAAAGCAACAGAATACAGTACAACATGATACGATAAAATATTATACAATACAATACAATATGATATGACAGAACATGCTGCGGCATAATAAAATACAGTATCATTCAATACAATAATATGTGAAACCATATGGTATGATATGATACATCATGATATGATACCATACGGTATGACACAGTGATATCAAAATATAACAATGCTGCAGCAACTGATATGCATCATGCGCATGTGCCATCAGTGTTAACTCATTAATCATGATGAATTTAAGGTCCAAAATTAATTCTGGACTTTGATTAAAATATATTATTTTCCTTCTTTTTTTGACAGTTAAGGTGAATGATAGTTAAGCTTACATAGTGGGGCAGCAGCTGGATACTACTCAATGTAATATAACCCTGCTCTTACAGTGATGAGAGGAATTTTTCGTTATAATATAAAATACTTAACTCACTTACCAATTTCATGCAGTTTTTTTCATAAGTTCCTCACAAAATGAAAAAAAAAAGTTGTCCAAAATAAAAGCTAAATTCATCCATATGGTACCCTCACACATAGCAAAGTAAAAGTACTGTATAACAGAGAACAGAAAATCTCTTGATTTATTTGTTAAACTTGCCTTAGTCACTTACACAATGAAAACAACTAAATATTAATTAAATAATAAAAAAAAAGACTACAATTGATAGTCACAATTCATAGTGATTTTAAAATGTGTTATTTAACAATCTCAGAATAATACCTAAAGATATCTGATAACCTGATGATCATAAAATGTCTTTTAAAGGTAAAATACAGGGTTAATGTTTTCAATGGAAGCAGTTTGGTGCCAGTTACTCTCTAACACAATCCTGCTATCCTCATTTCTTCTTTTATCCAACTTTCAGCTTCTTCTTTAGCCAGTTAACCTGAGTCATGAAGTAATGACAATGTGTGTCAACCTGTTAGGGAAATTAATATTTTAAAATTGAATTGTGGCTATTTGGAACCTGTGATTTGATAACTGTATGGCACGAGTCAGGACAATAAAAAACTGCAGCATCATTATTTTGCTACAAACTCTAAAAATGGTAAAAAAAAAAAAAAAAGAAAATACACTATCCACATAAGGGAATTAGACACAATTACATCCCTTCTAATGCCTCCTTTTTCATTCCATCTGTTTGATTGTCTGTTTCTACAACAGTGAAATGTACCACAATCTCTCATGTTCCTGTTAGGACACTCATGACAAACAATTTTGACCATGACAACCTAAAGCTAACAGCTGGATTTCCTTTCAGGACATTTGACTTTACAATTATAGTGTTTACCCTCTGGCTTTTCCTCCTTGTTAACCTACAGTCAAGCTGAAGTCTGCCATCAAATGTAATTATCATATATTTACTCTACAGGAACTCAACATTTCCAATAAGATTTTTTCTTGCTGCACCAATTCCTTATACAACTTTAGAAGTGGATACCGATTTCTACTTGTGGGTCCAAAACTTCTGTTTTAACAAGTATGGCAGCCTAGACAGGCCTCTGAAAAGTGCAATAAGCTCAAGTGATTATATAGTAAATATAAAACCTTGGATTCCATTTATTATTCAACCCTCTAGTGGGTAACTGGTGACATTTACATGAATCACCAATGCATTTTATATGAAGAGGTGGGCTGGGCACTGTAAAATGTAAAATGACTTTGTTTTTTATTTATCTATAAACGCTTTGTTGGCCAAATGCCACCGTATCTGACATCTTTGTTAATTCAGTCTCATAACCACTGCTCAACACATTCAAACACTTCATTTGGAAAAAAACACTGCTTTTTCCTTCTCTGCTGCTTTTACATGGAACACTTTACAGCAAACCTGAAAAATTCTGTTATCTGTTTCTATCAGGATGAAGTGGATGAGCTCCGGGCAGAGATGGAGGAGATGCGGGACAGCTACCTGGAGGAGGAGGTGTACCAGCTTCAGGAGCTTCGGAGGGAACTGGACCGCTCCAACAAAAACTGCCGCATCCTGCAGTACCGCCTGCGAAAGGCCGAGCAGAAGAGCCTGCGGGTCGCACAGACGGGACATGTGGATGGAGAGCTACTCCGGAGTCTGGAGCAGGACTTAAAGGTCTGTAGGAATCTAAGAATATCTGTGTCTCAATTCAGGGGGAGCATCCTTCAAAGGGCTAAAACCACAAAGGACAGCCAGCATTCAGAAGGATCTGGCCTATGGTCTGGCTTAAGGAGGATATCCTGTTGCATCATCAGCTGTCCCCACCCTTGTTTTAATTTACATATCTAACTCCAACCTAACTAATTTAACCTCTTATTTATAGATAATTTGAAGGTAAAATTGCCCCTCTTTATTTTAACTTTACTACTGGTAGTTATTGATTTAACATAAATCGGATTCTTACACATAGAAGTCTTCTTGCAATTTTAAATGTCACACAGTAAACTTCTGGATATGTTTGGCCATGAAGGATGCACCAAATGAATCTTTTTCACTGACTGGGGAATGGAGACACTTCTGAGACGCCTTGTCAGCCACATTTGAAAGAGTCGTCAAAATAAGACAGCCTCTGACACGCCGCACTGACAGAGTTGGTCTTGAAATGACCCCTCCAAAGGATGCAGCCTCTGAATTGGGACATAGCAAATGCCAGTTTTCAGATGAATGTTTGTAAAAGAGTTTGATCAGCCATCCCTTCCGACTGCTTATATTTGTTTAATAATCCCCACAGATTTTTATCACTTCAACTTTGTGTAGCTGTAAAACAGAATCTCAGAAACTCTCCACTGAACCCACTTCTGAACCCAGGCTCATGAAATATAATTTTTTGTCAGGATTTATCTGGGGATCCACAGCTCTTTTTAGGCTTCAAAATAAGAAGAAAGAAAATAAGAAGTCTGAGGCTTGCTGCAAAATTTAGTTGTATCAGTTCAACTATAAAATAATTTTAGCTATAGAGTGTAGAGATATTGTTAAATTCTGTTGCAACTAACAAACGCATTATGTTAATTGATGTTATTTTATTTTTGAAGACTTTTTAGAGGCTTTTGGTCTTTTACTTAAGTGAAAGTAGCCACAAGTTGGACCTGGCCGTCAGCTAAGAGGACAAGTGCCTTAGTATAGGGAGCGCCATCTAACTGTGAGGCCATCTGAACCCCCAGCTAATATTCATTTTAATGAAAAAAAATAGAGATATTCTCTGTAACAGTGGTTCTCAACTGGTCAGACACCAGGACCCACCAACTCCTTCTAAAGAGAAATCCCAACCCAGATTAAAAATTTTATTCTTAATTTTTTTCATGAATGTTGGTTAATCAGTAGTCACTGGTTAATCAGTATTCTTGGCTACCATTGCACCATGGAAACATAAAAACATTCCAATAAATGTTGATGTTTGGACTCTAAATAGAAAAACGTATTGAACAAAGAGACTGTACAAAACAAACACTTACAAGCACATCATAACAGAAGGATTTACATGCATACATCTTATTTTAATCCATTTTCCAGAGATAACATGGAAGTTTGGTAATCCCAGAAGAATTTCCATGTTATCTTGGGTAAAGCAGCTTTACCTCCCAACAAAAGGAAGATAAATAGATCGAAATCTTGAGAAAAATACTGAATTTTACTCGTAATCATAGGTAAACCTAAAAAATACTGAAAAAACAAATTACTATAAGTCCACTTAGGGCTTCTGTAGATGGCTTTTGTCACTTTTTTCCTCAGTGTACATTTGGGACCCACTAGAAAGAGCTTTAAGACCCACTTTTGGGTCCCGACCCACCAGTTGAGAACCACTGCTCTATTACAAGCCTAAGGGACCTAGTTACTGTATGTAGCTTGCTCTTCCTGATCCTGAGTCACAGACCAAATTAGATTAAATGGGCAGTAAGAGCATGATCTTTCCTGGGAAAAAACCCTCCACCTCTTTCTTTCTAGTACCTCCTACCACAAGGCTAAGCCTTGCCCAATAATTGATGCAGCAAAGATACAACTCAACCACTGTCTTTGAAAACTGTTTACTCCACTCTGCTACTTGTGTCTGACTCAGATGATAAAAACAGATCAATATCTGTCCCAAAATATCAAAAAGTAGCAAATGGCATGCACTGGTGAGGACAGACAGCGATAGAGTGAGGGAGAGAAAAAGAGAGCTGCTGACACAAGTCACATAATAGCCCGATGATACTAGTCTGTACACAGTAGCTGGGTTTGGTTAGTTATATGCATATTAATCCTTATTGGCTGTTAGATTCAGGCCTGAAGATTTATTTTAGAATCTTAATACAAAGATGCAGGCTCTCACAGACATACCAGCAACGCTTAAATTTAAAAGAGCATTTCATTTAATATTTTTTTTGATATGCAACGATCAAAATTTGGCATCTTTGCCAAAATAAAAATAAAACCATGTTGCCCTTTGTAGCTTAAATTTTACTGCCAATAAACTGATACCAGCATTATGTTTTTGGATTTTAATTTCCATGTTAGCTGTGGATATTTAATGTAAAGATTTCAAATGCAGACATCGATCTAATGTCTTGATCCATCCTTGGCTTGGTGGATATATAATTAGACAGCTGTTGTGTGTTGTTGTGTGTTCAAGGCCCATATTATAAAAGGTTCATCAACCTATTATGCCTCATCTGTTAGAATTGTGATTGTGTTTGCTCTCAAACGCCCGTCCTTGTGTTCTCAGGTGGCCAAGGACGTGTCGGTGCGTTTGCACAATGAGCTGGAGAGTGTGGAAGAAAAACGTAGCAGAGCCGAGGACGAGAACGAGCTGCTCAGACAGAAGATCATCGAGATGGAGGTCTCCAAGCAGGCGCTGCACAATGAGCTGGAGAGGACCAAAGAGGTGAGAGGATAATAATGCTGTTTGATGACAGACTGCTGCTGGGTCATGAGATATTTTTTTCCTTACTCACAAAGCAGTAAAATCAAATAACAGAAACTTAAAGCTACTGTGAGGAGCTTTGAGCTGGTTATGAAAGAGACTGAAATTAATACTGACCCCTCTATATGACCTACAGAAGCAAATGAGACATTAAGCATGAAGATTGATTATTTCAGGCCTGTAGCCAGCCTGGTGGAGGGGTGGCTCTTTTCCCCAAAAGTGGACATTTTTCAGTTTCCCATCATTTGAGCTTGAAATTAGATGGCTGTATTTGTAGCATAGCACAGACTCATGAGAGTAGACAGTTTCCCATTGTGGCAGGACTAAGCAGTCAAAAAATCACTGCAGGCCCTGGACGGCCCTGGTCATTGCATCAGATCATACAATGATGCAGTGAACAGAGACATGGAAAGCAAGATTAGTGTTTGTAATTACAACACCAAGACAAAGCTAGTATGATATTTGAACACATTTCTCATTTGCAAAAGTTACTGCAAAGAAAGACAAAACAGTGCAAAGAAGTCAAAAAGACACTTTGTAATTCATAAAGCACACACCCAGAGTGTAATCCACCCTGTTACAGCACAGACCTTTCCCTGGCAGATGCACATGCTGCAGGTGCTGGAATGAGTAGATGGCTCACATTTCAGCAGCAGGTTGGTCAGAAATGCTCTATTGTAAAGTGTTTGCTGGCAGTTGCACTGTGTCACGTGTGAATTCATAACACAATCAATGGAAGAAGAATAACAAAAGTGGTGGTCTTACAAGATAAAAGATTCTGTGTGGTTTAGCAAGTATACTGGTCATCATTGTTTAAAAGGGGGACAATATTTACTCAAAGAAATGACCCAATTTCATGAACTTTCACTGTGAGGAGGGGTTCCCTTGAACCCTTCAGCTCCTAGTGGCTATGGGCTTGTTTTTCTATTTTGTGTCTGAAGCCCTGATAGTCCCTAGCCCTAGTTTGAGCGGTAGATGTCAGACTAGGTGGATGTCTGCATGCTGAAGAAACATCCCTAAAACCAGTGGTAATCATCCTGTGACTCTAGAGCCACACACACAGCTCTTTTGTGACAAGTTGTGGCTCTTTTAATTCCTGCTTGGGACAAAAAATAAAACTAAAAATATGTTTAAGAAAAAGAAAGAAGGGAAGGATTGTTAATGTAAGCCATGTCAGTAAAGCCTAGCATTAGTTCATGGAGGACATGGTGGTCATACGTCTAGCCACGATCAGCTGATCCTAATTAACCCTTCCCAGCTCCCATAGCCAATTACAGCTCTTTCTCTCAGCATAGTGGTGTATTTAAGTATTTCATACTTCCCACCAAACCCTGCTTGTTTAAATGCTGATGCTCCTCACTGTTGCTGCTGCTGCAAGCACAGCTTAACCTCCTCCACCCCAGCCTTCTCCTTTATAACATAAAGCTTGTTGCACCCTCCTATTTGGATTCATGCTACTATGGATTAATTGCTCAAAGTAATTTTATTGTTTTCAATATGCATTGTCATAAATGTATCCATCTATATGGGGTTTTTAGCCGTGCGCTCCCTGGAAAGTCAAAGCATGCAGCTTGACTAACCCAGGGTGCATCTTTAGAGCAGAGCCTTCTCCGTCAAGTAAAACTGTTTATCCATTTTACAATAAAATGGTAAATGTATGACGAGAGTGTTCCTGCCTGGAATTAATTCGTTTCCCACTTGGACTACACTCAAACAGGCAGCCCAAGTTTGTGCTGACTGTCTTTTAAACCTTCACTATCACCACATGTACATGCGAGAGAGAGGGAGCGAGCATGAGAGAGGAAGTTAGGAGTCCACTGGTGCAGCTGTAGCAAGTGAACTGATTGAATGTTAAAGCTGAAGCTTCTCCTAACTTCATTACAACATTTTTCTGCAGCAGCTTCCTGCTGATGCTGTCCTCCACTCATGCTCTGTAATGATCATTGTGATATGCATCATCATCAACGAGCCTCCACACATGAGGATCACCTGATGTTCTAATCAGCATCAGGGTAGAAATGTCAAAACACTAGTAATTTTATTTCAATGTCTTCATGGAACAGCAGATCAATATTGCAGGTGGGCAGGTCTAGACTATGCCCTCTTTTGTGGCCTATTAAAATGAACCACTGTTTATCATTAAAGTCCCTGTAAAGTGATTTAAAAAAATCTTTATTTATAAAATTAAGCTTCAATGAGGCAGTAAAATCTGTTCTAGGATGGTGTGGGCATTTCGGTTGAATGAGCTGAAGCCACACCCACTCAGAGGGTGAATTTGGGGATTCATTTTACTGTTTTCTGGCACAAATTTCTCTGTTGTGATACTTTTAATTACCTCTAGGCCACTGTGGCTGATAGACTTGGAAAATTTACCTCACAATGACCAAAAACATAGCATGTAACTGGCTGTTAACTTTCAGTGAAGGCAGTGACATCAGCTAACAACAGAGTGTGTTGAGATGAACTGCTTGGTGATTTTATATCATTGTAGCATTAGGGGAGTGGACTTATTCCCATCAAGACTGATGATGTCATGGGCTCATATATTTGCCCATATAAAACCAAGCCAGGAAAGAGATATACAACTTTCTAACGGTCTAAATCCAAAATTCAGTCACATGTAGATCTCAGTGTTCTCACATGTTTACAGCAATCTTATTCCAACATATCTAGTGTGTGAAGACACAAAGTTTGGATTTCACTTTACAGGGTCTTTAATATTATACACAGCAAAAACTGGAGTGTTGAATTCTCAGTGTTAAACATTTCAGTGTTGATTTTAACACTCAAAGTGTTATTTTAACTCCATTCAGAGCAAATGGTCTTTAGTGTTGGAGTTATTTGACAGTGTTAAATCGACCAGTGTTATTCCAACACTGTAGAGAGTCAGTTGATCCAAGCCCCACCTACTGCAATTTCAAATCTGGGGGGCAGAGTTTTCCCATCATGCCATAGTGCAGAGTATTAAGCTGGGTTCAGGTGTTTTTAGATGTATTTAGATGATTAGCTGTGTTTAGATGTTGCCTGTTGTACAGGGGTCACTGCTGGGATTCACTTGCACATGTTTCTTGAATTACCTTAAGTTCCTAAGTTTTTGATGCATAAACACTTTTGCACCATGAGTGTAGTTGTCTTCTAGGTTGGTCAAGTCTTGGCTGTGGTGACAGGTTATTTATGACTGTGCAGTGAGAGCAGATTGTCATCCCAAGACAAGCTTTGACTTTGAATTTGCCTCACAACTCCCTGACCGCTGTTGAATACCTCACAATGCCAGGTGACAGTCAATGTTGTCAAGTGTGTTTGATTACCAACACCTATTTTGTAGAACTTACATGTCTTGTTTCTTGTTATTATCAGGTTGGTGGAAGAGGGGCAGTTGCTATCCACAGTATTTTACACCTGCTGAAATTAATTGTAATACACTCCTTAGTGTTAATTTTTTAACACTGATGCCAGTGTTGAGTACTATCAACACTACTCAGTGTTCACCAGTGTAAATTTTTGACACCATACAGTGTTGTAGTAACACTGGTTCAGTGTAAAAAAGTAACACTTTGAAAAGTGTTACATTAACACTCAAAAGCGTGGAAACATATACACACTTTTCTAGTGTTAGATTTAACACTCTCAGTGTTAATCTAACACTGGCGATTTTGCTGTGTAGCAAAGACTCTCATAATAATGACCAGCTTTAAGCACCATGAGCACAGCACTAGCAGCGTTAAGCCCCGTTACAGTGGCAAAACGTGAATATTATCGTCGAGTTGTGGTCAGAGAAGCAGTTGAAACGATAATTGTTGTTCTTACTGCAAAATATGATGCTGATGGCTTTGTTGATCCATAGCCTATCATTAGATGTAAGCCTGTGTTGTTGTGGCAGCTCGGCTACCTGCATAAACAACAGAATCAATGACCAACATCTGCCTGATCAGCAGGGCTGCTGCAGTGAATTAATTTCATCAATCACTTCTCCTGACAGCCTTTTCAAAAGGACTGCTCTATGCAGTGATGCACAGACTAAACGTGCTTTAGTCTCCAATAGTTGTAGATGAAATGATGGGTTGGATTTATCTACATTTGGAAGCTTAGAGCGTGAGAGCCACAATGTGATTAAAGTTTTCCTCAAGGCCTGAAAAAGTCAATGACTTCCTTGAGAGTAGTTCAACAACTTCTATATAGTGATCTTTCCTGCTGTTTGGCTTCTCATCTTACAAATACTTTTTAAGGACAGCCTTGTAAAGGACTGCACTCTTGTTGTCTCTTTTTGCAGTGTCATGAGATACTAGCCTTATAATTATGATGTTAGGATAAGAGTTCGTAAAGCAAACGCACATTTCCAAAGACTTTAAGAAACTGAAGATGTTTTTATTTTGCTTTTTGTGAATCTACACCAAAGAAGTTGTCATTCTTGAGTAACCTGAGGTTGAAGAGTATCTGTGATTCAATAGATAAACCCTCTTATGTTTCTAACCTGGAAAAAAATCTGAGTTCATGCATCTTTTGGAACGGTGGTTCTCAACTGGTGGGTCAGGACCCAAAAGTGGGCCACAAAGCTCTTTCCACTGGGTCGCAATTGAGTGCCAGGAAAAAAAATGTGGCGAAAAGTCTATGTACGGAAGCCCTAAGGGGATTTACATTATAATAATGCATGTATTTTTTGGTTCTCCTATGATGACTAGCATTTTTCTCAAGAGTTCAACTGACTTATCCTTATCTTATCTTGGGATAACAAAGCTAAAACAATGAGGAAATTTCTTGAGGTATTCCTGAATTTCCATAGTGTCTCTAGGAAATGGCGTAAAATCAGATATACAGTGCTTAACAAATTTATTAGACCACTTGGCATATTTGTCTCAGAGACCATCCAGCATCATGAAGCACTTTAATGCGGACTCTTTCATTTTCAGTGAGCTCTCCACATTTTACCATTTTGAACAGGAATGAGGAATTTCAAACTGAGTTCACCTTTTTAGACCCAAATTTGAGCCGACTCACTGGGCTTCTCTGAGAAGTCAGAAATTAATCAAGCATAACATTCAACCACTAAAACTCATTTTTCTGTTCAGGAATGCAAGTAAATAACTATAATTTGACATTAATCAAGAAATAATAATGTGCTTTTCTATTTTTTCTGTTTTTTTGTAAATCAGTACATTTGAAAATTCATGGATAACAATAATAATTCTATTTCAGCATTAAAAATATCATTTGAGTTAAAGAGCTTCTACATATTGGTGTATTAACCATTGCAGAAACATAAAAAATGATTTTGGTAATTAGCAATGCTGTGGCATAAACCGTACTTTGGGTGGTGGTCAAAAAAATTTTTTAGGCACTGTATAGCCTATACATGGATGTCCTTCTGTAATGATGTGCTTTGAACACAATGTTTTGCCTAGTCTCCATTTTGGGTCCACACTGTTACATTTTTCACTGAATTAATTAAGGTGGTTGGAAATTAGTTAAAATTTGAGTTTTAATGTCTCTTAAGGAGGTGGTGGTAAATTCTGGGTGACTGGTGGTGACCAGGTGAGAACCACTGATTTAGAATTAAGGGCATTTGCTGTTTTAGAATTAGAACATTAAACTTTCCTTTGTCCGTGTCTCTTGTTGCTCAGTAGGGAGGGATTCGCATTGATAGCATTGAGGTGAGATTCCTCTCACAGCTAATAAGATGAGCAGAGGTTGTTCTCAGGGCTGCTCTGCTCAGCTGATTAGACTAATGGATTGTGACAAGAGCCAGTAACGTCTCGTCTCGCAGCAAGTAGAAAGTGGGCTAATACCCCACACTATTTAGAGTGGACAACTACGCACTGTTCCAATGCTATCAGTTCGCTGTTGTTTACATTTCAGATTAAAGGGCATGGTGGCAGCAAGGCAGGCTAGCTACAGGAGCAGTAGGCAGCTGTGTTACAGCAGAGACAGAGAATTTGGCTAGGATTGTGGACCTGAACTGATAAAAAATATTAATTATCAAATAGCTAACCCTTTTTTTAGCACAACCTCAGCTTCATGGAAAAAAAAACAATTTCTTAACTTTAACTTACTTTATTAGATAAAGGAACTCCAAAAAATTAATATTTTACACAGAATACATGTTTGTATCTATGGGATTTTTTTGCCCACTAATGCCCAAGTTTAAAATTTTTTTTGTACTTAAGTATACAATGGACAATATATATATTTTTTTGCATTTCAAGACTGTGAGATATTCCCATGCAGTCGAAATTAAATTATATGAAGTTGTATAAGTGCGGAAATCAAGCTAAATGCATAAAAATGCAATTATATACATAGCTGGGGGGTTTTCTAATTTTAGCAGTCTCACTGTAAAATATTTTATGAACACTGTTGCAAGGAGAATTAAATTACATGGACTACATTTTTACAGAATAGATATTAAGCAGATATTAAGCAAATATACGATTTTTTTCCTTTTGAAAACTGACATAAAATGCTGAAATTCGGAAAAAAAGACCAGTGCCAGTCCTTTACAGTATAGAGTGCTGTCCTCTATGTGCAGAGCTAATTTTTTATATCAAATCTAAATGATCACATTTTCTGGTCTAATGGATTTGTTGATGGTTTGTCAAACAAAAACTGAAAGAGAGCTTAAAAATCACACTTCCCACTAGGGCTGGGCAATTAATCGAAAACTTGATTAAATCTCAGTATGGCCTGCTGCAATATTCAAATCGCAGAAGGTGCAATATTTTTTTGACCTGAAATTTGTGTCAAAATAGCAGCTTTAAACGTTTTCTTTTTTGCAGCAGCAGCAGAGATGCTATGCATGAAATATAATGCAATCATTCAAGTTCCAATTTTTTTAGAATAGTGCATAAAAAAATCCTACCTTCCTTTTTTTGTACTTTTTTCTTATTAAATATAAGAATGACAAAAACTCTTCAGTGCAACAATTCATATCCAATTTACAATACGAGTCAAAATCATCACAATCAGATACTTTTAAAGAATTTTTCAGTCCTTATTTAGCAATAAAAGAGAGTTAAGGAATAACCGTATATCAAATTGAAATTGCAATATTGGTGAAAAAAAATTGCAAAGTGATTGCATTGCAAAATGTGGCTTTGTTTGCGTGCTACTAAGTGGCAAAAAAATGCAGGATAACATCACACTAGCATGATCGTGGACTCCTAAGGTTTAATGACTTTAAACCTGAAAATTAGCTTTAAAATGTTTTTTTTTTCTTGAAAATGATCAGATCCTCTTTATTATTTTTTTTCTAGAATGGACCAAATACACTGTCATAATAATGGATAGTTTATACATTGATCTTTAGTCAAGGACAAGTGTATGTAGGCCTGTTATGTTGGCACTTTGTCAGTGAAAGGAGGTTCTCGTCTCCTTTCACGCCTCATCTCTGAACTTTTCAACGCTGACATTATCCTGCTGTCTTCTGCTTTTTTGACTAATTATCTTAAGTTTATGTTATTCTCATATATACATCACACAGAGAGGAAGTCATGAAATAGTAGCATTAAGAATTGTCAGAGAAATATGTTTAGAGCTCCAGCAATTCAATAATCCTATCAAGTAAGGATGATGATAAAATGTTGTATTGATGATTAGTCCCGTCCCTATCAGTTACTCCATAAATGCCTTTAGGAAATCTTTATGAAGACTGTCTGTGTTTGCCACTGTTTTTAAAGGTAGCATATCAGCTCCAGACTGAGCTGCAAGTCAAAACAAGACAAAATCCAGGTCTGGTCTGGATGAGCTGATGCAATAAATACAAACTCTTTCTGTGTCCTTGCTTGACACTCTGACCCTGTAAACAAAAATAAAAAGTGACTGTAAAGTAAAATTTGAAGGAAACAATTCTCCAAATGAGGAGTTTTCTAATTTCACTAAGCTTTTATTCAGTTGCAGTACTGCAACTCCTGAGACCACAGGATGACACGGTCTCTCTCGTACACAGCCACAAAAAAAGAGGCGAAGAAGCGGATGAAGGAGCGAGGCTGAAGATATACGCTGCTCCAAATAATTGCAGAATATTTTGTGTTCCCCTGAGGTTCGTCCCAGAAAAACACAAGCCGCGCTTCGACGTCACGTGACGCCATGCACCCCCTCCCTCCCCCCTCAAGCAGAGGCATGCGTTTATAATGCAGCACCCCAATATTTCCATTTCTGTTGCATGGAATCCACAGTGTGCTTGTCCTAGATTTCTCAGTATGAACTCACCGTGTACTCATTATAAAAGCTAAACCCTCCTATAAAATGATAAAGCACAGAAGGTAGCCTCTTTTATTCTTTTTGTGGCTGATAGCAGTGGATGATAAAAGTATTTACAAACATTTAGTCAGGGATAGATTTGAATGAATGAATCTAAGAGAATCAGCTCTTGATGTTGCTCAGTTGCAGAGATAAATCTCAGTGACAGACTAAAGAAAGAGGAGGTGGAGAACATTTTACTGATAAGAATGTGGTTTAACTGGACTTGAAGGTTGTTCCTTTCCCTTTCTGCTTTAATTAGACTTTGGAAATTGTGATGCAGGTGTTATGTAGCACAGTGAAAGCAGAAAAAACACCAAATCTCTGTGGGTTTTCTCGAGTTTTTTGGAAATCTACTGCAGGCTGAAGTGTCTATTTGCATTTTTCTTCCTTGATTTAATTCTGCAGTTGTTCTAACACCAACATCAAGAGCTAACATCACTCATGACTTTTAGAGATTCAAACCCAAGTCACAAACTTTTCATAACAGCACAACATGTAAAAAAACAATGAATAATTTCTCCAATGATTCTGGAGCTCTGTGGGATCCCACGGTTTCTCATCCAGCTGATGTCTGCCCTATATTTTGGTACAGAGAGTGATGTGAAGTGTGGTGGCTCCACCATCTTAACCCCTACACTCCTCAGTACCTGTATGGACTGGATAATTGGGCGTGGTTTCATTTGGTGATGTCCAGATCACTCATCTGGAGCTACCATATCAAATTACAAGACAGATTTCGGCGCTTTATTTCGGTACATCGTCAGCCCAATGCAACCACTTTGAAGGAAAGGCACGAAATATGATGTGTGAAGTGGTTACACTTGTTTGCTTTACTTACATGGTCTTACCAAGACAGCTTTTATTCAGCTGCCAACTTTTGAAACCCTTTTTCTACTTAAAGTATTGATTCAGGCACCGTTCAGGTGCTGGCACTTTTGAGAAGTATCAATTTAGCATCGGCATTGGAAAAACCTCACACAATACGCAACCCAAGTCCTTGGGCAAGACACTTAACCTGAAATTGCTCCTACCACTGTGTCAGTGGTGGGTGAATGTGAATGCATGCATACAAATGGGATTGGTAAGTTCTGATGGCCATTCTACATAGCAGCCTCAAACATCAGGGTGTGAATTGTGGTGTAAAAAGCCCTTTGAGTAGTCAGATAAGTAGAAAAGTTTTATACAAGCTAAAGTCCATTTATCATTTTCCATTTAGGCTAGCTGGGCCAAAGTTAAGTACGCAATGCTACAAGCACACCTCTTTCACTGATTTATGATGGACTACAGGGGTGGTCATACCAAAGTAAGGCAGAAAACACAAATGTAAGATAAAGTGGGTAGTGTTAGTCTTGCAGGTGGCAAAAGACTTTGCACAGAACTTTTGTGCAGGCAGCACTCTGACCGTTGAATACAGCACTTATAAAAGCCGTGATCTCTCTTTACCCAGAAGGCTAGCAAAGGCATTAAATAAAATACATACATCCTAACAGAAAGCATTTCAGCAGTGGCGGGATGATGAAGGAAGCGATGACTGCCAAGATATTATTCAAGGAGCATAAAAGTAAAACTGAAATAATGTTTGATGTTTCTAATGTGCAGTTTGCTGAACATTGCAGTCTCTGCTCATCAAAAGCTTTATGTATTTAGGTATTGGTATTTAGTGCACCCAAAGAGGAGGTAGCTCTGAGCTAGTTCAGTTGTTTTGATAACTTAGTTAAAGCTCTCAGCCACCTTTGTTTTTTTTTGGTAGCTGTCAGATAAAAAGGGTCTCTGCTTTAGAGTATAAAAAAGTCTCCTTCGATACGTTTTCTTGTCAAACTTCCTTACTGCAGTGGAAAACACAAACTAGATCAGACAATTTTGTCATCTTAGTCTTTTCAGAGTCCATCTCCCGCTGTCTTTGTGCATGTTTTCTGATACCAATGTGACTCTGGCCTAGAGATTGGCACCCCTGCATGGTTTAATCCAACAAGAAGGCCTGTTATAAAACACCCTGGCATGTTTGAGCTGACTCTGACGGGAGGGGAGAGAGAGAAAAAAGACAAAGAGGCAGAGACTGGCTGTAATCAGATGGCTGAAGGGCCGGCTCGCCGGTGATACGACCACAGCTCTTGCAGCTCACACAGCTGATATTAAAGAGTTTAGCAGGGCTGCTAGGCTGACAGGGCCCTCTGTTTGCTACAGTATTAGCCTGAGGACTAAAATGCTGCTACTGCTGCTTCTGTGTGGTCAAAGGCAAGCAGTGATTGGCTGAGAGATTTTTCAGTCCTCTGGCATTTGAAGAAAGAGCCGCTGATACGTGTAATGAAATGGAACTAATGAAATGTCAGCGTACATAGCACAAGCAGCAGGTGATTTATTAGGTGTTCTCTGTGTGCTGTGATAAGTTCATCTTTCATTACGGCAAAATGATAACGCTTTGTGTTGTGCTTTTCCTGCTCAGTGAGAACCGGTTATGTCTCATGTCAGATTTCCTCCTTAGACATGCAGATTTACCCGACAACAGATCTGAAGAGGACAGAACACAATGACAAGCCAGCATCTACATGTTTAATAAGGCGTGTTGGAGGAACTTCTACAGTAGAAGTGTGGGAGTGTTTTATTCTGATAAGAAATCCAACACTAGTAAGCCTTGACTCATCTTTGGAGCAGATCTTTCTCAGTATTTTGTGGATAGTGTGCTTCATTGGCAGTAAAAACATCTAAAGACGGCTTTCATTGGGACTTTTTCCTCAGTAAACTATAGTTCTAACTGTAAGGCGTGAATGATATTGAAAAACATGTATTTTTTATGTAATAACACAAAAAGTAAATATTTTTATTGAGATATTTTAGCTGAATATTTCTGGGGCTGTTATGTTCTCGATCACTCCATTTGATGCTGTGTTCTGATTGGTGAAAAGACTTTGCAAGAAACAGGTCCTTGGTATTGATTCTCTGAAAACACCTGAAGTCAAAAGATGCAGAAACCACAGTTTTGATCAAGAATGAACCGATAAATATGTGTTGACCATATTTTTGTTTTTTGGCATTTACCGTTTTTGGTAATAATGTTTGACGGGTGGATTTCTGTAAAATGGATAAAACATTGAACCAGTCTGGGTAAAACTGTTTCAATCTCAATTGTTTTGGATTTTGTTATCAACTGAAGGGAATTTAAATACAAATATTCCATACATACCACAGCATATACATGTATTTTCTTGCATATTTCTAAATTCAATAATGTTGTAGGTGATGGTCTGGAAGTTACGGGGGCCTTACTGTGGCCTTTGGGCCAGTGTTAATTTAATTTAATTTAGTCTAAAACTATGACCAAAAATGTTCATCGACAGCCTTTTATCCATGAGAAAGACTAAACTAAGACTAGCCAAAAATAATACAGTTTAGAATAGCTGTCAAAATTAACACTGCTTTGGGCCACCAGTTGGTGAACACCTGTGTAGACCAATGAGCTTCAATTAGCCAGCGCTTCACCAGGTTTTTGCAACTATGTTTCCTTCAGTTTGTCCCATAACACCTCCAAAGGGCTGAGCAGTGATTTCCAGCATCCCATAGCACCCCCCTCCATGCCAGCTCCCATTACCAACCATGCAAACACAGAGACATTCTTCAGTTTACCCCCTAAATACAGGTAACAAATCCAGGCCTCATACATTCATGCTCCAGGTAGTGACAATGCTCATACTACCTACCCCACCATATGCCCTTTAATTGTCTCCACAAACAAGACAACTACTCTTGCTGCCAACATTACACATAAAAACAGACAGAAAATAAGTGGCTATTTTTGTGCAGGTGCTACAAATATCATCCATTTTTTTTCTTTGTTCTGAGTTGTTGGCAGGAATCAGCCATGATGTAAGAAAACCTTGACTAATAAACCACAACTCCTGTAGCTGTGTTTGCAGGGCTGCACATTATTTTAATCCTCATTATCATTTAATAGTTGAGGCTAAGGTTGAATAGAATCACAAAAATGAAATGTTTTTCAATACTGTGTTTCAACATAACAATATCCAATTTATTAATGATCAATAGGATTAGAAAATATAGAAAATTTAAAAAACTCTTGTTCAAAAGGCTGGAGTTTTGGTGAGGAATGAAACGATACAAAATGCAGGAAAACTCTCTATATATTTTAAATTCATCTGTAAAGCATTTATGGGTGCTGATGTAGCTCAGTTGGTAGAGCAGGTGCCCATAAACAGAGGCTGTAGTCCTTGACCCACTGGCTGTGGGATTGATTCCCGGTCTCATAGCTGTTTGGTGCATGCCTTCCCTCCACTCTTGCTCCCATATTTCCTTTCTCTCTTCAGATGTCCTATCAGAACAAAGGCAAAAAGCCCCAAAAATGATCTTTAAACATAAATAAGAAGCAGATTTATGACAAAATGAGGGTGTAAAGCTGCTCAGCTCAGAGCTAAACATGGCATGGTTTGTGTTTTTCCATAATGACTGCTATTGCAAGGGAATCATAATTCTTACGACCAGGCAATGGACTGCAGTGAGCCGAACTCCACTCGTGATACGCTTTGTACCCCAACAGAAAGGTGCCAAAAAAGTAGGATGGTACAAATCAGTAAGTTTGGTACCTATCCCAACTTCTGACAGCAGAAACAGAAATAATTGCATAAAACACTGAACTAAACTGAACCAGACCAGTTGTTTGAAATGCAGCCGTATTTCTCTCCACAGATAGGAAATTTCACCTGTGAGTAAGTCTAGAGGGAAGGAGCAGTCCTCTCATCATTTTAGATATCAAAAAGCTCTGTTGTCTTATCCTGAGGATTGAAACGATTTGCATCTTTTTCACTTATGTAAAAATAGAAATTGAGGGTATCTCTCAGACCTGGCATCTTTTGTTCCAGCGTTTCTCTACTACAAAGGCATGAGAGGGGAATGCCTGCAATCTTAATATGTCAACAACGTCTGAGCGCAGACATCATCTGTTTCATGTTGGAGCAGCCGCCTCCTGCTCCTCTCTTTCTTTTCGACGTCTTTGAAGAAGCTCCTGATTCTCCTCTTCTCATCTCTGCTTCTCACGACTCCTTCATATCTTCCCCCTCTTCCTCAGCTCTCCTCTGCCGTGGTTCCCTGTCAGAGGAGTGTGAAGGAATATCATTGACCTAGTTAATATCTGGTGTCTGTCTCCACCAATAGGAAGGAGAGCAGGAGTGAGGCGAGGAGAAGCGCAGGGACTCTGCTGTAAGTGGAAATCTGCTGCAGTGACACACGTCCATAGGAGGCTTATCGACACAGAGCGGCTGTGCAGTTGGCTCCATTTCCTCATTTACATAACGGACGGAAGATGGCTCTTACATGTCGAATAAGACCATCATTCAGGTGTTATGAATATCTGAGAAGGTCACAGCTGTGTTGTAAAAAAAAGTTTTACATTTCTGACAGTTCATGTCAAATTTAGTGATGTTTGAAAAATCTTCGTGCTGTGGCGTTTAACATTTTAGAAGCCCTGCCCGACGGGGAAAGTATCATAGACGGAAAGCAAACAAGGAAATCATCAATTCTGCATGAAGCCTGGAGTGATGTGTTTTAATTCTGCTGCAGCCCTTTGAAGTTTAAAATCCTTAAAATATGAAATTCCTCCTCCGTATGAACAAGTGTTTTAATTTACACAAGTATCTAAGCTCTACTCCATAATCTTTAAACATCCTGAAGCATTCACTGTAACAGCAAATCAAAGGTTGGCTTAAAATAGAGTCATTTAACACAGTCTTGACTCATATTAATGATTTGATTCGATTCCCAACAGTTATAATCTCAGAGCTTGCTAAAACATCTGTTGTCTAGATGTCGACATCCACTTTTGGTATTGTTTTATGATAGTTATATGATAGCATTCTACAACTTATAACTGATAATGTTTTTATATGTCTAAAATATTTGGAAGTAAACAACATATTGGAGCTTTGTTCTGCAAATATGTGCTTTCCTGCAAACCCCCAAAATATCTCTTAGGGGGTTTTATAGAGAGGTGACCAAGAACCCCATGGTCATTCTGACTGAGCTCCAGACATCCCGTGTGGATATGGGACAAAGTTCCATTGCTGCAGCTCTCCTCCAGTCAGGCTAGACGGAGACCTTTCCTCAGTGCAAAACACATGCAAGCCTGCTTGGATTTTGCAAAAAAGCACCTGGACTCTCAGACTGTGAGAAACAAGGTTTAATGAAACCAAGACTGAACTGTTTGGCCTCAGTTCTAAGTTTTATCTCCTGAGGGAAACCAGGTACCACCCATCATTTGCCCAATACCATCCCAACAGTGAAGCATGGTGGTGGCAGCATCAGGCTGTGGGGGTGTTTTTCAGCAGCAGGGGCTGAAACACGAGTCAAAGTACAAAGTTATCCTCAATAAAAACCTTTCCAGAGTGCTCAGGGCCCCAGATTGGGCGGAAGGTTCACCTTCCAACATTGATTGTCCCAGAGTGGTCCAGCCAGAGCACTGAATTTAACCATATCGAACATCTCTGGAGAGGCGGGAAAATGTCTGTCCACAGACAGCCCCCATCCAACCTGACTGAATTTGAGAGGATTTTCAAAGAAGAATGGCAAAAATCCTCCAATGCAGTTGGTCAAAACTTGTTGACTTCAGGCTGTAATTGCTGCTCAAGGTACAACTAAATACTGAGGAAATGGTCTGAGTACTTACGTCAGTGTGATATTTTAGTTTTTTCTTTTTAATGCATTTGCTAGAACTTCTAAAATTCAACTTTCACTTTGTCATTTTGGGGTACTGAGTGTAGATTAATGAGAGAAAAAAATAAACTGTAGCATCAGGCTACAATATATTTCTGATTCCAGACATGGGAGGTTCTGACTCATTTTGGAGCAGTAAAATCATTATATTGACACCACACACTTGAATATTATTTGGACATGCCCAGCTGGTCATTGGGGGAAAATCGGGCCTGAAATTAGGCCTGAAATCATCTTGCACTTGATGATGTATTGCAAATGCAAATTCCACCAGGAAAAGTCAGAGGATCATCAAAGTAAGTATAAGATTCATCCTCTAGGGATCATGAATGTCTTTATAAATCAAATGGCTGTCCATCCAAAGGTTTTTAGAAGTATGAAGGTGAACCAAAGAAGTTTTCTAATCAATACCAGCTCGATTCTCATCCCAGAAGGAATTACCGTCATGGAAAGTTTTACGTTTTTAGGCTTTATCACAGGTGTCATGCAGGCACTGCTTTTTTATGCTCAAAAGCAAAGTCTAGATTCAAAACAGATGGAACAAAAGACATTTCCAGTGCTGCTAGCACAGCTAAACAGCATTGTCTCATCATCCCACAGCTCACTGCTGCTCAGCTTAACCTAGATCTGAAAACAGCAGAACATCCACAGTGCCCATCCGAGGTTGGTTCTTTGTGCTCTTCTCTCCTGCACTGTAACAAATGGGTTTAGCAGTTATATTTAGGGAGGCTGACAGCAGCTTGGCAGGCTATAAGTCAGTCTGAGTCACTGTGTTTCTCACCTCTCCTCCAAACAGAGAACAGACAGGCCGTCAGAACAACACAGCTCACCATAGTATGACAGAGATGGAGCCTTGAGTGAAATATAGTCCTCAACACAACAGTTTTTTAGGCATAGCTGAAGGTTTGTGAGAGTGAAGATGTCGGTATTGATCTGAGTTTTACAGCTGAGGCAGGATTTTGGATCCCTTCAGGGTCGTTTTTTTTACAGATGGAAAATGGAAGTAGATCAGAGAGAAAACATCTTTGTTTCATTGATATTTTATTGTTACCAGGCATCAATTTTTGTGTATTATAAAAACTATCATATAATGATAAATCAACAGAGAATTGTTGTCTTAAATTGCAAACAAACAGAAATTCTCTGATTTGAACATAATTTATATGAGTATTGTCCAATTTTGTTCCAAATTCAAGTAAAAGAAAAATGTTTTAATTGTGGACCGCAAAATTTAAGGCTTTGGGAAACACTACCCAACATTTTCAGACATTAAATAAACCAAACAACCGAACAATTACCTAAAAGAAAAGCGAATAGATAATTGTTAGAATTAGTACATTACATAATTTGTATATTAGAAGTATTTATTACAACAGCTTTAAATGCAGAAACGCTTCTTGTAGAACATGCTTTCATTCCTTGAAGTTGTAAGTGAATAAACAAGTTGATAACAAAAGTGACACTCAAGTATGTGATTACAATAATACAAAACTTAAAAACTGTACGCCATATGTTCCAGTACTATTGCCGTAGTTTTGCTCCAACTAGTAAATGTTAAATATCTATACACTGCTGGATAAATTGACACACTAAAACCTGATACATTATTTTGGCGCTGACAGGGGTATCCGCTGTCACCAGACACCCTATTCTCACTGTATCAGAGGCCTTTCTGATCACATTCCGATTGCAGTATTAATATGGTGATAGATATAAGATCATATGTATGTTACCATATTGTATCGTAATATCGCATCACATTGCTGTCTCGTATCATCTCATATCAAAACTGTATCATACCAGACTGTATCGTATCATACAAAACCATACAAAACTGATGATAATCTAATTGTATCTTATCTCATAGTATGGTATGGTGCTGCATGGTTTGTTACCATATTGCATGCATCATATACAAATATCGTTTCCTGTCAAAACATATTGTATCTTGTGATATGGTATGGTATGTTACCGTATCATATTGTTTCATATCATATCGTATTGTACCTTATTGCATCGCTGCATCTTACCAATCAGTGTCATACCAAACTGTATCATATCGTACCAAACCGTACCTTACTGATCAGTATCTTATCGGATTATTTCGCATCTCATTGTATGGTATGATGCGTTACAGTATGTATCTATACTGTATCGCATCATATCGTTTCATGTGTCATTTAAACTTATTTTATCTTATGATATGGTATGGTATGTTACCATATCGTATTGTAATGTTTTATCTTGTATCTTATCTTTTTGCACTGCATCGCATCGCTGTATCATATGGTATCGTATGGCATCTTACCAAACCGTGTCATACCAAACTGAACCGTATCATTCAAAACCTTATTATATTGAACAGCATCTTACTGTATTGAATCGTATCATATTGTACCTCATGGTATGGTTTTGTGCCGTATGGTATGTTACCATGTTGTATTGGTCATATCATACTGTTTTGTGTGGTGTTATATAACGTATTTTATCTCATCATATTGTATGTTACCGTATCATATTGTATCTCACGGTTTGAAATTGTGCTGTATGGTATGTTAATGTATACGTACCAATTGTATCTGTTCATATCGTATTTCATGGTATGATATGATAGGGTATTGTATGGTCTTGTGTGGTGTCCTATAATATTTTTTCTTATGATATGGTTTGGTATGTTACCATACTGTAGTGCACTGTTTAGTGTTGAATGGTTTTGTATCATACTGTAGGTTTTGTATCGTATTGTGCCAAACTGTAATGTATCATACGGCATCGTATCATTTCACATCATGTTGTTATCATGTCAGATGGTATCATATTGGGTCATTTTATCCTACTGTCTAGCATTGTATCATGTTATTTCAGTGTATCGTATCATATTGCATCATCTTTTATTGTTTTGTATCCTATGGTTCTGCATCTTATTGTTTCAAAATGTGTTTTATCGTATCAAGTCTTGTCTTATTGATATTATGTAATGTCATTTTGTATTGCATCTCATCATGTTATATCGCGTTGTGTCATGTCCTGTCTTATATTATTGTTTATCCATATTGCATCACATCATATTGTATGGTTAGGTAGGGTATTACTGTAAACCTGTGGAATCAAAGATTATTATATAAAACAAAATACTTAAACACACCCGAAAAAAAAAAACTGATTACACCAACAATCACTTAAACTATTTTGACTGTTTGTCATGTGAAGTTTTAAAAACCTGGTTGATGCAAATTTTTCATCATGCACAAATCATAATTTTTCTGTCATTTCTTTAAACCAACAGTTCATTGTCCTATAACTTTATTCATCCTGACAGTGGGTACATACTGTTAGCTCTACGTAAAAGCTATGTTTGGTCAATCTAGCAGTATTCCTCTGAGTCTTCCATCACATTCAAAGTGCTCTATTTAAGGCGATACAGCAGCGTTAGAAGCTGCATGGGGGAAAAGCCCCTGAGCGTTTCATGTATTTGAGCATCCTGGAAGCCTATAGATTGGTGCTCTCGTTTGAAGTGAAGTGAGCTCGTTATAGAAGATGAGAAAAAGTGAACGAGCAGCGAGGCAGACGGATGCTGGCACTCCCAGCTCTCTGGGTTGTGTGTTGCATGCTGTCATGATTAAATGATGACTTCAACGATAAAGACAGAGACCAGCCCACACGACTTGATACACTCTGAAAAGTCCTCATCAGAAGCAGTGACATCTTCATTAAAGTCCACCATCCTCCTCCTCATCTAGCACATGCTCTTAGCAGCTTCTTCTTAATAATCACCCACTCTTCTTGTCTCTTCTTTAGTATTTTACAACTTGAAAAAAAATCCAGCCCTGCTACTTCTAACTTTAGAGATCATTCATGGGTCAGTGGAGCTTTTGCAGTACCGCTCTTTTGTTTCGTCTAATGGTTTTTACACTGATGATGACAGCAGAAGGAAGGACATCATCAAAATAACAAAACTTTCAATCAAGCCGTCCTCTTCACAAAGATGTTCAATGATTCTTGTTACAGAATATCCCAGGGTGCTTTTGTTATTAATTTTTACCTGACAGGAGGAATAATGTGTTCAGTACTTCCTTCTTTCTAGTCAACATATACATGGGATTTGTAAGATTAATCTTGTGACACAAGCAGATTTTAAATACGGTTAAAAATAAACCTATAAACAACGTCCTCAAAAAGCGTTCACTTTTAAACCAGTTCTAAAGTCTGGGGTCTTCAACTGAAAAATATGCACTGTCTGTGGCATATTTTCCACCATGCAGACATGAAAAACAGCCTCAAGTTAATATTTAAACAATGATTTGTAGACATGAGACATGTCCCATTTTTCAGCCATAAAGAAAGCCTGTGTCACTTCTTCTAACAGGATTGGCTTAATCCCCACCCTGACTCATAATAAATGTCAGAACACTGTAAAATACAGATAAATATAGTTCTAATTTACCACTTGAAGGTTTGTACATTAAATTACATTAAAGCAGAAATAGGTAAAGATACCTGAGTGGTTTTCAGATCCATTAGCATTTTATTATAGCTACAAACATTTCAGAATCCCTCACAGACAGTTAATCCATCTAAAGTTAACCTACTGAGGCTAAAAATGGCGATTTGGACATATTTAGTGATTATGGCCGTAAAATAATCAGGAAATGCCCTAAGTCTGAGAGCTTTGGTCCCTTTTCCCAGGAGTACTTGAACTTGACTTTTCAACATCTGGTTAATGATTATTGCACATTATATGGAATTGTCAGCAGTCTAAAAGAAGAAAAACAAGAAAAACAGTTTGTTTTTCATGGCTTTTATGAGAAGAAATTTTGTTATTGCTCATGAAGTTTTGATTGGACATTTGAAATGTGAACCTATACATGTTTAGAGCAATCACCAGTCATTTTTTGAGTCTAAGACTCTGGGGGTGCAAATGAGAGCTATATATGCTCTTCACATACCTCAGATCAGAAGATGCATCCTCCAAATTGCTGTCCTCCTCTATGAACCGTGGCGGCAGTTTTACCGTTCTTGATGAGCTTCCCGACATTATAAATGTGTCTAATAAAACACAGACACGCACAAATGCCACTATCTAACACTTTTGTTTGTAAACAAAACACCACTCTCGCTCGCTCTCCTTTTACTACTTCGCTCTTCCTTCACTCTCCTTTCTCACTTGTCTTCTGCCAAAGCTGCCGTTTTTGTGGTGCTGTTCAACATTACTGTAATATATATACCACACATCATATATTGCCAGAAAGCACAGATTCTCAGCTCTGTGTCAGCAATGGAATTTTTTAAATTGAGCAAACTTTGGAGGAGTTAAGGTGTTGAGACTCTGTGTAGCTGTCTCTCCAAACTTCTGGTGTATTTTTATTAATGCCCACGTAATATGGTTGTGAGTACTGTAATGAACCATATATGTTCGCATGCCCACAATTCTCAGCTTTCCAACACTGTTGGAATTTTTCAAATCAGACAAACTTTGACAGAGTTATGGTAATAATACTCCAGACATATGAAACACAGTGCCACCGCTGGCTCCATAGGTAAAGGGTTAAACACCTATTTCACACTAAGTGTAGCACTCAGGGGTTTTTAATCATGACTTTTGCCTTTAAAATGTGTTTAAGTGCATGCTTTTTCTTTATTTTGATTACTAGTCTGTATTACTGTTTAAGCTGCCATATAAGGAGTATTAATACACATTTGAAGAATAGAAGAAGATATACTTGATTAACCCCCCTTAGGCAGTGATGCCCGAATGGTCGTCTTTGGGCCAGGTCTGGCCTGCCAGCATCAATTATCTGTCCCATTTTTTCCAGATTTTATACAAAAAGTTAAACAATGCAATCATGACTTCTTGCTTATGTAATCTTGATACAGGAGTCTAAATTCTGAATAACTAGACTACCTCTACTACATGCTATATTTATGAGATAATGCAAAAAAACAACTTTAACATCTACAATCTTTGTGCAGGATATCTTATGGTACGGTGTGGTATGGTATTAAACCATACCATATCATATCATACCATACTGTACTGTACCATATCATATCGTATGGTTTCATCTCGTATCGTATCATGCAGTATTGTACTGTTCCAAACTGTATCATAACATACTATCATATTGCCATTATCCTATTGTTTCCTACTGTATCGTATTATATCAGGTTGTATAGTTAAGTCATACTTTATTAATCCCTGATTAGTCTAGTGTTGAACATGCTACGCACACATAGGCTGAATTACACTTACCTCTCCAGCTACTAGGCCTACTGTATGTATCGTACCGTACCGCATCTTATGTTATCGTATCGTATCGTATCGTATTGTATTGTATCGTACCATATTGTATCGTATCATATCGTGTCATGTCAATCCACACTGTATCGTATCATATGGTCTCTATTGTTCTAAATTGCATTGTATTGTATCATGTATTGTTCAGTCTCATATCATCTGGTCTCATATCATATCGTATCATATCACATTGTTTTGTATCCTATTGTATTGTATCATATCATGTCGTCTTGTATCGTATCATAGCATTCGTTATTGTATCATACTGTATCTTATAGTATCAATCCACACTGTATCGCATCATATGGTCTCTATTGTTCTAAATTGCATTGTATTGTGTCATAACGTATTGTTCAGTGTCATACCATACCATATCGTCTGGTATCGTACCATATTGTATTATATCAAATCATATTGTATCCTATTGTATTGTATCATATCGTCTCGTATCGTATCGTATCATTGCACACATTATCGTATCATATGTTAGTGTTTTATCTTTTTATATCATATTGGGTTTTTTGCAGAGCATCCTACTGTCTCTTATTTTAGACTGTCATACAATACAATACAATAACTTTATTTATCACCGCAGAGAAATTCAGTTGTCATATAGCACTATATGTATCCTATCATATTGAATTATGTTATAGCATGACATATTGCATCTTGTCATAGATGCAACTGGTGTATCCTATCATCTCTGATTGTATCTTAAAGACCCTGTAAAGTGAAATCCAAAGTTTTTGTCTTAACACACTAGATATGTTGGAATACGGTTGCTGTAAACATGTGAAAACACTGAGATCTACATGTGACTGAATTCTGGATTTAGGCCATTTCACCTCTTTCCTGGCTTGGTTTCATGTGGGCGGGGCCAATATGTGGAGTCATGATGTCATGAGTCCAGAGTAGGGAATGACCCTGTCCCTCTAACACTACAATATTGTGGAAGGAAGCAGCCACCTGGAGCAGGGACTTCTGGGATTATTTTGTGCAAAGGAATTCTTACTGCGTGAGAGCTTGTTAAACTCATTCAACTTATCTGAGCCACTCCTCATCACAGTTTGCCACAATCTAAAATCACAGAGCAGTTCATTTCATTGGAGCCACAGTGGTCTATGGATCATTTAAAGCATCATAGCAGAGATTTGAACAGACTTTGTCTCTTCTTCTAAGGCCAACAAAAGGTCAAGAGACAGGCTAATGGCGTGAATGCTTTCCTCCATTCAGATTGTAACATTTTAAAAACCTGAGAGGATCATGTTCTTCCTGAGTGGGCGTGGCTTCAGCTCATTCAACAGACACACCCACACCATCCTGGAGCAGATTTTACTGCCTCATTTTTCATGATTTGAAGCTAATTTTAATAAACTTGGAGATTTGAGTGAAATTTTACCTGGGGGTTCATAACACAGTGACCTATCATATGACAAACCTAAATACAGATTTATTTTTACTTTACAGGGTCTTTAATGTGATGATTTGTGTTGTGGTATTGTATGTCCTTTTCGTGTTGTATTGTGTTTTTTGTATTATTGGATCATGTACTGATTGTACACACGTTATTGTATTGCTTTCACATTGTGCCATGTGGTATGGTACGGTATTGTAGTGTAGGATACGGTACGGCATGGCCTTGTCTTTAGGGTGACTTGATTGACTGTTGCTCAGCATGTAGAGTCAGTCGTTTCTCCACAGGAAGGTTTAGGTTTGGTTCCTCTGCTCCTACAGTCACAACCTGATGTGCCCTTTGGCAAGACACTTAACCCTAAACTGGTCCCACTGCTGCATCAGTGGCGTGTGAATGTGTATGGATGCATATAAATGGGATTAGCTAATACTGATAACCACTCCACATGGAAGCCTTCACCATCAGAGTGTGAATGTGGATTGATGTGTTTAAATGGGTAAGTTTGACCTGAGCTGTAAGAAGCACTGTAAGTAGTCAGACAGCTAGAATGCCAAAGAAGCTCAATTCCATTTGCCCTTTCAGGGGAAAATCAGTTTTTACTCTTACAAAAAATACAATTAGAAAAAATAGGATGTTATTTTATGGTGTGATAAATTTTTAACCAAAATAAATAGCTTCTGTGATAAATTCAGCCTTTCAGATGAGCGTAAAAACATATTTAACAGCCCTGGCCAAATCAAGTACCCTTTAAATCAAACTTTGAGTAAGTATAGCCAAGACAACTAAGAGCCTTCTCAACGGATCATAGCATAACCAATGGTGCACAAAACAGGTACAATCAAATTAAATGAAGCGTCTCTTTCCCTGTGAGATAAATCTAAACAGTTAAACGAAAGGGAAAAAATACACCCATTTATTGTTGATATTTCAATCTGATTATACCAAAATTGCCTTTTTGTCTCCTCTCTCCCTCAATAAAAAAGGCTGATTTGTCTTTTGATGTTACTGTTCCATATGTTTCCATTGTTACACTCAGCAAAAGGTTCATCTGAGGCTGCAGTCTCCTTCATGCCCATGTTTCTCCTTCAAAAATACAAGGAAAGCAAAACCTCCAGCTCAGCTAAGGGAGACAAAACCCTCCACAGCTTCAAAAACCTCCTCTTTAGTTGGTCAATATCACACTTAGAGACACAAACCTACAACATGAACGTCCATCTGGACTTGTAACGGGTCCGAGTAATGGCCCTCCAGATGACTCTGCTGCCACCTGAGCTCAGAGTTCGTTATCTTTTACAATGCTTCGTGGAGTCTCCTGGCCTTTCTAACTGTATTTCAAAACTCTCTTTCCTCCTTTGTCACCCCCTCCTTCATGAGACAGCATGTGTGCAGAGGCAAGGACCCCTCCCTCTTATTACCAGTCTATTGTGAACCCTTTGACACACATAAGGGGACAGTGAAGTGCTGGGTGGTGGAGAGGGGAGCGGGGGTGAGGACGACCTCATTATCAACCAGCTGGACAGCCCCGCCGGGCCACTCGTACCCCTCTCTTCTTATTAACCCCCGTCCTACACCCTCCTCCGACCCTCCTCCTGTCCAAACTCCTGTCAAAAATGAGAATAGCGCTCTGTTGTCTGGATCCCATTAGTGAGCGGCGGAGAATATGGCTGGAGCCCAAAGGGAGACCAATCCAGGCTGCTCCTGTACAGACTCATGGACATTCATCATCATACAGTTATGTGATGTTATATGCATGTGCCTTATTATCATATCCACACATATGACGATCACAGAAGGCTTTAGACTTTAAAACAACTTTGCTTATGCTAATCATGAATAGCAGATGAGGAATGGCTGCAGTCCCTTGCTGCATGATAATGATTGGCTGTAGGATTAGAAGACGCTGATAAAAGCTTAATTAAAGCCTGGCAGCCATCTTGAAGGGGATGTTTGCAGAAACAATCAGATAAAGTGCAGGCCAAATGGGCTCATTGTGTTCTCCACTGGAATGAGATTTAATCCAGTGACTTTGATTGGCTGATCTTAAGTGATTCTACAGCACTAAGGTGTTATGTATATGTTATCTACTATTATTAGGCCACAATTACAGCTGTTTCTTATACATTTTATTTCTCAAGATCATTCACTGAATAAAATCGTGTGTCCAGTTTTGGACACAGGCATTTTTGGGACAATTCATTATTGCAACATTGGTCAGTACCTGTAAATTTCCACATGCAGAAACTATGACTAAATGAACGTAGAGTGCAGACAAAAGGCCCCCTCTGTATCAAACACAGAGCATAACTGAGCCTTTAGCTGCAGTCAAGAAGTCAGGGCATCTTGCAACGCTCCAGTCTACAATGTCTGTGCCAAAACCGAAAACGGGTCGGATCAATCACAGCCTTCTGAGGAGAATGACCCATAGCTATGGGCGGGGTTTGGTTGCACTGTGAGCTAATAGCAGTGGCTGCCACCGATGTAATTACAGTAGCAGTTTTATCAGAACTGGACCACATTTCTTTAGAAAAATGGGCAAAGAGCCACACGGGAAGCTTTTCATGACAGAAATTATGTTTCCACTCTTCTCCTGACCTGCTTTGGAATGACTTTCTGCGTACAAATACTCAGACTGGGTCATGTTCTGTTTGCACCTTCATGGCTTACGTACCTTACATGTTTGTGATGTGATGACTGTCCTCTACAGTCCTCTACTACCTGGATGAAAACCAGCACAGTGGACGAATGGCAACTCGTATATGAGATGTCATTCAACCACATGCCAGCTCCTTTAATATCTCCACACTGGCATTAGCCAAGGATGGAGACATTGTTCTCTAGATCAGGGGTTGTCAAATGGTGTGGCAAGGCATACCGATGTGCCTTAAGCGAAGTCTAAGTGTGCCTTGAGCATTTGTAAGACCAACATTATGACTACAGCAATTATAGAAACTACATTATGCTTTAAAGTGGCTTTTTTGGACAAATGTAAATATAGTGTGCCTTGCAATTTTGCCTTGACATTAGGTGTGCTGTTGGCAAAAAAAAACTTTGAAAACCATTGCTCTAGTTGTCTATCCACCTGTCTGCCCACCTGGGCAATTCTTGTGAATGCAATATCTCTAGACAAATCTGAGAGATTCTCTTCAAACTTTGAACAATTGTCTGCCATGACTCAAGGATAATCAGATTGGATTTTGGTAGGCAAAGGACAAAGGTCAAGTCATTGGGTCTCATGTTCATCCCCTGCTTGTGATATCTCAAGAATGCATTAAGGGGTTTGCTTCAAAATGTGCATAGATGTCACGCTAAGAATCAAAGATAGACTTTTGGAGGAAAAAGCTTGAGGATAGAGGACCTCATGTCCATCCCTTGCTTAAGATTTCTGCAAATCAAACTACCATGGAAACCATCCTAGCCCTTCCTCTTGTCCTATCAACATATTCTGACTGTTGGGCAACGGTATACCTTGCAAAGGCATAATGCAGCATGCAAGTTCTACCTTGGCAATTAAAAGCAATAAATTACACAATTTTTGAAGCCTATGGGCTTCTTTTGTTCCAGCTACTATATCATGTATAGATAGAGTTTGATTTTAATATATCAAAGTTGAATTGAGGGAGAGCCAACAAATGAACTGACACAGACTACAGAGGTAGCACAATCTAGCAGCCAATCTTTTGGGTTCTATTATACAGATAAATATATTATAATTTTTTCCACATGGGAACTAAAGATACTATTTAAATAAAAACGTGACAGCTCTTACACATGCACTTTGTTGGTGAAATGAATTCATTCTCAGTTGAGGCCTTTTTTTATAGATTTGTTTCAAATTCAAAGAGATTTATTTGTACATGTCCTTGAACAAAAACGTCAGCTAAATGAATAAATTCAAAGATAGAATAAATCCAGCACTATCCTTCAAGACTTCTTTTAAAGATCATTTCTTAATCTCAGCTGCACTGACTGGTTTTAAACAGGTATTCATGTTTCATGTCTGAGCCGGTGTCATTTGTTATGGCAGGAACAGCATGGGAAATTGTAATATCTCTTTCCACTTGTGATTTGTCAGCATTATTTTGCCTTGAGGGGCTCCAGTCAAGTGTATCAGTCTGATCGTATCCGTCTCCTCTGTATATCATGATGGAAACAGAGCGACATTCGCCTCCTCTGCCCTCTCCACGCAGCTTTCTCTCTTTCACTCTCTATCTCTGCACATTACACACCGCTGGCTCGCTGCCACACTGCCGTCCCAGAATACGTGGTGAGACCTGCCGAGGAGTTTGCAGGCAGATGACATGGCAGCTCTTCCCTCCTCCTGGCTTGTCTGAGCCTTAGTGTCATTTATAGCTGTTAGCAGTGCTCCGCAAACAGGAAGACTCTTGTGACACATTGGATTTTTACTCTTTATGGCCTCCATTTAGAGTCACGAGTGAACTGTCAGTGAGAGAGCAGGCTTTTAAGGTATAGATGACCTCCAGACAGGAGTGCCAGTGAATGCCTTTCAGATATATTGGTCTCTTTCTGTCACCTGTATCCCCCTCGGGGAAGTTTTGCTGAGGCTGCATCCGTTAAATTCGACTTACAGCTCTTTTGTAGTTACACATATCTCCACCTGGGAGCTGACCACCACCACCATGGCTTCACTAAAGGCTATGTGATCAAGGTCATTGGGTTATTTCAGGGTTCATTTTAACTTTGAGGCTATTTCTCCACATTCCTTATGCTTGAGGACCACTGCAAAAACTGAAATCTTCCCAAATATATTTGTTTATTTTTTAAGTAGAAAATTTTCAAACACTAAATCTTAAACATATTCACCCCTACATGTCCAGAGAAACATCTTATTTCTGGACATTACATGCAACATTAAGCCCTGAATTAGACTAAGATGCTATATCTGGTTTCCAGAAACTTAATATTTTGATTTCGGCATGGCAATTACCTTGAAAATCCATGAACTCCAGGTTCGCAGCTTTGCATTTGCTCCAGGCTTACTTCAACTGATTCATGCTGACAAATATTTTTTTCTTTATTAGCAGTTATTAATGAGCACTTTTCCTGTTATTTATATTTGGTGTCTTGGCTCTTCTGTGGTTCATCTGCCCTTCCACAGGCCTACGTGAAAAGCCTCAAGCAGGAACAGCATGTTCCGGCCTTTCCTGTACCTACAAGGAAAGCCTGAGGCAGGGAGAAAGAAGCAAAGAACATCAGAGCAGAACAGGAATCAGTGACAACAAAATGACACAGATTTTGCCAAAAGCAAAATAAAGGAGGAGCTGGGGTGGAGGAGGGTTGCAAAAAGCAGATGTAGAAGGATCAGCAAAGCGTAGCTAGACTAGAGCATGAGTGTTATTAGCCAATAGCACCGCTGGACACAGCCTGAACTAACACTATACACTTGATTAAATATTTGATTGAAATGTTGTGTAGTGTCACGTAAGATCCTGTGGTTTTCCACCTCAGAAGATCAGTCTCTGGATTGGCGAGTTTAACAGTGAAAAGATACTTAGTGTATCTCTTGGGAGGAGTGGCGCCAAGACGGAATGAGTAAAGAATGCTGTGGAACTGCAAGGATTGACAAGAAAGAAGGTGATTTGCTCCAGAGTGCACTTAATTTCTAGATCCCTGTGCAGATGGAGTATGTGGAATTAGAGGGTCATTTTGACTCTTTTGTGTTCAGTCCACAAACTGGAATTCTCCGGTTCCAGAGAAGCAATCATCAGCACCTGTCATGAGGGTATTTTAGCATTGTTCTTGTCCAACAGGAGGAGGCTGAGGTGCATTGTCTGTTTGTATAGCCTATGATTATAACCGAATCAGGTTTTTTACCTCCGCCAAGGAGGTTATGTGATCGGCAGGGTTTGTTAGTTAGTTTTTTAGTTTGTTTGTTAGTTTGTTAGCAACATAACTCAAAAGGTTCTGGATGGATTTTGGTGAAATTTTCAGGAAATGTCACAAATGGCATAAAGAAGAACTGTTTAGATTACGGGAGTGATCCGGATCACTGTCTGGATCCATGAATTTTTCAAAGGATTCTTTACTATTGGGAGATAGGGCCAGTAGCGGAGGTCTGCACTCTCTGAGTTCTTTTCTAGTTTATTCTTGTAGTAGTCTTGTAATAAGACGTTTATCTGAACTTGTTGAATGAGGAAATGAATGACACTCCCAGATGTTTGTCTTTCAGGGTTAATTTTTTATGTTTTATCTAATTTAAAAGAGCAAAATATTTTACAGACCATTACAGCACAGTAGAAGCAAGAGTGTTAGTGATGTTTGATTTAAAAATTGATCAGCCTCAGCTGACAATTAGCTAATTTGCTTTCCTGCTCAGAGTTCAATAGAAAGATCAATAGTACTCAAGTCTTAAAAATACCGTTCTGCTACAGCTGTTAGCTTAGCTTTAACTAAAACTGGAAACAGCTGCAGACAGACAGCCAGGGTTTCTCCTGTTTAATGTTCTTCATGCAATAGCTGTTGTATAAATATCCCTCTCTTGAAGAACAAGAGATTATGCAATGGATTCTGCAGCAATTCTAAGAATTGTGTCTGCCGGTTTATTTGCATCGTCACAGCTTTGATTTTTGACATCACCAGCTCGGCTAAACACAACAGTGCTCTATTTTATAGACATCAATGCAAAATAGGTACCAGCCTCTGCTATTCTGGATGTTTTTATAACAAAATTCTTAATTTTAATGTTTTATCAAACCTTTGCTAGAATAAAAATGGTGCAGACAGGCAGCGGCATGGGTATTAAAGTTTCACAAGATGCATGATTATCGTATGCTAAAGAGATGAGTGCATTTATGAATGTTTTTATACTTACAGTAGAATGTAAACAAATCTATTTAATCTGATGTTCTGTGTCTGATATACACATGTTAATAACGCTGGATAAACAGAAGAGAATTCAACAAATAGTCCATATCCAAGCTAATAAGAGCAGTTTTTGCCATGCTTTTGTCTCAGGGGTAGTTGTCATGTTAAAAATGTATTAAATCACTTCTATTGTTCATCCAGCCTGACTGTCTCTTCACGTCCCTCTTAGAACAAAAACATCCGTCACCACCTCCCCCTCCTGGCCTCTAGCAGTCTGCGGCCGTCCCTCTGTGAGACTCCACCATCAGCCCTCTCACAGAGCCACGGGTGGAGGTTGCCAGTTCTGCACTTGTCAACCCTCTGCATCAGTGAAAGGGCTAAATCAGGACTACAGCTACTCATTGTTTAGCACGACTGCTTCTGGTCTGTTTGTTCTTTAAAGCCACCGTGTTTGATTAAAAACTCACAGGAAAGCCCAATTGGTTTAAAAAAATGATGAATAAGAGTTTAAACAGAGCTTGAGTGAAGTGGATTGTAATTAAAATTGCCTGCAGCACTGATCATGATTTGCTAACAGCCTTGAGTGATTCTTGTGATCTGACTGCCTTTGACAGAAGATCATCAATAACAACAGAAGGATAAAAATACAACTGGATAAAAGCTGGAGCACATTATGAAGTTCAGAGCTGATTGTTTGCTTTTTAAGCGATTTTGAAGAACAAAATACAGAAGTAAGGGTGTCAAATAACAGCTTTTTGGGCTGGCAGCACATACAGTAATTGCTGAACAAAACCAGTATTGTGAAGCCAAGTACCCCCTTGGCATCAGCCGTTTTTAGTAACAGTGCTGTCAGTGGAAGAAACTGTTCAACTTTTTAATTATCACTTCCATCAATGTCACTCCAGTATCAAAAGCCAAGATCAAGACAAGAAGGGACTTCAGATATCAACTTTGTCAACAACAGTAGCAAAGAGGAAGCCAATCCTTGACCTCGCAAAGTTTAGCTCATGCATCCAGATCTTTTTAAGAACGTAAATTCCAGGTCTGGAGCCGCTGTCGGCGACAGAACAATTGACATTGTTTTACATTTTATCCTTGAAATTTTATTGAATTAAAGAATAGAGCAAAGGCAGAGCAATTTTAAACAGACTTAAGAGTCAGTGAAAGCTGATGTGCTGTTGGACACTTAATAAAGGCTGGAGCACTCTGAAATTAGAGGTTATGGTGAATACCAGTATAAAAACTCAATATCTTACACAATTACACAATATCTACCCAGTGTTTACCACAGACATATAGAGTAGTCAAACTATGGGGAAAAATCACCAGCTAGGGGAATCTGTAAGCATAACTCCCCACTTCCAAATTTAAACATTTAAAAAGTAGCATATGGAGCAAAGCAACAATTTGTGGTTGAAATTCAATCATCTAAAAGGACAATATAGAGTTATTAACTAATCATTTAAAAGGAAACAGCTATTTTCCACACAGGGGTACAGTTTAATGTGAAAAACAACTCATGAATGAATTTAAACTCTGATGTTAAATGAAGACTTTCATAGGTTAAACCCCAGGTCAAAGCTACTTTTTTATTAAAGCAACAATAGGAAACAATAGGAAACAATAGCTGGCTGTAATTAAGTAAGTAGTCTGCTGTTTGGCGAACAGTTGGTGCTCATGGAAAGATCTACCTACCAAGAATCACTGAGGAAATTATAAACAATTTTAAATGCCCTTCACCAGGGGCACTGATGACCTTGTGCACGGTTCCCCAAACTGTGGCAAGAGCATCAAGATGAGGATCCACAACCCCCCCCCCCCCCCCCCCCACACACACACACACACACACACAAAATAATAGGTCAGTTGGATATTCATTTCAATGACAAAAGAATAACACTGAGTTTTCCAAAAGCAGAATAAAGGAGGAGCTGGGGTGGAGGTGGGTTACAAAAAAACAGCTTGCAGAAGGAACAGCAAATTGCGCAGCCAGGCTAGGACAGTTTAAATATGGCAGCATGAGTGGGATTAGCCAATAGCGTGCTCAGAGCGAATTAGCTGGCCGTCAGCTGATGAGGGCTTGCGTGAGATCAGCTGACCTTGATTACATGGCAGCGCTTGACTGTGTGTCCTCCCTGAACTGATGCTATACACTCGATTTACTGTTGGTAATATTCTGATTATTTTATGATTATTTTATGATTATGATAATGAGTGAAGGTACTATAATGAATTCAAAATTCTCAAATCTTGTGTAAAGGTCGTACATGAGCAAAGTCATATAAAATATTGGCTAATTTGATTCATATAAAATTCTGACAGCTTCTGTGTGGGCGAGACAATTACTGGAGGACTGGAGTCCTGGACCTGGCCCACGATATACCACTTGGGGAATACAGGCCTAATGGTTTGGTTGATTGTAAAGAGGCTTTCATCCTCCAAGTGGGTGAGCAAGGTTAAAAGAAACGACTGTTTACTGATTTTTACATCATTCCTAACTCTTTTCCCAGATTTCCAAAGACATTAAAGTAAAAAAAAAAAAAAATTCTACGCATAACAAATAACTACTATATTGAACCAAAATCCGCCAATTCACAGTCTTCGTATCAATTGTAGCCTATGCTAACATTAGCTATTTTGTTGGTGTACTTGAGGAACTTTAAAGTACACCAAGATGTTTTAAAAACACGATGACAAGCTTTATTTATTTAAAAGCATTTTCTCCTGTAATACTAAAGTTCTAACCAACTTATGAAAATATAAGCAAATGTGTTAGCTCAGTAGCCAGACAACACTAAAAAACAGTACAAACTTATAATACTGTCATGTTTGCATCCATGAAGAGTATAATAAAGAGATTTATTTGACAAAATATTGACATGAGAAAAACTGTAACACACCACAGCTGTTCAGTTAGCTCAATTAGCTAAGAAGCTATGTTACACATATGAAAAGCTGCTAGCAAAACAGTGGAAACCTTTTTTTTTCATCTTCCACTAAAGTGAAAGGCCCACTGACAGTATGGTAATAAACTGCCTTTGTTATATCTCTGAGCTACCATGCAGGAACAGCAATCTCCATCTATCAGATGATAAACTGAAACACATATGTGACCAAAACAGTGCCAGAGCTTATTTTTAACCCACAAAATTAAGTTTAAGTCAAACTTTTGTCTAATGAATCAAAAGGATAACTAACTGTTACTGCTAGGCAGCATTAAACCAGTACTTTGAACCACCAGAAGGATTTCCATCTCCCAGCCTATCAATGGATCTGGTAAATATCAAGAGTAAAAAGTCATAATGCTACCATAATACTTAAAATTTAACTGTATCCATTATACTTAATCACTGACTCCATTTGGTGTGCTAAAGAGGCCCCAGCTCCTCGTCTAAATCCCATTTCCAGGTCAGATTTGTCGATTTGCCGCTCTCAAGCCGTCCATTACCATGGCAGCTAGAGATGGACAGCCGGGCCAGGCGATGGGTCATTAAGCACTGTGAGAAGATTTCTCGTCTTTATTGTGCACAAGGCAACAGAGGCGTGTAGCTTTTGACTGAGCACCAGCAGAGAATCTTTAACTTTAATTATCTGACTCCAAACAGGTAGAGGGCATTAGTATGGAAGCAGACGATGCTGGGAATGCAGAATAGTCATCTAAATTATCAGCTATACCAAAAACCAAGCAGAAGGGAGAAATGTAAATGCTGATGTATCAAAGTCAGTGGTTCCAAAACTATGGGACAAGGATTAGGGGTCTTACTATACTGGGAAGAGGACAGTACACGTTTTGAGTCAGAAAATCTGGATTTTATTGTATTTCTTTTAACATTAATGGTGCCAGACAGACTGGTCTGAGTATTACACAAACTGCTGATCTACTGGGATATTATAACACAACCATCACTAGGCTTTACAGAGAATGGTGCGAAAAAAGAGAAACATCCAGTGAGGGGCAGTTCTCTGGGCCAAAATGCCCTGTTGACAGCAGAGGTCAGACTCGTTCAAACAGACAGAAAGGCAACAATAGCTCAAATAACCACTTGTTGATATCAAGTTATGCACAGAAGTAAGATGAGCTGAAAAAAGACCATTCTATGTGCCACTCCTGTCAGCTAAGAACAGGAAACTGAGGCTACAATTCACACAAGCTCAACAAAATTTGACAGAAATTAGGGGCAGAATTTGGTGTAAACATGAAAGCCTACAAGACTGCCAACAGTCATGTCACCTTCAAAGTCTTACATCACCTTATTATCCACTCTTATGCTCTGAACTTTAACTGGTCGCCATGACCATGTCTACATGCCTATTACTGCTATGTGATTAGATGAGCAGATGAACAGGTATACCTAATAAAGTGACCAGTTAGTGTGTCACCTAGACTTTACCCTTACATTCTCCAGCCTGATTGCTGAGCTAATATGCAAACATATTAGGATATTTATGGTAAAATTCTCCTAAAGCAAGCAGGCGGGGTGAGGAAGTTTCATCATTCCACTGGCGCAAGACCAGTGGGTTCATGCACTTATTGTTCCTCTTTAATACTCGATCCCAGTCCCTGGAACGATCTTTTGCAATGATTGTTGCTACTGTGAGTATGCCAGGCTACATAGCATTGGTCTAAAGTGAACAGTGTTCATTTTTGCAGCTATTTTAAACTAAATCTTAGTCTTTAGATTGAAACACTTTTTAGTCACATTTTAGTCATTTTTGCCCTTCATAATTTTAATCTAGTTTGTTGACAAAAACTTAAAAAACATTTCAGTCCAATTTGTATAATTTGTATTTTGGTCAAAACTTCAGTCAAATATCATTCTCTCTACCTGAATCTGGCGCAAATCATACTAGTGTGTTTTCCATGCACCTTGCATAACCAGGAACCCCTACTTCCTACAGCTAAAAGGCAGAAGAGATACAGATTCACCCGATTTCAGCTTGTGCTCTCTGATATCATGGATTTTGAATGTCTGACAAAATTTAGATTACATCTTAGTCTGATTTAGTCTTCTTGATGAAAAATAAAGTTATTTCAGTCTGTGTTTTTGTCATCAGGCATCTAGGTTATCTAGTCTTCCTCGTGGAAAAGAAAAATTAGTTTGTGACTGATATTTTAAGTCATAGTTGACAAAGTAATCACTGCTATTACATCTGGTCTTAAAAGATGAAGCACACCATCATCTCATCTGGTCTAAAATGTGTCTACATGCTAACGATGTATCTGGTCTGAATTGGTTAAGGGGCACTACAACTGGAAGAGATATAAGGGCAAAAAAAGCATTATCAAAAAAGGAGACTGGACTTATAAAGCACATACATACAGAAAGACATGCTTGCATTTATTTTTTTTATTTGCCCAAAACACCATTTAAATGTACTAATTTCTAGAGGCATTTCCTTATTATCTTGGCAAAACCGGCTTCTTTACCTGTGGGGAAAAGGAGATAAATAAGTTGAAATATGAGAATAAGAGAAATTTACTCATCATGACAGGAACACGTTTGTGAATAAATGTATGGATGAACTTTATTTTCTCTTGTGGCTTCCATGTATTATGGACTTCTTGTCACATTTTTTTCCTAGCACGCACTGACGGCCCACTGGAAACAACTTTGTGACCCACTTTTGGGTCCTGACCCACCAGTTGAGAATCACTGTTCTAAGGGATGTGATATATTCGTTAGTACTGACAAGGGTTCTTGGTGCATACACTAAATGGACAAAAGTATTTAGCCACGCCTGCAGATTGTTGAATTCAAGTGTTTCAATCAGACCTACATGTGTAAGTCAAGCACCGAGCCATGCAGTCTCCATTTGCAACCATTTGAGATACAAAGTGGGCCGTTCTTAAGACTTCAAAGTCTTCAAGCGTGGTACTGTGGTGGATTTGTAATAAGGTTTATGAGATTTCATCCCTGCAGGATATTCCACAGTTAACTGTGAGTGATATTATAGAAAGTGGAAGCGTTTAGGAACTAGAAAGGAGGTTGCGGGCCAGGCCTTCTCGTCCAACATCAGTGCCTGACCTCATAAATGCTCTCCAGATTAAATAGACACACATTCCCACAGAAACACTCCAATATTTTGTGGAAAGCCTGCCAAGAAGAGTGGAGGCTGCAGGAGGGGGGAGGACTATTTTAAAGTATGTGTATTTGAATACAATGTCACTGCTAGTGTAGTGGTCAGGCATTTGAATATTTGTGTCCATTATTTCTCTTCTTTCTAGGTGTATACAGGTCACTCTTTAAAGGGCTCTTCATGCCCTCCCTCTTGATTTAATATGTCACTTTCTTTACAGAAATCTCAACAGCCTGTGCTACCTTCATTTAATCCTCTTTATCAGCTGCTTAAGGTTCCCAGATATATTGTTTTAAAACTGTGGAGCTGTCACTTTGCTCACCATTTATTACTTTAGCACTTAGGAAGAATATGCAGATTACCTTCCTGTTACGCATGTTGGTCAGAGTTTGAGCTCATATGAATATGAATTAATCTGTGTGTCATGAAAGGGCTTTGAGCTGATGGTAATTATACTTTTCAGGGAAGCTAAATCTGCTAATGGAGCGCTCACTGAAGTGTAGCCTCCTTTCTCTCTCCTTACCGTGGGATCTGCCGACTCAGCATTGCACACTGGAGGTATTTGAGAACCTGTTTGCCAGCAACTTTAATGTATCATTCTGGTAACCTCCCCACACTGGTGATGTGTCATCACATGGCTGAGCTCGAGTTACATTGTCAAACCTGTTTCAGTGTTTGAAGCAACACTCAGCGCATGTGTATCATGCTAGCTAAACTGTTCCCTTGTTTTCTAATCAAGAAAATTGCTAATACTGATTAGCGGCTAATTGCACTACCTGTGTTGTTTTGTTCACAACAGCATTGCTGTGTTCTAACAAGGGATTAGTACAAAAACTCCTGAGTTTCTTCGTTTTGTTTGTTTTAGCTTCTCTAACCCTGCACCTTCGGTTTGGGCCAGTTGGCACCACAGCGACGTGTTTTCTGCGAGCAGCATGCCAGGCCGTCGGGTTGTTGAGGGAGATTTGTAAAGCTTGAGTGAAAGCGTAGTGACACGCCCCATAAAAGCTCTATTGTGCTTCTGTTTAATGCATGTTGAGTCTCAGACTGAGGTCAGGGCCGGCTTAGCCAAGAGGAACGGTATGAGAGTGACCCTCTGCTGCTCGCACGCCACCTCCCACAGACACCCACTCACAAACATTAAATCACACAGACACAGCGGGGTGAGTGGCAGTCATGCTGCAGCACAGGATGATGTATAACCTGAGCATGTCAGCGGAGGTTGCCATGGCTGCTGGAGTGGTTCCTCAGAGAATTCATGTTTTTCAACCTAAAGGCTGCTATAGGACCTCCAAGCCTCCAGTGAGCAACCAAAAATAACACCACTGTTTACAGCCCAGGTTACACACCTGTTAATGCACACACTTCACTGCAAAACACCAACAAATTACACTGTGTATGAAACTGGAAGCTTGCTTTAGCATTTATTAGTATGGTGGTTGTACTCCAAGCATCTGTAGGTCTCCACTGACCTTCGTTTGTTATCCTGGCATCTTGAGAAGTTCTAATCCAATAAGTCTGAAATATGGTTCACAGATAGTTCTGAGTCAGCTTATGAGTTAATTTGATTTTCATGGTGATATAGATCATGGATTTCCTGTATTATACGATTAGAAAGTTTCGGCCATAAATTACATGCTGCCTTCATGGACTGGAGGAAGAATCAGACACAGACCTGCACACAGAATTAGCTGAACCCCTGACAAACCCAGAGAACGGGCCCTCCCCAGTTCTGATTTATTGATAGTATTAAAGTATGTGTGTTAGATCGTGAGCATTGGGGCTGGCGCCCTGGCTAGCAGTTTTGCCTCTTTTAATCTGTTTTGTTCATTTTCCAATCACATGTTAATAGCTTTTCTGTCCATTTTTGCCACTTTTTCATCAGATTTGGCCTCATTTTCTGCCCATTTCTACCACTTTTGACCAATTTTCGCCACTTCCCACCCATTGTTGCCACAGTTACCTCATTTTTGTCACTATTGACATTTTTCATTACATTTCAGGCCCATTTTTGCCAACTATTTTTTTCCACATTTTGCCGTTTGATAAACCCATTTTGCAACTTTATAGATAATTTTGCAGTTTCTCAAAATATTGCCTCTTTTAACCCATTTTGCCACTTTTTCATCTTATTTTGCCTCATTTTCTGTCCATATTGCCACTATATAAAAATGTTTTCTGTTTTAACCTATTAGTATTAAAATCCTATTTCACCACATTTTCTACCCCTTTTTTGTCACTTTGCACCAAGTTTTGCCTGTTTTGATATATATTTGTCATGTTTTATTCCGATTTTGTTCCATTTTCTGCCCATTTCTACAACTTTTTACCAATTTTTTCCACTTTCCACTATTGTTGCCTCATGACTCATTTTGCCAGTATTAACCCTTTTCTTTACTTGTTAAGCCCATTTTTGCCCTTTTAACCACATTTTACTGTTTGTTACCACCATTTGCCACTTTAAAGATGTATTTGCCACTTTTCAAATGTTTTGCATCTTTTAACCATTTTCTGCCACTTTTTCATCCAGCTTCGCCTCATTTTATGTCAATTTTTACCACTTAATAGAGATTTTGCTATTTGAACCCAGATCTCTTATTATTAAAATGTAATTTCCCCACACTTTCCACCAATTTTTGCCACTTTTTTATCTTATTTTGCATAATTGTCTTCCCATTCCTGCCACTTGTTACATATTTTTGCCATTTGCCTCCACCTATTGTTGCCCCTGTTAACTCATTTTTGCTGCTATTAACCCCTTTTCATTACTTCTAAGCCCAGTTTTCTAACCCATTTAACCCATGTCTGCTACTATTATTATTTGAATGCAGTAGCTGAAATGCATACCATTCACATTTTTTTTGTTTGTTTGTTTGATTTATCAGGAGACTTGGCCTTATGCATCTTTGTTGCAAATAATCAAACAATGCAGGTCTGAAAAAGATATAGCACATACAATAAAAGGAGTTCATGAAACAACACATTTGCCATGCTTTGAAACTCTGTCTACATTCTGTTAGTGAGAAATCTTGATATGAATTGAATGTATTTTTAAAGTACAGGCCAGGTGTGTTCATGGCCATCCTCTCTATTGAAGAGTGTTTTATAAATCCTACATGAAAGTACTGCTATTTAGAAATGGTGATAATGAAATGTTACATAAGTTCTTGAAAGAAAAGCCTTGGCTATAGAATACATTCCAATAACTATGGCAATTTTAGTCTTTGACTACAATTTTATACTATCTTGTGGCGTAGTAAGCTCTCCATGAACTGACTGATTAAATGAAATGGATGGATAGATTGCCAGTTAGATTTGACTGCTTGAATCTACAATCTCTTTTTTTTTTTTGGTCAGTGCCCAAAGTTCAGGACTAGAGGTGAGGGTTGGAACAAGGATTGACTGGTAAATTTAGAGCTTTGCCTTTTGGCTCAGGTCCCTCTTCACCACAACAGTCTGGTCTGTAATATCGCCCATGCTGCACCAATCATATACATGCATATCATTTATTGTGATAAGTAGCACTTAAAGATATGTATGCATGCAGACATTTAAATACAGTGGGTTAAAAAGAGTTCAGAAAGATGTGCTGCATCTGAGAATGACCTGAAAAGTGCTGTTAGAGTGAATGAATACAGACAAAATACTGGCCAGAATGCTAAAAAAGGAATTTAAAACTGCTTTGATGCTTCTGAGAACAGAGACTGCAGAGTTTTATAATTATTCTTTTGAACTTATCACTTCTGGCAACCTCTTTTAAATGTCATAGTTTATCTATCATTAATTTAATAACACTGATTAATGCAGCCTACAAGCTGTCTGATGTCTTATTCTGACCAGTGAAATGCTTGCCCATTTTGAATTTTATCCAAATAAAACAGCATCTTAGAATTTGCTGCATGTAAAGATTAATTATGCATTCTCTCCAAAGCTTCTGCTTTCACAGTCTCCTCTCTCGTGCTTTCAACAATCAGGATTTCATAATAACCGCAGAGCTGAAGAGCAATCTCTTGACAGATATTGATAACAAGATGCAGGGGCGATGGAGTGGCCACAGTCTGTTTACAAGATGCTCACATCCGCCGGGGGAAGGCCTGACATTGAAATGACCTCAGAGAGTGCTGCAGTCAGCCTGTCTCACTGCCAAACCAACAGTATGTGCATACACAGGCCGATGTATATGAACCCTGGAACCCCTCTCACCCATGCAGCAGAACAATAACGCACAGACAAATGCAGAAAAAACACGCTCCCACACGTTCCCAGACACACGTGGGAGAGTGATGACTGCAGATGAGCACGCGTGTGCACACTAACAACATGTGTGCACATTGACTGAGCAGCGCACTCTACTGGATTACCTTAATTCTGTTAGCTTTGATTGGTTTAGGGCTTTTTTGATACGTCTCTGCAACAGCTTATGAGCAATGGGGAGGTTTGTGCATCATTTGCAACCTGCAAATTGAATTCCAGTGGGTTGCATGGATTGTATTTGGCTCATGCAGTATATTCAGACCTACTGCAGGTGGTGCAAGCCACAGATTGATCATACTCATAAAAATAGCTCACTACTGTAAATCACAGTGCAGCAGGAGCTATGAAAAAATAACTAAAAGACGTCCTTGGATAGCAAAAATTTAAATTAATTGATAAAACGAGAGCATGCGACACTTGTGCGCGTTCATTCAAGTGTGCATGAAGTATTAATTAATTTATTGGAGCGGATTACATTCCAGATTGAGCTCTCATTCATCCAGATCTGGCTAATATAATCTGCCTCTAAACATTTCATAGCGACTTATCTCTCTGAGCTCTGCCGCCGGGTGAGAGATATTTATTCTGTTGTGTTGGAGTCTTAGCCTCCTCTGTCAGGGCTCAGAAGGGGTTTATCTGCATCCAGCGGTCGTCACAGCTCCTTTTGTGCTCCGCCCTCCCTCCCTCCACCCCCAGCATGCCCTCCATCCTGCCCCGTTTCCCTGCTCACACCACATTTCCTGTTAAATCCCATTACCAGAGCCAGACGCCACCGCTGCTGCTGCTGGTGCTGCTGCTGCTGCTGATGCTCCTCGGTCTTTGAGCAAAATCATAAATAGGCCAGGCTGTTGAGTACAGATGCAGCCCAAAATACACTCGCTGTGTTCCCTTTCTTACTCATCCTCTGCCCCTGAAATACTTTATCTTCCATTTGTTGGGACTTTTTTGTTGATGTCACCCAGTCCTTGTTCCAAAAATGTCAAAAAAAAACATATCATAATACACGTTTTTCTTCCTTTACTTTGCAAAAACACCAAGAAGTCAGATTACAGCAGGGTAATCTTTTCCCTTCAGCAGCAGAGACTCACTGAGCAACATGCTGAACAATCTGCTTTTAATCATCTGTTGAATAAACTCCCCAGAGACCTGCAGTGACACTAATGGATGACAGAAGCAGCTCCACACCTACAAACAAACACTGTAATGGTAACTTGTGACACTTCAGTAATTGTAGTGCAGAGCGGATCATGGCTGGAAATAACAGTTGAGAATAAAAACACAGTCACACCCATCAGGCACATTCCTGATGTCATCCTCTGGATGCCTTACTGCTACATTAACAGTCATGAACACATTCAGGCACACATGCATGTGGAGGAGGCTTTGAGGGAATTTTTGGATTTAAATAGAAGAAGACGGCTAGAGTTAAGGTTAAGGTTAAGTGCCCAAATATCTAAGCTTTAACCCCAAATTCGTCCTGACATGCTTAATCTTTACCCTGTCCCCTGGTGAACCCCTCCACCCAACCTACTAATTTAAATCCAGTCATAGCCAGACTTTGTTTTAAACACAGATTAAATAATAAATCCACACTAATTCCTAACACTTTTAAGTTAAATTGGGCTCTACTGATTAAAGAGAGGTACAATTCACTTGAGTGGTCTTGATGAATTCGTTATTTAAGCAGCATTTAATTACCTCAGACTGCACAACAGAACCCCATACAATCACGCTACGCTAACCCACTGGGACAGTTTCATTGTAGCACTTACATACAGTAGTGTGTCTAAGTTTAAGGCATGTTTAGGCCAAAAATTGAGGCTGAATAAGACGTGTGATGGCAACTAAGCCCTGAGGCCAGAAAGATTGACACAACCCTGGTCATGCTCTGGATGTCTTTGCATATCATCAGGGGCATGGGAAAAAAATCTGCTGAAAAAGTAACACAGACCACTCCTTTAGGGCACATGTAAGGGGCAAATGAGGCAGGCAAGTAAGCACAGCCAAGGGTATTGTCCAGGAAGGTAGTAGGGTTGCCACTAGTCCCCGGGCGTGTTATGGATGACCAGAGGAGCTGAAACCTGCTGGTGGTCTAAAAAATGGGGCAAAGTAGCATTAAAAGTGGCAAAAATGGGCAGAAAAGTGGTTAAATAGAAGTAAACAGTGGTAAAATTGGTCAAAGGAGGCAAAAATGAGTTAAAAGAGGCAAAACAACGGATGGAAAGTGGCAGAAATTAGCTTGAATTAGCAAAAACTGGCAAATATGGTGGTGGATTTGGATTTAAAAGTGGTAAAAAAATTTGTCAAAATAGGCAGAAATCAGAATAAAGTGGCTAAACAGGTAGGGAAAGGTAGTGAAAAGGGGCAACAAGTGGCAAAAAAAGCACATAAATCCAGCAAATTGCAGTTAAAATGAGCAAAAATTGGCATAAAACAAGGTTAAAAAGGGTTACTAGGAAGGTAGTAGTAGCAAAAATGGGTTAACAGATGAATTATATTCTTTATTTCATGCAGAAACGTGTCCAGTTCTAAAAAATGCCGCTATACTAGAGCTATATCCAAGCTTATCACCGCACCAGGGGAAGCCATAGCAAATGGCTTTGAGTACAACTAAACCCTGCCCATAGCTACCGCCTCATTCTCCTCAATTAACGCTGATTGGTCTGAGCAGTGCTCTCCATGCTCCATGAACCGCCATTGGATAATTGCTACTCCTCTGCTTACACAACCCTGTATGGCTCTCAGTCAGCTAGTGACATTTAGCCTGCTGATCGTGTGCCCCCTTAGCAGTCTGCTTCCATGACAACAGCCTATCAACAGTTTTGTGGGAAGTAACCATTGGGGTACTGTTGGGTTAAGGTTGGTGGTTGATAAAACTAAATGCCAGTGCTTTGTCGCTGTTTTTCCGCAAGATTAGGACTAGACTTTAACGTTGACCTGATGTTAGGTTGAGACAGCGTTTTTTATATGGGTGACCTCCACAGATAGCCTTCATGAGACCACCTCAGTAGCCAATGATTGACATCTCCCAGGCTTTCTCCAACACTTTAAACAGTCTATGGGAGCAACTAATTGGGCAAATAAAGACTCTGACTTGTCTCAAACCAGGGTGAGCCTGATATTCCCCACCAGGGCAGCCATCTTGTGGTTTGACTTCTGAGCCATAACTGACCTGAATATTTCCGTTTGAAGGCCTCATTTAATCCACATCCTGCCCTTAACCTTGACCCTAACCTCAGTCCTCACTGTCTGTTTAAATCCAAAGCTGTAACCCTCAGCCCCTCTTTCACCTTAAAAAAACTTAAATTTTCAAGCTAACCATGAACCATAATCTTTAATATATATAAAGAATTTAAAAAGGTCACTAATGACCTTACTTTGCAGCTCAAACGTTCACTCACTAATGGAGGATCTAGGAAGCATATACTCGAGAAGGCCAGAGAAGAGTTGACGGCTCACCCGTCAGTCAGTCAATCAGTCAGTCAACGAGTCAGTCCAAGCACACAGCAGGGTCCGGTTCATTCAGCCCCAGCTGGGTAATGACTGTGTAACCACAATCTGCTAATCCTGCAGGCTGGCAGAGGCTCATGGGAGTAAAACCAGCCCCACCAGTACTACAGGCTGCCAGCCTGCACGGCTGCATGACTGGCTGCCGCTAACCCGTGCTAACAGGTTTGTGAGAGCATTCAGATGGTGATGAGGACAGAGGTCTGTGTTTGGCCTTTTTTGAGTGCAATTGTGTGTTAAAGTGGAAGAAATGCAGTCCCAGAAAGAGCAGGGAAATAGGGTTTTAGTTTCACAGCAAACACTCAGAGGCAGCGCTGCTTGAGAGCCAAAAATAATCTGTGACTTTGACAAATGTAAAGATATGGAGCAGAAGTCAGACTAGTTGTGTTGTGAGTACAAACAAGCATGAAATAACATGCAAGTGCCATAGACTGTTCTTAGATTCTCTTTTTAAAATGGAGTGTGACAAAGAAAAAGTAGTGCACTGCTAAATACATTGACCTTTTAGGGCATCAAAGGGAAATTATAGGTAAAAATAAAGATGACCTGATTGATCAGGAACCAGTCAGAATTAATGCTTGTAGCCACTGATATGATACTCTGAGCAAGGCCACCTATAAGGGGGGATAAAGGGAAGAGTTTTCAGGGGCTTACTGGGGTGAGCTGTTATAACCACATTTAATTTTTCAACTGAAAAATAATGAATTTTATCAAAAAACATTTTTTAAAATTCATGCCAATGTCAAAACAGACTTAGAATGGTTGAGAGGTAGCAAATGTGTTTAAAGTGGCAAAATCATACAACAGGAGCCAACCACATGGGAGAAAGTGGCAAAAATGGGGCAAAAGTTATAAAAATGGCAGAAAAGGGGATGAATTAGGATTTAAAGGTGGCAAAATATGTGAAAAGAGACAAAAAATAGTTAGAAATAGGCTCAGATTGGGATTGGGATTTTAAAGTGGTAAAAATTGTCAAAATAGGTAGAAATGGGTACAGATTGGTTTAAAGTGGCAAAATACGCAAAAAATGTAGAAAAGGGGCAAGAGTGGCACAAATGCACGTAAAAACAGCAAATTGCTGCTGAAATTGGCAAAAATGGCCATAAAACAAGGTTATAAGAGGGTTACTAGGAAGGTAGTAGTAGCAAAAATGGGTTAACAGATGCAACAATATACAGATAATGAGAAAAATGTGTTAACAGTGGCAAAAACAGGCAGAAAGGCTGGTGAAAAGGGGTTAAGGTGACAAAAATTGATCTAAAGTGGTAAGAATGGGCAGAACAAGTGGTGAAATGGGATTTTAAAAAATGGGCTGATAGAGCCAAAATGTTCCAAAGTGGCTAAAATGGATGGAAAGAGGCAAAAATTAGGCAGAAAGTCGCACAAATTGGTATTCAGTGGCGAAAATGGGCAAAAAATAGAAAATTGTTGTCAAAAACTGTCAATAAAGAGTGTAATGTCTATAATTGGCTTACAAAGGTAAATGTGTAGGCTTTAAGCAGTAATAATGGGTCAAAAATGGGACAAATGGGAAGAATAAGTGTGTTCAGTTGATGAAAAGTGTCACAAAGACTTGCACCATTGCTGCTGATCCAACACACATTCATTGATATGATAAAAGAAATCCCAACTAGGGGGGGCCCGTTCACTGGGTTTGTCAAGAGCCCAGTGAAATTGTGGGCAGGCCTGACACTGAGGTTAACACTCTGCTGTTCCAGGTTAACAGAATCTGTTCCTACGAGATGCAAACGGTGCTTTAGTCCACCGATGTTTACATCTGGGTTAAAGAGCATTGTGGCAGCAGAGCAGTAGTCATTAACTGGAGCTGCTAGTGATGAGCAGCTGCTATGCAGTTCAGACAGAGCGTTTGAACAGGATTGTGGGCATGGACTGATTAAAAATATAAAGGTTTAGGTTAACAGTGTAGTAATTCTGGTGCCGACTACCATCAGATGTATAATGGTTTGACTGGCGAATCATGTGCATCTCTAATATCAATAGATTTCACAAATAGGTGATCCGGAAAACCCTGGTTGGGGCTTCCCTAAATGACACACTTGCAATGTTTACTCTGAGCCATCAGTTGGTGTCAAAGGTTCAATGTCAGAGAGCAGTTGTCACTCAGGATGAGGTTTAGTGTTCAGCTTTGGGTACTCCAGCATGGAAGGATAGACCATCTGTTCCAGTGACCCTGTCCTCCTGTCTCCCATTGCACTGTTTATGTGCCCTCTCTTTGTGAAACTCTAATCTTATTGATCCTGTACAGGGTGATTAGGATTGTGGGAGTATGAGGGGGGTTATCCGACTAAAACTCATGTCTGATCTCTTCTGTGTGCAATTACATTTAGCAGCAAATCCACCAGAGGACCTTGGAAATCCTTTTAACATTACTGACAACTTTAGTGGCTTACTTTCTAAAACAATTTGTCTATTGAACTTTTAAGGTGTTTTTATCTTCTCTGGTGCTTGGTGTAAAGACGTGGCAACCTGCAGTGTTGGTTGGGTGCAAAAAATCAGCTCCTTAAGTGTCCACTTGCAAAAACCAGGGGATCTCCATTAGGTCTGATATCAAAATGCATCATGGCAGAAATACTAGTAGAGTGGTTACAGCCTGGTTCAAGAAAAAAAAAGAGTGTAAGGGGATTTTCTTGAATACTTGATTTTAAAGATTTCTAGGTTGCAGCAAAAATGATGTTTTATATTTTGAGGCTATTTTTTCAACTTTATATTTTTGTCTGTTTCCTGAATATCTTGGTTTTTTGAATAAAAAACAATCAACACTCATAATAACAGAAAATGTAAGGGTGAAGCTTCCATGATCTTTAGCATTTGTAATTTCCATGTCTTTCCAGGTGGTTGCTAAATGGTGACGAGGTTAGCGCTGTTACCTTACATCAGGAAGGTTCCGGGAGCATCCTGTCAGACGGGTTTCTTTCTATCATCCCCTTTTCACCAAACCAGTTCCTGGGCTGGTTCAGAGCTAGTACTTAACTTAACACCAAGTCTTTTTTTCCATATTGAGAGAGCTGGCTCTCATGGAACCAACTCATTGCTGGTCCAGGGGAAAGATCTGGTTTATGTTGCAGGCTGCTTGTGTCCATACAGGACACAAGCATGCTTATACCTGTGGTTAGGGGAGGACTGGAATGACTAACTAGGGATGCACAATGTTAGGTTTTTGCCTTTTTCCAATATTTACATATTCATTTTAGCCAATATTGATATCGATACTAATATCGATACCAATATCGATACCAATATCGATATCAATATTGTTGGTTAGACCTAAAACTTCAGTCTTTAAAAAGACTTTAAACTATAAGAAAGAGAATGAAAAAGGCAGAGACTTCAGCTGATGTAGGTCTGTTTGTCCTGCCTAAAATCCCACAAATTTATCCATACAGCCAAGATTTCCGTGGCTGAGCAGCTGCATGCAAGCCTCACATCACCAAGTCCAGTGCCAAGTGTTGGATAGATTGGTGTAAGCCCACACAGGCACTGGACTATGGAGCAGTGGAAAAGTTATATTGAGTGAGGAATCATGCTTCTCTGGCAGTCAGATGGGTGAGTCTGGGTTTGGCGGATGCCGGGAGAGCATAACCTGCCTGACTATGTAGTGCCAACTGTGAAGTTTGGTGGAGGAGGGATGATGTTATGGAGCTGTTTTTCAAGGTTTGGTTTAGTCCTCTTATCTCCAGTGAAAGACGATCTTAATGCTTCAGCATGCCAAGATATTTTATAGAACTCCATGCTTTAAACTTTGTGGCACAACTGGGGAAGGGCTTTTCTGTTCCAACATGACTGTGACCCAGGGCACAAAGCGAGGACTATAGAGACATGGTTATGTGTGGAAGAACTTGAATGGCCCTGACCTCAACTCCATCGGGCATCTTTGGCAGGAACTAGATCAGAGATTGCAAGCCAGGCCTTCAGGCCTTCCTCCAACATTGGTGTCTGACCTCATAAATGCTTTACAGAATGAATGGGCACAAATTCCAAACACTCCACAATCCTGAGGAAAGTCTTCTAAGAAGAGTGGTTATAGCTGCAAAGGGGGTCCAACTTCATATTAAAGTACATGTATTTAAAAATAATGTCAGTACAGTCCCTGCAGGGGGTCAAATACTTTTATCCATATAGTTTATCTGTAAGTCAGTGTACCACTGAGAGAGGCTGGGATTGACTCCAAACCCCTGTGACCCCTCTATTATAAAAAATGGATGGATTTTCTACCTGCAAATGAATTTAAAGTAGTATTAAAGCATAATCACCATTCTTACAAACCATTTTTCTAAATAAATGACAATTAATAATATATACTGACATACAGTATATCTAAATCCAGACTGGGTTCAAAACATTGCTTTCATCTCATACATCTGTGTTTTTAATTCCTCTGCTCTGTGATAATGCTGTTGTTTCTCTGAGCATTAACATGACTCGTTTATACAGTGAACAGGGATCCCTGGTTGTGGCAGTCTGGGGTTCTGCAGAGCTTTGCACAAGATGCAGCCTAATCCGCTGTCTCCCCAGAGAGATTAGCCTTGTCACTAGGGCGGGGAATTAAAGCACAACTGGTGTTGGAGATACTGACACAGACACAAAGCCAGGACTGGACCAGCAACAGGGGGAAGGGGGAGGGGCAACTGGGACGGATGTGGATTCACAGGCGGATTTAGTCAGTAAATAAATAAATTAAATAAACCACGAATTACAGCCTGTCATTGTTGAATAAACATGATTAAAGTCTTGGAGCGTAAGGTTGTCAGCGTTTTTACATTTTTTGACATCAGCAGATTGAAACAATGCAACATCTGTTATTTTAAGGATTTATAATGTCAGATTTGTTTTTGTGCAACTCTGTTTTTCACATCTTTATTTTTCAATGGTTGTGATCATTTGTATTACTTAATTTAATAGTAACTTTATACCAATACTTTGGTACTTTACTTGATTCTAATATGTCGTTTCCACTGAGCGGTCCAGTTTAGTTTGGTACGGCACGCATTTTTTTTTACATTTCCATAGAGCAAAAGGTGGAAAGGGTTCCAAAAAAAACGACCCGTACCGCCCCACTTTTTTGGCACCCTTCCGTAGGGATACCAATCTTACCTATCTGTCCCAAAAAGGTTGAGCTACACACACAACAATAGGGGTTTGCACTGATGTCATATCAGCATGTGACATGACCACTCAGCTCCGGGCTGCAAAACACGGATGTCTCTGTGAGGAGCGGTTGAGAACGGTAGAAAAACAGACTGCTATCTGCTTAAATTGGGGATATTTGGACTCGACAGTGGCCACAAATCAAGTTTCCTGACGTTTATCTGGACCTGATTTTAAGAACTCAAAGCAGAGCCTGAAGGCTCACATCAGCCTGGTCTATCTGCAATGGATGTGAAACTAAATTAATGCTGAAGTTTTGTAAATATGAAGCTTTAGATCAGTTGATTCTCTGTATTGTAGATAGTTATTCATCTACTTCTTACTTTAGGTACTTGTGAGAACATTGCTTTATGGTTGTTGAACATACTTAATTTTAACACCAGTTAAACTTTTAATTTATTTTTAATGTGACAAATTGTTATGGTATAGCTCCAAGCTTTTGTATTATGTCATATAAACTGTTATAGACTGGATATGTTCACAAATTAACGTACCGTTATGAATCAAAACGTTTCTGTACACGTATTCCATCAGCTGAGGAGCTGTACTGACTGCAGTTAATATAATTAAGATGTAATTATTTTTTAAGAAAACACTTTAACAGCTGTTTAATGCTTATTCCCTACTGATTTGTCACTCATCTTTTCTATAACTCTGTGGCTGTACCAGCAGACTCACCCTGCTTGTGACTTCACATTCATGCCTTTACAGCATGCCCACCAAGTGAGGGTACAGCTGTCTGTGGAAACGCAAAACTATTTTGATATTTTGGCTTGCCGAGCCGTACCAAACTGTACTCAATCAAACCAAACCACCTGGTGGAAATGCAGCTTAAGTGATTCGCCTCGTTTTAGACAAGTGAAGGGATGTATCACAGGTGTCACTGTGTCCAGTCTGAGTTTATGTGCATTAATAAAAACTACAAATTGTGAACTACATAACTGCAAATGCAGATTAAGTGATGATCTCCAATAGGCATTGTGGTCCAAGGCCATGGTCCACTAACAGAAAACAATGGATTGATCCCTCCAGTTGTGGAGTGAGTCTTTGCACCAGGTGAAGGACCTCAAGTATCTTAGCTTTGCTCATCAAGGGGGCAACTACCGTTTCACCCCCTTGATGAAGATTTGGATAGACATGACCACTGACCTGGATGAATGAGAACCTACATGTACCATAAGCAGTAATGCAAACAGCTCAGAGCAGAGCCGCTGCTCCTTCACATTAAAGTCAGTTTAGGTGGTTTGGGCATCTGATCAGGGCGCCTCCTAATTGCTTCATTTTGGAGGTTTTCCAGGCGTATCAAACAGGGAGGAGCCCTTGGAGTAGACCCAGAACTCACTGGAAGGACCATATATCCCACCTGGTCTGGGAATGCTTCAGTATCTCCCTAGGATGAGCTGGAAAATGTTGCTGGGGAGAGGGATATATGGATGGATGTATGGACAAATCATGAGTCATGTTTTTGAGCAAATGCTGCCACACTGCAACATTTCTGTATTTTTGCAATTTATACAGTATGCAGGAATTTTCCTCTAACTTTTAGTTGCTGTAAACAAGAATTTTACCGATATATGAAACCAAGGCTTGTAGGGTTTTTGAGAGATTTTTGGGAGGAACATTCGCCTTTACATGATAGAACAGCTGGAGAGAGACAGGGAATATGGGGAGAGAATGGGGGAAGACATTCAACAAACATGCACGGAGACCAGGAATCGAATCCATGATCAGTAAATTGTGGACTATAGCCTCTACTTATGGGCACCTGCTACATTGGCGCCCAAGACTTTTGTAGTTGTCACTGTTGCACCACAACACTTATCAGTATTGTTTGATTTTTACCAAAATGGTATCAAAGTTTAAAAACTGGTGTCATAGGGCACCAGTTGCTTAGAGGTTACCAGTGTACCCCATGTGGTCCTCAAAGTGAGTGACCCATGTTCAACTTGCCCTAGTTTCTGACTGTCACTGTCTGAATAAAGGCATAAAAGGCCAAAAATAAATCTTTTAATAATGATCTGGTATCATGACAGCCCTATTGGAAAGGATTCCTGAGACAGGCCTTGGTTGTATGAGCTAAACTGAAAGAGAAAATTTTCATTCATATCAGATTCAGATTCTCTTTATTGGACCACAAGAGGAAATTAGTTTGCAGAGCACACAGAAGACAACAATACACAAGGACAGCAGCAACAGTAAAATAGTACTCAGTTAAAATGGGTTTGAAGTCACATGCAATAAAAATGATCCCATATTAAAAAAAACAAACATAAGAGAAACAATAAAATCAGACAAGAGTTCATGTTGAATGGAAATTAGTCATGAGTAATGCAAAGTGCGCTGTGCAGGTGTGCAAATGTGCACTACACATGTTTTACAGGCACATATGACATGCAGTTATTCTTTACAAGTACTAAACTGAACTTTACAGTTAAATAGGTTCAAATAAAACTGTTTACCTGATTTTCAAGGAAAAACCAGGCAGTTATCGCTGTTACGAGATCAAACGTGTCAAAAGCATCGTGCACTGATGCCAAGCCCTGAAAATATGCATGCAATATCCAAATATCTGCATTCAGCCCAGAGTGGATTTCTGTCTTTGCATCAGCGTAGGGGTTGAATTTGGATCAGACATGGAAACTTCAAAGGGACTCTGCAGGCAACAAGAGGGCAAAGACAGGGGCTAGAAACTCAGAAATCCAGTTTTCTTTCAAAGTCGTGTTGATCAAACACTAATGAGGAAATCTTGATCTTTAAAAACACCTCAGCAGATTCAAAAGAATCTGTTTCAGTCTGTCAAAATGGATTTTGTATGGGTCTGACGTTTTATTCAGTGCTTCAGGAAAGTTATCATAAAACTAAAGCTAAAGTTTGCCACAGGATTTATTTCATAAAGCACGTATAAAATAGCAGAGAGCTTCCTTTGTGACTGTGGCTGCCCACACTGTGGTCATGTTCATGTTTGGTTGCCGTCTCTTAGCGGGCGCTCCCTTCCTGTCCTAGAGCCAGAGACTGAGTCAAGGTTTCATCCCTGCTCCGGGCAAAACAGGTTCACCCTCACACTTTCCGTCCGTCTGGCCATGAATGATTCACTCTGTCCTGCTGCTCTATTTTGGCTGGCAACAGAGCTCGTACAGTGAAGCGTTTGCTTTTTATAAAGGAGAAATGAGATAGAATGAAAGAAGAGCTTTGTGCTCGAGCTGCTGCAGTTAAAACACTGTTAGACTAGATTCTGTTTGCTAACTTCAGGCCTTAAGACAACTCAGCTCTGTGTGAAGGAAAAACTTGATCCAGCACTTGAATTTCAAGCATTTTCAGATTTGTCTTTTTTGAAGATTTTTAAGCACAAAATGCTCAAGTTTTCCAAAAGCATTTATGCATGAAGACACAATCAAAACAGTGGACTAAACGTTCAAACTGAGCATCAAAATGGGGAAGAAAGGTGATTTTAGTGGCTGCAAATGCTCCATGGTTGTTGGTGCCTGGCACGCTGGTCTGAGGATTTCACAAACTGCTGATCTACTGGGATTTACACACACAACCATCTCTGTGGAGAATGGTCCAAAAAAGAGAAAATATCCAGTGAGCGGCAGTTCTCTGAGCCAAAATACCTTGTTGATCGCAGAGGAGGTCAGAGGAGAAAGCTTACAGAAAGGCAACAATAACTCAAATAACCATTTGTTTCAACTCTGCAAGCTCAAATTCACTGAGACCTAGACCACATGTAGGCACATAGACTCTGCTTTTCTAATAAGCAAACTACATTTTAGTCAGTTAACTCATGTTCATTATAGTTCACGCATTTATTATGCATTTATTGTTATTATGGCAGCATAACATTTGTTTGGCATCAAGCTCCAACTTCTTAGATTTATTTTCCATGCAGAACTGAGGAGTGATGAGTTATCATCCTGTTGGAGCCTAAAGGTGGATGCTGGGGTGGAGGTGGGTTGACAGCAGGCACAGTACTGATCCGGGGCAGAGGAAAAGCATTTATGTGTAGATGGCTAAAAGGCGTTTTAGGTTTGTAATGTCACACTGTGCATTGGTTTCCATGGCAATGGCCAGCATAGCCAAAGTTGTGCTGATGTTAACAGAGCTATCATGAATGAACTATGAAGGTCACTGTTGACACATGTAATGCTCCAAAGACACAACACTCAAAGCCACTGTTTTGGATCTGGCCTGGTTCAGGTTGTCAGGACATATTTAAGGCCCTGTCCACTCAGAGAAGAAAATGATATATTTATGTTCCATTTTGAAAAAGTTTTCCCTTAACACGGCATTGTTTCAAGAAATGTCTGCAAAGGATGAAACTATTCAAAACGACTGAAAACGCTGTAGTATGCCAGACATGTAAATGGCGCTGTAACGCTGCCACAGAATTACACCACAAACAGAGAACTAGATTATGGAGCAGGCACACCCAAAACTTTGGTTGCACCCCATTGTGGATCCAAGATTGTATGGTGTACGCTGTTCTCCATGACCATTTGTTACTTACAGTCGTTGCAGAGCAGAAGGCATGAACACAATCATGTAATCTGCCATGTTGATTTTGTTGTTAGCCGGGCTCGTGCATGCCAGCATGCCGGTTAAGTGGGCTAAGACATAATTGTTTCTGGAAAGATGCACTTAGTTGAACACACGGAGACTGAATAGTTGGCGTTCACAGATTTGTTCACTCTGGGACCTGGTTTCCGCAAGTACAGTTTTCAGGCTCCCAAAATGCCAGTTCTATATGGATGAAACACCTATATTATAAAATACTTCTGTGGCTACTCCCTAAACTCATCTCTGTTTGGGCGTCCCCTAAAATAGAAGTATTACCTGAGGAGGAATCGCCAGAACATTTTCACATGTCAAGGACACGGTTGCTGTATCTTGAGTTAGCTGCTTCATCTGCACAATGATGGACAGACTATTGTTGACATGATGTTCTCTTTGCAGCATGCAACAGTGTACCTCATTAAGTAGTCAGTGAGTGTACATTCTGCCTTACAATTGTATTATATACATTAAATAATTTTTAATTTCTTGCAAAGAAAGCTCAAATATGAGTCATTGTCTACAGTCATCTCAACTTAGTCAGAGGTTTGATCCACAGCTCCTGTAGGCACATGTTGATGTGTCTTTGTGCAAGACACTTAACCCCACATTAGTCCCCCCGCTGTGTCAGTGTTGTGTGAATGTGAATGGATGCATGTGAATGGGGATTAGTTAATAGTGATGCCAACTGTACCTTGCAGCCTTCATCAGTGTGTGAATATAGAGTGGATGAGTGTGAATGGGTAGGTATGACCTGTAAAAAGCACTTTGAGTAGCTAGAAAAGCTAAAGTTCATTGACTATCTACCATTAACCATTCAGAAAAATGCTAAAAAAAATTTTCTTGACCGATTTTTAGGGGGGGTTTCTTCATGTTTATGCATTTTTTTAATGTCTGAAGTTGGCTTGCAGGTCACATAGAGGTAGGCGGTGCGCCACATGTGGCCACCATCTAATGCAGTGGTTCTCAGCTGGTTCTCAAAAGTGGGCCATGAAGCAGTTTCCAATGGGTCGCAAATGTGGACCAGGAAAAAAAGTGAGCAAAAAGTCTGATGTAAGACTTTTTGCTGATGCAAGCCCTCTTTGGAAATAAATTTGCTTAGGTTTTCCAGGGATTGCTAGTAAATTTCCATCTCAAGATTTCGACTCAAGTGTCTGTGTTTCCCCGGATATCAAAAACTGGTTTTCCCAAGATAATTTTGAAACCCTTTGAGAAATTATCCAATTTCTGTGCTGTACCAGGAAAACAGAGTAAAATAAAATGCATGTATTCTCCTCTGTAATGTGTGCTTCTTAAATTTTTTTTCCATTCTGTCTCTTTTTCAGTTGTTTTCTTCCATTTAGGGTCCAAAATTCAACATTTATAAAACATTTTTAGAAATCTGGGTAGTGATTTCTCATAAGGAGGTGATGGTTAGTCCTGACGTCTGTCCAGATGAGAACCACTGATGTAATCTACTTCATAGAACAACAAGTTTTCAGTCAAATACTGGATTTAAACCAAATATTTTAATCCATTTTCAACAAAAGTCAAACCAGACACTCCTCTGGCTCCTAAAATATCTGCTTTGCGTATTTTTCCCTGTATCATGTCATTTTAAATTAAAGTTAAAGAACATCATGAAATATGATTGTGACCCAGAGATCAGAATTATTAATATCAAGTTATGCTTCTTAGAATGGAGTACAGCTTAACTGATGATCAGAACCTTTAAATAACCCTGCAGGGTCGGCAGCCTGTTCCTGGAAAAAAGGTTCACATATAAAGCTGTGCCCTCTGCATTTATAGACGGGGATTTCTTCCTCTTCCTCTCTCTCCTCCCGTCTTCTCTCCTTCTGACTCGCCCATCCTGACCCCATCATGTTCTGCAGAGCTGCAGCCGATGGTGGGAGTACGCATCCACGCTTGATAAAAATGAATGATTTTATTAGTGGCTGGGGCTAAGCTGGTGTGCAGAAGGGCCCGATTTATCCGGGCTTTGCGTGCGATGTGTAGTATTAGCCACAGGACAGATTTCCCCGCTGGACAGGCAGATGCTCCCCCTCCACCCAGAGCACTGTGGAAGCACCATGTGTCACTGAATCTGAGCCGGGATAAGACGTCTGTCACACTGAGCTCTGAATGGGATCTGAAGCCGCATCGTACATCTAAAGACACGATAGAACATCCTCATCATCTGTCCTCTTGGGTTTTATTTGTTTAACTCTGATCAGACTTGTCCTACGGGAAGATTTACCCAGCAGCATGTGGATCTCATGTAGTGTCCATTCATTGTGGCTGTCCACTCACTTGTTTTAAGACTAATGTGTTAAACAGATGTTGCTGTGTGATAAGGGCTATTACCATTTCAGTGTGAATGAATCAGTCTGTCGTTACGTCATGTGATCTGCAGTCTGCATCAGAGTAAATACTTCCTCATTAGATTCAGCACTGACCTGATGATGGAAATGTTACATAAGACGTGCACATAGATTAACGCTCTCCAGCCATTTTGCAGAGTCAGCGTCAGGTTAAGTTTGCATCATGATTGCAAACACATTTATTCCATTGCATAGATTTTCTGTGGTTATAATCATAATTATGATTATCTGTTAGTGTGCATGTGTGTGTATAAACAGTGGCATAGATGGATATATCAATAGCAGCTAAAAACTGCTGAGATCTACATTTTTGGAATAACAAAGCCTCTTATTGATATGCTAATGTGCATTATAATCAGATTCCCTTCTGCAGCTGTCCTGAATGTGGGAAGAAATGTTAAAATTAAAAGTTTAACATACTGTGTCTTTGTTCTTTGACAGACTGCACTGAGGAGACGAGGGAGCAGGGAAACGTTTAAAGACAAGAAGTCAAGTCAGGTAAGAAACTCTAAATTATGATTACCTTTTACTTTATCTTCTGAGCTGAGAAATTTAAAATTCTCATTACAGTTTTAGTTTTCTTAATACATTGTACCCAGGGAGCATTTTCCCATTGAAAAGACATCTAAAGATGTCTGTACCCTCACTCGTGAACAAGACCCCAAGATACCTGAACTCCTTCACCTGAGGCAGAGACTCACTCCCCACCCAGAGGGAGCAATTTCCCATTGTCCAGCAGAGAACCATGGCCTTGGACTTAGAGGTGCACTCTCTCATCCAAACTGTTTTGGCACTCAGCTGCAAACTGATCCCAGGAACCAGGAACCTTCTTGCTATGAGGGTACGGCACTAACACCTGCGCCGGTGACTTTGTGCTGAGCATGCAGACACAACTATTATTTTGGTTTTACAGGGACCTGATGGCTTGCCGCAGTGGCTCCAGGACCCCATATTCCTGCAGTAACCCTCAACATGACCCCCAAGAAACACGACTGTTAGCCTTCTCCAATTCTACAAAACACATGTAGTCTGGGTGAGCAAACTTCCATGCTCCCTCAAGAAGCCTTGCAAGGGTAAAGAGCTGGTCCTCTGTATAAACAAATTGCTCCTCCTGTATACGAGGTTCGACGATTGGCCGGTGTCTTTTTTCAGCACCCTAGAGTAAACTTTTGGTCACGAACTCTGGGTAATGACCAAAATTAGTGTTCGCCGGAGGGTAGCTGGGCTTAGCCTTAGCGATAGGGTGAGGATTCAGACATCAGAGGGAACTAAGAGTAGAGTTGCTGCTCCTTCGCATTGAAAGGAGCCAATTGAGGTGGTTCGAGAATCTGTTCCAGATGCCTCCTTGAGGCCTCCTTTTGGAGATTTTCCAGGCATGCCCGGCTGGGAGTGGACCTCGGGGAAGATCCAGAATGCGCTGGAAGGATTGTATATCCTGTTTGGTCTTGGAACGCCTCCCCAGAAGAAGTAGGAAAGTGTCGCTGGGGAGAGGGATGTCTGGGTTGACTTGCTCAACCTGCTGCCACCATGGCCTGACCCTGGATAGGCAAAAGATGATGGATGGATGAATGGATGGATGGATGGATGGATGGATGGAAGATGTCTATGGCTGATAATGAAAGAGATTTAAAAGATTTTCAAGCTTCTATGTCGATTAGTGTTAAACGTTCTGACCAGTTGTTGCAGGCCAATCTGCTTCAATCCAAAGATTGATCACATATTAAAACAAATGTTCATCAACCAGCAGGCAACTGGTGTGATCTTTGTGCAACTTATAAAATTGCTCTTTTATATTTTCTGCTTGTTTATCAAAAAGTAAATGTAGCATTGTTGTGAAGGCCAAAAATAGTCATGATTGCATCTGACTCATTTTCCTCGTCCACATCCTCCCACCCTAGGCCTTTTCTTGTATGTATTTTGTTAGAATGTGAGCAAGGAATTTGAGAATATATCAGGGGCAGCCTGTTTTTGATACATTTCCATGTGTGTATGTGTAAAAATAGCTTAAGATTTACCATGTCAATAACAATAAATGAACTTACAGCTGAGAGCCAGAGGCCTGGAAGGAATGTGAAAGGGCTGAGCCAGCTTTATTCTTGTAATTTTTACTCATCTTTTTCCCCCTTATAGGAGGACAGTGCAGACCTCAGGTGCCAGCTCCAGTTCTCCAAAGAGGAGTCCAGCCTGATGAGGAAAAAGATGGCGAAGCTGGGCCGGGAGAAGGACGAACTGGAGCAGGAGCTGCAGAAGTATAAGTCTGTTTATGGGGATGTTGATAGTCCTCTTCCCCTGGCTGAGTGTGCTGGTGGTGGTCCTCATACGACGCGGGAGGCTGAGCTGCGACTTCGGCTCAAACTGGTGGAGGAAGAGGCGAACATTCTTGGCAGGAAGATAGTAGAGCTGGAGGTGGAGAACCGTAGCCTGAGAGCAGAGAACGAAGACATCCGCTGTCAGTATGAAAGAGACTGCTTTGGGCGGGAGCCTTTCTCCAGCATGCCATCATCGCCGTACGGAGGTGATGCTCTAGAGTCGGCAAGTGAGCTCCGTCGCCATCTTCAGTTTGTGGAGGAGGAAGCTGAGCTGCTACGGCGCTCCATCTCTGAGATTGAGGACCACAACAGGCAGCTGACGTCTGAACTCAACAGGTTCAAGTTTGGTCCGAGCAGCAGCAGCTCTGTTGGCGAGGAGGGAAGCGAGGGGGGAATATTTAAACCCGGGGGGAACGGTAATGGCTCTAGTAGCGGGATGATGATGGAGGAGCTTAAATCAGCCAGGTTGCAGATCAATGAGCTGAGCGGGAAGGTGATGAAGCTGCAGTATGAAAACCGAGTCCTCATGTCCAATGTGCAGCGCTGTGACCTGGCCGCTCACCTCGGCCTGCGAACTGGAAGCCCTCGAGACAGTGATGCCGACAGCGACACAGGTAGGAGAGACGCTGCTGAAGAAGAGGAGGCAGGTCGGCTACTTCTCCTCCATCCAAAGAGGGAGGGTCCTATTGGAGGGGAGAGCGACTCTGAAGATATGTTTGAGAAAACAACCACCACCTCAGGGTTCGGAAGCATCAAACCTTCAGATGGCAGTGAGCTTAGCGCCACAGAGCTGGCCAACCGCAGGAGGGAAGAGCGGGAGTCATTCACAAACGTTAAACGTGAGGCGGAGAGGCTCGGGAAGACCGTAGACCGCCTCATTACAGACACGGACAGTTTAATCTTTGAGGGTAGGCTGCTGGTGACAACAGGCGAGAGTCTGGAAGGAGGGGCAGCATCAGGAAGTAAACCAGACACTCAAGTCCTGGACACCATCAACACCCGCATGAAGGCTTTCCGCACAGAGCTACACATCTTCATGGAGAAGCTGGACCATGTAGGGGAGGGGCTGAGAGAAAGGACAGAGGATCTGTCGCCCATGCCAAACCTCACAGAGTCCAGCAGCTTTCTCTCCACGGTCACGTCCATGTCTCGGGACTCTCCCATTGGCACCTTTGGAAGGGACCTGGTGACCGACTTCCAGGTGAGTTCACTGGATAAACTTTCTGTTACCTTATCAACTGTTTTCAAGGTTACATCTTTCTGTACATTTGTGTTTTCTTTCTGTGGCTGCTTTGTTTATTTGCAAAAAAAAAAAAAAAAAAGGATTATCAATAACAAGGGAGGAAGCCTGGTGGACAGAAGGGACAAAAAATGCCAACTAAAACAATGTGTTCTTTCAAAACTCTATGGACCTAAAAAGCTTTCTACCTACTGAATGTATATAAGGATGGACAGTACATCTCCGCCTCCTCTCATTGTTCAAAATGGAAGCCAAAATACCCCCATGATTGTAGCTGGCATATTGGGGTAGTGATGGCATTTGGAGTCAGAATAGAGATGTGTGCATTAGGGGTTGCCTGATGAGGCTATGGTATTTAACCACACCCACATTTCCCTTACCATTTAAAAACCCCAAAGATCCTTCTGGATAACTTCACTCATAGTGCAAAAGTGTCTGGTGCCCAAAGCATTCTGGTAAAACTATGCAGATAAAGGGATGATTGTCAAAATAACTGAGCACAATTACATTAAAACTACAAATGTTTTCTTTAAACTCAGGAAAATAGAGCTTGAATAGCCATTAAGTTAACACATTTTAACAACCTTTTTACTTTTCAGTCTTACATTGTACCATACAATGTAAACATGGACTCCCAACTGTAAATGTCATCCCTGTATCAAAAATATGTCCCATTTTGTGGCACAAGCCAGAGGTCACTCATCAGTCAGGGGGTCAAAAGACCATAGACGAAGGAAAGTTTATTAATGAGGTGTAAAACCACAGGATTTGATATCATCTTATTTTCCAACAACATAGACCTTTTAGCTTCCTTATGTACTCGTCCATGGTTGAAGCAAAAATAAAAGAAAGAATATGAAAATTAAGATCAAATCAACCTCAGAAAAGCAAAAAACATCTGTTGTTCATATACGAAACTCACCTTGGACTCCTTTTAGTATTATGATCTTGCAATTCCCTCATGAACTCATCAATGTCTTGTGATTGCTAGTCTACAGCTGCTCAGGGCTGTGTCGCACATCGCTCTGGAAACACTGGCACACATGCAACATTACAGAGTGTGTGGAATTTGCAGGTTATACTACAGTGTGATTATCGCCCTGCAGGAACCACATTTGACAACAGAGCCATCAATCATGGCATATCATTCCCCTTTTTATGGCATCAAATAGCTAACTCAAACCAAACTTCTTAGAAAAGTGAATGCAGTGGTATTCATCAGCATTATGAAACCTTTTAGGACCAAGGAAGCCTTTTGGAGCAGATGTGACACCTTAAGAACCTTAACCAAGTCCAGTTGCCCCTTTTGGGTAAAATTATGGATAACAACATGAACGAGAACATACAAACACAACCTAATCTAAAGACAGAAACAGCATCCAAAAGAATATATATATATATATATATATGTGTGTGTGTGTGATACACTTTTGATCGGTCAAATTGTAGGAGAGTTTGAGCTGTATTAGTCAATGAGAGTGCTGGATATTTTGGCTTCACTTTTAGGGAGATGTCATGTTGCCCATCTTTATATACAGTCTGATCACAGTTAGTTGTCAGTTATTGTGAGGAAAGAAAGAGAAATCACACAGAGTTTATTTAGCGGTAGACAAAAATATTTTGTTCCCAAATCATGAAAAGTTTCAGTCATAATCCAGATATCTAAACAGTATAAAGCTGAATATCCCATTATAGTACAACAGTTCATTTGAGTTTGGTGTAAAAGGTCCCAGGCATGCAGTCATTAGTCATATTTAAGGCCAAAATCAACTAAACAGGAGTCTGAGTCAGCTATGTTATCAAAAATTCAGCTCTACTGAAAGACAGCGGCAGCGGTATACATCTTAAGTAAAACACAAACTGTCACAGCCTTGTCTGTCAGTGGGAATCTAATTAAGCTTTAGGAACAGGTTCGGATTTTTTCAAGTCTGTCTTTATTCAACATGCCTGTATACACTCTGGGTAATTTATGAGTCATTGTGATCACACCACCTCTCCATAATGACAGCTTTGAGACTGAGAGTTTAAGGAGAAAATTGCTTCTTTGGTGATGTAGTCAGCAGATTTGGTGAGAGAGAAGATGAAGGCTTTGATTAATGATAATCTCCTTGGTTCCCTTTCATGAATTTTTATGCTTTGTTTGATTTGATATTGATCATCAAGAGTCTGGCAGTGTAGTAAGAGGCCAACATTTAATTAAGGTTACCTTAGTACCCCAAAGCTAATTTGATGGTTTTGGGGTCTTGAGTCACCAAATTAAGAGGCTGTGTCCAAACAGTTGGGGGTTTTCTCATGAAAATAAGAACTCATTGTGTTTTACTGGTTTGAGATTCATTGTTGAGATTCCAGACTGTAATAAGGATGTAAAAAAACCTTTTGAAAGCCTAGTTACAGTACAGAGGTCATTGTCATTCTGGTTGTTATAACTGGTGTTCAAAATTGGATGAGAGTATGGATGCTCATTGACGGATTTCAATGGTAGCCTCTTGCCAATCATGGATAGCCACTCCTTTACAAACCCTGCTCTATCACCAGTTTTTCTCTAAACAGGATATTTGTTTCAAGATGGACATCATGTTGTGTTGAAGATGGCTTGGAACCAGTGATTGGGTACTAAATCAGCTGGGAGCAGGGGTCATTCTCTCATTGAATTGCTTACAGTCTGACATAATTAAACCCATTTCACATCATTGGCTTTAATATTAAGACTTTTTGGGCTTTTTGCTTTTATCAACAGGACAGTAAAGGTAACAGGATAATAGTTTAGAGATGGTATGACTCGCGTAGCGTGGGCCAAGGATCGAGTCAATAAAAAGGACACAGTGTCTGTGTATAGGATACATGCACCACCTCTTGAACTACTGGCTTTGCTTTTAAATTCAGTTGATTGCTGAATCATGGGTAATAACGAAACTACCAACTTAGCCAAGCTCATCCAGACAGTCTAATCCAGATTCTAAGTTTGACTAATTTGGATTTTTGCATAGAAAGAGGTCAGCTGGTTTTGTCTGGTGTCTTACAGTGCACTTGTGTTACATCTGGTTGGGATTTGAATTTTACAAATGGCAGCACAGGCTTCTTTTAGACAAGTTTAAGAAGAAGGGAAGCCCTCATTTATAAGGACAAAAGCATGCATGATCTTCATTAGGGATGCACAATATTGTATCCGGGGATATTATCTTAAGAAGTGTGATATCGGCTTCAGTGGCTTTAAAAACTGCTGCTGACATGAACAGCAGATATGTCAACAGACTTATCAGCAGAATGTACAAATTAGTTTGTGCATTTTGAAGCTAACCTGGCACACCAGGTAGACTCTTTCACATATCCGTTGCATGGGATAAATTTCTAATCCATCTGGGCAACACCTCATAGCCTGTGTTTGTGAAGGGCAGAATCTTTAAAAAAAATCTGGCTGGGTGATTGGATGAGCATTTAGTCTGTCACATTCATTCATGTAAAGCACATAACCTTAGCTCTACAGTCAGCTGTTACTGCTGTTCAACTTCAGTGGAGCCAGTTGTAAATCAAACACATGCTGAAGATGGCTGGGAGAAAAGCAAAATACATATTTTTACTAAGAAAAGTTTTCAGTGGGGTTCAATTCTCTTCATTTAATAAAGAAATTATGTCTACTTCTGAGTATACTGTCAGGTTTGCAAGGTCATTTACAGCAGAACCAACAGACCCTAACTGTAACCCTAATGCTAAATTATAAAGTTAAAAGTTCTTTTTAAGAACTGTAATGTTTGGTCTTTACGAGTTATTTTAATTTTTGTCACTTTGGAGTGTTTTGTGTTATTTTAACAGTGTTGTATGTAGTACTCTAACACCATACTTGAGTTAAAGAACAGATATCATACCTTAAATTGACTTGTGTTAAAGTAAAAGTAATCTGCCACAAAATTACTCAAGTAAAAGTCTTCAAGTAATTTAAATGTAGTAAAGTAAAAGTAGAAGTAGTCATGAATTTAAAAACTCAAGCAGAGTAGATACTCTCAAGAATACTTAGGTACAACGACTTTGTTACTGTACAACACTGTATTTTAAGCACTTTTATGGCATTGTCTCAGTGAAACACCCTGCAAACCTGCTGTTATATTCAATAGTACGTATCTGCAGGCTTGCAGGCAGCAGTTTCAAGACAGATGGATCTAGGACTGTAGCTCTATGACCTGTGTTCTTCGCAACAGTGTTAATTTTGTCAACTAAAACTATGACTAAAAATGCATGTTGACAGCCTTTTTTCCATGACAAAAACTAGACTAAGACTAACAAAAAATAGATCTGTGATGACTTAAACTGACAAAAAGTATGTCTAGTTTTCATCAAGATGACTAAAACGAAACTAAAATGTAGTTTTCATCAGACATTCAAAATCTGTGATATTTCTCCACTGTGGGTAAATCTGTCAAAAAACAATGCAGCTATATCTATTCTGGCTCTCAGGTGTAGAAAGCAGGGACCCCAGATTTGGCAGAGTGCGAAGAAAACACTACCATGATTTGATACCAAATTGAGGCAAGAAAATAAATGCTTGGACTAAAAGTAAAGACTAAAATGTGAGGACTTTTTATGGACTTAAACTAGACTAAATGTTTTTGTCGCTTAAAACTCAACTACAACTAAAAAGGGTAGAAATGACTAAAATGTTACTAAGCTAAAAGACATTTCATCTAAAGACTAACACTAAGAATAAAATAAAAAATAGCTGCCAAAATTAACACTGCTTTGCAAGAGTTGGCACAACTTTGATTGGCAGAAATCTGAAGTTCACTTGAAGTATTTTAAGTGATTTATTTATTAATCTATTTTGAAATCTTTTTATTTAACTTTTTGAACTTTTATAACAACATGAATCACAACAAACTCCATCACAATTCAATGTACAGGTACAGTAAGCACAAACACAAATCCATATACAAATAAAATAATAATAATAAGAGGAAGAATAATGACGTACTTGTTATGTTCCCCTTAATTTTATTTAACTGTTTTATGCATTTTTAGTTGTGAAACCAGGTTTTTCCACTAACATTATGACTGCTTGCTAAGTGCAGGCTAAATCTTTTTTGGGTGCAGACTCTCAAGTTCCTTTATCATTTATTTTATTTACTTGTTTTAGTTTAACAAGTATTTCATTCTACTAACTTTATTTTTTAATGGAAACACCTCATTTGTCTTGTTTGACATCTGTTTCTAAATCTAATGGACTGTCACAGTCAGAGAAACAGTTCATTTAGTACAGGTGAGATTTGTTCTTGTATGCATCGGTATGGGCTAAAATAAATTGGCAAACGCCAGATATTGTGCATCCCTAATCTTGATTTATCAGAGTTCCCACAGGCATAACAAACAATGTTATTTGTCTTTATCTGTGCAGACAAAAATTGCATAGTAATGGTGGAAAATCCCTAATAAATGACATTTTGCCAGTTTTGAATAACATGGTGTTGATTGCGTGTTTTCTCAGTGTCAAATGATGATTTACCAAAAAACAGCTGGTTGTTATATTAGGAATAGGTTTTGGATTTTTACAGCCACTGGCATCCTTGGTAATATTCAAAACTGAATTGAAGTCTTCTTGAAGGTCATTACTGGAGCAGGGACTGAATTCTCATATTGATATTGGGCATCTCCAGCCTGTGAAGCTGCAGCCTATCCCTTTGTGTTGGTTGCGTCTAATATGGAGGAGCAGAAATTGAATTTCAAGGATAGGATCTGTCAGAATTAGAGGAACATGACACAGGTTGGATGGACTTGAAAAAATCCGAACTAGAAGCTTTAGCAGCAAATAGATTTTCAGAGACTCTTTAGACCCCCATACCCCCAGTGCCGGTGACATGAGCCACCCAGCTCTTCCACACTGGCACCATTGCCACCCTCCCTCCTACCCACCTCCACCACCATTGCTTTGTGCTGCAGCCACATCCACATCTGCATCTCCATGCACATCCTCATAGCCAGCAGCCCTGCCTGCCTCCTTCTCCCCTGCACTCACTGTCTGCAGCCGCCCTGCCTCCACTCAGCCAGGGCCCACAGAGGGTGCTCAGGAGGGTGCTTGGTGTGATTGTTACTTAAGGAGTTTCCCTGACACAGTGAACTCCTGCAAGATGAAGTGTAGTACATATTTTTCTCTTACAGCTTTGCTACACCATGCAATCATTTCTATGACTCATAATGGTGTAGCTGCAATGTTTACACAACATATCACAGACACACATGGGATTATAGTGTTGCCAAGGAGATGATCAATGAAAATGTGCCTAAAATAACCTCTGTTGGATGAAAAACAGAGTGTAAGGCAGAGTTGCATGGGGCTGTGTGGAGGATCCTCACTGGCTGGCTGGCTTCCTGCTTTTTGTTCTTGTTTTATTGCAGCTCAGTCAACATGTCAACATCCTGTGTACTCCTCCAAAGCAGGTTCATTATCTGTGTGCTGCATGATCCAGCAGACATCTTGGATGTCTTCTCTAATCAGCCTGAGTGTCGTGCTGAATAAAACAAACAGCTCTTCCAACATTTCCCCCCTTAATCTGCTTTGTAGAGATAATAGAGTGAAGCTGCCTCCATGCTCATGCTGTCCAATGACTTGTTTTCTGCTTTGCTCCTCTGCTTGTAGGCTGGTTAGTTTAGGGGGGGCTGGGTGGCTTTAAGTCAAAGCTAACTGGCTAACAAAGCTAATCGAGTATTAACAACACATCTGACCAAAAACAGTAACCTTTATTGCTCTGTTTAGGGTTGCTGAAGATGGTTTGACTTGTTGAATTTAAGAAGTTTTAAATGTGAGACTACAGAGCAGGCAGTACAACAGAGTAGGAATTACAATGAAAATAGCTTTTATTTTGAAAAATTACACAGTATGTACAGAAGTGCATTCACCACAGCAAAAAGTATTGATTACTTTTTTGTGCAAATAATATGGAAATGTACTGACCTACCATGTGTAACTCTGCAGTTGCCGTTAAATAGAGGTATGCCTGCATACTGGCCTAACGCCACCAAAAAAGTTTCTTAATCCACTTAGACCTGATGTAACCTTTGAGACTGTAGTGATATAAGTGTGTTTTGGATGATGTTTTGATTTTAAAGTTGTGACAAAAATGCACACTGGAAGGTAGATGAGCTCCTTTAGCCTCCATGCAGAAAGAGTAAGGGATTGCAATGTTTTGTAAATTTAGCAGTGACAACAACGATGGCCTCAGCACAGAGACAGAGCCAGAGGTGTTTCATATCTGGGGCCCAAACTTAGTAGGATCCATGGGTAGTTTTCACTACAGTAATATACCCTACTTTCAAGCAATTTTGATGCAAATTTAGATTTCAAACATTAACAAATGTATGCCTCATTTAGGCAAAAAGAGCAGTTCCCCTCTTTAAAAAAACATCCTTTACAGGCAACATAATTTACTTTATATGCTATGGTTGTCAAAGTGCCCATCATTCTAACACCATAATAGACTCTACTAAAGATCAACCATTTTCACTTCTTCTGCCTAAAACTTGCAGAAATTGTCTGATATTTTTTAATTAATTTTCACAGCTTTAGATAGGTTATGAATTTAGTTTAAAGGTTTACAACTTTCACTATCCATTTAAAAAATCAGCATAAAAAGCAAAATGTGAGGTTCTAGGTTAAGATATACTTTCAAAAATACTAAAATGTTCATATCAAATACAATAAATAATATAAAAAAAAGGCTTGAATTTATTCAGTTTCCCTAGAAGAAGGAAATTTCCGTGTCTATTTCCACTATAAATGATTTCTTTTGCATTAATTAAAAAAAATCACAGCAGTCTAAAAGAATCAGGGCTTTTGAGAAAACATTCAGAGCTTAAGCTCTGTAGGCCAACCACTTCTCTTGATTCTGCCACCAGGTTTAGCAGAAGGCAGCATAAAACTGATTGGACATGACAATTTATCTGAAAGTCTGATTTCTTACAATTCAGAATCAAATTTGCATCCAAAGATCGCCATATAAATAGGCACACTGAAGGTCATCTGTCCCGTATTATTGATGGCTCAGACCTTTTTATCATCAGGCAAAAAGAAGAATTTGACTTATTTATTCTGTATTGAAATATGAAATATAGCATTTTTCAAAATGAAAACCCAATTTCAGAATGCATTTTTTGGTATAAAGTAAATGAAATTGAAATAAGTTTAAGGGAAACACAATTAAATAAAATATAAGAAGAGACAAAAAGGTGAAAATGGGAAAAAATGGGTTCAAAGTGGCAAAAATGGGTTCCAAGAAGCAAAACATAAATTTGTAGTATTGGTTAGGATAGGCAAAATACTAGTAGGTCAAAATGAGTAAAAAAACTGATGAACAGCTGTTAAAAAGTAGCATAATGGATTGAAGGCATCAAAATGGGCAAAAAGTTGCAAAAATGGGTGACAAGCGGCATAAAAGTTGGCTAAAAGTGGCAAAGAATTGGCAGCATTAAGGGTTGACAGAGCGGCAAAAATGGGACAAAGTGTAAAAATTGGTTTAGAAAGGCAAAAAAGTGTCAAAATTAGCGTAAATGAAAAGTGGTTAAAAAGTGTCATAATGGGTTAAAAGTGTCAAAATGGGAAAAAAGTTGCAAAAATGGGCTACAAGTGGCCAAAAATGGCTAAAAAAGGCATAAATGTGTCAAATGTTTACAAAATGGGTGGAAACGGTGATGAAAAGGTGTTAAAAAGTGACATGAGTAAGTTATTTGAACATCAGAACCCAATTTCAGCTCAACACACTTTTCAACTGGGGAGGGCTGATCTCTGGAGTTTTCAGGGGCCCAGCCAATTCTGTGGGCAGGCCTGCACAGAAGTCCTAATAATGTGCTTGAGTCTAGAGTTTTTTCCTCTGGTGAATGCTTGTACACTTCTGTAGGAGTGTTTTTAGCGGCATAGAGGTTGTGCTAGCTAGCTAAGGTAAACCTTGCTTACATACACTGTGTTGTGAGCCACTATTGGGCGCTGTATTAAACTTCAACTGCAGCCTCAGAGTTCTCCAGTGTTTGAAATGCTGTAATGTCTGAAACCAATGTGCATCATACAATCTTAGCTGACTGCTTCTACTTCACACACGGCTGTGCAGGCATGTAATTAAAATCTTTAGCGTGCTAGCTCTCGCTCTGCAGTTTGCCGTGGTATCTCTCAGCTGTTGGTTTGGACTCATGTATCCCTCATTGCATGCGCTTCATAACAAGTGTTTTGCATTCTTTTCCCCCCCGATTCCCTCTCTTTGTTCCTCTTTGTGTTCCCGCCAGATGTTTCAGCCCATGATTTTGTTCATCCTCATTCTCGTTCTCTTCTCATCTCTCTCATACGCCGTTACCTTTAAGTTGGTCTTTCTCTTTGCGCTTTTCTTCGTACTCTAGTCCGTTTGTTCTTCTCCTCACCGTGTAGTCTGTTAGTTAATTTTCCCCCCTCTGCTTATATTCTTTACCCATTTTCTGTTTTTTTTGTTTGTTTGTTTTCCCCGCCCGCTTTTTTCCCTCGTCCCCTCACCCCGTTTGTTGTCTTCTGTCTGTTTTGTCCACGATCCACCTCACACATGTCCCCCCACCACCACCACCACCACTTCCTGCACCCCTGTATCCTGCACCTGTCACCCATCCCCCTGAACCCACCGTCCACCCCCCCACACCCCACCCCCTTTCCCTCCCTGTTTCCCCACCCCACGTCACTCACAGTCCGGTCAGAGGGATGAGCTGGAGTGGCGTCTAGGACAGGAGCGAGGCGTGGAACCCCAGAGCCAGAGCCAGGGTGGGGGCCAGGCCCAGAGCAGGGGAGCCCCGGGACTCACTAGGTACCACAGGCCCCTGGCTTTAAGAGCAGAGGTCAGTGCCTCCTCCCTCCCTCCTCCATCTCCCTTCAACCTGTGGGACTGAGTTGACACTGGCTCAACCACAAGCCCCGTACAGGGGCCCTCTGTCGATCTGGACTCTATTCTCTAATCCCTTCAATTGATTTAAAGACTAATCTGATTTATTTCTTCTATGTAAAGCTACAAGTCCATTTCTTCTCATTCTTTACTGTTGTGAGCTGTGCAGTGCTTAGAGACGCTCCAAAACCACCCAAAACATGTTTTAAGAATCAAACCTTTATTATATTGCAATCAGCATTGGAGAAAATAGGCGATGGGATGGATATTCATTTATAGTCATGCTTTTGCAAAATGCATCTTGGAAACTGACTGAATGAAAAAAGACATGTTTTGGGTGCTGCTGTGGTTTGTTTTTGGAGAGTCTGTTCACCTGTGAAGCAATGCACAACGCACAAAAACACCCAAAATTCTACCCACAGTTAATAATTTTTAACATTTACAGTTATTTATCAATTCTGTGAAGTTTAAATGGACAGTTTCTCTGTAGAAAAAGAAAATAAGATCAAGACTCTTGGTGCGTTTCCACTAAGCGGTTTGGTTTGGTCTGGTTTGGTGCAGTTTGGCATGGAAGACCCTGATCTTGCTTGAGTTTCACAGCCCTATTCATCAGGCCTTACTCATAGTGATGGAATTGTGTTTCTTTTTAGAGATCTGGATCATTTGGCTCAGCTCAGTAAAAAGTGCTGGTCTTTCGGCTCCCAAACAACTTAATTTTATACCACTTGGGCTTTGGCTTCTTCTTCATCCATAAAACACCAAAACAGGAAACTCCATCATTCATGAAAGAGCCAACTGTTTACCTACACCATGGCATGTACCGATGGTTTTCAACCTCTCTTTGCCCAAAGCATACCTGAGATCAAGCCAAAATCTTAAGGCCCGCCATAGCCATAAAATACCTCTTTTTAACATACAACAGTAACTTTAGTTGCCATGCACCGCCCCAGTGTGCCATGCCACATTATTTGGAACACAATGACATATACTATAGGTCCCTTAACCCTATGCAGCAGCATGCACACAACGCAGACATGCACTTCCTTAAAAACAGAACTATAAGCTGAAACTGTGCAAGCTGCAAGCCCTGTGATTGGTCCACTGCCAGTCTCTGAGCAATGTCTACACTTATATTGTGTGCACTGTGTGAGGTAAATGGCTGCAGACACCAGTGCAACCAGCCAGATCTACTTTTTGGCATCTGACGTGTCTCTAATTCATATGTCTTGACTGGTTCAACGCCTGTTCAGTACATCTCTGCCTTTCTTATTTCCTTTCTATTAACTGGAATATAATTATTGCTTCTTAATATTTAACAGCTTCAATTCCAACATATTACACTCAGTTTCAGCTGACATTATTTCCTGTATACAAACAAGCAAGAGATCTGGTGGCAAAACCAGGAACTTGTATAAAAATTGCACTGCTGAGCAGTGTATGGGCATAGTAGGCAGTGCTTACAACAGCACAGGCCACATATCTGAGAGGTAAAAACTATGCTTCTGAACCCTCTATTCAAAAAGGACACATCTACAGCTCATAACTTGTTTCCTTGAACTGAGGAGTCATGTCAATGTAGCCAGCACTCCACAAGGTTTACTTACTGAATAGTTTATTGCCGTTCAAGCATGTTTAAGACAAATGTATGGGACCCATTTCCACCACTTTGAAAAGAAAAATGTGAAAGTTAGGCAATACTAAAAAAAAACAAAAATCAAAAAGGTGGATCATTATTTCAGCTTTTATCTCATAATTGTAAGTTTTTATCTCAAAATTGTGACTTTTTAATTCATGATTATGACTTTAATTTCATAATTGTGACTTTCTGTCTCATAATTATGACTTTTAACTCATAGTTTTGACTTTTGTCTCATAATTGTGACTTTTTATTTAATAATTTTGACAATTATCACATAATGTTGAATTTTTATCTCAAAATTTTGACTTTTATCTGATAATTTTGACTTTTATCTCCTAGTTTTGACTTTTTTCTCATAATATTGACTTTTCATCTCATAATTTTGACTTTTATCTCCTAGTTTTGACTTTTTTCTCATAATTGTGACCTTTTATCCCATATTTTTTTTATCTTATCTCATAATTTCAATTTTTATCTCATAATTTTGACTTTTATCTAATAATTTTGACTTTTAATGTCTCAATTTTGACTTAATCTCATAATTTTGATCTTATCTCATAATTTGAACTTTTACACAGTAATTGTGACTTTTTATGTCGTATTTTTTACTTTTATCTCATAATTCCAACTTTTTATCTCATCATTTTGACTTTTATCTCATTATTGTTACTTTTTATCTCATAATTTCAACTTTTTATACCATAATTATGTATTAGGATCCTTTTTTTAATTACCTAACTTTCACATTTTTCTTAATGCTGGGAATGAGCTTCCATACAAATACAACAGAAAAGCTGTTAAAAGTCACTGCTAGACTCTTAATTTTAAACACAACAATATGTGTTTTTTGTTGATCCATGATTGCCGTGGCGATTCTTTGACCAATTAACAGACTACAGTGAGTCTAGCTTGGAAAGGTATGCTTGGTACCTTAAGAGAAGAATGCAGAGAAGTAGGATAGTCTGAATCAGTCATTTTGATACCTTTCTAATGTTTGGCAGTGGAAATATGAATAATACCATACTGTCCCAAACCAAACTGAACCTGACCGCTCGGTGGAAACACAACCTAAGAAGCTAAGATCAATCTTTTAACTAAGATAATGCCTTAAGGGGTTTTCCCACATCTAAAGCCAAATATTGAGACTAATGTGTTAGACTTTCAAAGGTTTCCTTATGATCCAAATGCCACTCAGTCCAGCATGTGACACTCCAGCCACAGTCATTTTTTTATGCTCAACACGATTTCACTTCATTCACTCACTACTTTCACACTAAACATTCACTCCTACAGCCACTGATTTTATTTTCTCATTTTGGTTTGACATTTTCTTGTTGCTTTGAAAATCCTTCCCATGATCCCCTTGGACATGTTATTATTTATTTGTTCCTTTGAGTAGATAGAGAGTAGACCATATAAAGTTAAGAGCTCTGGAATTATATCTTTCTCATTGCATCATATTTTAAATTTTATGTTGTGCTTAAAATAAATATCTGCAAGTTGTTGCCCTCTAAACTGTGAGACAGCAGCCATGCACAGCTACGGTACATTGACGTGTTCAGCACATGTATGCACCGAGTGGATCACAGCTGAGTCTGCACACACTGCACTCTGTAGCCATGCCCTCTGGCACCGGTTCATCACTACCGGCTGCACTGTCATGACCCGACTCAGCGAATTTAATGCATGTAAGAGTGCAGCTGACAAAGAAGTCACAACACACTTTAAACACCCACACAATGAGAGAATCAAAGAGCGCAGTCAAAGAGACGAGCGGTAACACTGCAACACCAGTTCAGATCTGTTAAACCCTTCAGTGACTTGGCTGTTTAGTAAAGCGGCTGTGTAATGGTAGGACACTGTGATTCATAATCGCTGCCTCATGCCTGCTTTCATAGAGAAGTTGCCCGCTGTTATGTAATGCAGAGTACTGGCAGCGCTGATGTGACACATTACAGTTACAGTTACAGTTAAGGCACATTCATGTGGATTCCTTTGTGTGCCCCTGCTTTCTGCTGCAGTCTAATCTGAGAGAGGGAATGAATGAATGAGTGGGAAAGCAGCTTGGATATGGCAGGATTAGCGCTGCACTGTAGGCCTGGGTGATTTGCATTTGACATTGGGCTGACAGCGAGGTGATCCAGGGTCCAGTACACACTGAACAGCTCAACTTACTGTTGGAGGATGCATCCTGCACACCAAATAGAAGACAGCAATCGCCTTATAAACTGCTGCAATTTCTAAATTGTCAGAGCCTGCACTCTGAGTTCTTTCACTGGGACAAACAGTGATTTCTTACAAATAGGAGGAAGAGGACTCATTACATTTAGAACCATTAACATTAGCATCTCATTCCCTATGAGCATTTTTCCCCTATAACGCTCTAAAGTCATAAACACATTTAGTTGCTACGGCAGTGTTTTGAACATATTTTAATATTTGTCTAATACTACTAGTGTTAAAGTAACATGTTACATTGTATTCTCTGAGTGATTAGATCTCTATCATGTTGTAACAACTATCTCAACATGCTAATTTTTTAATTCAACTAGCTCATAATATATTTAATTTTTCATAAAGTTATCCTTTGCTGAAGAAACTGCCCTTTTCTTGTTAAATTTTGTCCCCTAAAAAGAAGAAATATCGCCACTGCATTTGCACTGTTTCTGTTTCTCTCCTACTTGCTAACACACAGCTGCAGCAGTGCATGCACAAAGCTAGCAGATTAAGCAAGACAGCGCTACACTGTGGAAATTTACCCATTATGTTGAATATGTGGTCAAAAGGGACAAGAAAAACATCGTGGTGAAATGTAAGTTGAGTATCTTGTGTTGTATTGCATTGTAGTGTGTTATACCTCAGCCCAGTTCGTTGTCATATTGTTAGCATAATAAAGAGCTGTTATCATGTCGGACAGTCTTGTTATCAGGCTGCAGAGCTACAGTTATGGGCAGTAAACTCAGCAGTAGAATGGCAGCAGAGTCGACACATAGAAAGGCAGACATACAGTCGGCTAAGTACTCCTTTACAGTAGTCTAATTTTTGGTAATGCAACAGTACTCTTTACTTTTCTCAGTGTGTTATGTAACATAACAAGCTGAAGCTCCTTTCAGAGGTTAAGCCCAAACACACCAGCGCTGCACTACCCTTGTCCACGATGGCCCCCGTTATTTTCTATGTAAAGACCCAAACACTACGGAAGTTTAAGCCAGGGTTCGTGACCCCCATAATAACGGCATCAGAGATCTGGGACTCCTACAGTCCCTTGACGGAGACAAAGCACATGTTGCAAAATGCATCATGTACAAAACTTGCATTTTAGGTGTTTTTTATAACTTGTGCTTGTATTTAAGCACAAATTTCACTTGAGACTATTTTTTTAAATTTCAAATTAGACTGATTTTGTACATTTTTTTTTACAATTACCCATATACGTATTTACTCATTTTGAGAACCAATACTGTGAGCTACTGTTATATTTCCAGTGTGGCCAGCCACAGCAGGCAATATTATTCCTGAGAGAGCTGTTTGTTCATTTCAGCTGCTGAGTAGCAGCTCTGTTCAAGACAGTCTGGTTGCAGACCATACATCTCAGACACCCACCCTCGTAGACCGTGACTGTGAGACGCCATCTATTGGACTGTAATTTGCTGGTACAATGCATTCCCAGTTTTAGATTTTTTTTAATTTTTTTTATTTTTTTTTATTTTTTGAAGAAAAGTCAGCTTTCTTCAAAAACAAGAGGAAGTTACAGTCATAAAATTAGCACACTGCAAACATTGCAGGCTAAGCAACATTTCATAAATTAAATGGTCAATGGTCTAAAACAGGGCTAAATTATGTACAGATCCATTTATGAAGCTTTAGCTTCATCAGCAAAGGCTTACACAGCTACGCTAGCTGCATAGTAAACAACTCTTCGTTAAGCCACAGTAGTTAAGTTAACTTTAGCAACATGAGCTTTAGCAAACCTAGCTAAATCAAATGTAGCTAACTTTAGCTTTGTAGCTCTTGTTAGCCTTGCAGCTCTCGTTAGTTCAGATTCCCATAAGCTTCATGAGCTTTAGCTGCATTAGCTATGTAGCTACGTTACCTAAGTCGTTTAGAGTAGCTAGCTAGCTAGCTACATTAGCTATGTTTGCTATGTAATAATGATTTAACAGAGGACAAGCCTTTTCTCTGTAAGCTGACTGTTTACTCAACTTAGTAAGCGTTTTATACTTTAGTTTTGCACGACAGGTTTTTTAACATTTAACTTTTTATATCACAACCTGACCTAATTAAACATTTAACCTGATTTTATCTTGAGCTTTTTGGTATGTGTTTCTGACAGATGTGGTGTCTCACATTAATGGTCTGCAAGAGGGGGCATCTGAGAGCTAGTCTTCAGCCAGACCCCTCATTCTATTTGAGAGCAAAGAAGAAGAAATCTGGCAGAAATGTAACTTCTTTTCTAGGAGTGGAATAAAAATGAAAAGCCTCAGCTGCCTGTGCAGTACCCTTACTCGTATTGTTTTTATCACTTACATGGTGTGAGGGGGAGGCAAGCCCAAGTGGGACTATCAAGCGTCTGACCCAGCAGTAGCTGGTGAGGAGTTTGGCTACACACTGCTGCTAGTGTGTGCTAGGGGTGGCACTTAAGGTGTATCATGTGACATTTACGACGTTGCAGTGCTGGTGTATTTTAAGCTTACTCTACCCAATAAATGACTGATGAATGGGCTTCTAGCAATATCCTTTTTATTAAGGAAAAATAAAACAAGCAATGTGCTTTAGAGTTGTTCAGCTTTAGTAGTCTTGTACTGGGGGAAAATAAAATCATTGCAACTAACCAAAAAATGAAAGCCAAAGAGTTGGTAATCATTAGAAATATATTAAAATGGTAAAATTTCTGTTAAGGACTCTACTAGCTTTCTTCCTTGGAGTTAGATGTAAAGATGGATACGACTCTTGTGCCTGCAAGGCTCGGCATACACTGAAAGATTACATGAATGTTGTGGTGGAAGGTCATTTCACAGTGTAAAAGCTTTTGCACATTGACTTTGTTTTTTTGTTCGGAGTGAAATGAAAGAAGTGAAAGAGCCACAGAATCCTTTTCACTGCTTTTTGACAAAAATAAACATTGTGCAAGCTTTTTGAGGAACATTTTTTATCTTATTGCAGATGCGACAAATTCATCAGGAAAAATTGACTCATTGTGCAAAGGCCTTAAGACTGAAATATCTATGACACAATTATGTGTGCAGACTGCAAAACATGATCCGAGTGCTCAAACTGGGTTAAATCTGGACAGAGCATTGACAGGTGTCAATAATGTTTCCAATAAAAACCTCTCACTGATGTTGGATTGGATGGATTTTGAAATCAGATCTTGTATTTTAGCCTTCTCATTTGCACAGCTTAAATACGAGCACCATCTGCTCTCCTTCATAGGCACACTCAGCATCACCAACCAACACAAGCTACCGAGAAATCTAAGCCATAACAAATATTCCCTGTGAGCTGTAGCTCTGCAGATATTTCACTTTTTTGTTCATCTCTTCCATTATAGATGGTGAATGAAAAATCTGACAGCCATGTCTGCTGTGGCCATGGAGGTTTCAAACAATTTGCACAGGTGCAATCAGGAAAAAAAAAGAAAAAAAAACCTAAGTGACTCAGCTGTCACTGTGCAAGACATGCAGTGCAATGAAGATTAAAATAGTCACTCAGTCAACCTGAAATTTTCCTGTGTTTGCTCAGTCTAAGCTATGTTTAAGTGGCACGAGGTTGTTAGCCTTTATCACTGGCTAGGGAGAAGAAAAGACTGGACACAGAGCCAAATAGCGAACTTAATACAAAACAGCTAGCTAAGGTTAGCGAACCACCTGCTGCTTATGCAGTTCATTGCTCATGTATTGCTTGTTTGACCATTACAATTACCAAAATATTACTAATGTTACTGGGAGAGAAGTCCTGGAGTATGCTTACAGGTAGGACTGACTTCCTGGAGTCTTTCTGGTTGAACTAAAACCACATGAACTCTCCAGCAATTGTTTAAAGTTCAGAATGAGGTCTTTTCATTCACAGGGAGAGTCTGAACTAGGCCTGCCTGGTTGTTTCCTCTTGTTTTTTAGCCAGTTTTAGCTATGTGATCAGAAGACAGTTTAGAATTAAGATCCAGATTTTGATGCTGTTAGATGAAGAAATATTTTTAATCTTCTCCCGAGATGTTACTGAGGAAGATACTTTGAGTGTCTGCTTGTGTGAAAGTCGGATCTCACTTGAGGATTTCCTATCCTGCTCAGTGATATTTGTGTAGCAGTGAAAACAGAAGAGAACAAATACATCAAGTGGAATCATCTCATACATAAGTCCTTGTAACGTTGTATGACAGACAAATAAAGCTTTAAAGAGAGACAAACAGAAAGATAGTGAGATATCAATACAGGATGAAATATTTTCAGAGTGTTGGAAAAGTGACTGTGTGCTGTGCTGTTGTGGGTTCAGCTCCGGGACACGCCTGCTGCTGACATCCAGTTTCGTCTGGATCATGAACGAAGGCTGCGAGCAGCGACAGAGGAGCGGGAGGCTGTCGTCTCTCTGCCTCAGGTACAACAACACAGTCAGTCACGCCATGTCCAAATTACTCCAATATTTTCAACATGGGCAGAAGATAACGTTGTTACACACTTCACTTACTCTGCTGCTTTAAATAAAGTTTGAAAAATGTCATCAAGCCTCACCAGGGGCAAGAGATGAGGAAAGTTTTAAAAGTTTTCAAAATCAATTGAAATTTAACTAAAACGACATTATGTGGTCTTTACTGGGTCATGTGCATGTTCAGTTAGATCTCAGACATCCCCTCTCGCAGACGGTTACAGAACAGAAGTGCCATGATTTGCCAGTACAATGTATTCCTAGTTTTAGATATTTTTGCAACTCAAACAAAGTCTGGCAGTTTCATTTATGAAACGTCTACATTGCAAACATTAAAGACTTAAGAGCATTTCATAAATAAAAAGTAACACAGTTAGAGGTCTAACCCCAGGGTAAATTATGTTTTAGAAGTAGATAGCTGAACAGTAGCCACACATAGCCACGCTAGCTACGAAGTCAATGTTACAATGTAAAACAATGTAGCTAAGCTAGGTTTAGAAACATGAGCTATAGCAAACAAAGCTGGGACAGATATTTCTTCTTGATAACTTATGTTAGTTTCATTGCTCTGTTTGTATAAATATCCATGAGCTTCATAGGTTTTAGCTAAGTACACTACACAGTTAACTTAATTACATACTTTATTAACGGACCTATGTAAGTTAAGTGGATAACAGCTTCATAGCTTTGTTAGTACAGATATCCATGAGCTTCATGAACTTGAGCTACTTTATCTACGTTAGTATGGTTAAAAACAGCTGCTACGCACATACATACATTTTAGCTTTATTTGCTGAAGCTCATGTTGCTAAAGCTAACTTAGCTACCTCAGCCTATGTAGTAATGTTAACTGAGTAAAGCTGAGTTAGCTTTAGCTAACATAGCAAAAGTGAGCCACAATTCCTGTATCTACATCTAAAACAAGTCTTGATAGATAGATAGATAGATAGATAGATAGATAGATAGATAGAAAGATAGATAGATAGAACATTAAAAAGTGCACTTCTGGCTTTGAAAACTTATATTTGAACATTTTCTGGATCTAATTACAGTGGAAAGAACTAACGGTCTAATTACAAGTTTGGAACTGTTTATTAAAAAAGGACTGAAATTACTATTGATATGTTACTATTACCCATAAAAAGCTAACAAGGCTATCGGTGACAAGATGATTATTTCTATAATGTTACTGTCAAGGATGGAAATAGAAAAATATCCAAGTAACATTTTTAAAGCCAAATTTAACAGCTGTTGATACTTTTTAATGTTAAAGTAAGACAGGAAAGAGAAATAACTTTTGTCGAAAAAGTATAATTTACACATTTAAAAAGACAGGACCAGCAAAGGGATAAGTGATGCTTTGTCTGCAGAGGGCACCAAAGTCAATACAAACCAGAAATTCTTCACAGGAACTCCCCTCATACAAATAAAGCATCCCAAACATACCCAAACACTTAAAAATGATCTCAATACTGTCAAGTCTTTGAATACAGCTGTTTTCAACCCTACGTTATACTACTTATATGAACTCATCCTCTCTTGGGTTCTCCCTGCAGCAGGAAGATGAGCGTTTGCGCCTGGAGGCCCAGCGTGGAGGTCTGGAGCTGCAGGGACTTCAGAGTCACGATGTACCCTGGACTCAGGAGAGAGCCATGCTGCAACAAGAGGTCCGCCTCTTCAGACGCAACACCATCATCTTCTACATGAAGCTCAGGTCCATCCTTATGCACTGGAGGCTCGAACGCAGGGACGAGTCTGGAGAGGAGACGGGGCATCAAGAGGTGAGCTACAGGTTTATGTTGATGCAGTGTAGTTGTCAACCCACAGAGCATCACTATGTACCAGGCTTTGGCTTGTGTTGATCTACAAGTAAGAGGGATAGCTAGATGGTAAAAATACTGACTCTTGCTTGGTTGCTGTCAGTTTTAACCCATGTTAAGACGTGTTCCTTCCACCAGAATGTAAGCTCTTCTGTAGAGTTGAGTCATAGTTGTATTAATGGTTTTCCTACCTGGAAACAAGAGACTCTTTTTGATGTTGCAATCAATAATTCAGATTTTCTGCCTTTTTTTTTTATCTCTGGCCTTTGGTTGAATGAAATCAGAACTCAAACGTTGTGATATTAATGGGTTTCTGTTTGGTTATCTTAAATAAAAAGCATTTTTATTCTGCACCAACACCACAGAGCAGTTTGTAAAGTCAGTGTTTTCATGAACTTTCTGCTCTTTTAAACACAGATCACCTCTCACTTTCTCCTGTAATAATAGCAAACCTTCTGAGGTCACTGTATTGCACATCACTTAGCCTCATTTTCGCATATTTTCTTTAATCCCGACTCTGGGGTGTGTTATTTAGTTTCAAATGAATTTCTTATTCGTGTAGCGTCTTGTTGTGAATTGTAATTTGCCCCTGCAGATGGTGCAGCCGAGAGGAGTCGAGGTGTATCGTACTGCATGTTTATCTCATGCCCTTGACTTGACATCAAGTCCAAACAAAATATTTTCTCATTTTCAAGTCGGTTTTATTTGCAAAGCCTTTAATCATATCAACATCACAATGTTCAAATGTTGAAGTAGTTGAATAAATGGAATTTTCTCATTTTGACAAAGCAGATGGAAACAGTAATGAGCTGCAATCCCATGGATGCACACTCTGTCTATATACACTCAGAGGGTTGCTTGTTTAAATGTAGATGGCATGACAGCTCCTCACCTGTGAAGCCAAAACATTTGAAGCTTCCTGCTTTAGGGTTTTTAGGTATAGCAGTTTTCTAAATTTTCTTCTCCTCCTCCTTTATGTCACCAGAATGTATGTTACACTAACCTTGCAAAGCAGATGGATACACCCGTTTCCGTGTTTCTCACTGGCAAATCCATCTTGCAAAGCTCCCATCTGAACCGTTTGGGCCCGGTTAGAAAGTGACAGGACCAATCAGCGAGATGCAGCAGAGTCATGACGTTAACAAGCAGCAGCAAGAGCTGGTGCAGTTATGGAGGAAGAGATTAGCGTGGATGCTGCTAAAGCGCCAGTTTTATCAGAACTTGACGACATTTCTTCGTTAAAAGAACAAAGAACAGCAGTGAGTTTTTTCTTTTCAAAAACGCCAAAAAACGAGTACTTACATGTCTATAGTCGCCATGTTTCGTGTTATTCCTCACTAGCTGCGCATGCGCAGCTCGATAGCGGCTACGTCACATGTTTTGTTGCTCATATTGGCTCGTAGAGATGTGACAGACAGAACGTTCATCCAATCACACTACTTTTTTTTTTCAAATCCTCTGCCTTTTCTCAAACGTTTCCTATTGAAGCTTTCCCAGATGGATGTTTGAAACAATTCCATCTGGCGTGCCAGGTTAATGTTACACTGGACATTCCCAGAAAGTATGTGAATGATCTCCTGTCATCCCAACACAAGGCTGAAGTTGCATCTTCACCAAACCCTGAGACTACCAATGGAGTCCTAAAGAATCTTAATTTTATCTTCCAGTCAAATTCTTTCCATAGCCGACTGTTAATATCTCTGTAGCACATTATACAAATATCTCTCCCAAGTGATTTTATACATTTTTCACTTGACAAGCTCTGTTTTTGTAGCACCCCAAATGAGACGCTCATTAGATCCAGTAAATCAGCAGGTTTGCCTTTCCTACAGAGATCAAAGATATGTTGGCTGTTTTCCCAGAAGAACTTTATAAATCTATACATGGAGTGCATATTTTACTTTCTCACAGAGAGGGAGCCAACCTACACAAGAAATCATGATATTAAGTCCTAAACTCTTCTACTGATATTCATCTAAAAAAGCCATGATATCAAACACATACATATACAATATTTACATAACTGTGGTAAATGTGGATGTTTAAACACCACAGTGAAGGATGCAGATATTACAGGTTGTAACTGGGATTTTAAAAGAGCACTCAAGGGTATATGCTTATCTTCTACACAATGCATGCTGGGAAAAGCTTAGCATCTCTGAGCCCAAAACAGGCTGTGTTGGTATACAGAAAAACAAGAGAATGAATTACAACACAGGCCTCTCACGGTCGTATCATCTGTTCCAGTTTGAGAAGTTGGAGGGCATCCCAGAGCTTGGCGCGATCACGGAGCAGGCGGAGGGGGAGGCGGAAAGAGACGACAGACTGTGTTTACCTCAGACTTCAGGGGACGCCCGCGACACCGGGCCCTTCATCCCGCTGCCGTCACCTGATCGTCACCTGCAGCATCAAAGACAGGTACCGATGCTTCACAAAAGGGTTTTTGACATTGCTATTTGAAATCGGTTCGATTGTACCCAAGTCTGGCCTGTAGCTCCTTTCCTGCATGTCATTCCCAACATGCTCATCCTTGTTTCTGACTCTAGCCACTTTCCTTTATCAATAAAGGCTTAGAAAGCCAAAAAATTAAACTTAGAAAAAATGAATACTGAACTGGAATTACCACCTGACAATTACATGCTTTCACGAGGTATGTATTTGTCAGACAGCGTAAGCAGAGTGGAGAGTCTAAAGGAAGCTTCACTACTAGGCCACTGCAGCCTCAAAATATGCAACATCACACTGACCTTTTAAAATCAGTTCACCCTTTATTCCAAGTGTCCAAATTCAACCAGAATCCCTCAGTGCCTTCTTGAAATATTGTGCTCATAAGATTTGAGGTCACAGTGACCTTGACCTTTCAGAAAGTATTTCCTTTCATCTTTGAGTTAGAGTTGACATTTAAGCAAAGTTTAAAGAAAATCCCTCAAAGCAGCTTTGAGATACAGTGCTTAACAAATTTATTAGACCACCACCCAAAGTAAGGTTTATGCCACAGCTGCCCTAAATTAACAGCATTGGTAATTACCAAAATCATTTTTTTATGTTTCTGAAATGGTTAATACACCAATATGCAGAGGCTCTTTAACCCAAAATGATATTTTTAATGCTAAAATATAATTATTATTGTTATCCATAAATTTTCAAATTTACTGATTTACCTAAAAACTAAAAAAAACAGTAAAGCACATTATTATTTCTTGATTAATATGTCAAATTATAGTTATTTACTTGCATTCCTGAACAGAAAAATGAGTTTTAGTGGTTGAATGTTATGCTTGATTAATTTCTGACTTCTCAGAGAAGCCCATTGAGCCGGCTCAAATTTGGGTCTAAAAGAGTGAATTCAGTTTGAAATTCCTCATTCCTGTTCAAAATAGTAAAATGTGGAGAGCTCACTGAAAATGAAAGAGTCCGCATTAAAGCACTTCATGATTCTGGATGGTCTTTGAGACAAATATGACAGGTGGTCTAATAAATTACATGAGGATAAACATGAGGCCCAGTGATCTTGACGTATGACCTATAACCTCCATCAGCTGGGAGGTTACCTGAAGAGATGAGTCATTATGAGACTAGAACAGTACAGGACAGCATACTGTATTGCTGGCATCAGGCCAAACCTCCTATCCACAAAATCACCTCTTTTAAGAGAATGAATAAAACGCTGTAGTTTATAATCAATTTCATCACTGGATGGTGATAGTTGGTATCGTTTTGACACTTTTTATTGGTATAGAATTGGTAAAACCCACTGACAGATATAAAGGATGACCAATAGTGCTGAAAAAAATTAAACCATTAAAAATAGAGATATGAGGTTTTGACTCGACCTCATCGATATGCTCCCATACCTGATCTGACCTCATGAAATTGTTATTCCTATTGAAAAGAATCTCACTAAGGGTATCCTATTTTTTTTTAACTGTGATACTTTTTAATGCTGCATGTTTTAAAAGAAACAATCTTGTATTGATCAATAGTATCACAGTCTACTAAAGCTTAAAAAAAAACCTACAGAACCTCAGTTATGTTTTAACCAAACACTGCTGTTACAGAAAGAGATGTTTGAATTGCACAAATATGATGGCATTATCAGCATTTGTGCAACAAGGGTCGAGGGGTCAGGCAAACCTGAAACTTCAAAAACAGAAAAACTCAATTTTTTTCACAGTCAGTGTTTAAAATCGTTTGATTTAGGATTCATAGAAATGAAAATTTTTACTCTCTTGATGAGGAGATTGTAACGTCAGTGGTGAAGAAAAACAGTCATTTTTAATAAAAACAACAACTTTTCCTTGTATAGTGGTGTCTGACCTTTCTCACTCTTACTGACCACTTCATTAGGTACATCTGTTCAATTGCTTATTACCTAAAACATTCAATCAGCCAATAGCATGGCAGCAGCTGATGCTTTACGGCATACAGACTGTGGTCAAGACAATGTTTTGAATATCAAACCGAGCATCATACTGTGGAAAAAAGGTGATGCTGATAACCTTATTCATTCGACTTATTCATTTTATACACATAAAATTAAAACAAGGCTAAATTTAAACTAGTCAGTGGTAATTGTCTACCATTAGAAGCTCCAGATTGATCCTCTATAAAGTTTAATGCACTATTGGACAAAGTGCAAAGCAAATTTAACAGTAGTAACCTTCATATCCTCCTGTAGACTGGACCTTTAATGAGTCTTTTATTATTGTTTCATTCACTGTCATTGTGTGCAAATGAGGGTCTGGCAGCCGTTCATTAGAGCTGTGCTGGCTTGATACACTGATGACAGTTTTGGCCTAGATAACTAGTCAGAAGCAGCCATTATTTTACATTTTCTTACACACAGAGGAGACATTTCACCCAAACGTTGCCTGTGTTGCTGCCGGTGTGTCTGTTGTCCACTTCTTCTGTAAAGGTCTCAAAAGTAAGTAAGCATTTTTGGCTGGATGAATTATTAATCAGCTCTAAGTGCTCTACTTTGTCCTGTGTTCTGATTTTTCCATAACACCAAAAAGATACTTTGTAGACTGATCTGACATCATCCTTTTACTCTGTGTTTTGGTTTTTACAAGCATGCTAGTAGTTTATACTAAGATACAACAAGACAGACTTTTTTTCGGAGGCATTTGCACACATGGCTTCGATGGCAGCACACACGCTGAAAACAAATCCTGCAGAGGTGAGATAATAGTACGTTAAAAAGGTAATCTAAGTTTACAATGCAGATGTAATTTAAGCAGTTTGGCAGCTCAGTGAGGGGAAAAAAATCCTGATTTATCTGCTGTGATGCTGCCAATGTCTGATACTTTCAATGTGCTTGAGTTTATTTAAATACTGTAAATTAGATGATGAGGTCTGTCCCTCAGTAGTAGTAGCAGCACTGATCTCATTTAGTGAAGGAAGGTCTAATGAGTGCATAGAATCTCCTGTTGCTTTAAATAGTAACTTCATATGACATAACCGTTCTCAAATCAGCTCAAGATATCTGGATCAGCACTTCAAATGATTGAATTTTGGAGAGTGGTGCCGTGGTTAGCGCTGTGACGTCACTGCAGGAGAGTCCGCAGTTTGAGCCAGGACTTGAAATTGAAAGTAATATTGAACATGTAAAAGTAAGTGAAAAGACCTCACGACAGCTGACAGACAACGATAATGAAAGTATTGCACAAAGTGAAAAGCATTGCATAAAGAAATTGTCGTAATGATCGAGTTTTCACATCCAAAATGTAGCAGGAAGAAATACAAAATTAATCCAGACCCTTCTCCGTTAGTTACTGATCTCTTTCAAGATAGCTACAATGCGAGACATTTTATATCATACTACTGCTAAAAATACACAGATTGTGTAAATTAGGGGGATATGGATACCAATGTGTGAAATAACTTTGCTTTTTGTAAAATAACAATCAAGCCAATGCTAAAACTGATACCAATGAGTGTTTTCAGTACTTCTTTTGGAATGAGACTTCCACTATGTGAATATTTTTTGTCGTGTTTGACTATGATAGCAGATCAGAGTGACTCCAAAAGGAAAAAAAAATCTTATGATTCAGCAGTTTATCATAAATAAGGTATACCAAATGATGAAATTATGTTGATTGGACCATTGTTAATTTCGTTGACTAAAACTATGACTAAACTGTTGGTCGACAGCCTTTTTTTACATGACAAAAACTAGACTAAGCCTAACAAAAATAGATCTGTGATGACTAAAACTGACAAAAGGTAAGTTTAATTTTCATCAAGATGACTAAAACTAGACTAAAATGTAATTTAGTTTTTGGCTGACATTCAAAATCTGTGATATTTCTCCACTGTGGGTAATCCTGTCAAAAAACAACATATCTGTATCTATTCTGCCTCTCAGCTGTAGAAAGCAGGGACCCCAGATTTGGCAGGGTGCATAAAACATACTATCATGACTTGGTACCAGATTTAGGCAAGTAAATAAATGCTTGGACTAAAAATAAGGCCTAAAATGTGAGTGTCATTTATATGGACTAAAACTAGACCAAAATGTTCTGAGTTTTCGTCCACTAAAACTATACTAAAACTGAAAAGGATAGGAATGACTAAAATGTGACTAAAACTTAAATGCATTTCATTTAAAGACTAAAACTAAGACTAAAATTAAAAATAGCTGCCAAAATTAACACTGGATTGGACACAACTGGTAAATATTTGCTGCTGATGTCTGTTCTTGCCAGCATTTGCAAACAGGGTCTCTCTGTCGGCAAATATTGATGTTAAACCGATGCATTTGTGCACCCCTAACTACCACAGTAACACTTAATGATGCTTACATTAGTATGAGTATTGAAGCAAATAAAAGTAATGCTGGGGCACCAATAGTCTAATGGTTATGTCAGGCAGTCAAATCTAGCCCATGGCTCCTTCCCCTCATGTCATTCCAATCCTCTTCTTCTATTCTGACTCTATTCATTGTCTTGTCTTCAGTAAAGATCCCTGTAACACCTGCAAACATAATAACTACCCACAATTGTGATTAACTATGAATGTAATACAAATCTGCATCTTTTAATATAACCCCACAAATGTGATAAATTTCCCACAAATGTCATAGCAGATGCCTACTACAAATGCAATAACTGTTACAACACTAGCCATCAATATTACACTAACTCTCCACAAATGTAATGTGAACATGAGAAATTAAGGTTGTGTTCAATGTTTGTTGTAATCTTTTTAGTCAGCTTACACTCAAGTCACATTAGGAAACATATTTATGGTGATTTTTTGTTTACCATGAAACAGGAAGTTTTTTTCCAGAGTCTTAAAACACTCATTGAGCCGTAAATCTTAGCAGAGTGGATTAAAATGTGTCAAAACAGACTAAAGAAACTACTTCCTGTTTCATGGCAAACAGAAATTGTGCAAGAGTATGGCTTTTTATGTGACTTAAGCTTAATCTGAGATTTGTACCTTCCTATAATAAATCCCGGCAAATATAATAGTTACTGTTTGCAAAGATTATTATTGCAAATTTGTATAATGTTTTTGGTTTATTATGTTTGTTGCAGTTCTTGTGTTTGCAGGTGTAACAGTCCCCCCTAAAATAAATCCTGTAAAAGCATCGCTAAAGTTGCTTTCCTTAGTAACTAGTTACTTTTATAATGTAGTAACTCAGAAAGTAACTCAGATTTTTGGATGCAGTAATGAGTAATGGTGACTGCTTAAAAATTTTCAGTAACAAAAATGTTCCAACAGAAAAATATGTCCAATTTTTTTTTTTTTTTACAGAAAACATGAAAACATATGAGCTAACATTATGAAAGAATATAATAATAATAATAATGAAGTAACTTTTTTGGGGGGGGGGGTCATCAAAGTTAAAAGATATTTGGTATTCACTGAGTGGCTGCATGATGCCAACCATCCTGGACATTAACTGACCACTCATCTGTACGAAGTGTAGAGAGAACAAAATAAGCCATGATTTTATTTCTTAAATTAGCTAAAGGCTCCTTACATTCATGATTGTGGCATTTTGTCATTGTTTGTAGAAAAATATGTCTGTCTGTGTTTAATAAGTGTTTAATGTCTATGCTACTGCTAGATAGCAGACAGGGATGTAAGCATAAGATGTTTCAAAACTTGGAAATGCTTTATGACTATTCATCATGTTTATCAGGCCTCGGGAATATACACCAGTGCATTTTGGTGTGAAATGCTAACTTTAAACATGCAGTAATTGTGGTTATTTACAAGAAAAGTCCATAGGGTCTCTTTGAATTAATGTCGGCTAATTAGCCAGCAATTAAAGTCCCTGTGAGGAGTCTTTAGCAGGTTATAAAATAGACTGAAATGAATAGGGCTGTCTCTTTTTTACCTAAAAGACCAAACAGGACCATCAATCATGAGACTGATGGTTTTTATGTAGTAGTTTTCAACTTTTGTATTCACTGCCACAGGAAATGGAGCATTTAAATCATAGTGTTAACACAGCATTTTTGTCTTGAGATAAAACTTGTGGTGAATTGATGCTTGACTGGCTGATTGAATGTGTGTGTCTGTGCATGAATTGTGCTATATAAATGAAGTTTGACTAGAATAAATTGATGTTTGAAATTAGAAATGTTCTAATGCTCCACTGAGGCATACATTGCCTAGAAAAAGTATTCACCCCCTTGGATATTTTACACTTTTATTGATTTTATAAATCAGTCCTAGCCAATATAATTTGGCTTTTGAAAAAAAATCTTTAATGTTAAAGTTAAAACAGCTTTCTACAAAGTAGTGTCAATTAGATAAAAATATCAATGTAAAATCAGTGATGGTATCAATAAATCTGGACTAGAGTTCCCAAAAGGCATGTGGGAGACTCCATGGTCAAGTAGAAGAACATTCTTTGGTCTGATGAGACCAAAATGGTGCCTTTTGACGATCAGACAAGACACTATGATTATGATTGGCAGATACTGAACACTACATATTACTGCAAACACACCATCCCCACTGTGAAGCACAGTGGTGGCAGCATCATTCTGGGGGAATGCCTCTCAGCAGCCAGCCTTGGAAGGCTTGTAAAGGTAGAGGGTAATATGAATGCAGCAAATATAGAAAATCCTGGAGGACAATCTTATTCAGTCTGCAAGAAAACGACGGCTTAGGAGAAGATTGACAATTTACAATGACCTGAAGCATATGGCCAAAGCTACACAGAAATGCTCTAAAGACAACAAGGTGAATGTTCTGGAGTGGCTGAGACAAAGCCCAGACCTAAATCCAGTAGAGACCTTGTGGCTGGACTTAAAAAGGGATGTTCACACCTGATCTCTCTGCAACCTTACATCTGTCCAGATGTGCAAGCCTGATTGAGAACTATCCACACAGACTCAGTGCTGTGATTGCAGTCAAAGGTGCACCTAAATACTGACTTGAAGGGGTTGAATATTTATGCAGTCACCTGCATTACATGTTTTTGTTCTATTGACATTAATTTGAATAGAACAGTGAGATAAATTCATCCTGTGTTCCTGTTTTCCTGTGAGCCCCACTGTTTTTTTTTCTCAGGTTTACTTTGACTGTACTCAGGTTCACTGGCTTTTTAGCACTTAAGCTTGCATCATGTTCTCAGCAGAGCCGACGGTGATGTAGTGATAGCTCGAGGTGATGTCTTACTCACAGACTCCTTGGTGCGTCGAGACCTGCAGACTCTCTACAGCAGGGCCAGGAGAGACAAACACCTCTGTTAGCAGACGCCTCAGGAATAACAGGCTTTTCTCTGCACTGTGACCTAGTGCAAGTCATTTAGCCTGAAGCACTTATAAACTAAAACATAATCCATCTAAAACCTCTAATATCCCTTTGCATCATACTTGAACTAAAATAAATCAGCATGTAGGAAGTCCAACAGGTTTTTTTTAAAGCTTTAATTACAGAACTACTCCAAGGGTCCAAAGGGAATTCCCTTAATTTCCACTGATCTGTTTGCGTGGTTTTATAGAGGGGAGATAGTGCTTTCACATGTTTTGGTGTTAATGTATTAGGTCCTTAAGGGTGAGAGTAAAAATGGAAGGATGGATTGGAAAGGGCAAAGATTTAGAGAACAGGTCAAGAAGATAGATGGTAAACAGGAGAAGTTGAAGTCAAACTGATTTATAAAGCACTTACAAAGGTGGTTAGTATCAAAGATAAACAGAGGACACAGGCTCAGATTAAAATGAGACAAGACAAGAGATAAGATTAAACCTGATGAACGTGGCATGTTTGTGTGCTCTCTGTGCGATGTTTTAACCTTTTACTAATTGTGTGTTTTTTTCTGTGCAGTTTGGGGAGAACCGTCAAGTCCTGCAGGCTCTGCGGACGCTGCTGGAGGAGTTTCGGGAGGAGCTGCGGGAGGAGGAGACGCGGAGACGGCAGCTACAGCAGTCCTACGCCAATGACAAAGCCGCCTGGGAGGTCAAGTGGGCAGAGATGAAGTGCCAGGTTGCACAGGTACAGATGGTGTCTCAGCGCCCACCTTAAAGAGACAGGACACAATCTGGTGGAGAAAACTAGCGGTGCGTTCAGTAAGCAGCAAGGTGACAGTAAACATGCTGCCTTATCCACAGATGAATTCCCGCTTGGGGCAAACGGCTAACAAGATGAAAACAACAAATCATTTAGCCACTCCCCTTGGGACGGTCATTGTCTCATGAAAGTTCAGAAAAATAAACAAAGTAGGCTTATGATCTCTGTAAGAAATACCAGATTTCATATAACACATCAGGAAACAATTAAAATACAAAAGGAAGGACGGCTTCCAATAAGACATGAGGAAATGATGAATTGCTTCCTTTTAATTGGTATATTCTGTCATTGTGCAAACTAATTTATTCAGCTTTGTACCTAATTGTTCAATGTGCCTCTAAGCATTTCTCTGAACATCTGTTAAACGCTCACTAATTTCCTTAATGAGAGTGTAAATACTTTGTAGATCTCCACCTCAGCTGATCAGTATGAATTTTCATCACGAAAATCTTTTTTTAATATGAAAATTTAAGTTTCAAAGGTGTTCAAGACTGAATAGATTTTTCCCTGCTAAACTGTCCTCATAAAACATCATTCACAATATTCTTTGACTGAAGCTTTTGCCACTTTTCACTAGTTTAGATTAAAAGCAGCCAAGATAATATCCCACAGAAACGCTGCAGGGATGAGAGCTGGTTTAGCTCAGTTGGTAGAGCGAGCGAGTCGCAGGATAGATTCCCATTGGTGCATGTCTTATCATACTCTCCCTCCCCAACGCTACTGTCTCTCTTCAGCTGTCCTTTTAAATAGCGGGAAAAGCCCCCCCAAAATATCATCCTTCAAAAAAGAAATAACATAGACATGTCAGTGTAAGATGAAATCTATAATTCCTCAAGTAATTTATAACTGTTAAAGAGGAGATCATTTTTATTAATCTGGAAAGTTATCACGCTGACAACTCTTTTTTCTCTGCTGAATGATCTGATATTAGATATTAGGGTATTAGAAAATGGATGGATGGATGGAAAAATTTCCCAGTACAGAATATATGCATAAAGATATTTAACAACAGCATGAAGAGACACCCATTAATCCTTTCATTAGGTACTTCTGTTCAACTGCTCACAAATACAAATAATTAATTAGCAAATTATGTAGTAGCAATGCATTTAGCTGCTTTTAAGCTTGGTTTTCTCCACCCCTACCTCTCCATTTAGCCTTTTCCAACCTTAGCGCAGCTATTCTGCTATATTAAGGTCCCTGAAAAGTGATTAAAAAAAATTATTTTAGGTTACTTGTATGACACGCCACTGTGTCGTGAACAACAAGGCCAAATTTCAGTCTTGAAAAACAGCTCTAAGTTAACAAAATTAAGTGTCAAAATCATGAAAAATGATTCAATGAAATCTGCTCTAAGATGGTGTGGGTGTGTCCACTGAATGAGCTGAAGCCACGCCCACTCACGAGAAATGCAATCCACTCAAATTAAAAATTGCTCCTGATCAGGGCAGCTGCCTGGCTCTGTGCCAGAACAGAGTGTCAGTAATTGGAGATTAAATTTACTGTTTTCTGGCACAAATCTCTCTGTAATGATACGTTTAATGACCAGTAGGTCACTGTGGCTGATAGATTTGGGAAATTTACCTCACAATTAACAAAAACACAACATGTAGCTGGCTGTTAACTTTCAATGAAAGCAGTGTTATTGGCCTACAACAGACTGCATTTCAGGATAAAAGGAAGACATATGCATAAAGGTAAATAAATACGCAGTAAAATACAATACAATACATGCAATATAGTAATATAGTAAGAACGTAGTCAGCAATATAGCTATAGGTACAAATGATAAATAACTATCATCACATTTCAAAATAATCAATCTTCTGGCAGACATATATGACAATCACTGTTTAAATACAGTTCACTATGTATTTTGCTTATAACCGATTCATCCAAGTGCTCTTTTGACTCAGTTTTTTTGCAGTGCTGTAGAGATGACATGGGTTCATCCCATTGTTCACATTTAAGGTTTTTGTTTACAGCAAAAATAATAAAGGCAGCTGGATGATCACTTGCCGTTTGAATAGTAAAAATCCACTCAGCCGCTCTGGGAATATCACTGCCTCTGAGGATGTTGGTTTCAAAGACTCAAACATCGGTGGGCTCTGAGCCGTTGGTGGTTGATTTCAACATATTGACCCAGGGAAACATACATTGAACGTTTGACCCAGAGAAAAATCATTACTGAGAACATAAAACCCTTTGAAAGATTTCCCTGATGTCCTGGCAGACAGAGGGCATTTGCAGAGTTCCCTGTGTTTTCTTATCCAGCATTTTTTTTTTAAATTGTTGACTGGATTTCCCAAATCACCTGTCTTTAGCCTGATCATGATGTAGCAGGGAAGTAAACCCACCGACCTGCCCTCTCGTTTCATCTCATAAGACACAGAGAACAAAACAAAAAGGCCGTAAGGGTTTGTGCGCTTGGTTGAATTTTTTTTGTTTTTGTTTTTTTTTCAAACTTCAGGTATTCAGAGCACTCCAAACCTGCAACAAAAGAGGCAATTTATGGCTCAAATGAAAAGCTCACAGGGCAAATGAGCAGCATGGGAAACACTTGTGGAGAAAAAATACAAAAGGAAACCGCTTCCTGCAAAAACATTGTGCTGTCTGATTTGGGTCTTTTCATAAAATATCACAGGGATAATGTAGAGGTGAAGCATAGCAGCCCGTGAACACAAGGTCCTTTTACAAATGCTCTCCTGAAAATGTGGAGTAAAGTTCAGGACAAGCTGACCCTGAAACTGCAGCAATGTTCTCCTTACAGGTAATGTGTGCTGTAGAAGTTACAGTGGGATGTTTGTGACTTACTGAGGAACAACAGAGTCTGATGCTATTGTGACAGTGTAGATGTATATGCATATACATCAATGCTATGTTGTTGTTAAGCAAATGTCCGACTCACTAAAATGTCAATTTTTAACATCTAAAGGGTTGGCCGTGTCCTTTAACCCTCTGAGGTCTAAGGTTATTTTCTCGATTTGTAAATTATCTTTTCAATTTACCTTTTTAAGGCACTTGTGAACAACACAACACCCAAGTGTTTTACACCAAAATTTTCACGACAATCTCCTCTTTACGTATATTGAGGCCTAGAGGACTTTGTAAAGATTTATTTTAGACCAAATGCTGAATTTTTGAAAGTTTTTGAATCTCTTGTAAAACACACCTTCATTCATGTGAACGAAATTTTGTGGTGCTTGATATGGGTTTACCAAAGTCTTAGTTTTGCAAAAGTAGTGGAATATATTAATGAAATAATAGCTAAGTGTAGAAAAAATGTCTAGAATCATATTTTATGAAATCTTTTTTTGTTCATAGATATTATGTAAACATCATGATGATATATTATTATAAATATATACAGTGCTTAATAAATTTATTAGGCCACCACCCAAAGTAAGGTTTATGCCACAGCTGCCCTAAATTAACAGCATTGGTAATTACCAAAATCATTTTTTATGTTTCTGCAATGGTTAATACACCAATATGTAGAAGCTCTTCAACCCAAATGATATTTTTAATGCTAAAATATAATTATTATTGTTATCCATGAAATTTCAAAAGTACTGATTTACAAAAAAACTGAAAAAGCAGTAAATCACATAATTATTTCTTGATTAATATGTCAAATTATAGTTATTTACTTGCATTCCTGAACAGAAAAATGAGTTTTAGTGGTTGAATGTTATGCTTGATTAATTTCTGACTTCTCAGAGAAGCCCATTGAGCCGGCTCAAATTTGGGTCTAAAAGAGTGAATTCAGTTTGAAATTCCTCATTCCTGTTCAAAATAGTAAAACGTGGAGAGCTCACTGAAAATGAAAGAGTCCGCATTAAAGCACTTCATGATGCTGGATGGTCTCTCAGACCAATACGACAGGTGGTCTAATAAATTTGTTAAGCACTGTATATATCCCAATCATTGGAGATCAGCAGGTCCAAGCCTCTCCTGTCTCTAACCTCTCCTGCAAAAATTCTAATAGGATGGGCCTTAGGGATTCCAGAGTGTCAAATGGTTGGCAAAAGAAGGATTCAGCCAATTATATATGTGCATGTTCATGTCACAGTGAAAGGTGACAACATGTGCCCATTGCTCTCTTATTGGTCTTGTACCTCCAGCTGTGAATCACATGGGTTGGCAAATGAGGGCAGAAGTGAAAGATGAGATTCTACTGTTCCCAGAAGTGTTTGAATCACATCTCTACTAATAAAAATGACAAAGATATTAATAAAAACATACACGCCAACGAGTGTGCCGACTTCAGAGGGTTAACCTGGTGTGATCAACATGCCTGTATGACCACAAGTAAAACCATCACATGATAATGTTGTCACAACACATAAATTCTAATCTTTGAAGCAATACCAGTGAAATAAATGTGGTATTTTATACCGATTTCTCTACCACTGTGACAGACTAAGTCTTTGAAGAGAGATTATTTTGTCTATTTTATTACCAACCTGCAGTGCTGATACAGGAGAATAAACACAACATATACCAACACTTTAGTAGGAAATACATCTGTGACTATTCTTAAAAGGCTGATTAATGATTATTTTTTCTCTCTTTTTGTTTCTTAGGTAAATACAGTACAGTAAAGCACATGTTATGCTCTAAAAGTAATAAATATTGATTTAATTTCTATAATGGATTGAACTGGACTCATAAAAACAGAGGTTCTAAATAATGAAACACCACTTTAGAGGAAGGCAGCTTATTATCGATTGTCTATGGATAGTTATTTGCTGAGAAGTTTTTGAAATCTTGCTGAGAGCACATAATTGCTACCTTCCTTTAATATAATCCTGCGGTCACTGACTCCTGAGGTCACTGCCCACCCTCTAGCCCACCCAACCACCGGTTCTCGGGGTATTAACCCCAGACCAGGCTTCATTTGAAGAGCAACAAGAGTGAATGTATTTAACATAGCACACACAACAACATCTGTTTTGAAGGGATACTTCAACATTTTGGCAAATTCGCTCATTGCCACAATTCCTATAGTCTTAGTAGTAGGTTAGTTCCCTTTAGTTGCTGGTGCAAGCTGTTTTTAGATCTGGGGGGACCGATATACCAGCTGCACAGCTAACGCTATGGAAGCAGACAGAATTTTTTGCTTTCCCTCATCAAACTCATCAAATACACAATCCAACAACTCCAAAACGCTCTCGTGGACAAGTTGTGACCTGCACATTCACCACGCTATGAAATAATAATGTAAAGTTATGTAACATTACGACACATGAAGCAAATACTCAGAGCTATTTCTTGAGTAAACCACTGGGTGGAGTGACACAGTGCAGCAGCCATGTCTGGAGTGAAGTTCCGGCTTTGCATTGAACTTTAAAACATCTCCGTCTCGTAATGCTCCATGATTATTTCATAGCATGGTGAATGTACATGGGACATGTACATGTATGTGAAGGCAAAAAATTCCGTCTGCTTCCATAGCGTTAGCGGTGCAGCTATATCAGTCCCCAAAGATCTAAAAACAGTTTGCACCGACAACTAAATGAAACAAACGTATTACTAAGACTATAGGAATTATGGCAATGGGTGAATTTATAACGGGTGAATTTGCCAAAAATGTTGAAGTGTCCCTTTAACTGAATCAAACAGAACTGGTATGAAAACACATTAATGTCAGTAAAAGAGAGGCTGTTTTGTTGCTCAACTACAGCTGTCACCATGGAAACTGACACGCCAGATAGACTATTGCATGGACTTATATCACAGTCATCTGGGAAACCTTCTATTAAAAATGTTTGGAAGGGCACGACTTTTTAAAAATATTCTTAGAAGTTGATTAGACAAACATTTTGTCTGTCACATTCATTACAGGATAGAAAAGACAAAATGAGGTAGCAGACGTGTGCAGCTCTGGTAGTAACCTGAGCTCACCAGACAACCGCTGTTGTCATTAATGAACAGCAAAGTTTCTTTGATTAAGCTCATGCCAGAGTGCAAAAACATCTTCTCTGCCACTAAGGCTTTCAGTGGGAGTCTTTTCTCTTGTTTTTATAAAGAAATGAGGCCAAGTTCTTATAAAGCTGCTAAATTCTAATACTAGAGCTAAATACAGAAGCTAAATTCAAGCTAAGCACTACAGCAGCAGCAACTGTTGTGAATACCAGCTTACAGTACAGCTAAAGCCCTCCTGTAACTATCGCATGCTGAAGCAGGTCTGGAGAAAAGCGATAGCTTCTTTTCTATCATGCAACGCTTTCTGTGCTGTTCTTTGCTCTTTATTAAATAAAGGAATGTGGTCCAGTTTTGACAAAACGGCCACTATACGAGCTAAATGCTACACCGGTGGCAGCCATTACTTTCGGCTTCTAGTACAATTTAACCTTGCACATAGCTACTTCCTCGTTCTCCTCAAGTGATGCTGATTGGTCAGGTCTGGTTTCAGACCTGGCACAGTTGTTTTACACTGGGGCTTTGCAAGATGGATTTGCCTGGTGACAGGCAGGAAGTCTGGCAAAGATGCAAGGCTTGCAAGATTATTGATCTCTCTCTCTGTCTTCATCTTTGCAGGCCAGGGTAGAAGAATCTGATCATAGATCTATTTTTAAAAGCTTAGGTACTTTTGGTATCATTCAATATAAAATTAAATGGTATTTTACCATATTAAAAACATGGTCTCAAAGAACTGCTTACACTATCACCCATTGCACATAACCTGACGGAATTGAAAATTTGCCTCCATTTATTAACCCTGGCTTCGTGCAAACATTTTAATTGGCTGACAGAGATAAGTTTGTAAAAAATCAAGGTGCAAAGCTCCTCCAGTTTATTAATTTTGGGATATCTTTAGGAATGCATCGCATGTATGAAAGTGTCTGTAGAGACACTCGTATTAGAGTGTTGCATTGCCATTTAACGCTGTTAAAGTAGGAAATTGTCTGATTACGCATGTAGCTGCTTTAGTTTCAAAGGCCATCACAGATGTATGAAGAGTGTTTAGTTGTGGTCATAGCTGATGGTACAAATTATAAATAGCTGTGATTGTTTTAAAAAAACATGCTATTAAACCCAGCCCATTTTAATTTTAATTTCTTTGTGTATAAAGATAATCCATGCAGTGAGAGGAGTAGATGCTGTGTTTTAGGTGTGACACAGAGGGATATTGAGTCAGTGTTGTTTTGTTGTACAGATGGTCATCGCGGTCAGATCCTCCTTATCTGCTGTGTCTGATTTTAACTTTCCTCCCATTGAGATTCAGAACACATCCTCATTAAATGTGGAAAAGAAATTCCAATCAGCTTGTTTCTTAGATTTGCACAGATAAAAAAAAAAGTCAGAGGCTGAGCTGCATCTTCCTGTGTCTCAGCTTTATCTGATTCATAAATGTCAGCTCTGAGAACTAATTAAACAGTTTGAGTTATAGGAGAATTATCTTTTTAACTCTGCTGCTCTTAATCTGAGCAGCTCTTACATGGTTCACATCCTTCCTCAGAGCAGAGGTCGTCAAGGGCCTCAATGAGAACTAATTACTTATTTTCCTGTGATAACACCATGTCAAATCTTTTCTTGCTCTGCTGTGTTTCGTTCTGATTAAGACTTCAGAAACATGCCCCTAAACTGCTGATTATTACACAGCCCAGCAGAGCAGAGCAGGATGGGAACTTACCCTCACCTGTGTATTTATACATGGATAGAAGTTATTTTTTGTTTCACTCTTGGATGATATTAATAAAGCTGCTCCGGCCGGCTCATGTTTCTGGTGACACACAGTTCTAGGCCTCTTAAATATCCGGCTAAATTTGTAACGTCTTACATCTCGGCTGCATGTGTTCAGTCAGCAGCTATTACTGTACACGTTACCCTAACCAGTCAGAAAGCTTTGTATGAAATTATACAAGACAAACATTTGTGAATGGGTGTTATGTAAGCTGATGTTTGAAGGCTCTGGAGCTGCAGACTCTGGTTTGTGTAGGGCTATGTTTGCAGATCAAAGTGAGCCTGAAGATTAAAAAGCTCTTCTCGAATCTGTTCAGGGAAACAGAAGCTTCCAGGGTGGCTTCACTTCAACCTTCTGCGGCTTTGAAGATTGCTGCAGTACATGTGAATCGACCGATCAGAGCGTGGTCGCGAATATTAATTAGTGAGGACGCCCGTTACTCAGCTTTAAACTAGTGTGACTCTTTGTGTTTCATTATGAATAGTAAGAAAATGATGTTTTCAGGCTGATAATTCACAAAATTTTCAAAAAGTTCAACCCCAGTTCCACAAAAGTTAGGGCACTGGGTAAAAGGGAATAAAAACCAAAGGCAATGATTGTCAAATCTAATAAACCCATGTTCTATTCACAATAGAACATCAACAACATGTCAGATGTCGGAACTGAGATATTTTACTATTTCATGAAAATATTAGCCCATTTTGAATTTTATTTGCATAACACATCTCAAAAAAGTAGGGACAGGGTCATATTTACTATTGTGTAGCATCCCTCTTCTTTAACAACTGTCTGTAAATGTCGTGGAAGTGAGGAGACCAGTTGCTGGAGTTTTGGGAGAGGAATGTTGTCCCATTTTTGTCTGATGTAGAATTCTAGCTGCTTAACAGTCCTGGGTCTTCAATGCCCGTGCCATAGGCACTAAGGCAGCCCCATACCATCAAAGATGCAGGCTTTTGAATGATGCACTGATAACAAGCTGGATGAGCCCTCTCCTCTTTGGTCTGCAGGACAGAGCGTCCATGTTAAAAAAAACACACATTTTGATTCATCTGACCACAGAACAGTTTTCCATTTCACCTTAGACCATTTTGAATGAGCTTTGGCACAGAGAAGATGGCGGTGAACATTGGCCACTGGTAAATAATGCCAGCATGAACATATATCAGTTACAAGTGTTCATCTGCTGTGTCCTCACAATTTAATGCTGGCATTTCATCTAGTCTGTTTTCATCATCAAACCTGAGAGAAATAATGGCATTGTGGAAGTGGGAGCAAAGAAGTGATGAAAAAACATCATCGTTGGGACTTGCCATGGGCTAAATTGTTATTTTAAGCATTAGCCCCTGATCAGCTGAAGCGAAAGACAAAGGATTTTTGTTTGTATGTCCCACTGAGAGAGATCTGGATGAGGAAATTAACATCTGATATTTTTGGATGCTGGCAAGTAGATTTGACTAAGTGCTGTCATCTGCAGCTATTTATATTGTACCATAAATCCTGTAGACATTACTCAGAGGCTGTAAGTCACCCAGTGCTACCCAAAAGACCAATCACACAGCATGCAGTCTGGGTCATTTTGATATGTATTTACGCTTTTGAGGAGGTGCATGTTGTCTACGTATGTAGGCCTCTGCATAGATTCAGGGATACACAGACCTACAGCGTCATTAACAGGGCAGTTTTTCTGAGCTCATTAAAGGTAGATTTTTGTTAAATATTTGGTTGAAACAAGGCAGAAGTACCACAAACAAATGTTCATATTGTAGTATCTGATACAGCTCTGTAGAACACCACTTTAAGCATATGAAGATCAAATTAACATAACTGTCAATAATTACTGCAGGAGAATGCAACATACACATACTGTATGTCCATACCTATTCCCAAAGTATCACATAAATTGAGTGTAAAGCGTGAGTTCCACAGAGTCATGGCTGCCATGTTATTGAGATCAGCTGATCTCACACAAGCCCTCATCAGATGACAGCCAGCTGATTTGCTTCTAAGCATGCAATTGCCTAATTGCACTCATGCTGCCAGGTTTACACTGCTCTAATTCGGCTACGCTTTGCTGCTCCCTCTGTAAGCCACTTTTTTGGAACCCTCCTCCACCCCAGCTCCTCTCTTATTCTGCTTATGACTTAATCAATTTTATTCTGTTGTCACTGATGCCCGCTCTGCTCTGGGGTTTTCTGCTGCTTCTCTCCCTGCCTCAGGCTTACCTTATCGGCATAGGAAGGGCAGGAATGTGTGCTGTTCCTGCTTGATTCTTTCTACATAGTCTATTTAAAGGGCAGGAAGTGCTAATTGAAAACTTCTGATAAATAAAAGTATTTCTAACTGCCATTTATGTGTGCTTCTTGACGAAGTGGTCCTGACTGAACATTGTAAAACAACGGCAAAGGCCAATTCAATGAAAAATGAGTCCTTTAATTTTGATACTTGGAGTATATCCATTAATAATACACACATGTAAATGATGTTAGGGTTAGAATAAGTCAAATGGAGTCAGAGCAATCCCATTTTAGAAACGTGTAACTTTGACAGCTTATCTGATACATGCAGTCAATATGAATTTTGGTATTTGTTTGTTTACTCTTTTAATCTTTTATAAACAACCCCACAAAGATGTTTTTAAAGATTTTTTTGCTTTTCAAAGTAAACTTGTTTTCTAAGAAAACCACACATGATAGACGAGCCATCTTAAATCGTTGCCTCAGCCTGCTTTGATGTTATTATTTAGTAGCTGTGTAAGCACTTTCCTTCACCTCTGTTTCCACCTTTTTAACGTCATTTTATGTCTTTGAACTTAAAAGTAAGAGATGAATCAGGAGATCAAACAGCAAAGATGAAAGGAGCCAAAGATCACTGCATGTCAGACACTGCTGTTTGGTGTTTTACAAAACTTATTGAAATGATGCATCTTACGGATTTAAAGTCCTTTAATTATCCATGCGATTGGAGGCCAACAAGACAGATAAAAAGCTTGGTTCATAGAGGCTCTTTTAATCTAAAACCTGTTTAGGGACATCTATTCTCTGTTGTTGTTTTCTTTTTTTTTAATCATTTTGTCTCTGGATTAAAGCAGAATTTATCCAGACATTTTTCACAGCTCTTCAGTCTAATAGTGATAGTACTGATAATTTTGTTTTCCAATAGTGTGAAGCTACTAAATATGACTGGCAAACCTTCCATCAGGCAGTTTTCATGGGGACTTATTATTTGTCAAAGATGTCCAGATTAGGGTATTTCTTTTATCCCTGCTTTAAGAGTATATCGCATAGCATAACAATTAATCACTTCAGCATCGCTGTCTTTTTCTTTTGTCCAGTTGGAGGCGGAGAAGCCAGGCCAAGTGCGAGGCGAGGCTCAGGGAGACGAAGGAGAACCATCAGGAGGCCCTGAGCGGGCCTTGAAGCAGGAGCGCGAGGAGCACCAGCGTCTCCTGGCTGAGAGTCACAGCACCTCCCTGGACCTCCGCTGGAAGCTTCAGCACGGAGAGAAGAGGTGGAGCCGCGAGAGGGCCGAGCTCCTGGAGCGCTTCGACAAGGAGCGGCAGGAGTGGGATGGCAGCATGAGGGAGCTCCACCGCAAGATGGAGAGGGTGAGAGAACAGAGGACGTTAAAAGATGAGTGAAAGGGTCAGGCAGGCAGCAGGGCGTCCATCCAGCAGCAGCTCTGAATCTTTAACTAGTATCACATGACCTTCTTCAGGACATGTAGTCCGCTCAGTTGTAGTGGAGTTTCTGGTTAATGACTTACTCTAGCTACTCTGGAGCTTTAAGTGGTATCACATTTATTTTCAAGGTCAAGAATGAATTTTAAATTTCAAGCTTTGATCCAGAGCTGTAAGAAGTTAAGAGCTTTCTGTGCAAATGCATCTCACCCAACACTGACATCACAGGGTAATTCATGAGTTATCAGAGATTAACAGGTAATACTAACCCCATGCAAGAAACACTTAAGGCTATAACAAAAAACAATCTTGCCTATCTGCAAAAGGCCTTGTATCAATGAACTATGAAACTAAACTAAGTGTCCGAGTCTCAGTTTTTGGTGTCATGCTGCTGTCAATATTTACACATTAATTTGGCCCATACCTAGATAAATACACATATATTAATGTAGGTCAGACAAAAATTCAGTCTTTAAAACACACTTCAAGGTGTAAGAAATGAGGATGAACAAACTCAATGACTCAACAAACTGATGAACACATATGGCTGAGATTTAGAGATGATATAGGTCAATATTTACAGCCAACATACTGGTTGTAAATTTCAGCAGAAATGATCTAACCTGCCAAAATCCATGATTTACTTTAACACAGATTTTAGCCAATACCAATATCATGCAAATTAATATTATGCATCCGTAGCCCACTTGTCTCACATAGCCAGTCTGAACGCATTCCAAATCCATTATCTTATAACTATGAAGATGCTATAAAGGCTCAGATCATCCTAAAGAACATTCAGTATATGCAGCAGATTGGAGTGGCCTTTACATCTGAAAAACTACTAAGGTGCCAGTACAAAGTTGACAAACCAATAATAATGATTTTTGTTCTTAAAGACATAGGCATCTCTCATTTTTCAGAGCCCAAACCAAAAAAAAACCAGGATTAAACTTAACAGTGAGATCAAGTTTGATTCCCAATTAGCCTTAAAACAGCTTCAGATTTTCAGCCATCACTGTCTGATTAATTCAGAAAAACAGAGCCAGGTTTTCCCAAGTGAATGCAATGCATTTACAATCACGGCATTTCGCAAAGTGGTGTTTTTGCACTCCTGTAGAGAGCTTCTTGAACTAAACTGCTTTAATAACAGGACATAGGGCAAAACACACCAGAACAAGGCCTGAGCCTTGTCATCATTAAGCAATGTATGTGTGTTTATTTTTAAGGAGATACTGAAGAAAAAACTGAAACAAAACACCCTAGGCCATTATCTTTGTTGTTCGGTGCTATAAATATTCTAGCTCAATTTTTTTTAAAAAGTCCTGAGGAGAATTAGTGAATAATTGATGTCCTTTGGGAGATTTAATGAAGCACAATGCAGCATCTCACCTCGCCTGTGTTTGATGTCCCAGACAGGAGGTAGAAACATGAACCCGTTAATATGATATGAGAGTATTAAAATATAAAGCAGTGACTGGAATTATAACAACAGGAACTCCCTCTGAATGCAGCTCGCTTTCAGCAGCTCAGAGAACAAAGTGCTGATGCACAGAGCAGGAAGTACAGATGCATTATTCAGCAATGTTGCAGCAGATTGTAAAACACAGGTCACCTACTGAACTGCTCTGAGTAGAGAGAGGGAAGGTGAAGAAATGATGTGACTTGTGCTTTAAATGAGAGACTGAACCAAAGCACTTAACCCTGAGTCACAGGCGGATGACTCGGGGAAACGAGTCAAGCAGTACTGATGTACAAGTGCTAAAATCCAAGGAAACTTCATCAGAGCCCATCATGAAATGGACATTTTTACAGTAGATTTTACAGCAGAAACATGATCACAGCATGGTTCAGAGAGCACCTTAAGTCTCTGTAGCTCATTGATGAAAGCTGTATCTGTTTTCCTTATAATCAGGCTGAAAATTTTTCAGGCATCGGGCATTGCTGATGGCTAAAACCAAAAGCCAACTCTGTTTTGAGCAGATTGCTTCTGCGTAAACACGGCCTGAGAGGCAGGTGCCGTTATTGCTTTTTGCCCGGAGTTTTATGAGAGGTTGTGTTTATGTCTGTGGCTGCAGAAGAAGAAAAGTTAGCAAAACTGCAGGTGAAAGGCTAACATTTGAATGAAGCCACGTGTGCACTTTTTAAGAGTACATGCAAATGCAAAAACAGAAACAAAGAGACCAATATTGGGCAGTTTAAATCAAAATATATCTACAGAGTGTGACAAGATACACCATATGGACAAAAGTATTTGGACACACCTGTCAGTTATTGATTTCAGGTGTTTCAATCAGACCTGTTGCCACATTTGTGTAAACTCAAGCATCTAGCCATGCAGTCTCCATTTACAAACATTTTTTGTTACAAAATCTGTCATTCTGAAGAGCCCTGTGACTTTAAGCGTGATACTGTGATGGATGCCACCTTTGCAATAAGACAGTTTGTCAACTTTCATCCCTGCTGGATATTCCACAGTCAGCTATAAGTGTTACTGTTAGAAAATGGAAGCGTTTAGGAACAACAGCAACTCAGCCACAAAGTAGACGACCATGTAAAATCACAGAGAGGGTCAGCGACTGCAAAAGCGCATGATGCTCTGCTGATAAGGAGTTCAGAGCTTCCACTGGCATTAATGTAAGCCTTTCGGTTGGAGCTTCATGAAGGGGTTTCTAATCTATAAATAAGAACAATCTTCCACTATGGTATAATGAAGTTAACTATATTTTATCCATCATATGAGCATTGTTACCCACCACAACTCCAGCTACAAGACACTAACACCTCAAGCAGTATCATAACAGCAGTCAGAGAAATAAACATGAACTATTAGCATATAAAAGGAAAAATAAGACCACTATGAATCTTTTTCATGAGGGCTCAGGCAGGAGAAGAATTTCAACTAAACAATCTTTTCAACATTCAGATGCATTGTTTCTCAAAAAATGTATTTAAAGAATGACTGTTAGAAATGTTCCCCTCTGGTAAAAGTTCACTTACACAGACGTCTTTAATATCATCAGACTGATCACTTGATGTGATTTCTCCCCAGATGCAAAGAGAGCTGAACACCAGGCGAGGCGAGGGCATCGACATTAAAGACGCTCACAGGGGAGTGTTTTCGCCTCAGGACAGTCCGTGTAACGCCCCCCGATCTCCTCGCTCCCCACGTTCACCCTGTACGTCCACGCCTGTCTCTGCCCTGCCCACACGCTCCCATTCTGACTCTGAGGCCATGCTGGAGGAACAGGGTGCCGCCATGAGGCTGAAGGGACCAACAGAGAACCTGTTCCTAGATGCTCTGTCTCTGGACCCCCTCAGCTGCCTGGAGGTGCCGCCTCCATCCAGACTGGAGAGCGAGAAGAGATTCCCTTGCTTAAAGGAGGTAGATATAGCAGACAAGATCTGGTTTAAATCTGATGTGAGGATTTTTAACAGGTTATAAAACAGATAGAGATTTAAACTGTTGTCTCTATATGACCTACAAAAGCAAATGGGACAAGACGACACAAGATTGTGATTTCTATATTATAATTTTTAATGTCTAAGACTGCTGCCACAGGGTAGGTGTCAGACTAGATTATCAACAAGATAAACAAATAACATTTACCATACATTTTCCACAGCAAATATTCAGTCATAAATTGTACTTCAAAGAAAGCAGATTCAGTTGTTTTTTTAACAAGAAAGAATAAAAAAACTACTTAAAAGGTCAATAAAAAAGAAAGAGGTACCTTTTGGACACCGGGGGAACCACAATCAACATTAACTGAAGTTTCTCACAGGAGTTTTAAATACTGTGATAAAAACAATTCATCAATTCAAACTAAAAGGTTCCACAGAACGTATTTATAGCACAATAATGAGAACCAAGGCAGAGATGCACAAAAATGAATCAAAGAACGTATTTCTAAATAGACTTATATTGAATAATTTAACACTGTAGCTGACTAATTTAGATCAGAATTGGTTAAATTTGAGGTACCTTTGCTCAAAGGAGTTTGATTTTGTCTTTTGATGCGAAACAATGAATAGCTGAATAAAAATGAAAAAAAGGCTAATAAACAGTAGTAGTCTTACTGTTAAAGAACTAAAATTCAACAAGATAGGCTAAAACAAATACAAGAAGTATATGAAAAATACAAGTACAACATGTAAGATGGTGGAACTTCAGAGTCCTGCAGCTACATGAATGCTCAAGGTTAAGTGCAAAGGATCTTAATAGTATAATAGATTTACTGAAAAAATGTGTGCTTAGGTATCTCCTGGCCCAGTGTATGAACCTCTAATTACTTTGTTTATCACTATATTGGGACATTCTCTTCAGCCTTAGAATTAGCAAAAATTACCATTTTGTTCATCTAGGGTTAAGAGCGTACTGTTATGAATAATATACCTGTAACATCAGAATGTTTTCATTTTTATTCTTATAAAGTTAGCATGCTCCAGCATTTAGCTTAAGCAGCAAGCTTAAGAGTCAAAAAGTGTAATTCCTCCTTGGTCAGTTTGAGGCTGGTTCAAAAAAACATTCACACCTTTTAACTGAAAAGGTCATTTTCAACCTTGCAAAGCAGATGGATTTGCCAAACTCCATCTCTGTCCCCAAGTAAATCTATCTTGTAAATCCTGTCCACAACATTTGTGGCGAACTGAACACGGTTTGGACCAATCATCATCATTGTAGTTGTAGTAGTAGTATGAGTAGCATGAATTTGTGAGAGTTACGGGGCAAGAGGTTATTTGTAGTATGAGTGGGTATGCACAATGTCTGCTAGTTGCTGCTTCATTGTGAGTTTGCGATCTTTACTGGTGGGGTTTGCCGCTGAATCCAGTTGCTGCGGTAGCTATAAGCTCAGCTGTAGCTGTAGGAAAGCGTCAGTTTAATCAGAACTGGACCACATGTTTTTCTGTAAACAAGAGCATAGAACGACATCAAAAGCTTGTCTGTGCAGAGAAGATGTTTTGCACGCCTCCCTACCAGCCTGGCATGAATTTTATTTGCTGAGAAGCTCCACTATTTACAAACTGCTGCAGCAGTAGCCTGTCAAATCTAGATTCTATGTTTAAGCATTAAGCACTGGTGTGCCTCAGTCAAGCTTTAGATAGCTGCTAAGGCTTCACACCAACACTTTTTAACTAGTAGTTAGATTAAAATAAGTAATCAATTACCTGTATAATAATGTGTCTATCAAAACTGGCTTTGTTGTTTCTGGAAAGGACACGGCGGCCTCTCCTTCCCTCTCAGTAAGCAAAAAAGGTCCATTTAATTTGTCCTGGTAAGTTTCAACCAGTGTATTCAAATAGTTACACTATTTGAGAAAATAGAGTATTGGCCACTGCTGGTGGAGGACTCTCCTCCCTCATAAAAATCTCTCATAATGTTAATTTCAGTTTACAGTAAATCCCTATGAAATGGCTCTTTAATACGTCTCAGCACTTATTATGCATGTAGTATAAACTGGTTAATTTCTTCTCATTTCACTTCCATTGAACTTTACTGAACCTGCTTCACTAAAATAGAATGGAGAAAGAAACTCTGAATCTTTTAGTGTAATCCTAAAACATTTATGAGAGGCTATGAACAGTAAGACTTTAAAGGAGGCACGATAAAAAGTATACTACAAACTGAGGTGCACTAAAATAAGTCTCTCAAATTGATTACCATGAGTCTGTATGCTGTAAACGTCCAAAGAAAAATGTATATTTAACATCTTATTTCTCTAGGGTGGCTCTAAAATGAGCCAAAAGCTATCTTTATTAATTTCCCTTTGGTTTATGACTTGCTATTTTAATGATAGATTTTCACTTGTTGAAAAATAAGAATGCTACACTGATTTTTCCTTATTGTTGTATCTGTTTCCCTTCAGGCTCTGAATGAGATTTCAGAGAGAGAAGGCTCTCCCGAGTATCCAGAGGAGGAAATGGGTGGAGGAAGTCTGCTCAGGTAAGTCCATGTAAAAATGCTCTGAGTCAAACTTCGACCAAAGGTTATTTAAACAGGCAGACTATTCTTTAAAGGCTGATGCACTTTAATTAGGAGAGTGGATCTCCTTTACAAGACAAACAAACTGCCTGGTATCTCTAGGGCCAACACTTAAAACGTTATTACTTAATTCCCCAAGGAGGCATAAGTGCCATCCAATTTAAAGACACCGGCTGAGTGTAAAATCGGGAGTATAACTGACATCTAAATGTCAGATTCTACTGCAATGCTCACTTCTAATGGTAACTACGGCAACCAGTGAAATTAGAAAAAGTATAACTATCATTTGGTCCCTTTTGTGGTACTCTAGCAACATGGTGCAGTCAAATGAATAAAAGGCTTATTCTAAGTAAGTAAAAATAAAACTATCAAAAAATTCAGGTGATTAAATGCTAATTTGAATCTACTTATGAATATTGTGTTCCATTTTTGCTTAGTTTGTGCCACTAATTGCTACTAATGATATATCATGTACCTTTACAACACATAAACTTAATAAACTCTGCCAAAAACATTGGGTATGTACTGCAAGGTGTGCATGCATCATTGCTTTTTTTGCCTGAGGTTGTTGTTGGATTAATTGGTCAGAGTTTACCTAGCATTGTGTTTTGGACTTAAAGTCAGAGGAAACTGTGTTTGAATTTGTTCTGATGTTGCCTGTTAGGCAGTAGGCATTTCATCTGATTTTTTTGCAGATGTTCCTGATAAGGATGTACCCAGGCACCCATTCCCTGTTCAGCTAATCAGCCATTAAACTGTATTCAATGGCCTAGGCTAAAAAGGAGGAAAAGCTCAGAAAACAGTCAAATTCAACATAGCACCATTGTGTCAATGGACTGAGTAGAGCATGGCTAAAGTTAGCAGCTAGCTCCACCAGCCTCCATTCCTCTTTGCAGATTAATATCATTTTTAATATGATAACTCATCACATTAAGTAGTTATGCATTGATATAATCCCTTAACAGCCCACATACAAGTTTATTTTTTAAATGCTGCTGATCCTATGACTTGCTAACCACTAAGCTTCTCATGTTTACATCCGGTGAAGTGTGGGTTAAAGCACTTGCAGGAAACTGAAAGTGTTTAACTGAAGCTACAGCGGCAACTGATGGCATTACAGGTTGTTTTTTTTTAAGATTTATTTGGGGCTTTTTGAGCCTTTATTTGATAGAGGAGGACAGTGGATAGAGTTGGAAACAGGGACAAGAGAATGGGGAAAGAAATGCGGAAAAGGGCCACAGGCCAGATTCGAACCTAGGTTGCCCACGTACATGCGGCATGCCTTAAACCACCAGGCCATCTGCGCCCTGGCTTCAATACAGTTTTAAAAGAGAAGTTGACTAGGATTTCAGACCTGTGGTTATTAAGAAATGATAGATAATAAGTTTAAACCTTGCACTGGTTAATTGGATATCTGAATTTTGTTGTTAGGCCAGGTAGCTGTGCACATCCCAAGTTCCTGGTATTATTGTCATTTTTGTGGTTAGAATCTTTGGCACCCTGAATGAAGCTACCCACCATGCTGCTCTTTTTATTGATTTGTCGAAAGCCTTCAATACTGTTGATCATGTCATTTTAACAGAGAGGCTGCGCTGTATCGGTCCGTCAGAACAGTCTGTTGGTTTGATAACTATCAAACAGGCTGAGGGATTTACTTCTAAATATCTTGATGTTAAAAATTATGTGCCTCAGGGCTCAGTCTTGGGACCACTATTATTTACACTCTAAATTAACAGTATAGGGCGTAATGTTCCCAATGCAAATTTTCATTTATATGCAGATGACACTGTCATTTATTGCTCTGCTCCCACACAGCATCAGGCTCTCTGTCATTTATAAGAAGCTTTTGATATTGTAAAGGACACTTAGCGGAGTTAAAATTGGTTCTAAATCCTGACAGAACAAAACTCATGATATTTTTAAACACAAGGAAAAAGGAGCTGAACCTTCCTTCTGTCAATACGTCACAGGGTGGTGTGATTGAATCTGTGTCTTCTTATAAATATCTTGGTTTCTTGATTGATGAGTCGCTGCCTTTTAAGCTTCATATTGATCAACTTGTAAAGAAGCTAAAGCTGCAACTGGGTTTTTATTGCAGAAACAAGTCTTGTTTTTCTTTTGCTGCAAAGAAAAGACTTGTTAGATACTGTGTACAACAGGGCACTGAGGTTTATAATGAACCTTAAATCCTTAACTCATCATTGTACTGTGTATGATCGAGTTGTTTGGCCTTCCTTGACCACACGTAGGCTAAACGCCTTTGTTGACTGTACTGCTGCCTATCTTGGCCAGGACACTCTTGTGAATGAGTTCTTAATCTCAATGAGGTTTTATAATAATAATAATAATAATGATAATATATTTTATTTATGAGCGCCTTTCTGAACACTCAAGGTCACTTTAATGATAAATGGGACAAAGAAATTACAATGAATAAGCAATCCTGAAGAGGTGGGGTTTGACTCTGGATTTGAAGAGTGGGAGAGAGTCAATTTTCCGGATGTCAGGTGGGAGTGAGTTCAAGAGTTGGGGAGCAGAGTGGCTGAAAGCTCTGCTCCCCGTGGAGCTGAGGCGGGCAGAGGGCACAGTGAGGTTGATGGAGGAGGAGGATCTTAGGGAGCGGGAGGAGGTGGCTATGTGGAGGAGATCGGAGAGATAGGTGGGGCGAGATTGTGGATGGCCTTGAATGCATACAGAAGGATTTCCTGGTTAAATAAATTTAAATAAGTAAATAAATAAAGTCCCATTCTGCCTGTTGGAGTGGATGTAACTTCAGTATGACTGCTGTGCTTAACTTAATTTAGGAGCCCACTCTAGTTTAGGGTTTACTTGTTTGTCTCTTCTTTTCATTGAGCCACTCAGGTTTGCCAATATCTTGGCTGTGCCTCATTTGAGTGTAAAAAGTGTGTTAAATACTTTTTGTGTAAAGCCAGTGAGTTAAAATTGCATCAAACAGAATATCCCTTATGTTACAATTAAGAGTTCATATCATTATTAAGTAGTTGGTTGTGACATCTATTTAGATATTTAAAGTAGACATTAACCCAGTTTAAACTGAAATATTGTAGTCATTAAAATTATAGTTACCATATACCATATACTCTAAGTATTGGATTCAGTTAATACAATCAAACTGAGTGCAAATTGTCCTCTCACTTTTACTGAGTTGATTCTGTAGGTTGTTTTTCTATGGTGCATTAATGGTGTTTCATTTTTGTGTGTTTTCCAGAGCTAAGTCCGTGTGCTCCATGAGCGACTTCCAACGGTTAATGGACAGCTCACCATTCCTCCCTGACAAGACTCGTCACGGTGATCAGGGCCAAGACGACATCACCCCTCCTCTGTCCCCGGACGACCTCAAGTACATCGAGGAGTTCAACAATAAGGGCTGGGATTTCCCATCATCCACCTCTGGTCCAGGTCCACTAAGGGAAGCATGGCCTGACAGACCGCCTGAGGCCCGGGGAGGGGAGCCCACTCTCAATCCATTCCAGCCGGCCTCCTGGTTCCTCACCACCAGTGCCACCTTGACCACCAGCACCCTTAGCAGCCCCGAGCACTGCCACAAGTCCCCACTGAGGGGCAATGGAGCAGGGGCAGCAGGGGTGGGACTGGATAGCTGTGGGGTTCACATCCTCCACAGTCCCACAAGGCCTGGAGCAGCTGAGCGCCCTACTGCCCAAGACGCAGACTTCCTGTACGCCAAAGGGACCAAAGCCAGGGGAGGAGGAGAGATGGGGGTGGGACCCAGCGGGCCTGATGAGGTCTTCAGCAGTGGGAGGTGGCCTTGTGGGCTTCTAGAGGGAGGGGGGTTGAGGACTTCTCCTAGCCAGTCTCCTATCTACACTTCCTCTTTGGAGCTTCAGCTCTCCAGGAACCTGAGTGACGACATGAAGGAAGTGGCAATTTCTGTGAGGAACGCCATTCGCTCCCCACCAGGACCAATTGTCCGGGACTCTGCCTGCCAAACCAACGGGTTCACCACTCGAGGCACTCAGACCACTCAGACCATCAGTGTGGGTCTACAAACAGACCTGCTGAGAAACCTGACCAGCAGCCCCCACCGCTGCCTCACACCCAAAGGTGGTAGCACGCCTATATCATCCCCGTCACGCAGCACGAGAAAGGTTCAATACTCACCGGTGATCCAGAGTAAGTTTGAGCGACCGTGCTGCTCGCCAAAGTATGGCTCACCCAAACTTCAGCGTAAACTGTCCACATCCAATAAGGGGGAGCTACCCAACACCAGCCGTGCTCCCACACCCACCACCCCACAGAAGGGCAACAACGAGTCGGCGTGGGCTCGCTCCACCACCACTCGCGACAGCCCTGTCCATACCACCATCAACGATGGCCTCTCCAGCCTCTTCAACATCATCGACCACACCCCTGTAGTCTACGACTCCATGCAGAAGTTCAACAAGTCCCCCAGTCGGTCCCGCCCCACCCCTCCCTCTAACGAACCAGGCGACCCCAGGAGCTCACAGGAGTGCTTACGGACCGCTCGTGGGCGCTCGCCCAGCCCTGTGCAGCTGATAGTTGAGACACAGGGGGACAAAAACCAGGAAGTGGTGAGCATTCGGCAGGACCTGTCGGCCCCGCCGGGCTACACGCTGGCTGAAAATGCAGCTCGCATCCTTAATAAGAAGCTGCAGGAGCAGAACTTTAGAGAGGAGAGGAGGCTGCAGGCCGGAGCTCAGAGCGGCCACAGCAGAGACAACAGCAAGCAGGCCGACTCAGACAGAGGACAGTCTGGATGTATGGAGGTAAATATAAAGAAGCACTGGATCCATCGCTTCATCATTCATTTGATCTGGGGCCCATGTTTTATGACGCATTGATATTTATGACTTTGCCTTGGATTGTCCTTGAAATGCCTGAAAAAAAACTTGAAAGCATGTGTGGTTAATTAGAGAAAAAGCTAATCAACTACATAATAATCTCACTAAAAATGTTAATGTTTTCTTCTCAGATCGAAAGCACTGACTGATGCAATGGTAATGTCAAAATATTTAACCCTCTTCAATAATTCTGAGCTTTCCTTCTTTGCTTTATGTAGACACTCTAAGGTTTCTTCTTCTTCTGTACTTTCTTCTTGACTGTAGCGTCTTTCTTGTAGCGCAGCTTTTATTTCTGTGCTTTAACTTTCAATGAGGCCCGACCGAAACCAGATTAATGTGTCTGATAACTGAAAGGGAGAAATTAATGTTCTCACATTAATCATCTAAGTGGAATCATTGCCACAAAGCCATATAATTTATAATGATCAGAACTATCCAATTTATGCCCACCAGGAATTTCAAGTATATCCACTTTTAAAGGGATTTGATCTTCCCTGCAAATTTAACCAAGGAAGTGCTAATTTTACTTGATGAAATTAGCCTTGTGACATGTCGGTCGGGCCCCTTTTCACCACCCATTCAGCTGACCTGAGAGAAAAATAAACACAGATACATATGAATATATTGGCACGCCTCTCATTTGTCTCTCCAGACAGATTAAAACTTCAGGAAAGTGGGTCATGCTGTGATAACGCTTCACATTAAAACATTATACCACAGACATTTGAAACCACAACATGTACTGTAAACAACAAAATCCCACATATGGTGATTAATATGTCCACTTACATCTGGGTTTTTCGCCAGCTGCTGTTCACTGATCCGCACAACAGACAGATTAAAGTCTAGTATGTGTTTTATGGATGATAGTGGAGCCTGTGTGTCCTGCAGTCATTCACTAAATGGTGTCGTGACTTGTGTGGATGATTGTAAAAGCTTAAAAAGGGCAAAATAATGGATTGGGACAGTGCTTAAGCACGTCATGGGTTAATATTTTAATACAGACCAAGATGTGGATCATGTAAT